>NC_071667.1:75817500-76477500 GCF_028554725.1 Zeugodacus cucurbitae | reverse complement strand
CACCGCAAAATCATTAACGAGAAGGTGTAAAAATATTGGCGCAACTGTAAATTGTCGCAGAGCAACATATGCGAACGCACACGCAACTCGCGACCACAAACAGAATTGTGTGGCACCAACGACGCAGTGTTACAGGGGCCGCAGATGATGCTGCGCCAATCGGCAGTCAAAAGTGCCGACACATTGATAAGCACTTACGGTCTGCCATTTGCCAACACCAGCAACAGCAAAAACAATAACTCAAATACAATAATAAATATATGGCAGCGGTAGCTGTAAAAACAACAACAATAAACAATAATAAAAGCAACACAACAAAGCAGCACCTGTGATAGCAACACTGATGCCACGGCGCCTATAACGGTAAAATGTATCGGTTAGTGTGCGTGTGTTTATGCAAACCAGCGAGTCGGCAATCATTTTGCGGCTACGGCAATATGCCGTTATACCGTTATATTGGCAACAGTTTGATGGTGTGCGTGTTTATAGTCATATTGCTACGCGCGGCAGCAGCAGCAACAATTGTGGCACAGCTTCTATATGCCGTTATCTTCGTGTGTGTTGGTTTGCGTGTGTGTTAATGTGCTGATGTTGGCATAAATTTCCGCTTGTAATAATGAACATTTCGCAGCACATTTTCGTCATTTACGCTCGCTGCGTCGATTACTTCACACTACACTCCTCTACTCTCATTGTTATTGCTGTTAGTGTGGCGTTGCCACATTTACAGCAACAGCGACAGCGCCGGCCACAATCACAATCGCAATCTCAGACTGTTCTCTTCGCTGTTCTCGCTAGTCACTCTGTTGCTATTGCCGTTATTTATTTATGGTTTGTTGGTTTACTGGTTGTTGGCTTATTGTCACAGTCGGGTGTGTTGGTGTGTGCGTTGCCACTCTTTTCATATTTTATTGTTATTGTAATAAAAATGTAAATGCGCGCATAAATGAAGTGCTGCAGATTTTCTCATAATTGTTGCTGGGCGATTATGTAAATGCTTTATGGGGTTTGCTTTTTTTTTTAATAGGACACACTCACTGTTATTTTCACTATTTCAGCTTTCGTGCTGGCTCACTGTTGTATTTACAATTTATTTACTTGTGGTTATGTCTATGGTATGGATGGATGAAAGGTGGAGCTTTGTCGAAAATAAGCATGAAAATTCGAAATTGTTTATTGGAAAGAGTATGATGTTAGTGGTGGTGGGTGGAGATAGAGAATGAGTTCTAAAATTAGTAGACAATTTTTTGTTGTGATTTTTTTAGATGATGTTTATGGATTTTTTACATAATTTTATATTTTTTCGTTTCTTTTCATATACTTTTATCTAGATTTTTTTTTTATTTCGGAGCATTGTTTTGTGTCTCCTTTTAATTATAGCTATTATCCGCTTGATTGAAGCATAGTGGATATCTTTTAGACCAGAAAAAGATTTTAAATACTCAGCCCCTTAATGATAAATTCGGATTTTTTCAACAATATTTAAATTTAAAGCAAATACGAAAAACAACAACAACAAACAACGAAAAATTACGGTGAAGATTTTTATTTTACAAAAAATATAAAATTTTTCGAAATTAAAATAAAAAAAATATATAAAGTTACTTATGACTTACTCATATATGAAGTTACTTACCACTTAAACACCTCATAAATGAATACCATTTTATAATATTTGGCATATTTTTATTTTTAGGGGGGTGGTAACTCAGCTTCAAAATATTAAATTAGGTTAGGTTGGTCTGGTAGGCCTGCAAATTAAATTAAATTAGAAAACTTTTAGGTATACTCTATCTCCTTAATTTTTAAATATATTGTGAACTCTATCCCAGCATAAGCATAAGTTATGACCAACCTAAAGATTTACTACTTTTAAGATGGTATTTTCAATCTACTTGGTTTTACCACTTAACTGGTTTCTCAATTGTAATCTTAATGTATTAAATTAATTTGTTTGTTTGACGTCGATTGTGAGATCAAATTTTACGCATCTTAAGTTCTCACATTTTATTTCGCCAAGTCTAATTTATAATTTATTATTATATTTCCTATACAAGGCTTAAAATTACTTAGATTACATGTATTTAATAATAATTCTGATCATTTCCCATTCAAAATATTTCACGTTTAAAAATTAAAGCAAAAATATCTGAAATCAAAAATACTTCCATTTACATGCTCTAATAATATTTACCACCAATATATTTTAAAAAATTAACGCCAACAAATCTAGTTTTTTAGAAATTCACGCAAACATATTGAAGTCGCTGAAATGGAAATTCATTTACAATTCAAATTTCCCTTCCAAAAATTCGTTTAACAAATATTTGTTATCCTTTTTCGGCTGTGAAAATGAATATTAATTTGAAAACCCGTTATTTACACAAATTGCGAAAATCTTGTGAAAAAATTAATTATTCAACCTTTTGTATTTCAAATATAGTACATATAAATTAAATATGTCTGAAAATGTATGTGTGTGTCCTTATGAACCCACAGTTCCAATCGCTCTCTGCCATGTGTTTGTGTGCCGCAAATCAAATAAAACCGTTTTGCCGTTGCCTTTCCAGCATTTTTTTTTTTGTTTTTTGCACATTCGTTTCGTTTTTATTACACGCCATAGTAGAGCACTTTCGGTTCACTTTATTCGCCGCGCATTTGTTTACCGCGGCAAATTAATTTTTATTTACCTGAACATCGATTCCATGGCCTACTCATAATTTATTTACGCGCTGTTTTCAATGCTTTCGATTTGCTTAAATGGAATTTTTTATCGAATTTTCGGTGTAACGGCTGGACGCTGCTGACAACAAGTCAAACAGCGGTTGCAGCAGGTTGATCGCTTGCTTACATAAAGGCGTCATTCAGTTACAGATGTACATGCTTGTATAGTTGTACAGACGCGGTTAGAGAAATAGCAGTTAAGAGGACATTATTTCATAGAAAATTAGTTTTTAGTTATTCATAACATCAAATCTTCTCTAGAGCTCTCATAAATTAGTTATATTAGACAGATGAAAACAGTTCGAAGAGTTTAAGTCTATTAGTCGCTGACATAAACTGGTCTTTCGGTAAAGATTTCCTTTCTTTTTTAATAAATTTTAATGGAGGGAAGTGGGAATATCAGGAACTGTCCACATAAATATTTTTATTATAATATTTTTGAAGAGTTTCTAATTTCCGAAATATTTTTTAACTAACCAGGGGTTAAAATATGTTAAAAGTGGTATGTAATTACTTATATCTAAATCGAAGTTGTGGGACTCTCTAAATTCAATCATTCATTGTTTTTTTTTATTTCCACCAATAGAGTTTAACTTATCAATAAATCGTATTATAACTTTTAACCGGGACCTTAACTGGTGGTTAAAATTTAACCGGTTAAAATTTAATTTACAGTTAAAACATAACCGGTACTTTAACTTACGGTTAAGGACATTTACCAACTTTAATCTAAAACAATATTTTTTTTTTTTAATTTTATTTTTTTTTTTGTAAATTTAAGTTTTTTTTTTGTGTAAAAACGGTTACAAATGTCGATTAGCCTCAGCCGCACTCTTATTGGAATTAAAAAAGAAAAGCAAAATTTCCCGCAAATGTCGAGAATTCGGCTCAAAAAGTGATATTTTCAGTTGAGAATAAGTTTGGGATGCAAACAGATCTCTATAAATATTTTGTTGGGTAAATGTTGGCACAAATGTCCAACATTGATATAAAACGATTTAATCGATTTAGTCGACCAGTACTTGACCCTAGAGACATCTATTACAAAACGGCGAGAGCAAAGTTGTAGACCCAATAATTCATTAGAACAAACATCCAGTGCTGCCACATCTACGAACACCACTGTAAGACAGAGCGTTTCGAAACCGCAGCGGAAAGAGCGATGAAAGGCAATTGCGGCATATCCACTTGCGTCGCCATCCACTATTGGACAGTATTTAAAAATCAGCGACGAATTTGAATCGTTTTGTAGTTGCTTTATGCAGTTAGGGGGAGGCGAAGGCGTGGCGCACCGAAGGCAGGGAAGCAGGAAACTGTGATTTAAGCGCCACAAAAAAACCAAACAAAACCAGCAAAATCAAATAAATCACCAAAAAGCACAAGGATGAGCGGCCATCGATGTAGTAGATCGCAGGAGGCGACTGCTGGCACCGAAATTAAATCACGTGACAGCGCTTGTATTTGTAAAATATTTTCAGTTTGTCAATTTGCGTTAGCTGCAAGTGGAGTGGCATGCGATGCTGTGCCGCGTGACAGATGGTGCGCCATCGGACAGACATAACGAATGTGGCACATTGACTGCTAGAGAGATGCGAGAGCTAGAGAGTGTGTGTGTGTTTGTGTGTAGGCAGGATTTTCACAGTTACGTGCGGCGGAAGGATGTTGGCGCACCGTAGCTGTACGTGAGCGCTTCCGCTGCACCGTTACACAAACACACACATATCGGCCTTATAATGCATGTGGATATAGTTTCACTTTACATTTTACCTCGTTTAAAAATGCATCTCTGCTTGTATATGTATGTTTGTACATATGTTAACGAAATATATATTTTTTTTTACGTTTTTTTCGTGAAGCCCAAACTTTTTCATGTATTTAAGGCCAGCTATATGCTTGGTAATTGACAAAAGCGTTATTAAATACTGTATGCCATTTGATCGTATGAATTTTATTATTATGTAAGCCTTTTATATAAAATATGATCTGCTGAGTGGTTGAGTTATTGCACGCTTAAATGGTTTTTAATAAAGGATTTCGCTTTTTTTTCTTTAACTTTAAACTCATTTCACTTACAAAAGCTCAACTCATCCGACTCAATGCAATTGATTCCTGTTATATGATAACGGTGCGAGTTCCTGTAACAGTTTGAGTTGTATGGAGTGCGTGTATGAATATGAATTGATTGGCCAAAGTCGAAATAATTGAATTGATGTTTTTCGAACAATGAGTAATGAAGTTCAGATATAATTGTTCAGGATGAATGTGGTATTTGTATACTCTCGCCACATATTGCACGGAGTCTAATATTTTTTCACAATGTGTCTTTGACTGTAAACCTTTATAGAAATTGGCGTGGCCTAGGTCTCGATTATATTATTGTAGACACATATGTATCTCTTTTACAATGAACCTCGGTTCCAATTTTGAACAATTGGATTCGTACCGCCTACTCGTAAAGTACTGCAATATAGCATAGAAATTTTTTTACTGCGTTAACTATATCTTTATTGTGGTTACAAATTTATTATACACCGATGATGAGAATGTTCATCTCTACAACAGACTTTTATCGAAAATATCGATTCATTTGTGAGATAACTTATCGAAATTAAGTGCACTTATTTTTCTGACGGCCGTATATAAGACCACATCGACCATAGAAATCGGTTTAGATTTTCTCCTAGCCCCAGTATACCTAATGGAAATAATTTCACCATTCTGGTTAATATTATACCTCATTATGGCTGAGTTTTGAGTCGTTCAATACGGGGAGTTCATAATTTTATTTCAGTTTTGGTAAATTATAACGTTTCATATACTGACTTGGTTCGAAATCCATATCTTCGTCCCTAGATCGCAGTTTAATACTTTTAAAAATGTTCCCAACAGGTGTCCACTGTTGTGAGGCTTCCTTATCTTACATGGTCTTGAGGCCAGATGCTAGATACTAAAACAAAATCTCTTACTATTCGAGATATTAAAGTTTATTGCCTCTTGACGTAAGTAAACTTAATTTAGATGGATCATCAATATTTAAAACCCAACTTTCCTAACCTCAGTTTTGGAAGAATATAGAATAGAAAGATCTCGTAAAAATTTCACTGATAGTAGAGCGGCGATACTAGCCTTGAGTTTGCTGCTATGCGCTGGTCATGTATGTCAGCCTCACTCACTGTAGCATGGGCACATATAGGAGCACAGTTATTCTATTGTGGTTTACTACTGGCAGGTGAGCATTCGCTGAGCTGGGCAAGCGCTGGTCAGTCACTAGCACTTGCGCAGTCGCCATATCCTTAGGACCTAAGATGAGCTCTTCGCCCTTGGCAAAGTTCACCTCTTTTTAGTCGTAGGAATTTTGACTGGTCATTGTCTCAATGGGATCCACGTACGGAAGCTTTCTGTAGAGCCTGCCTGGAGGAGAACGAGGTGGAAGCATCTCATAATTTTCTTCTTGAATGTTCCGCCTTTGCGAGAACAAGACAAATAATTCTTGGATCTCACTTTTTCGAACAATCGCGCTAAATAGCGGATAAAGAAGTCAAAAATCTCTGCAGATTTGTAGTATGGTCACAATGGTTTATCGAATCTTAATAACTAATTAAGGCGGTGATCATGGCTTCACAAAGGACTAAGTCTAACCTAACTAAACCAATAACTAAAGTTGGATAGAAGAAATCTTATTTTTTTATTTCTAAAAAAAACCAGAAGACAGCTAAAGTTAGGTACATAAATCCACTTACGTTTGAATTCCGTTTTCACACGAATATCTGCTCTTTATTACCTTATTACCCTTTCGAAATTCAAATACAGACCAAAAACAAATTGACCCCTTCTAACTGAGCTTGCATTTTACTTCTTCCTATCCTATCAAATGGAATTCCACATGCAAATACAACAAAATTTAATTAGATGCAGAAATTCGCCAAAGCTCAGCTATTTGTTTCAATATTTCATTCTCGAAACTCACACATTTCCACACGCTGTTTCGCTGCCGTGCAACCTTCAAACACCTGGCGGCGGTGACTGACACACGAACAACCGAACAGCCACGACGCAAAGCGAAGCGAAAGGCCAACCAATTTTCCAATTTTAACTTTTAACACCCGCGGCGACGTTTCCGGCCAAAAACGAGAGCGGGTTGGCAGCCGAGCGGGCGATAGGTGTGTACTTACCGTGCAGCAGACGTCGCACGTTTTCATAAATCTCTTTGTCAAATTAATGAGCTCATTAAAATTCGTTTAACAATTACATTTTCGCCAATTTTCATAACAGATTTACAACAACAACGGCAGCAACAACAACATGAAGAACGATGTGCGCTGAAAACATGAGTTGTATACATCAGCGGAGCTCGAGACAGCAGAGATAGGGACCGATTCGCCCAGTTGTTGCGCTGCTGTTGTTTGTGAGTATTTGCGCGGTAGAGTGAGGCTTACTAATTGCCGCGAGCAGCAGCATGAATTTCTTTATTTGCTGTCGCCGTGTATGCTAAGTGTTGTTGCCTGGATAACTAATGACACACTTTCGCATACAAATACACAACAACAAATTGGTGCTGTGTCGCCGTCGCTGCGGCGCGGCTTTCAAGCCAAGCGCACTTGCTACAGGTGCTCAACCCCTTTTCAGTTCGGCTTGCAGATGCTAGCGACACTCTCACTCTTTAACGATGATTCTTCAGTAATTTGCGCGTCGCACCTCGTCAATTATCACCGTTAATAAAGTTGTGATGCGCAATTTCGCGCGCTGAAAAAAAAACTCGCGAGTGAAAGAAATATGAAAGCGTTGAGAAGAACATTAACATCAAACGCAGTTTAAGTTAAAGAGGGGCGCCACTCACAAAAGACGCTTGTCTATTTACTGCCTGTGCGAAGCCGGAAGTGGGCAACATAAAGCGCGTACGCACACACACAAATATACCGTTATGCTGAAGTGCGTTCACGTGCGCGCACATAAAGCTTCAAAGGCTTAAAGCGCTGCCGCGCAACATGGCGCAAGGTGTGTGTGAGTTGGTAGTGTTTTCAAGCATAAGGTGTGTGTGTGAGCAGCTTGTCTTCTGATACTCCACAAATTACATAATATGCTTTTACTCTAAATAAAAGCAAAAGTACAAACATTGTCGGCTGCCCGCCCAAACAGCTACTAACTGTCAGCGTGTGAGTGGCAGCCACAAATGAGCGCATGTCCGTCGCTTGCGCCAGCCTTTTAATGCTGCCGCTCAATGGCGGGTGAAACAATAAAATAAAATAGCGATATAATAATTTATGAGACATCATTAAAAGCAAATAGCGCCGCTTCATAGTACCTATAAGTAAAACGGTACATGAATGTCTTCCGCCTCGCAGCTTGGCAGCCGCTCGCTGAACGTACGCCCCGTTACTTAATGTTCTGCGTCGGCATTCAGCATGTCTGACAGTCTGTCAGTTCTGTTCGTCTTTTCAAAAGCACTCCACATGTTGTTGTTGTAATTTTTGTAGTTGTTGTTGTTAATGGTACGCTGACTACCCTAAAGCGTTGCGCAGCTGCCACAAATCCTCCTTGGACCGCAGCTAGGACCACCCGCCTTGCATCCCACTATACATATATACATACAGACGTTTGTTTTGAGCTTTGACGTCTTTGTAATAAAAATTGTTATTATTACTTTATTTATTATGCTTTTTAGCGAATTTATTACTTTCACATACTTTGATTTCCTTTCCACATTTTGCTTGTTATTTCGTGGTTGTTTGTTCTTCCTTCTTTTTCGGGATTTTCGGACGGTTTACTTTTTCCTACTTTCGCTTCGGTGCGGCGTGAAAGTGAATAAATGATTATTTAAATGTAGAGGGAGTAGAGTAAATCACTATGTAAGGAAATATATTTATTTGAAAATGTTTGAGTTATTGAGGCAGAGCTTTTTAAATTGTCCATAGAAGTCGCTGGGAGCTATGAATATCCAAAATTCATAATATTGATCCGAGTTAGCTCATATTCGAGCTGCCTGTATATTAGTGAACTTAAGAGCGGGGCTCAATTTTGACTTGCTCTGATCGAGTATATGTCATAATATCGAATGGAGAGACAGTAGATGCGCTACTTTCGTAATATTGCAACGATATTCATATTCACATTTGTCTTTGGCGCCTTCGATTCCACATTGCTCTACTTGCTACCTTATCAATAACCATAATCAGAACCATAATGTCTACTCCAGTAATTTGAGGTTTTACCATTCAGATTTCCCATGTTCTCAGCGATTTTAAAATTATATTATCGGCCTTCAATAATTATATATTTATAACTGAAAAAACTTATGCATAGTAAAATCTTGTCAAGTTCATCTTTGAACTCCATAAAACCCAGTATAAACTGCCTGTTTTCAGGTGGACTATTGTTAGCTTGTGTATGGTAGTTATGGTATCTACTAACATAAATTTTCTAATAACAATAATTCTGAATGTAACCTAATAGTCGCTTACTAGATTTCAAATTAAGTTGTGAGGGGTCTTTTTGTGTTGCCGAGTTTTCTTAGTCCATTACAGTTTATTTTATATCAATCTCTTGGGCCAAACCACTTTCAATGACGTAATGAATTCATGTTTTTAACAAGTGATTCTCTAAAATTTGTATACGATATCTTTAACAGTATATCTGAGTTCCTTAAAAGATAGTATAATTTGCACTGAGTAGATTAGGATTACCACATATGGTCCGCATAACATGCAATATGATGAATATGAGATGTTGATGTTAGGTAAATAGAATGGCAAGCTCCTTCCTGATTTATGTTTTCTGACATAACCCTTGGGAGAATCGCTCTATATGGTGTTTATAAAATGTTGAACTTGTGGAACACCGACTCTAACGCCGTTGTAGAATATAAAAGGGGTGTGGGTTGAAGCAAAATATAATGCTAATACAACCGTTGGACAGATTTATTCTACGTTGCGAATCCAGATTTTAAGGTTTTTAGAACAGTCTTAGACTTCTCAGAGATTCACTCGAAGCTATTATGGCATTGTATACTGAGCTTTGATAAATAATGCTACACTTCCCTTTCTCTCTCTCTGAATTAATTAAGGGGTCAGATGATGAAGGAAGAATCCTTTGCTGCGAAAAAAACCTGTACTATTCTGATCACACAGAACCGACGCTTACAAAAGGGAGTAAGCTGATAACTTGGATAGAAATATGTGTTCACATTGATTGTTTGAGAAGACCGTTGAGGTTATGTCCATTCGGTACTTGATTTGGTTTGGAATCGAATATCGTCTGCGGTTTGATAAAAAATCAAGGAACTTTCGCCCTCCCTTGCCAACTCAAAATCAAATAGCGTTAAATATGTATGCCTCTCATGATTATTCCATTATTGACCCGAACCCTATGGGTAACATTTCAAAGTTCCTCAGCCTTAAACAACAATCTTTGTATAAAAAATTTCAAAGAAACTTCTTCATGTTAGCCATTTGTTTGATTTTCCCCCTTTCCACCCTTTTAAGTGACGCAGCGAAATTAAATATATTCGGTGTAAGCATGATTTCCTTAAAGCATAAAAATAAAAGTAAAAGCACAAGTACATAAAGGAGTCACACAAATTTCCTGTATTCATCGTTAAATATTACTTAAGTGTCTGGGCCCCTGAACCCGGTGCTATTCTATTAAAGGCGTAATATGATGCAGGAAATATGTGTGTGGCTGCGGTCGAGTAGCAGTTGTTGTTTTTGTTGTTGCAATAACCATGAATGACAAATTTTTATGCTATTTGAGACACGCTGTAGGTTGGGGGTGCGAACACACAAACACACAAACTAACATATGGATAAACGCATAGTTTTCCACCGCAAATCAAACATGCACACGGACACACGCGCTCAAACTTATGCCCCAACTCAATATTCATACATACAGCGGCTTCAATGGTGGTGTGCACCCGCCGCAGGCGTCTTCTCGCCTTGCTCTCCCACTTCATTCACAAAGCCCACACTAGTCGACGCTGACGCTTGTCACGCTTCGCTTGGTGCATGCCACCTTACGGCCGTTCACCGTTCGCCGTTTACCGCATATGCCTTTTGTATTATTATTTTGCCGTTCACATTATGCGACTGACTAATATTGACATTATCATTACTTTTAAGCTGTTAGTAGTCTTTTGTCTGCGAATTGGAGCAAATTCTGCAATAAATGGCTTACGGAAAAATTGCTGATCGGTGTGTGTGTGGGGGTGGGGTGTTGCGGTCGAAAGAGTATATTAAACACATAAAGTGGGAAATATTATCTCTTGGGGGTATGGGTGTGGGCGCAAGGGATGAACATTTTAAAAGTGATAAACAAAATTATGAAGGTTCCCCATTGAGTGTGATTTCTTAACTCAGCAGAAACAGAAGAGATATGATATGGAGTTTTGTCGAAGCATTCGATTGGAAAATCGTGATTATTTAGAACACTAATATATGAAATGAAAAGGTCTAATGATCAAGTGGTAATTAATTTTACGCTCTTCAATATTTTTAGCGCCACAAATTGGGTTTTAAGAACCTAATTGGATGTACAACACACATTGTCTTAAGCAGCTTTAAAAGAACAGTTGAGATACCCTCTTTGGGTTCCTTGTAAATTAACCCGAATGGTTCTACTTCTAACATATCCTAAAGTCGTAAATTTTAATCCCTTCAATATTTCATTTGAGTTTCCTGATCTTTTATATGGTTTTACCGAAAGCGAGAACTCCGGTTTCATAATCATCCTCAATCCGGTACACTGATCTACAAAATTCTGACCAGGGACTAGGACACCTTATAGTTCAAAATTGGATGATTGAAGTCTGGTGAGTAATCGGATTGAACTGCATTTGAGGAGCAGACTGAAATTGAATCACAATTCTTAAAAGCTTCAAGGCACCAAAGTTCAAAAACTGTACATATGAATGCACTTATAAGTCAAAATATGATCCAAGGGAGTCTGGTGACAAATCGGATCGAACTGAATTTGAATAGCAGACTGAAATTGAAGCGCTAAGCCAATTCAAGGTACCTTTAAGGTACCAAAGCTCAAAAGCTCTATGACTTCACTTATAAGACAGAATATGATCCCCAGGCTTCTGGGTACAAATCGAATCGAATTAAATTTGAATATTAGACTGAAATTGTATCACAATGCTTAAAAGCTTCAAGGCATCAAAGTTCAAAAACTGTATGAATGCACTTATATATCAAAATATGAGCCTGGAGACTAACTGGATCGAATTACATATGAAATTGAATCGCAATGCTTAAAAGCTTTAAGTCAAAGAATTTTTGTGCTTTTATAACTTAAAGCTTTTAGAGACCTTATATTCTAATGAAAAACACCAATCAGTTAAAAATCATACATATGACAGAAAAATAATGAATATTATTTGATTATGGTTTGAAAATAATTTCTCTAATCTCTTTTAATCTCCTCTATAAAATCCTAAGCACTCACATTTCACATCAAAATTCCACACATCCACTGCAAATGTGCATCGATTGACATAAAGCACTTTCGTAATATTCATAATTTGGCATAAATTTATCTAGAGAACCATTTGGAGTCCACTTTCTTTTCTATTCTTCTCTTTTCTCTATGCATTTTATTTCATATGCTATTCAATCAATTTAAGCACTCACCAGTCATCAGTCACCGCTGCATACTTCATTGCATTCATACGTTCACTCATTCATTCATTCATCCATTCAGTTTATATACAACATTATTGACATCATTGTCAACGTCAGTGTTTGACATGAACAATGGCAGCCGGGTGGGAGGTGGTGGGTGTGCGGAGTATAAATATTCAATTGAAAAATATTCGATTTTATTTATGAATATGCCAAGTCATATAGACACACACACACATACATATGTATGCGCACATAAATATAATATTTACGACGGCTTTGTTCCAGCGCGCTGCAAAATGGACGCAGGTGCACTTTGCCGGCATTGTGTGCCCTGACATGATTTCGGCTGCCAGAGCATATGTCAAAATGCGGGAAAAAGACCGAGAAAAAAATTTCGGGGCCAAAATATTGGTAAAAAAATTTGCTCTATAGAGAGGCATCTTGCTGGGCATCTGCTTGTGACTGCATTTAAAGTTATTTGCTTTGTTAGTGGCTCCACAACCTCTATCGCTCTGCTGTAAAGATAAATAAGTGTGCAGTCGAGCTCACGTGGCGTGGTTGTGCAATGACGTTGCGTGTGTCTATGTGTGTGTGAGAGTTTGTGTGTGCTATGGCTGCTTGTGCCACGTGACTGCATTGGATGGGTTTACGGATTTTCGAACAAAAAAATTTAATAAATAAAGTAAAGAAGAAGCGGGTAAGCTTTATTCGTCTGATTACTCTTGAATTGAAGCAAAAACTTGGAAAAGACAAAAAAATTATAGTGAACCAGCATAAAGTTATGCGCATTGTTAAGGTTATAAGCGACGAAAAATGCTCAAATTATGAAAAAGAGGAAACTACAATAGAGCAAAGCAAATATAATTTTAATAAATATGGACATATGATCTTAGTTTCCATCAAAAATAACTTTAATTTTTAGTCTATATAATCCATCGCATCACATTGTTACAACTACTTTCTAACAGCATAATCAACTCAACAGCTCTTCAAATGTCTAATAAAATCAGATTTGTTTCCTTTTTTACTTAATATTGATATGATATCTTATCATCAAATTGTGTACATGACATCATATCACATACACTCTTGTAGTAAAATAAAATTCTTTTTACTAATTTAAATATAATCTAATAAACGAAAATGTTAAATTTTTATGCCAAAAATTTTTATCAGTCATATGATATCACATCATCAATATGTCGTCATGTGATATCACATCACCTCGACATCATAACATCGCAATACAATATTTTTGAGTTTAAAAGCAGTTTAGATGCCAAATTCAAGCCAAATTCTTTTGTGTCTTGGCTTTTGCTCTACATTTGGCAGCATATTATGGGTATAATATGAAGATGTGATATCACATCACATCAAAAGCATGTCTTAAGTTTGACAAATAAATCAATATTTTCAATTTTTATTATGAAAACTACAACTAAAACTATAAATTTGTTTGTGATAATTTTTGTGATCCTGTCGCACATCATATGATCATCTGAGCTATATCATAGCATATCAATAGTGCACCAATCTTCAATTGAACTAAAATATTGGTTAAAATTTCGTGTTGAGTAGAAAATTAATATTTAATACTAGTAATTAAATCTAAAATATTCTAGAAACAAATTTTAATTTGTAAAATATAATTTTTAAAACAAAATTTTAAAATTTTTACCCAAAAAATTCAACAACTGAAATTAATAAAATATTTTTTCACTTCTTGTTCCATACCTGGAACTCTATGAATCTGAAAAATGAAAGAAATCATGAAAAAGCAATTCTAAAACACTTTTTCTCCGAGACCCTTAAAACAAGGTACAGTTCGAAAATAGAAAACAGCATTCCATATTTTAGAAAATATTCGCAATTTTTTCTTTATGCTTTCTTCGCATTTAAGCATTTTTTATTGCACATTCATCATTTATTGCCACGAAAAATGCAGCTCCATTGAAAAGCTGTCACTAGAGTGCATTTAATCGCCTTAACTGCCAGCGTTTTTTCAACTAACCGCTGCTGCTACTCAGCCAGTGCCAACATTATGCTCGTCGCTCGTATTCTCCAGCGCGTGATTGTTGGCATGTTTTTATTTTATTATAAGTTTCTATTTTTTCATTTGATTTTGCGCAATATTGCAGGCAAGCCGGAACAACAACAAATACAACAGTATTCGCCTTGCACTTTGCTCCAGCGCATCTTAAGCTGTTGCTGTGGCGTCTACTCAGACTGAGAATTCAATTTAAAATTCGTTTTGTTACATTACATTTTTATCGTATTGCTGTTGTTGTTGTTGTATAAAAATGAAGAAAATGAGAAAAATAACGAATTAAATATGGCGGCGACATATTATATTTCAGCAGTAGGGTTGCCAGATTAAAAAATTTAATAGAAATGAAATAAAAAAAAATAATCTTAACCTTTAAATATTTTTACTTAATTCAAAAATATTTTTTTGTACCAAAAGTATATGACAGAGTTGCCAGATTTTTTTTTTCGAAAAATTGATAACATTAAATTACAATTTTTTTAAATAAATTTGAATTGGAATAATTCTTGATACTGCTTTAAAACTTAAAATTTTAGTGCTGCCAGATTATTTGAAAAAATCATATAAAAAGTTTACAAACATATTTTCAATATGAAATCTACTTTAATAAATTATTTATTAATTGTGTTTGTTCTTGGTAAAAGTTTGTACTGATATCGGTGTTGCCAGACTGTGATTATCAAAAATTATATTGTTCAAATTCGATTGAAAACTAAAAATGTTTGCTGGAAGAATTTACTTTCATAAGAATCCTTGAAATAATTTTCTCTAAAATATTGTACCAATCTGGCCACTCTAACCAACTTTATAAGTGAATAGTTCTATAAAAAGCAATATGAGAATCGTCTTCGCCGTCTCCCAATTTCTGATTGTCAACTAAGCGGTTATCTCAAGTTTGCGCTCGCTGCCACGTTGCTTGTATCTTACTCTTTCGTAATTCAATGACTTGCTTACAAACATACATACAGAGCCTTCCACTTCCGCCGCACGCACACGTAAGTTGATGCAGCCAGCTTAGTCCTTCGCTTCAATCTTATTTACTATTATTTTTCAATAGTTTTTTCTTGTTGTTGTTGTTGCAATTTTCGCCAATCGCTTGAAATTGAATTTTCTCGCTGCGTTGTATTTACCGCCGTTTGTATGCTTGTGTGTATTTGTTGTTGTTATTGCTTTCTATTCGCTGCTGCTTATAAATAGTCTTTGAACCTTTTCTTCTCTCAGCTGCCAACCTCTTTACTTCTGAAGTGACGTCTAATATTTACTTTTCCCTTTAGTATGAATTGAAAATCAAGTTTTAAATGAATGGCACTTCTCAAAGCTTCTTAACTTCGATCGGAACTGTGGACACTTCAATGACCGCGTATTTGTTCGTCGGTGTTTATTGGCTTTCTTAAAGTGTCCATATTGAGTTTTGTTGCTGTTGGGTGGAGGGAAAGGGTTATTGAACCTGTTGATTACTTACATGTGAAGGGTTGGAACGACTTTTGAGTGTGGTTAATAGCGGTAACTCGATTTTGTCGGAAGGGATGATGCGAAACAATATTATAAATTAAATTTATTAAGGGCGGGAGAAGAGTTAGGGATACTTAAACCTATAAGTGGTATTAATCATATTCTGGTAGAGGTATGATTAGGCCGTACTTACTTAATTCCTCTATC
Source organism: Zeugodacus cucurbitae (assembly GCF_028554725.1). Taxonomy (NCBI): domain Eukaryota; kingdom Metazoa; phylum Arthropoda; class Insecta; order Diptera; family Tephritidae; genus Zeugodacus; species Zeugodacus cucurbitae. Next base: position 76,461,450 of record NC_071667.1, on the reverse strand, counting down.
TGCATCATTCTGTCCTGACTTTGTTTAATATATGTACATATTTTAAGTTCATTAGAAATTACTCAAATATCGCTTATTTTGAAAATTCGCTTATAAAATACAATTTGTTTGATGAATTTTTCAATTAGGTGGTAACTTCTTTCTTGCTGTATTTTTAATTTTTAGTTTTTTATAGCCCTTCGGTGTCATACTACATTACATTATTCTTTGAACATACCAAGCATTTTACTAATTTTTTTGTATTATTTCTTCTATTATTCTATTATTCTATTTATACATCCAAGTTTTCTGAATCCGAAATGTTCAAAAATCTTAGACTAATCAGTTCAACGAAAACAATATTTTGAAATAAAAGCTTTTAAAGATTTACAAAAGCTTTACAAAAGCTCGAAAGTTCAAGGTATTATAATATGATTATTACAAAGTAACGGGTGATTTTTTTGAGGTTAGGATTTTCATGCATTAGTATTTGACAGATCACGTGGGATTTCAGACATGGTGTCAAAGAGAAAGATGCTCAGTATGCTTTGACATTTCATCATGAATAGACTTACTAACGAGCAACGCTTGCAAATCATTGAATTTTATTACCAAAATCAGTGTTCGGTTCGAAATGTGTTTCGCGCTTTACGTCCGATTTATGGTCTACATAATCGACCAAGTGAGCAAACAATTAATGCGATTGTGACCAAGTTTCGCACTCAGTTTACTTTATTGGACATTAAACCAACCACACGAATGCGTACAGTGCGTACAGAAGAGAATATTGCGTCTGTTTCTGAGAGTGTGGCTGAAGACCGTGAAATGTCGATTCGTCGCCGTTCGCAGCAATTGGGTTTGTGTTATTCGACCACATGGAAGATTTTACGCAAAGATCTTGGTGTAAAACCGTATAAAATACAGCTCGTGCAAGAACTGAAGCCGAACGATCTGCCACAACGTCGAATTTTCAGTGAATGGGCCCTAGAAAAGTTGGCAGAAAATCCGCTTTTTTATCGACAAATTTTGTTCAGCGATGAGGCTCATTTCTGGTTGAATGGCTACGTAAATAAGCAAAATTGCCGCATTTGGGGTGAAGAGCAACCAGAAGCCGTTCAAGAACTGCCCATGCATCCCGAAAAATGCACTGTTTGGTGTGGTTTGTACGCTGGTGGAATCATTGGACCGTATTTTTTCAAAGATGCTGTTGGACGCAACGTTACGGTGAATGGCGATCGCTATCGTTCGATGCTAACAAACTTTTTGTTGCCAAAAATGGAAGAACTGAACTTGGTTGACATGTGGTTTCAACAAGATGGCGCTACATGCCACACAGCTCGCGATTCTATGGCCATTTTGAGGGAAAACTTCGGAGAACAATTCATCTCAAGAAATGGACCCGTAAGTTGGCCACCAAGATCATGCGATTTAACGCCTTTAGACTATTTTTTGTGGGGCTACGTCAAGTCTAAAGTCTACAGAAATAAGCCAGCAACTATTCCAGCTTTGGAAGACAACATTTCCGAAGAAATTCGGGCTATTCCGGCCGAAATGCTCGAAAAAGTTGCCCAAAATTGGACTTTCCGAATGGACCACCTAAGACGCAGCCGCGGTCAACATTTAAATGAAATTATCTTCAAAAAGTAAATGTCATGAACCAATCTAACGTTTCGTTCAAATTTTATGCGTTTTTTTTTTTTAAAAAGTTATCAAGCTCTTAAAAAATCACCCTTTATATTAGTCCAAAATCTTCCATCTTAAGACACTGAGTCACTGACAAACAATTGTGGAACAATAATTTTTGAATTACTTGGCTCATAGATTCGTGAATAGCCTCCCTTGAAAGCTTTTCCTCCAAATTTCACAAATAGTTAAAAAATCTTACTAAAATCGGTTCAACTGAAATAATATTTTCAAATAAAAGCTTTTAAAGCTCGAAAGCTCAAAGTAGACTTATTATAACAGTGTACATTAGTTCAAGATCTGTCATCTTAGACGCTGACAAACAATTATGGAACAGTTAGAAATGTGCTTTTCGAATATATTGACGCCTATTTCCTATATATCCCCTGAACTCTTTTTTTATTATTTAACTGAACCCAATTCTTAAAGGATACAATGCTTCTAAGAACTTTCTGCAGGTTCTAAAATTCTAACATAGCTTTTTCAACACAAAAGCTTCAAAAACCCTTCCACCATTAAAGCTTAACCCTTGTCTTCTTCCAATATCTGCTTACGTTACTCAAATAAATTTCAAGGTTTCTTCAACGGTACCTTTTTTGTTCTTACTGTACTCAAAAATCCTTAAAATCATTTCCCAAGATGCACTGTACATTAAACAAAGCCCTAAAGACTCCTTCACATAAGCATATGTGTTCATAGCTTTCTACAAAGAACCATTCTCACACTCACTGCAATTTTTCCACCCACATGACAAAATTTTCACAGTTGGTTGGCAACGTTTTTTCAGCTTTGCTTTGTCATTTCATTGATTCTATGCGCTCTTCATTGCGCTTCAGTTGCTCAGCGCGCGCATACTGTTATTTATTTTTCTAACAATAACAAGTTTATGAACATAAAGATAAACATACGCTAGCGCACACACGCACACGAACACCAACACACGCTCTTGCTTTGAGCAGTGAGCCGCATGCCCTCTCTAATATTGCATTATTTTCGGAGACTGTATATTTTTGCTGTCAAAATCAATTGAGTTCCTGTATTATCGCTTGCTGTGCCCTTGCAGCGCCAGTCCCTTCGAGTGCCACTAAACGTTGCATACACAAAGGCGCATTGCACTACTGGCGCTGCATTGTTTTAAAATGCGCATTTGTCACTTGTCGCCTGCGTCCCGCGCACCGCCACTCTCTTCTCCGACGCTCGACGCTTTCGCTCGTTTCCGCTCACTGCTCACGCGATTTTATTTTTCGCTAATATTTGGCGAAATACGTTTGCACATACAATGTAATCACCCGCCACCCTCCTCTTCCGCTCTTTCTCTCCCTCTCCATCCGCTTTCATTTGATATTTGTCAATTTATATTTGATATTTATTTGTATGCTGTTGTTGTTGCTTTTTATTTTTATTTGTTTTTTTTTTGCGCTTTGGAAATATTTTCCTCTTCAATGGCAGCATTCTTGCGCTCCAAATCCCGTTATTGCAGTTGCATTTTTTCATGATTTGTGCGCTATTTTGCCATAACCATTTGTTGGTTTTCATTTTCATTTTTTTCGTTTTGCTTTTTTTCTTTTCTTTTTTCCTTCATCCTCTTTTTCTGTTTGTTTATTTGTTGCTCATTCGCAATTTGTTGTTATTGTGACTATCTCACAAATCTCTAGCTTGCTTTCATATTTTCGCTGGTCATACGCGACAAACAGTGATATGTAATAAAAGCAACAACAACAACAACAAAAGCGGGAAAAAATATATTTCATTGATAATATTTTGCTTTCTGCTTGCAACCGAACTTGTGCACAATAATAGCAAAAATATATATATTTATTGTTGTTTTTGTTTTTATTGTTGTTGTCAAGCATTTAGCTGTACGAATTTGTTTTGCTTCCGCTTGCAACGACAGCTTTTCTCATACACAATAATATAAATGCTGGCGTTTATCGCAACAATATGCAGTTTGCTGCCACTGGCTGTCAGCTATAAAAATATATAACTCTCTATATATATGTATGTATGTAATTTTCTTTATTGCTATTTGTGTATTTGTCTCTGTGTATAATGCCATTGCATGTATTTCTTTAAACTTCTGCTATATCTGTATGCTATCTTCAGTCATTAAATGTGTTGCTTCGCATTGGCCGATGCTTGCGTGCCAGGCTTGTGGTTCCAGGCTCTTCAGACCTCAATGCAGACCTCTTCCACTCAATTAGCGATTGGCATGCAATTTCGAAATCCACCTGCCGTGTATTCAATTACTCAGTGAGGAGTGCTCGGCGACTTGCTATGCTATGTAATTTGCGTGGAAAAATTAAATTTAAAGGGTGTGCCTTGAGGGATAAAGACTTTTGATTTTGTTGGAGGAGATTTTTTATTGATAGTAGTCATTTTATAAGTGATGAGATACAATAAAGTTTAGTTAGATCTACTGATTCATTGTATTTGAACCGATATGTCATTTCATAAACCTGCTGAGAATTATAGATAAAGTGTTTATGAATGAAAAGAAAAATAAATTGATCTCACAAACCTAAAGAGAACAAGCTGAGAGTAAACAAATACTCAACGTTGTATAAAGAGAGATAGAGAGAGGGATTGATAAAAAGAGATTAGATAAATTAGTCTAGATAATTTACTTTACCACTTTACTTTTTCTCTTTTTCTTCATATCGAAAGCTTCATTTTTTAAGTGACGAGATACTATAAAGTTTAGTTAGATTTACTGATTCATTGTATTTGAACCGATATGTCATTTCATAAACCTGCTGAGGATTGTAGATAAAGTGTTTATGAATGAAAAGGGCTTAAATTGACTTCATAAACCTAAAAGGGAATAAGCTGACTGTAAACATATACTCAACGTTGTATAAAAAGAGATAGAGAGAGGGATAGATAAAGAGAGATTAGATAAATTAGTCTAGATAATTTACTTTTCCACTTTACTTTTTCTATCTTTCTTCATATCGAAAGCTTCATTTGAGATACTTAACTCACTCCGCTAAAATCAGAAAACATTAACTAGTCGCCTAGTTCTCAATCCGTAGATAATTTTCAAAAGTTATCTTAAAGGAAGATTACTTATACTTTTCTCAAGAAAATCAATCGCTTTCATTTCCGAAAAATATTCGTCGGTTTGATTCGATATGAGACCTGTTTTATCCTAAGTCCGTAGAAAATGTCACATGACTTGTCTAACGGAAGACTACTTTTCCCAAGAGGTAGATTTCACTTCTCAAAAATATTCGTCGCTTTGATCCAATTTTAGACCTTTCTTACTACTCGCTACTACTTTGAGGATGAGGAATAATGGAGAATTTTCAATCCTATTCAAGTTCACAACCATCAAAGCAACCAACTCAAAGCTTAACAGTACCTCATATGAACCTCATACGAATCAGGTTAATTAACTATACAGCTACCAACTCAGCTTTATTAAACACCCTTTATCGCTGCCCCACATGTCTGTTTACGAGTGCTTCCTTTGGTTCAACATTAATATCGCTTTCATTTGCTATTCCATTTAATAAATAGTTCGCATCGGTATCGAAATCAGTTGAGTTACGTTTGAAGCGGTCATACGTGAAATTTTAATTGACCCATTTTATATGCACTTTTTCCGACATTGCCACCGCCCCCCAGCAAGGCGCTCGCTAGTAGCTGCTGTTGTGAGTTTTCACCTCTACTGTGCAGCATTCACCACTTCTTGTTTGCTGTTGCTTTTAACAAATGCAAAACCATTCGTTACACAGAGGTACAGAGACCCAGCCAGCGCGTGCTGCAATGTGAGCGCTGTGCTGCGCTTGAATTGGTTTTTATTCATTCATAGAAGTGGCAACTGCAATGGGGTCAAGGTTAATCGTAGTTGAAAGGCGCTATCGCAGTCACGTTTAAAGCGTTTATACGCATTTATTAATAAAAAACGGGAAAAATTGACGTGCGCTTGCGGCGCAAATTGAAGTATTAATTTACATTGCAATTTGATTAAAAAGGTCGCCTTTATGAGTTGGCGTTAGCTGATGCTGTGGGTCAGGGTACAAGGTTTCAATCCTTTTACTATATTGTTGATGTTGTAATGACATATAATATTTCAGAAAATATGTTGAGGTATGCTGTCGAGTTGAAAGTCCTTGGTCGCATATTAATTCTGGTCCGTTCCGGTTTCGTAGAACTGGCTGTAGTGAGATGGACTTTTCACTCTTCATATTAAGCTATATATACTTTACAACTTCTCGATTATGACTCATATCGATTTAGACCGTGAAAAATCTTGATTTTCCTTATTCAAACCTCGAGTCTATTGTGAATAGGCACTCTTTCTATGAATAAAGCGACGATCTCTACCTGTATGTCTTTTAAATGAGATCTTCTATTGGTCTAGAATACTTTCCAAAACGTAAAGTTCGAACAGGAAGGGGAGAGTATTATAAGCGTTGTTACTTTGTATCGAGGCCCTAAAATGAAAGCTAAATGGCAATGATAATTATAAGGAAAAATTCTACATGAGCATATGCTATTTGTTAAGATTATTATGGTTAAATGAGGTGTGAAACTTGGATAAGACATACTTTAACTAGCGTTGCCTACATTTAGGGTGTTATCAATATATAAGTAAAATATCTAAATATTCATAACAAAGCAGTCAAGCTTTTTATTAGTGATATTATGGAGTAATAACATAAAATTCTCCCGTAAAATACAAAAAAATGTCTACAATATAACTCCCACCTTTTAATCATTTCAAATTCCGCAGGTGCCAAGGTCAATGCGACTAATAACCCTAATTACCTATTAGGCAACAATATCAACTCTAATCAATAGCAATTAAAAAGCTTATAAACGCCCTCAAATCAGCTGAACCCCGAAATTAACTTAAGCAATGATTACAATCAACCGCAGATAATATTAGGTATTTGCAATGAACTTTTCGTTGTAATTCGTTAAAATCGTCTTAGCGCTGCTTGAGCGTTGCACCTTTTTTTACACCGCGCTTAGAGCTTCACTCAGCCGCTTGTTTATCTTTATTGACCTCAATTGAAAGGAATTGCCAGAGACCTAAATGGCTTTGCATGTCCCTTTCACCTTGGCGTAGACAGCTTTTGTAGATTGTAAGTGGCTTTTCGCTCGCCCCCGCGCACACCTCTAATTAAGTGTAGCATTTCAAAGCTGTGACATTGCTTTGTCGGGTTTTGCATGCACGCGACGGAGGAGGAGATGAGCCGAGCGGTGGGTGCGTGGGTTGACGTTGACGTTAAAGCAAAAACACGACGGTATATACTGGCTCTATACAGTTGCTATTTCTGTATGAGTGTGTGTTTCAATGTGTATATGTGTGAGTCTTTATGGAAATGTGTGCCTGTGTGTGTCTGTTTGGGTGGGTTTGAGTGTGATTTGTGCGCGTGCAGAAAGGCTCAAGGAACTTTCAATCAATTTAACGCATAATTCCTGTTGGATTTAATGGTAATTGATGATTGATTACCTTTGTACGGTGTAAACAACAACAACAACAAAGGCAGTAATAGCGACAAAAAGAAGATACAGTAAATATGCGTAGACGAAGGTGAATAACCGTTGTATGTATGTACTTATGTATACATATATGTGGGCCTGGCAACATAGACTACATGGTTTCACCAACATAACTATACCCAGTCTGCATATTTTGCCTCAAATGTAAAGCAGGGTATTAAAAAAACAGTAAAGTCTTATGTAAGGCCTCTCTAAGTTTTAGCGAACCCAGCGAAGTCCAATTCTCAACTATATTCAATGCTTTGATCAATGACTTTACTTTCATGGCGCCAAAATGTATGCTTCGCCGCTAACGATTATTAAAGAGAAGTTAAAGTAATGTATTTTCAAAATATTGTATCAGATTCTGGATTGACTCTTAAACTTAGTTCACCTATAGAGCCGATAGAGTAGACTGTATAGATCTAAATTTCTTAAGGGAGACAGAATGAAATCACAAAATCTGCGCTTCACTTTGAGTTTCTTCCACCGCTGATGAAAGTCACTTTTCCTCAACAGTTCCCCAATTTCGGCAATTTCTACGACAACCGATTCTGCGGTACCGGAATTAACCCGGATTTTAAGTGGTAAGTTTTAAATTCTTCTTTTGTCATTATCACCAGATACCCCAATTAACATTTTATGAACTGGATAGTCTTCATTTATATGGTAAATAGATCCTAGTAATTTCTAGTCTCTTAGTTATCGTAATGTATAAGGTTTGTAGGTCTTTTGAATAACAGCTGCGTCATTGTTCAGGAGCTCCATAGAGAGAATAAGAATATAAGAAAATTAGATAGAAGATTCCTTTTAAGAACTATACAAAGCTTTTTAGGTTACATACTTTCAGGATATCGATGAGATTGCCTTCAATAGCACTTTTCTTGATCTTCGCTTGACCGATATTTACAAAAAGTGACACTTTTTACCTAAATTTGTGTTGACTTGGTATAATGCAATACATCGCTACAGGTTTTATTGTTAAATGAGCTGTGGAAATTGGATAAATCATCTGTTTGTGAAAAGTGTTGCCTACATTTAGGATGATTGCCATTTAATAAAGCTATGCAACCATATTTATTGAAAAAATTAATATTTTAAGAAAAAGAGTGAATCATCAGTATCCTGGAGACAGCTTACTACATGGGTCGATAGCTTATAAAAAACAAATACAAGCAAAACCCAGCAAGTCATTGCTAATTCAGGCTTCGAAGACAATACGACGCTCCTTGATTTGCTTAGCAATATATACTTATATACATCCTCGCTGCGCCTAGCGAACTGACAAACCCACCTCGCTATTGCCTTAATTGTTGCTGTTGTGTACTCGTTGTTGTTGTTGTTGTTATTATCGTTGACGCTTGTAACGCTGAATGTCTGCAAAATTCTCGAGCGTCAACTTACGCAAAATGTTTGTCGGACTTGTTGTGTCAGTGTTGCTGTAGCGGCTGCTTGTCACTCATGCTGTTGCTGTTGTTGCTTATATTTCGCTGTTCTTGCTGTTGTTGTTTATGTTTTGCTTTACTTGCTGTTGTTGTTGCCGTTCATCGGCCTATGCCATGGCAAATCATTTGCTTTGCCTTTCCAATTTAACTTAATACCCTGTAATTTATTTAAACTTGGGCTGAATTGTTGTACACACCGGCGAATATTGTTCGCATTTACAGGATGGGGGCACGAGCGTCAATAGACGTACAATGGCAGCCGCCACCGCTTTGTTTACCTGGCTGGCTAACTGACTGACTGACTGAATGACGGACCATTGACTGTTGCTTTGACGTATACACGCTTGATTAGAGCGATACATAAATACACACACACCCACATTTACAAGCAAACACTTGAGCCACTGCAAAATCGATTTGGATCAGATCGAACACTCACCATTGCTCGGTGGATTTTGGATTTGTGTAGAACGAGATAAGTGGGTGTGCCGTGACTCACAGCGCTGCCAGCCTGCCTCAACTCTGTGTGTGTGTGCGCGCTTTGGAATTGATGCGAAAACTGGTTTCATTTGTGCAGCTAATGGCGGGTAAATGTCGGCTTTCTATTTCAAATAGTTTGCATTGCGTGCGTCTTAAAGTATTTATTTGGATTTTGGCGAGGTGTTGGCGATTCCATTTTCTTATCACAAAATTGTCAAATCGCTTTGAAAGTGAATTTCAATGGAATTCCATTGCTAAGCGCCGAGTAGTGAGGCAGTAAGGCGCGGTTGGCAGCTTAAATAAATGTTTTCAAAATGTGTTTGCACAAAATGAAAATGAGTTGACGTTAACTTGAGTTATGGCCACGGCATAAACACACATACATATACCAAATTTATATGGAGTTTCTTGCTTTACTTCTACTAAAACTGGCATGTGAGTTTACATTTTCACATTTTCAACTTCCTTGTGCGGCTTTTGAGTGGATTTTATTTTTTTTTTTTTTCACTTTTCATACTATCTTCCCTTACTTCCTTATTTTCTTAATTTTTTCTCACACTTGCTTCCCTTTAGTCCATACATTTATTCCTTCCTTTCATTAATGCATATATTCAAGTGCATTTATGGTGTATAATTCATGAAGTGAGAGTGAAATGTTTACGACAGTCGAGTGCTGTATACATTAAAAGCGTGAACTCAAGTGTAGTCCGGCACTAGACTAGTTGCATAATATCTGTTCTTTGAATGCTATAATATGTGAGTTTTTTGTATTAATATTTAGGCCAGGCGGTTCGGGTGGTAGTGTCTAAATATTCACTCAACTGCTGTGAATTTTAGAATTTAATTTATTTTGAATTACCTCAAAATACTTACTTTTGATTTGATTTAATTCTAAAAAGGGAATCATATATAGTTATTAGATTATTTATCATTAAGAGTAATAAGAGCGCTTAGTGGTTTTTCTCATTAAAAAAATTAGGGTGGCAACACTGTTTCACATATTTCACAAGTACTAATCTCACACCAGATAAAAATATCGTATATACTTTTAGACTAGTAATCATTACAAATTACTAAAGTCTCATTTAAGAATTTATTCGAGAACTTGTTGGTTTTTTGAAGATTATTTCATAATTCCACACTCAGGGCAACCCTCGTCCATATTGCCAAGAAAAGCCCCCCTTTTCTCGATTTTCTCAAACTTCTCTTGATGGAAATTTTTTTCCATCAAAATCATTCTCCATAGACAAGAACCTATAGTAATCACTTGGTTTCCCGCCCGGACTATAAGGTGTTTACATAGAACTTTCCAAACAAGTTCCTGGAGCTATTTCAAATCTATTAGAAAAATACTTACTTTTGTTAAATAGTAAGCCTTTCAGGCTAAATTTCTTTCTATTATTTCAGGCTAAATTATAGATTTTTAGCTATTATTTCTCAAGAAAATTCTAAAATCTGCAGTATTAATATAAATACTAGTCAATTACTCTAGATTTAAATCTTTACATAAGCTCTCAGGGCATTTACCGCCATCTTAAAGTCATGTTTCATTAAGTACGCATCTTCTAATGTATCTATTTACTAAGGTGAACTCTTCAGAACATGTGAACCTTTGGTCGCTAAAAGTTACTTAGATTGGTTATTTGTATATGTTGTTTGTTCGATGCGTCACTCGTTAAAGTTTGGCTAAACGAAGACAGCTATAATTGAAGATTAAATTTCTCTATTATATTAAAATTAAAAATTATATACTATGTACGATAGGATATTGACTGATTTTTCCGTAAGTATGGTGAGTTAGATATGGTGTATTTCGCTATAGTTTGGTAAGCCGTGGTATGTTAAAAAGGGATGAGTTAGATAGAGCAACATTAGGTGTGGTGAATTTTATTGGGATATTCATATTAGTTTTTATTACAGTAATTTTGTTTTAAAGGCAGTACCTTTATCATAGAATTATCGATCCCACGCCCCGATCTACTTTCTCACTCAGTTGAATTGCAAAAAAACCTTCGAGACTCGAGTGTTAGTATTGTCGTAAATATTGGGTCATTCTTCTTATTCCGAATGAAACAACGTCCCACAATACCCTCGTATTTTGTATAACGTTGTCGACAATTTCGAAAATTTAACACTTACGGCTTTTAAATTTGGTTGGCTCAATGATCTTTGCAATACAGCTATTGAACGGCTCACTCCACTTGTCCACTCTTCGAATCATTTACCATATTTGAACACCAAAAGTAGTAAAAAAGGGTAGTTTTTTTTTATTTCCTTTCTTATTACGTAAGGATTAATTAATGAAACCAAACATTGATATTAAAAACAAACACACACAAAACGGTACATTTTGCCGCAACTTTGAAGCGTGAAAATGCTTTTGCGAAATTCGGTTAAAATTTGCAGTTCTGCAAACACGACAAACAATTTTCAATTTAATGATGATGAGGTGGAGAGAGACAGAGTGGGAGAGTGAGCGAAAAAAGTTCAATCAATTTGTTGCAAATTGCTGCTTCCACTGCTGACTGCCGATATTTGCTTGTTTGCACTGAAAAACACACGAGAAGAAATGGGAATGAAATGAAAATAAAAATAGAAATAGAAATCAGCAAACTCATTCATTAACTGGCAACATTCGAAGCAACTATGCCAAAAAGCATAGTGTAATAGTTAGCTATTTTTGTTGCTGGTGTTGTTGTTGCACAGGTCATACAAGACACAGGCCAGGGAAGTCATGCAAATAAAATGCTGCTAAGCTTTGCGACTGGGGCGACTGTCCGCTGTGCGCACAGCAAAGGTATCGTCGTATTTGATTTGCTTAAATGCCGAGGGTCGAAAGAATCGCCATTGAGAGAATAGCAAAACAAATTCACCTTTTGATACCACAGCACAGCGTTGCACAAGCGGTAGTAGCAGTTACATATGTGCCACACACACTCATGCACACACATTTATCCCTGCTAACACTTTGACCCCCTTCTCTCCTCGCTTTGAGTTGAGCATGTGCAAATCCTTTCTGCTGGCTTCACTCTGCTCTGGCTGGCCGTGTGCTACGGAGCTTAATGCTTCAGCATTTTGTGGCCATTGGTGCCTTTGCTTAAGCATTTGAGGCTGACACATTTACCTCAGCGATTTCATTTACAATATAGGTACTCGTACTCGTATCTGTGGCACGCTCACTCACACATTCACAAGCAAGTAAACAAGCTCAACTCTTATCGCACTGGCCTCTATCGTGGTAGCAGTGCGGTGTTAGGTGAATGTGTCCAGTATCTCTTGTGTGAAAGTGGCCGGTCGGAAAGTGCTGGCATAAAAAAGTTATGGTAATCGATTGAACATAACGGAACTTGGAATTTTGTATTACATCTGAGAGAACTAATCCTCTTTAAACCAATGAGTTTGCAGTCAATTGATCCCTGAGTCTAACAGCATATCCCTATTTGAAATTTTATTAAATTTAGAATTATGAAAGAAGATGTGAGTTGATTAAGATATGATTTTTTTAACTTTTTTATTTCTTCTCTCGTTTAATATAGTCTTAAGTTCTTAAGATAGCAATTAGACCATTTCATACGTTATATCCTCTTTTAGATCCTATCCTGTATATTTTATGACTATATCATAATAATATTTCGAGTCTTAATATTTATGAAAAGAATTGGACGCGTCTCTATATAGAATTATTGGACACCTAATCCACAGATTTTAGATTTTATCAATAACAAATTTTCTCTCTAGAATTTTTTTGCTCTCTTGTTGGGACTCTGTTTGAATTCGTATTGTTAACGAAACGAAATCCAACAATAAAATTCTTACAAGGTTAGTCTATTTGAAGAACAAAGTAATGTGAATTTTTTCGAGGTTCGGGCCTACGAAACCTCCAGTCAGGAAACTCTTATGGCCTTTGCCATAATCTGTATATGTGAAAAAATAGAATTATATGCCTTCTTTCAAGTCTACAAGAATTCTGTTTGACTGATTTCGGACGGTAAATAACGGGATAGTTCCATGAAAGACACATTGGCAATAATTTTGGCTAGGTAAAACTTTCCATACTTTTGGGATAGGACTTATTTGCACGAAATATTGTACTCCGTCTTCTTTGAACTGACATTTTGCAATCAATTAGTGTTTTATATTGTTCTGATCTCATAAACGTGTCATATATTTGATTAAGATCGATCCAAATAACACAGAGGCAATCTGTTCCATCTTCAATAAAGAAAAAAAAACAACCAGAGTATTTGAGAAATATATCTCACATCTAAGCCATGGATAAAACATGAAAAAATAAAACTTGGAATGAATTTTGATGGATTTAAAAGTGCTAGAAAATTCTTTTGGAATTGAGGTATTTAATTGCGTTAGAGTGAAGATCTGAAACCATAAATCTAAACTCGAAATAAAAACAAGAAAAAACGTTAACTTCGGCTGTACCGAAGCTAATATACCCTTCACAGGTACATTTCTTTTAGTAACTATGTGTTTAAGCAAATCTAAAGACGTAAGAAAAAGTAAGTAAAAGTAAAAAAGTAAGTAAAAAGCCGGGTTGTTTGCTAGAAACATTAAGGTTATATAGTTAACCCATCTGAACAAATTCTTCGAAGATTATATTATTACCTTAAGCAGTAATCCATCTCAAATTTCGTGAAGATACCACGTCAAATGCGAAAATTTTCCATACAAGCCGGTTTGTATGGCAGCTATATGCTATAGTGAACCGATCTGAACAATTTTTTCGGAGATTAAATTATTTCTATGAACAATAACTCACACCAAATTTCGTGAAGATATGTAGTAAAATGCGGAAGTTTTCCATACAAGCCCTTGATTCCGATCGTTCAGTTTGTATGCAGCTTCTTGAATAGAAAATAACATCTGCAAAATTTCAAAACGATATCGATATCTTAAAAACTGAAGGACTAGTTCGTATATATACAGACGGACAGACAGACGGACATGGCTAAATCAACTCAGTTCAACATACTGATCATTTATATATATACTTTATAGGGTCTCCGACGCTTTCTTCTGAGTGCTTCCAAACATCGTGACAAACCTGTCTGTTCAGGGTATAAAAATTATGAAATAAAAAAAAAATTCAAAATTTTTTCCTACAGGGGTTTGCAACACATATATAACTGATATGGACTTAAAACCATAAAACGAGATGTAAATACTTGAAGTAAAAAAAAAAGAAAAACAAGAAGGGATAACAGCTGCCTATATCCAATGTCCGCTTGTTCAAAAATGGCACAAAAGTGAAAAAATGCATAAAATCTCTTTTCAACAAACAGCAACAAGAACAACAAAAACAAAAAAATACAGTTAAACTCACACCCTTTCCGCGCGTAGCACCACCTCTGTTTACCAACATTTTGCACTTAAAAGAAATAAAATTGCAAAAATAACAAAGCACCGCTGCATTGGGGCACCCTTCGTGGAATGGGCGCTAGCGGGATTATGAAAGACAAAATCGAAGGGAAAAGAGTCGGCAACCATTGCAAACTTACTTTGCTGCCGCCCACCAGTACTGTGCTGTTGCGCCACGCCCCGTTGCAATATATACACTTACATGTATGTATGAGTGTATGAGTGTGTGTACTCATAAGTAAACAAGCAGGCAGCTGCGAGACAAATATGAACCCACGCTCGAACGCTCGCATATTTGCTTTGTGCGCGACAAAAGACAATTTGAGTTGTGTCGCTGTACAAAGCGTTGCCGAGTTGTTTCTTTCTTTTTTTACGAAGCATTTAAAATATTCACATCGCCTTCTCGGCCCGTTGAAAAAGAGTTGGGGGAAATAAATTACAAAAAAATGCAGCCAAGCGTTTGAGTGTTTAAAAAGACAAAAAAAAAAAAACAACAACAACAAATGCATCGATGTAAGCGCTCATAAATTGCTGTGTTTATAAAATCACAAAATGCAACTTGTCGAAATCGAAATTAGTGAAGTGTATCGAGCGTTTTGTGGGTTGGCAAATGCATTACGCAGCACATTTCGCATTTATAATTGCAAAGCTGAAAGTGTTTGAAAAAAAAAATTATGTTCACACCTTCAGCGTAAAAACAATGTCAACTAGTTGGGGTGGTAGCGTTGGTGTGAAATACAATCCGGTTTTGGGGATCTTAACATAAAATGTTATTTGCAATATTTTGACATTATTTAGAAATTAACGTCATCATAGAAATTCGAGTTAAATTGTTTTGTTTTCGATTTTTCGCATTAATTGCCTCATTGAAAACCACACGTCTAAAACAACACTCCTTATTATGGCTGTCATATAACTGTAATCAGTAGCTTTAAAATAATATATTATATATTTATTTTGATTTCGTATGATAGTCGAAAAATAGCTAATAAGCAATTTACTGAAAAATAAATTTTAAATAAGTCAATACAAATATAAATAATCTCTTTCGGATTTAACCTTCAACAAAGAAAATATTTTAAATGAAATCTTAAGGGGCTATACCAGCGAAAATCGTTTTTTTTATTTTTTTGCTTATTCGATAGCTTAGACTTTCAAAAATATCCTAGGAAAGCGGTAAGGTCATATCTTGAATAGTTTTTGAATGTCAGCGTTCTAAAGAGCGACCGCTTGCAGGTTCAAACTTTAAACGCGTTTTTTTCGAAACGACAGTTTTGAAAATTGCTGACATCATAACACAATGAGAAATTTACTGATCGACTTCAAATTTAAACTGAGTATTCTTGAGTTTATTTACACGATCTTTTATTGAAAATTGTCAATTTGGCAATTTTTTACCTAAAAAAAACAAAATTTTTTTCAGAACTACGCCATTTTGTTAATTTTTGATATCAAAAAATCATAGGTCATTGTATAGAAAATACCTTCACCTTTAATAACCTTTTTGAATTTTTTTGTTTGAGCTACTCATTCGGCCGGAATTATGTTAGCAGTTGGGGAGCTTTTTTTTGACACCTCCCATGACAGCACATAATTCCGTTATTATACGCTGAACAGACAGGGTATATTAAGTTTGTCACGATGTTTGTAACACCCAGAAGGAAGCGTCGGAGACCCTATAAAGTATATATATAAATGATCAGTATGTTGAGCTGAGTCGATTTAACCATGTCCGTCTGTCTGTCCGTCTGTATATATACGAACTAGTACTTCAGTTTTTCAGATATCGTTTTGAAATTTTGCCGATGTTTTTTACTCTTCAAGAAGCTGCTCATTTGTCGGAACTGCCGATATCGGACCACTATATCATATAGCTGCCATACAAACTGAACGATCGGAATCAAGGGCTTGTATGGAAAACTTCCGCATTTTACTACATATCTTCACGAAAGTTGGTGTGAGTTATTGTTCATAGAAATAATTTAATCTCCGAAAAAATTATATAGTTACTAAAAGAAATGCACCTGTGAAGGGTATATTAGCTTCGGTACAGCCGAAGTTAACGTTTATTCTTGTTTTTCAATATTTTTGCAAAAAAAAATCTGAAAATATAGCTGAAAATACATATATCTTATCCAAAAAACTTCGAAACATTCACGAAAACTATCTAATATTGTATGTGTTACACCCTTAATCTGAAGCGGAATGAAGTGAATGTGATTTATAAAGCCACTCTTGATTGACAATTTCCTTCTAATTATTGCAAGCTAACTTCTTCTTGACTTAGCCGTGAACTAGTAGTAGCTATAAAAGTATAAGCTCATCGACGATCCTAACATGTCAATTCTACTTCAGATCTAAACTACATTTTATAGTTTCGGTCGAAATATTTTGGTGTGTACTTGGCATCTCTCAATAGATAAAATATTATCTTTTCCTACATATACATATAACTAATATTAACTAATGCTTGTAATAGTGTAAAGTCTTCTTGGCCCTAGATGGACAAGGCAATGTCTTCTGTGATTCCAAAATGTATAAAACAGGAGTGGGCATAAGCGGATTTATATTCGAATGAGTCAGGTTACTGAACAACACTTCTACAAGTGGTTTGGATGATGTTTTTCCACCGTTAATGCTTACAATTTTTATATATGTATCTACAATTTTCAATATATCTTAGCCCTTTCGAAATTAGATATTTTGGTATTTATTTAATGTATTTGTGAATATCATATAGCATTCATTTGTTTTTGGTTGTGATGATATATTCATGGAATTTGAAGTATACATAATTTACATTTAGTTAACCTATAATTTTCCTAACCTAGCCTAACCTAAACTAAAATACCTTAACCTAACTCAACCTACCCCAATCAAATATAACTCTACGTGTCTTAACACAACCTAACCTTACCTTGCATAACTTAACTTTATCTAAAATTCTAAATACTCGATGTCTCAGTCATTTAATATATCGATACAATAAGAATACCGCAATTTCTAGTAGAGTATTTTAAGATTCTTTCAGCAATAAAGATATATCAGTTCAATTCCTTGCTCATCATTAACTATTTGCCGTCACAAATAAGGCAAAAATAATGAAAGTAATAATAGCAGACCCTCTTTAGCCCACTAGCTCAGCACGTTTAGCGCAGACAGTTGTTAAATTGTGTTTGTACAACAACTTGTGTTACAAAGTGCTCACCGAAAAACTGCAACACTCGCTGGAGACAGTGATGACGCCCTCTCCCCTCCACGCTTGGACGCTCACGCTGCAAATGCAAATTTTGTTGACAATTCATTTCCCTTTGGCATTTTCAAGTTGCTTTGCTGTTGATATTTTTGTTAGCCCACATTGCATTGTGGCAAATGCTAACTGTGTGTTTTTTGTTGTTTTTGCATATTCCTTTTTTGCTATTTTGTTATTGTTATTATTGCTGTTTGCTGGTTGCCGCTCGTTTTGTTTAATTTGCTACGCTTATCAGAGTAGATACTGCTTATTGCTGACAATTCTCGGGGTTTTATTTGCTTCTACCACACTGTTACTGCTGTTTTTGTTGTTGTTGTTGGATGTATGTGTGTTGTTTTTCTGCATTACTGCCGTCATGGGAACGACAGTCACTTCAAAGAATCTGCACTTTGTGCCCGCGGTCATGCTTTGTGCGCATCATCAGCAACACAGCAATGGTTGGTTGTGTGGGGGTTGGTAGTGAGGAGGTCTCTCTATGAGTGGATGAGTTGACTAGCGCGGTCAGTTGCTGGGTGCTGTCGAGTTGACAACATGTTGTTAGTTGTCGCTGTTGTTGTCATTGCTCTGACCATTCCGTTACACTCGCTTTGGCGTCACAATTAAACTGATTCATTGCAGCAACAGCGCCGAGAGCGACTGCTTGGTCCACTGCTGCGGCACTTAAATCAAATTTGCTTACAATTTATTTGCGAAATCTAGCATTTTTCTAACCACTCAGACATACACATACATACACGAAATTTACAAAATGCGATTGTGTGTTGTAAACTCATTTATTTTAAAGCTTACCGTAATTTCATTGGCAATACCGCTTACAACAATTCCCAACAGAGAGTTTGCTGCGCTGCAATAAATACCTTTGTGTGCGAGTAAATTCTTCTACTACACAATTCTCTGGTACTCAGTATGAATCACAATCAGCAAATAAAATCAAACTGACAGCCAGTCACTTGGCATGGAAATGAGAATTCAAATCGAAAAAATCCATCAATCCAATCAAAGTCTGTCGGGTTTCAAAGTAAAAATTCCATTGTTATGTATGTGGGTGTGTAGGAGCAGACATTGTGCGCTGCTAAAAATATAAAATGCAACTCTTCACCTGCTGATTTCTGATTTACTTGTAGTTGATTTGATTGCGTTGCTGATTTTGAAGTGATTTTGATTTTGTAGTAGACGGTTAGCAAAATTGGTTTTGGCTTCTCTAAATTCTCGGTTTTTTTTTTTTACTTTTTTAGTTTTGGCTGAATTTTAGAAAATTTAGAGAAATTTTAGTATTTTATTTTATTGCTCAGTCAGTCAAATTTGTGGAATTCAGTAATGATTTGGTAAATTTTCAACAATTTTTGCGGTTTAATGTAGTGTAAATGACAGCTGGTGGATCAAACTAATTAAATATAATTTTGGAATATTCTGGGCTGCAATGTAAAATGCTTTCATTTAGAAAGAAGAATAATGCCTGCTCAGAAGAATGGTTCTAGATCGAGGGAAAATTTTGTATATCTTCCTCCAAATGGTATTTTTTTTCCAAGAACAATATGCAAACAGAATTTTTGTACTTGCTCAATTAACAGCTTTTTGTAATGGAGATATAGCTTATATGTAATATAGAGATGTCTTATACCCCATACCAAAAAAAAAAAAAATAATAAAAAAATAATAAATAAATCAAAAATAATAAAGAATAAAAACGAATAGATTGAAAATAATATTCAATCTCTACAAAGTATTGGTCGACGACCGCGTCCATTTAAGTTCGAAAAAACAAAATTTCGAAAAGCTTTTATACTTAATACAAAGGCTTAATTCTTGATATGTCTAATAGTTAAGCTTTAGTATAAGCTTTTGTAAAATAAATGTTTTTGAAAAACATATTTTTCGAATATGAGGAATTTTGAAACGATTTTCTAAACTTTTGGTCTCTAAATACGAACTTATATTATTAATAATATTATTCCCTAAATACCTATCCTTTTATAGCTATACGAGTATAAATGTAGGAGTAATTAACCTTAAGCGTAATCTAGTTATCCCTTAAAATTGTAAAAAAGTCTTCTTCGTTTGAAAAATTTAAATATTTAGATCGTATCTAGCAGTCCTCCCAACTCCAAAACTTTAGCTACGTCCTTTGACTGTTTCCAATTTTGTTGCTTACTTACATGTTTTGATAATGATTCGTTTAAGGCGCCATCTAGCGGGTTTAAGGTTCACCAAAAAACTACCTCTAGGTTTCTAAAAAGTTGTTTCGAATATATCAACAAAATTAATTCAGTGGTTTCGAATTTCTAGAACAAACTTTCTTAAATAATAGATCTAATTTTGAAATTGTACTTATACATATATTTATCCGATCCGAACCGTGAATATTAGGAAAGAGAAGTTTTTTCTAGGACTTAAGAAACTCGGTGAGAAAAAGTTTTTTCCGGAGCTAACGACATTTGGACTACATTATATCTATGAATATAACTTTCTAGTGGATATCACAGGGTTTAGTTTGTAGATTCCGACACATCTGCCTATAGATCTGCTTTATAATATTTTTTAGCTCTTCTATATATAGAAAAACGTGTTTTTATTAACTTTATTGAGCTCTAGTCTTTTTAATCTTTATTGAACCTTATGCAGAACCGACATTTATTGTCGAGCAGACAATATAAATATGGGGAAGAACAAATTTTAAGAAATTCAAAATCAGAGGAGAAATGCAATGATATTGACGTACATATTTCATTTTGTGAGCTTTTTACAATTAAGCAAATCATTAAAAATTCCGCTTTAGCGTGTCTAAGATTTTTTTTTATTTTTAACTTATGTCACCCTTCAAGTAAACAAACAATATATATTTTATTACACAAATATTAAGCGAATTAAGTAATTGCAGCAAACAAAAAAATATTAAAGCGGAATATCAAAAAGAAAATTATATTTTCATTACACAAAGTTTATCTTAGTACTCTTATACGCTGTTGAATTGCCAGTCTTAGTCTCTTTGCGCTTATTTACTTTGTGTATTTGTTTGTATTTTTTTTTGCATTTAAGTAAATACTTAATTTTTGAGGTTAGCTTGCGGTAAGGCAGTTATTTTTTATGTTTTTAGCTTTCTTTTGGCAAGCATTGCTGGTGTTTACATTAGAGCAGGTCGGCGGTTAGAGTAGATAAATAAAAAAAAAAAAGAAAACTCATTCATGCTTGTTTACTTTTCTCAAGGAGAATCTAAATACATACTAGATTATTGCAGAATCGTGGGAAGAAATGGGTCGAATATTTGAAAATAATATTAAAAAATTAATTTTTTAAAATAATATATTTTTGTTGTTGTTTTTATGGGAAAAAAATAAGTTATGTTATGTTATGTTATGTTTTTTATGTTAAATTATGTTATGTTTTTTATGTTATGTTATGTTATGTTATTTTATGTTATGTTATGTTATGTTATGTTACGTTATGTTATGATTTGTTACGTTATGTTATGTTATGTTATGTTAATGTTATGCTATGTTATGTTATGTTATGCTATGTTATGTTATGTTATGTTATGTTATACTATGTTATGTTATGTTATGTTATATTATGTTACGTTATGTTATGTTATGTTATGTTATATTATATTATGTTATGTTATGTTATGTTATGTTATGTTATGTTATGTTATGTTATGTTATGTTATGTTATGTTATGTTATATTATGTTATATTATGTTATGTTATGTTATGTTATAATATGTTATACCAAAACCTGTGCTTAAAATATAAGCTAAGGATTTAAATTTTCATTCCGCCTCTTGCGTTTCACTCTAATGCACCCACCCTAATGTGTGTGTGTGTAAATAAATAATGATTAGTATAATTAATAAATGCGTCTGCTACACTTAGCTCCATGCAAATGCAAACGTGTATTCTTTAAAAAAGCAATAGCGACGTCTTTGTGAGCGCACTTTTATGACTGTAGCGCCGCAGGGTCTGAACTTGGAGCCGCAACATGAACCAGTGCGCTAGCACTCAGCGCGACCGCAACGTGTGTTGAACCAGCGCAAAGAGCCTAGCAATATGCATACAGAGTTGCCAACAATAATTCATGTATGTAAAGTCTATATTGTAGACACACACACTCACTTACATTCTCAGCAACATTTATCTAAATAATTTTTATTACAATTTTACACAAAGAAAATTTCATCTGCTACGTGCTTTAAGTATTCCTTTATGTGTCTGCGCTGGCTCCTTCGCTTTCTTTCAGTGTCAGTGTGTGTGTGTAGGGACAATCGCCTCGAGCGGAAAGTAAAATTAAATAAATTGTCATCATAACTGCAGTTCATGTATTTATTTTGCAATTTGTACGCCACTTCGCCTAAGAAAATTTTCGCTTTAGATTAAAAGAAATTGCGAATGAGAAAGCAGCAGAAGATTGCTTGCTGTGTACGCTTGCTAGCAATAGGAGAGTTGAATAAACCTAATTGCAAGCTGGCCGCAGGGCTTTCAGGCGACTGATAAGACGCAGACTCACACACATACATATATATATTTTCCTTTGCTTTATGCTTCTTCTTCTTCTTCCACTGCTTTTGTTTTTCTTAGCTGCGCTTTGTACGCGCTGGAGATGATTGCCGGGCGTGCGCGCGCTCTGAATGCAAATGGTTAATGGCACTTTGAGTTTCAAAAGCAGCTGAGAAACACACACAAAAAAACGGAATTAAATGTAATAAGATAAATAATGTGGCGAAGTCCTATTCAAATTCATGCTGGTGTATGAAACGTTAGCGAAAACAGTGGAAGAGGCGTCACGAAATTGCCGCGGAAATTGTAAGGGAAATGCAGTTATGGCATGCAATAATTAAATGTGTGCAGGGAGACGCCATGGCGTATGAGTAACATTTTTTATAGTATTTCTTTTAAATCAATAATTTAGAATAAAATATAATAAAAAAAAAAATATAAATAAAATAGAATAAAAAAATAATAATTTTTGAAAATATGAAAAATAAAAAAAAAATAATTAAAAAATAATAATATAAGAAAAATATATATAAAAAATAAATAAATTTGTAAATTAAAATAAAAGAATTATAACAAGTAAGGAATTGCAAAGTTCGGGTGTAACCGAAAGTTTTATACTTTTGCAATGTACTTATTGAATTTTTTAAGATAACACACAATTTGACCCTAATATTCTGCAAAAATTCCACTAGAACTAACGAAAATCATTATATATAGTATCCTAGTATATGGACCTAGGGTAATTCTTGTACCGATTTCACTCAGTCCAGACTAAAAGTTTACTTATTATAATTGGCAATAACCGAAAAAATATAAAAAGCTATAACTAAGCCATAAATTCAGCTATTGAAGTAAAATTTGGTATGAAGGATCGCACTATATTATAACCACGCCCACCTTCCATACAATGGTTATGTTGATAATTACCAAAACTGCTTAAATTCAGCAAGGAAAACCATCAGAAGCCTTAAATTTCATTATGAAGATGGTGCAGAAGTGATGTACTCAAAATGGTATACAAAATTTTAAATGGGCGTGGTTCCGCCCACTTATGGGCCAAAAACCATATCTCCGAAACTACTCGACCAATTTCAATGAAATTCGGTTCTTAATATCTTCCTAGCTTCCTAATGATATGTTGTAAAAATAGTCCAAATCGGTTCACGACCACGCCTACTTCGCATATATCAGAACTTTGAAGTAGGTCTGAATAGTTTACGTTACAATATATAAAGTTATTACTAGTGAAGATATCGGAACAGAACTTTGCTCAAATACTGAATTTATAGTGTGGCACCCCACTTCTCAAAATCGTCCAAATCGGTCCATAAGTTTTCAAGACCCTATATACCAAATTATAGTTATGTCTCTCAGATGTTTTGAAGAAATTTTGAGGGAATATGTTTCTTCTAATAATGAGTGAAATCGGGTCATAACTTCATCTACTTCCCATATACTTAATATTAGGCCTTTCAAACTTTCAATGGACTTTATACCATATATATGCCGAATATGTGAGTCAAATTGTTTGTTATATTAATAAATTAAAAAAAAAATAAATTGCGAGAGTATAAAATGTTCGGTTTCATCCGAATTTAGCCCTTCCTTCCTTATTGTTTAGGAAAAAAGTTCCCTATGAATTTTTATAAAATATCTGATAGATTTACCAATATTTTCGGAAAAGAATTTTCTATAGACACTGAAGCCCTTATGTTCAATACCTGGGGCCTTGAAAAGTTATAGTTAGCTGCGCCACTTTACGTTTTTTTAATGATTGTTAAAGCTTTACAATATTACCTTTAGCATTACTTAGGCCTTTCATACTTGTGGACAGCATTATGGCTTATATATAGTATATCTAATAAAAATCATCTGGAAGCGCAAACGATTAATTTATGCAACATTTTACTTTTAATATATGTTTTTTTGCAATTTATTTACATCCTCAAATTTCATACTGTGTCATATATGTGATAACGGAAAAGCGAGTAGATTTCTCACTTACCTTCATCGGCGGAACGTGCTTCCCTACAAAGCTATTATACGCGCTTAATCAACAGGAAATGGCAACTTGCATATGGACTGTTGTGGCACGCATTTCGCGCATTTATTTTGGTGGCACGCACGCTCACACACTCACACACTCACACAACAACACAACAACACAATGCGAAGCTGCAGCTATAAGCCAGTCTTGTAAGCCAACAAATGTTTGAGAAGCGCGAAGTTCGCTTTGGTTTGCTTGCGAATGTGAATGTCTGCGTGCGCCTCGTGTATTTGATATTTGTGTTTTTGTTTGTGATTTCGAACTTCTGCTTTGTTGTCACATCTCAGGAGGCTGCAACTTGTCAGCAGTGTGAGTCAAAGCAACTCATTTCATACAACGTCGGTGAAACGGGGCGGGCGGGTGTGTCGGCGTATTCAGGAAGCTGTTTGCGCATATAAAATTGTAATAAGAATCTGACTTTTGATTTAGCCAAAATTTAGGAAGATAAATCACGCAAGCGGTGCGTGTTGATTACACATTTGTATGGCGCGCTGAAATCCTGGCTTTTTGGCATTTGTTTACCTTGTTAAGGCTAATGCTGATGTAGATTTGATGGTATACAAGATAGATATGTACATTTTTGGGGCATAAGTAATTTCTTATCATTACTGTTTACTCTTTTTGAAAGCAGCAATGCTCTGATCTTGATTTTTTGTTAATATTTAGTTTAAAATGTGTTTCTTCAAATTGTGAGAGGATCAGTTTTACTCAAACAATCACAATGCCGGGCTACTCGATTTTGAATTGACAAAGAACAGAAAAAGATCAACAAATTTTCTAGAGATAGAGATAGAGATAGAGAAGGAGATAGAGATGGTGATAGAGATAGAGATGGAGATGGAAATAGAGATAGAGATAGAGATGGAGATAGAGATAGAGATAGAGATAGAGATAGAGATAGAGATAGAGATAGAGATAGAGATAGAGATAGAGATAGAGATAGAGATAGAGATAGAGATAGAGATAGAGATAGAGATAGAGATAGAGATAGAGATAGAGATAGAGATAGAGATAGAGATAGAGATAGAGATGGAGATAGATTAATACCATTTGATTGATAATGTGATAAAGTGAGATATAGTGATTTTGATCTGATTCTAATGTATATAATATATACTCCGCTTTATTAATTCCTGAAGCTGGAGGTGTCCGGAAATGATCGCTGATTATAATGAGAGCAAGAGAGACAATATTTACAGAATGGAGTATAACTCAGTTTGAGGTTGCAATGGACTTCAACGAAAGATAACAAAACAATGGAACCAATTTGACAGCTATACATACATTCATGGACATATGCTGAAGACTGCAGAAGCCCATTCTTTGATCCTCTTTAGCAAATTGGTTCCACATTTCTGTGGGTTATCCAAAACTGAATTGTTCAAATAGTTCATTCAGTCAATAGTTGTCATTTGCAAGTGCTCAAAAACCATGCGAAGAAAGTCTTACCTCCAACAAAAGCAAAAACTCCAATATAACGTGGCATTCCAGCATGCGACATCGATATTCATCGAATCATATTTCCTCTACAAGCACCATAATATGATTGCCTATACATCGCATGCGAAAATGTGCACCTCTTTCCGCACTCTCCTCTAACGCTTACCACCTGCGCGCTTTGCAAACACTGTGTAAGCTTCTACCATATATCATGCCATTGCTATTGTGCCATTTCATATGAGTTTCCTATGTCCTTTGCTTGCGTTTTAATGTCATTATTCAAACTAAAAATGTGCGCTTGTTGTTGTTGTTATTGTTCGGGTTGTTTTTGTTAGTGCTTGGTGAGATTTATTGCGCTCGGTCGCTTGATTGCCTTTTGTTGCTGCACTTTGCACAGTTACGTGCCGAGTTATGAGTTTGCGTGGCATGCACAGTGCGCTAGTATGGGTGTGTGTTGGCGTATATGCAAGTTATGGCGCAGCATGTTGCATGCATCACGGCAAAAATGAAAGTTTCAGTTGACAGTTAATAATAATTTATTTGCACATGGCTTTCCTTTGACACACATTCGCTGCAAATTTGTCAAGTCTGGCTGTGAATGCGCGCCGCGCCGCCCATCAGCGCTAAGCTATACACACACACATACGCGCGCTCGCCATGTATTTAATTACATCTTCTTGTGCTGCCATATTTGTAGCGCGCGCCTAGGCATTGAAGTGGAATTTGTGCCACTAACACTGCCCTCCCTCCTTATGTGGCACGCATATGGACTCACGCAAGCACAATAGCCCGCCTGTGTGGATTTCTCAATCATGTGGCACGCGGCGCGCGGCATGGCTTATCTGCGGCGCGGTGCGCGGTATGCAACGTAATATTGTTGCTATTGTTGCGCTACGCTGGGATCCGTGAAAAATTTCTGCATTTTGCATGCCCTCACATCCGTTTCCGCATACAAATTACATACAGATGTAGGCGAATGTCTCGTGTTTTGTTTATGCGCCACAATGCCAACGGATTCATTTGGTATTTCTGAAGCGCGCGCGCACATATATTAGCAAGCGCGCTCATTTACTTGGTTGTTTATGTGGGCTTTTATGTTTCGCTGTGTGCCTGTGTATGAAGCGCGCTCGGTACGTAATTTCACCACAAACATGCTGCGGATTTTTTGTTTTTCTTGCTTGTTGTTTGCTTTGCGCCAGTTATTGTTCTAATTTGCTGCGTTACCCATTGCAGCTGTTGTTATTATTATTGCTGTTGTTGTTGCAGTGCTTGTTTCGCCAAACCGGTCTTAACAAGTGGAAATGCAAAGACGCCACTGTACACAACTGACTGCTATTGTTTTGCTAGCGACTTTCGCATAATGAGCATATATATGCCACACGCTAACGGCCGCGTCCCAACCTGCCTCAAACTACGCGCGCACAGCAGTGAGACCATACGAAACAACAACGCGCAGTTGAGGGAACAACTTTTCAATGCATCTCTGCGCCGTGCTAGCTACCTGGCTGACTGTCGCTCTGTTGCATGCAACATGACATGAGCGTCGCATGTAGCGCTGCTTCGTACTCCTGGCGCAGCTGTTGCTATTGCTGTTGTGCGCCGAAAACACGGTACGTCATGACATGCTGCTGCAGCAAAACACACGCGTCACCACGTGCAACAGCGCAAACAAAGCGCCACTGGAAAGCAGCTTAATTAAGCGTAATCATGAAATCGCAGTCAGGTCGCGTATAAACATACGACGCGCGCTGCCTGTATTCGGGTGGCCTATGGGTCGCGCGAAATTCGAGCATGCCATCAAACGGTTAAAATCAGCTGTACACCAGCTGCAACCCGCTGCTGGCTTTCGTTTCTTCTTTCAGCCATGTGGCAAGCTCATCGCCGTTGGCAATTGTAGCAAGACAGCAGCAGCGCCTTAGCTCAAATTACTAGCATTAGGTATACCGGTGTATTGTATGCACCTGCGTTCGTTGGCATGTGTTGTGCCGAAATGCGCAGGTTGCCTCGTAGCTTTAAGCTCATTTTGGAGTTTTTTTCCCCCATTTTGCAGCGCCGAAAAATCTCTGTACCTGCTACTAATCAAGCGTTGTTGTTCAAAATTCATCATGTGACCCATTTCGTGCACGACACACGCTAATAGCCATTGTTGGCTGCCACTTACACGCGGTCATATGTTGAGATGTACGAGAAGTGTGTTGTTTTCCAATTTCGACAGTCCAATCACGTAATTTGGTTGCAGAAAATAATTTACATTCTTTGTTATTCCAGTCAGCGTGGATTTGTCTTTGATTTCGTTATTTGCTTTGCTCTTAAATCCTATGTAGTGCTAGCAAGAATCTATGTATCATTTACTTTTAATTTTGTTTTTTACGTGGTTCTGAAGTCCACTCGTTGGTAGCAGATTTCAAATTTTACAGTGTGATCCAAAATGATATCTGGGATTCCACTTTCATACATGCTACCAGTAAAAATTCTCTAAATTTAGTAAAAGCTGTGCGACTAATTGTTATTGCGCCAAAATGTGGGCAACGTTTTTTAACAATCTTGCTTCATTCACTCAATTTCGATTAGTATGTGGATAGCAATAAATATGCATCACATTTAGTCCATATTAAGACCATATATTAGACTACATATTTTCAAAAATCCACTGAGACAATAAAATATATATTTTCATTTATTTATTTCGTAGACTTTAAATCAGCAGCAGCAATTTAAAATTGCAAACGTGCATTGCAGCAAAAATATAATTTAATTTTGCACTGTTGTCTGTAGATATCTAACTATTTGTCTCTCATATGCCATATCAGCAGTCTACATATTTATTTGGCAAATCCGATTATCACATTCTTTGACACAGAAGATTTGCTGCTTTCGCCTTTGGTAGCTTTGTGATACATATATTGGTGTATGTCTAGTTGCGTTGACATACTTAAATTTTTAATAAATTCTCGTTGCTTAAAAGCATATTTCACTTACGTAAGAATTTAAATTTATTTAAGTGCCGAAATTGAAATTCATAGTTATGCCCATACATAATCCATATGTACGAGTGTATTGTTGTATATTGTCTTTGAAAATATTTCCATATGTTGTGACATATTTTTCATTTTAATTGCTATATATTTTGCAAATATTGCTATGCTATTATTGACTAGCTATGTATCCTGTATTTAATGTATTTAAAATTCCAGAATTTCTAAATTTTTATATAGTATTTTTTTAATTATATAATATTTTCTTTATCTTTGCAGGTATGTACTGTTGAAAATATCATTCGTTTCGTTGAAGTTTTGCTTCGGAATTTTTTCCAAAAAAACTTGTGGTCTCTTTAGCATAATTTAAAATATTCTGTTGCGATTTGTAAGGTAATTCTATTTTTTGTATTAAATGTTTTTCCTTGACAAAATATTATTAAAACAAAAGAGATTTGGGTCTCAGTATAGATTCTTTGCTTTGATGGATATCTGTACCTAGCTCTCTTTGCTATTAAAAATTAGGGTTTTATGTAAATTCTTACATAAAAAACTGTTATGGCTTATGGTACGCTTTTAGATAAAAATATATTTCAATATAATTATTATTTGAATTACAGAGGTTTTTTTGGTGAAATTTTTTTTTTTTTTTTGTAAATTGTAAAATTAATTATTGAATATTTTACTTGAACTCTTTCACATATACATTTTTTCCCTTATGTTTGTTTGATATCAATGAGAGGGGAAGTACTGGGTGTGTGTCTGCGCTAATCTCACCCTAAATGTAGGCAACGCTTGAATTTTTTCAAAATATTGTTTTGGTTTTGTACGTAAAAATCATAATTTTGGAGATATACTATCATTATAGCGGCATTTTGTTCTTATACAAATTTCAGAATAATATTGATTGAAATTACATCTGTTATTATTTTTACAAAAATTTAGTATGCCAAAGAATTTTGCTCTCAAAGCATTATACTGTTTAGCTAACACCATTATTACGTTATTGAATTTATAAAATATTACAACCACAACCTCTAATAGAAAATTGTTTAATAACTTTGAATTATTTGTTTTTAATATTTTCTATGCTATTGATTTAATACAATCCTTTTTCCGCGCACTGTCATCAATCAGCCGAAGTTTAATATGAAAATGTCCATGATAACGAAATCTAAATTTTATATATGTGTATAAAAATAATTTTCATCACATGCGAACATCCATCAAATTCTAAAAATTGTAAGAATAAAACTGTTTATGCGTGGTAATCTTCTCTCTTTTATGTTCTAATAATCCCCGCTCCATTAAATTGTGTTTAGTAATCGGCAAACTCAGGTATAAAACTCAATATTTACATGGACTGATATTAATTTATGCATTGGCAAATAGCGCTCAGCCGTCATTTTGTGTTTAATCACATGTAAATATGTTCATAAAATTTATTTTATACACGCATATATGTAGGTAGTGTACCTGATTTATTTATAATTAATATTGATGTGTGTCACATTAATAACTAACGGTCAAAATTCATTACGCAGCTGCCAGCGTGATGCCTGACCATAGAGGCGAGTATAGCAAATCAACAAACTATTTGTTAGAGGCATAGCATAGGAGTAAAATTTTAGTATGTAGTACTCACACATACTCGATTATTTATTTATTATAATGACGGTATGAGTTGAGTTTGAAATTTTACTCTCAAAATCGTTATTCCGTAAAATTTTTGGCGGTTTATATTAAATATTAAATTTTTTGGTCGTTTAATGGTGTCATAAAGGTACATAAGTACTGAGCCTAATTATGCGAAAGATTCTTTGAAATTAATATTTCGTAGTGTTTCTATTTGTTATTGTTTGTTATTTTTGTTATTGATAATACATTTAATACTGCATATCACTTCACTTCTTTTTTTTATCAAAATTTCACCATTTGATCACCATTTACTATTTATAAATTGAGAACCTGTCTGTAAATGAAGCTAAAGGGTGATTCATTTCAATAATCGCTAATTTTTTAAAGAAAAAACACAGAAACTTCAAATTTAATGGGTAATGTTTATTAACATTCGAAAGCACATCCTTAGGCATTTATTTTTTTAAAGATTATCTCTTTCAAATGTCTTCGATGCTTCATCCGTTGATTCAAATTTTCAATGACTGGTTTGAATCGAAGTGAAATTGTCCGCACAGAATTTAGACCGGCACAAAACGTGAAATTATCTGCCACCAAAGTGTTTTTTCAATAAATACATTAATGTGTTTCTTGTTGAAACCAAATGTCGCCGAGATCACGATCTTCAATTTCAGGCATCAAATAGTCGGTTATATTGGCGGTTATCTCACCAGCATCATATTTGAAGAAAAATATCCCACAAACCACACCAAATCGTTGTTTTTTTTTCTGGATGAAATAACAGTTCTTGAATCTCTGCAGTTGCTCTTCGTCCCAAATGCGACAATTTTGATTGTTTACATATGCATTAAGCCAGAAATGGGTATCATCGCTGAACAGAATTTGATTCGAAAGCGTCGGATCTTCTTAGAACTTTTCAAGAGCTCATAGAGCGAAGCGATGTCGCTGGGGAAGGTCGAGCTTCTTCCATTCCGTACGCCATGTTGTTCCGTACGGCAGTCTTAGTTGCTGCGAACGGCGCCGAATCGATTCACCATGGTTTTCGTGTACACTCTCAGCCACGTCTGCTGCATGTTCTTCAGTGTGTACTGGACGTGGTCTATTCGGTCGAATTTTATCCAAGATGGGCCGATTCAGTAAGCCGATTATGTTGATCATATATAAGTTAAGCGAACCGCTCGAAATCCATTCTTTACAGAACTTGAATTTTCGTAATAAAATTGAATAATTCGTAAACGATGGTCAGGCGTAACCTTTCCATGATGAAATGCTAAAAAATACTGAACAAAAATATTATGACAACTTGACACGATTCACGCGTGATCTGTCAAGAAAATGGTATTTAAGAAAGAAACTCTACTTGGATCACCCATTGGATAAAAGCTTTGAGAGTTCAAATTTTGTAAATTAGATGACAATTTGACAGCAATTTAATGTGAGATATATTAGCTTAAATTGTTATTATTGCTTTTAAAAATTTTGGAGTTGCCACCCTTTCTGCTAAAATATGTTAAACAACATAACAACGTATTTATTGCCGAATTTTATTCGTATTCTAAATTTTAGTCTAATTAATGAAAAGAAATAAATTAATAAACTATAATAAAGCGAGAAAATATGTTCGTGTCGGATACATAAACATAAATAACAACTTTTGTTAGGAAATTCTGGAAAAAAAATAGTTTAAATGTTTTTGCAAATTTTATATCCGGTATGTATGCTAAAAATAAATACTTTAGATAATCCAATTTTTTTCGAAAAATCATGACATAATAGGAACAATTAATTCAGTTTGCTGGTAGTAAAAAATTAAAAAAATATTTTTCCAAGAACAACGCAAAGGTGTTACATTAGATAACAAGCTTAATGGCGAATCTGTGTTTTTTGGAAGCAACAAAAATAAATTAAAATGAATTTACGAAAACAAAATTATGAAATTTCGCGCTAATTTGGATTAATTGCTTACCTAATTTTCCTTATTTAGTATGTTAATTCAATTATGAAGCGCAATTTTTTCTTCGAACTTGTGACATAAGCGCACACAGAATAATTGCTTTGCTAATAATTACAACAAAAAATTGCTACAACTTTTAGCTTTCAAATAAAAATATGAATTGCATTTAATAAATTTAATTAAGGACAACGCAAATGCATTAGAGATCAATATTTAATAATAATCAGAAAATAATTGTAAGCATTGTTGTGCATATTTATTTTTGTTTTTGTTGTTGTGCGTACAAAGCAAAAAAATAGCGAATGAAATGCCATAATTTGGCTGCATTAAACGCCAGTGACATATTTTCCGGCTGCATTTAAATTTTACGCAATGCTCGCATTGCTGCCTTGAATGCAGCTTTTTTCACAGATTTTAGTAGATTTCACTAATACGCGCCGTTGGTAATTAAATTGCTGCATTATAAGCGTAATTAATTGGCGTTTTGTGCGCAACAACATATAAATTGCATTCTGTTTGCCGTTTTTGGGCGCATGTTACTCATACGCCGTGGACGCCTAGCGCTGTGGACTGTATGCACTCGCCAATGCACTGTTATTGGCTTGTAAGTCGATTTGGCAGCGCTGAGCGTGCATAACTAATGACTGCTGTGTGTGATTTGTGTTTGTTGTTGTGGTCTAATTTATTTATTTTTTGTGTGGTTGGCAATTCATTAAAGCCTATGTAAGCAGTTAGTAGCTGAAAGGATTGGATTTCAAACATTTTAATGCATATAATGAAGTGTTGGCTTGTTGGATTGTTTGGCTTTTGCGGAATTAAGCACTACTTGAGCCCAATAAATAGTATAAATAGCGGATTGAGTTTGGTGATATATGATTAATAGTGTATTTAAATTTTAAATGAAATTCGGAGTTAAAATTCAAGTATGTAGCATAAAGATCTGTTGCGCTTTCTGAGCAATCTGGCAACATTGTTTGAAATTATAAGATTTCCGAAAGTTTTCTGAAACTCAAATAAATTTTTATACCCCGAAATTTATTTCCACGCTCCGCCAGCAATTAGTCGCCATTTCTTTATCGAATTTCTAAAAAATATTTCAAAGTTTAAAAGCTGGAAATCAAAATTTATTATTTTCCCCACAAACACTCAAGCACATGTGTGTTGAAAGTGTCTACATTTTGTTTATGCGCTGCCGAAATTGCTTCGTGTACGTACTTATAACGGCATTTATTTGTGTTTTTGTAGCTTTTATTATTTTATTATTTCGTGCTCTGAGTGCAGCAGGTAATTTATGGCACTCGAAAGCGTAAAGTTCAAATGAAATTATAATTCATGACACGCATTTAATGCAATGCATTCCACGGCCGTCCTTCGCCTTCGCCGCTCCTTAAGCTGCCGACGATTTGTTTTTAGCTTTAGCGGTAGGGCAACGCGATGGTGTGTGAGACGTGCCTGCACTGTCGATCATGTGCCATGAATAATGTGGCGAGGCTAAAATGTGCTAAATTAGTGGTGCTTACGATTTATATTTTTCGAGTTTAAATTAAAGAAAGCGATTATTTTTGGGTACTATTGGATGTGGGTAGGTCTCAAGATGTAGTTTAAAAGCAGGCGGCAGGATTATCGGAAACATCCGCTTGCCTTTTCAAAACAAATATATAAGGAAACGACTCTCATAGCTCCAGATCGAGTATCTATTTATCGGAAATAAAGACAGAGACAAAGAGATATAGAGAGACAGATATCTTGGGAGGGATAGATTGATAGGAAAGAGAGACAAAGAGATATAGAAAGACAGATATCTTATGAGGGATAGATTGATTGGAATGAGAGACAGAGAGATATAGAGACAGATATCTTGGAAGGGATAGATTGATGGGAAAGAGAGACAAAAAGATATAGAGAGACAGATATCTTGGAAGGGATAGATTGATAGGAAAGAGAGACAAAGAGATATAGAGAGACAGATATCTTATGAGGGATAGATTGATTGGAATGAGAGACAGAGAGATATAGAGACAGATATCTTGGAAGGGATAAATTGATAGGAAAGAGAGACAAAGAGATATAGAGAGATAGATATCTTGGGAGGGATAGATTGATAGGAATGAGAGACAGATAGATATAGAGACAGATATCTTGGAAGGGATAGATTGATAGGAAAGAGAGACAAAGAGATATAGAGAGATAGATATCTTATGAGGGATAGATTGATTGGAATGAGAGACAGAGAGATATAGAGACAGATATCTTGGGTGGGTTAGATTGATAGGAAAGAGAGACAGAGAGAGACATATTTCTTGTGATTGATAGATAAAAAGGAAAGAAAGACTGAGATAAAGACATATTTCTTGGGAGCGATAGATAGATAGGAAAGAAATAAATGAGACATGAGACAGGCAAGAGTAGGAAGGTAGAAAGAAAAATTGAGAGATAAACAAGATTAGCGATTTACCAATGATTAGCGGGTCCAAGAGTATTTGACGGAAGTCATAGTCATTAATATGTCAAGAAATTCACTTATCTAACCTTCGTTATACTTTCCGATAATTGCGTTTCTACTACTTAATCGTCTCACCAACTAAAACTTCTAATCTCAAAAATTTTATAGCAATTATGCAATACTATCATTAATATTACTAGTAATCAAAGCTCGCATTATCAAATTAGTTTCCGCCGTAAAATTTTATTATTTCTCTCAACCAAATGAATACGCGCGCACAACTTAACAATTCATTACAGACATTCGTTTAATAGCTTATCATGTTCGCAATGTAATACAATCGAATTAAGCGCTGAAATCATTTCGCACAGCCGAGCTATTAATTTAATGCAAATTTCACTCAATAACTGCTTGATTATTGCGACAATAGTTGTAGACACTCGCTACTTTATGGACACAACAACTTGAAACACAAACAACACTAAATTTTAAATATATTTGTTTGTATATATGTACTTGTATGTGGGCGAGTGTAAGGCGCACGTGCGGTCATATATCTAAAGTAAAATGATGGCTACAACTCGTCGCAGTGAAAGGGGTTGCCACTTTACAGGGTCATTAAAAGTTTTCATTGCGACAATAAATTGAATTTTATGAGACAACATAAAAAGTCGAGTGAAATCACTTAAGTCGTAGGGTCGCTTCGTTTGACTTGACTTTCATGTCGCCTCACTTAAGATTTGTTTGTGGTTTTTGTTTCATGCCGTTTCTTACTACTGTGTGACATATTTTATTTTATTTCGAATCACATGTGAAAATTAATGTTTTGTTGATCGCATACAAGTACAATTCATGTAGTCTTGGATGGGGATAGAGTTGTGTAGATGTGGTTAAGAAAGCAGTTTGCTTGCACGACAACAATATACTCATAAAAGTCGAAAGTTATTCGTTTATGCTTTATTTATGAATTGATAATTACTATACTTACACACATATTCCTATATTAAACAATTGAAATAAATAAAATGGATTCTCTTTTAAGTATTTTCAAGTAATTTTTATTTCGTTTCTTCCTTGAAGAAAGCAAAGCTTCAAGCACCGAGGCAGTAAAAAATATAAAATTTCTGTTTTTTTATTATTATTTTTTATGATAAAATTTCCGGTTGAAAACAAATAGCTGTTGAACTTGTGGAACACTTACAAGAAATTGCTGGATTCTTCGAAGCCAAATGTATATAAGTTCAGATTTCGCAGAAATAGTTTTTTCGGGTTCTTTTCAACACACTCTTTGTGTTTATTATTCAGTGTGTTCCCTAAACTCCCTAAGAAATATCCAAACTTGTCTTCTATGCTCCACCGGAGGTTTCAATAATATATGAAACGCCGTGGCTTTATTTTCAGCTTCTTGTTTTCAATATTTGGAAAATAATGAGGTCCATAAGAACACTTTCAGCATATCAGCTCACAATGTAATCAATTTCATAAATTTGTTTATGCTATCTCAGCAAGTATTCTCTAGGGATATCAAAAATCTTCGGTTAATTTTGCTTAACTCACTTATCACTCCATTAAAGTTCATCCAAGTCAAAGAGCTCCTACTTCAAATAAGTAAAACTTATGAGAGTAATGAAAATGTTAATTAATTAGCGTCTTTAAATCTATACATAACGGGGTTTTATATGAAAAGTCTTATTCCGACGGTCTATATCTGAGTATTTTATATGACTCGTAGCTTTAAAAAGACTGACATTTTTATGAAGTCTCTTGACTATCTGAGCATGAAATGAAATTGTTTTGAAGTTAAACATAGAAACCTTATCAGCTGATGATAAATCTCTTCTAAAATAAGCATTTGCATACTTAATAGCAACACTGTTTGTCTCACAAATAAGAGAAGAGGAGGTAGGTAGAAAATAAACGTCAACATTACAAACTCCTAATACAAGTGTCTTCATCTACTTTGCATGAGATAATATAAATTACAAGCGAGAGTAAAAGAGAACGAGAATGCAGTTACAGAGCAAGCAAAGCGGTATCAACTCCCCGCTTGTTGTCACTTGCAATGAAATATGATGTAAGCGAGATGAAATTGAACGCCAACTAAGCTGCTAGACCGACTGTGACCTCTGTGTACAATCTCCGCGCTGCAAAGGCGCTGCAGCAAAGATGATTGCATAAATTCTGATAACCACAACTGGCCAAGTGAGCTATGGAGGCAAGCGCTAGATGAAGACATAAGTTGAGTGTGCTGCGCCGAAAACTTTTGACATGCCAAGCAATGTTTCATATTCAACCCATACATATGTATATGTGATAGTAGTCGCCAGCATGAAGTGCCGTTGAGTGTATGCTTTAGCAATTTTCTGCTTTGTTCTCACTACCAATCACTCAGCGCATCAGCGGCGTACATATGCAGAGTATCGCCCCTCTACGGCGCGCCGTTTTTTATAATATTTTATTTGGAGAGCCGTCGAAAATGACATGAAAAATTAAGGAAAAATTACAAACATCAAAGCGCCAAATGGATGCTCCACTGAAGTTTGCAACAATGTTGTATTTCCTTTGTTGTTGCATGGCACTCACACCGCCTGTCATATTTTGCATACTCGCTGCCAGGGTAAAAAGAGGTGTTGTCTCAAAGTGTGTAAATTGTCCAGGTCCCACACCTGCGCGTCGCCACCCTACGCCGCATAAAGCGCTGCGCGTTCGCCATTTATGCAGCTTTTCGTTGATTCCAACGCGCCGCGTCTCCTCATAACCGCAACACGCTTAGTTGTGGTGGTGTTGTTGTATGTTGCATGTTGTAGTGGCGCGCGAGCATGTGACGAGCGCTGGGGTGGCGCGCGTGTCACATGGGGTGACGCATTGTTATTGGTGCTGTGCTTTCCGCCAGGCAGGCGGTGACACGCGGCTGCCAACGCGCAACGCCGCATTACAACCAGCTCAATGACTATCCATTATGGCGAGTGTTTTTCTGTTTTGTTGTAATTGCTTATGTTGTTGTTGTTGTAGCTGTGTTGATTTTCATGTTTACTTTTGCTCTGCGGCGCTGCGCTTTTTATTGGTTTTCACTGCAGTTGAGTGTGCTGCGATGCGGCAAATGCGACTTATGCGCTATAAGCCGGGCCAAATGCGAGCGCACAGCCGAACACTCAGTTGCACGCCTGCTTGCCAATGCATTCGTGTGTCAACGGTGTTTAAAGTGCGCCCACAAAACAGGGTGAGCGCGCCGCGGTAGAATGGAAAGGGTTGAGCGCCGCGTTGGAAAGAGCGCTGCATGTAAGCGAGTGCAGCGCGACGCGGCATGGTGGCGGTCGGTAACATGCATTAATGGCGTAAAGTCAGCGGCGCGTAAAAAAGTCATGAAACATCTTAAAAAATTGTTTGGGGACTTGGGACAGATTTGCGCGATGCCAACAATAATAATAACGGTTGGCGTTGTCGTTGTTGTTGTTGGTGTTGGTGTAATGTTACATTTATATTTGCAGTATGTCGGGGCATAAGCGATGCACCAGCAACAGCAGCAACGCAATGCAAACGGACAACCGCGTCTACAACAACAAAAAGGACATACAAAAACAACAAAAACATATGTATATATATTTTGTCGCCAGTCACGAAATGAGGAAGTTGGCGGAATAATGAAAATGACAACGGACGACGGTAGGCGCGTTGCGCTTTGGTCGCGCGCTGCCACTGCTGCTATGGGAAACAGGAGGCTTAAATGAAATTTATGTTGCTGGTTTTTTTGTTGTTATTGCTTTTACCCGTTAAGAGTATTCGCAAATGGCTTGCAATGTAATGACAATTTTTCATATTTATTTTTATGACTCTGCACTCACGCACGCATACACAGAAATATTATTTTTTTCCGCCGATTTATTATACGGAAATGTTTCTTTAAAATTAATTTTCGTAATGCCATCAGCACTGCACCGGTTTAAGACCGCAAAAGCGCTCTTTTGGTTTCTTTAATGAGCAGCGTTTGAGTTGTGCGCAAGGTTTGGCCTTTTATGAGACTGTCATTGAAGAAGTTGTAAATCAATGTGGTAAAGCATATTTTACAATAATATCTTATATTTAATCTTAAACTTTTTGAGACTTTTTTTCTTCTTTCGATTGAAAGTTCTGATTTTTTTAAATGTTGTTGGCTATCTGAATACTAATCGATATGTAATAATCTTATAGATTCAATTAGTTAGAAATTTCACTTAATTTAATGCTGCTTCACTTGGCATAAACTCGTGTTTAACACTTTTGGTGTTTAATATTAAATTCTACTCGTAAACATCGTAAACATTGAATTAAATAAATTTATCTTAAACACTAATTCTTCTTGGTGTTTATGTAAATGTTAAAGAATGATACATATGCTTTTGTATATTACATTAACTATTTGAAAACTTTAAAGATCATTTAAACTCATATTTTCATTAAAGTTTAATTAATAAATCCAAAGTCATTTATAGAACAATATAGCTATTAACACCACTCTAAAAAAAAACTCGAGAGTTAAACATATACTCAAAGCCAAAAACTCGTGTTTATAGTGAAAACTTTGTTTAACTTGAGTTTAACATATAACTCCGTTGAAATAAAATAAGTTCTAGCCTTATCTCTTTACCGCAAAAGTTAGCACCTCTTCTGTGAATGTCCTGCATTATCCAGACAACGGCTTCAGCATTTGGGGGCTACACATTACGTTAATCTGGAAGAGATTTCGTTGGTTAAGCCACAAAGCCTTTTGAAATTCGCAACAAGCGCTGGCATCCTAAAGGATGACTACTCCTCATTAACTAAGTGACGGCACTCCATCTGGTATCACAAAGGACCAAAACTGGTCTATGTGTGGCCTTGTAGCCTGCCAGAGTAAGCTAACCTAACCTATCTCTTTGTCTGTCCGTAAAAGTTTAATTAAATGGTAAAAACCACTGAAAACACTGAAAATTTAAATACGATTAAACTCACCTACATTTTCTGAAAAACTTAAAGGTGATTAGTAGTAATTGTTCCATATAATCAACTAAAGTCACTTCCGATGCCAGTTTTCATAAAAAATTCTTTTACATGTCATTTGTTTATTATAAAAGTGTCATAACTTAAATTAGTTAAATTTTTAATTAGATTATCTTATCTCCACTTCTAAAGTTTTCTAATTAAGGGATTATTTATTTGTCAGACATTTCTGGTTTTCGGAGCTAAATAATTACAAAAATTTGGAAGGATTTTTAATTTTTTTTTAGATCTTGGCATGCAATAACATTAAGGGATTTGTATCTGCTATTATGCCTTGGGTTCAAAGGTCAATTGGTGTTTTTATTTAGATATTACACACAAACTAGCAAGACCTGATTTACTACACAGATGTAATGTTCTATAATCAGAAAAATTTACATGTGAATTCTAAATTTCTGCTTGGCAAATACGTTAGGCAGGTTGCCATGAAATCACAGAAATATTTGTGTATATACACGTAGAGAAATGGGAGAAGTAGCGAGTGTATTTGATTTCGTGAGTCTCAAAACTCAAAAATACTCTTTTCAAAGATTGTAAAGAACTATCATAATAAAAGTAATCAACTGCAGTTTTAGAGTTCTAAGGAATTTGGAAGCAGGTTCTGATTAGATCGTATATAGCATGTCTACCAATCCAAATTACTAGAACTTTACCGAAACATTTACCGACAACCTTTACCATTTGACTTTCGAGTATAGTTTTAGATACTATTTTGAATCAATCAATATTTTTAATCTCTTAAGTGAAGTGATATGTCTTTTAATCGAATAAATATTCATTTATTCATAATATCTTACATAATTATTATTTTTTTAAACTTTGGATCTTCCGTTTCAGTTAAAATTTTTTTCGAATATTCATTCGAGAACCGACCCTCAACTCTCAATCGGTTTCTAAAATAGTACACATATCTATTTATACAAAATCACCCAAAAAGCTTAGTCAACTTATGCAGATAAACATCATTTGTGCAAACACACAAAAATAGAGAGCGACAGAGGGCCACTGATAGCATATTGATGGGTTTTTGGCATTGACATTTCGTCGGTCGTTGACAGTTAAGCGGCCCAACGGGATTGCCGGGCACAACTAAACTCTCTAATGACTGTCACAAGCAGCACCCAAACACTCATACACACACAAACAGCTGCAATGTTGAAGTACGAGAGTCTGAGAGCGTGCCGCAGTGGATGGGTGATTGTAGCACCTACCAATGGTTGGCATGAGCCATCGAGTTCACGTGCCGACAGTGTAGGGGTCATAAAGCGACGAAGTTGCTGATGACAGCTGAATACAAGATGTCTTCATATATTTATACAGTTATTTTTATGTGTAGAGAGTGATGTGTGTATGTATGCATGCCATTGAATTGGCTGAGCGATTGCGCGCTGGCAAACGTTACGAATATTGGCACGCTCGGGACTTATGTGGATGGCGGCGCTATGAGCGCACTCTGCTACGTGTTTAATTTAAACTTTTGCTGGAACACGAAATAAGCGTTACCTGAGGATGAAAATGCGCGCTCTTAAATATATTGACAATACAAGCGCAGATTTTCGTTTAATTTGCTGCAACACAGTCGAGTTTGAGGGTGTTGAGTTTTTTCAAACCGTCGTATATTCTTTAAATTTAAATTTATCGTTATATGACACTATACGGGGAAAATCGCTTTCTGGGCATTATGACGAATACCAAATACCGCAATACTAGTTGCGAATTTACTATACTTTCTGGAAAACTTTAAACTACAAGCTTTTTATACCGAATTTTTGAGAGCTCTTCCTATTTTTTATTCTCAATTTCACATGTGATTTGGCAATTTTTTATAAACAATGTTTATATAAACAAAAACTTTATATTTTTTTAAATTTATAATGAAATGTCTTGATATTGGGGAACTGTATATGATGCATTTTCATAACTTTTTTAAATATTTTGTAATCAATTACAACAATAAATACTAAAATATATTTTTTTCGAAAATAACTTCGAAATTTCGACATCACATTTTTTGTTCAATTGTCTGGTTATCAATTATATGTAAAAATATGTAAAAAGTAAATTAAAAAAATATATTTTTTTCGAACATAATTTCGAAATTATATATTTGTTTCGAAAATAACTTTGAAATCTAACTGTTTTTTTTTTAATTTTAGGTTATAAATTATATGTATAAAGGAAAATAAAAAAAAAATATTTTTTCGAACATAACTTCGAAATTGAGCCAAACCAGGTTTTACGTACACTGAGTCATAATTGAAAAAATATGTTCTCCGCTTTTCGAAGTTAGCTTCTAAATTTTTATGAGAGAGTTTTGTAGGAGAGATGAGTTTACTTTTTTTAGAAACCTTTACTTCATGATCAATGGAAAAATAGAGTAGGACAAGAAGCACCGAACTGACATTAGAGAACCGAGAAATGAAGCTTCTGGTTTTTTCTTATATAAAATCAATTTAAATGCAATAATAATTACGGCATTTAAATTCATAAACAAAAACCGTTATTTGCATGTAATTACGGCGCAGTTTAAAAATGTTTATACTTTTTTAATCTAATCAAATTGAGGTCGCCGTTAAATGACAGCTAAATGAGCTCATCTTCTTCCTCGTTTTTGAAGAGAGATCATTTATGTGGCATGTGGCCACTGCGCCCCACTTCTCTCCTCCCCGCCCGGCGACATTTTCTTATTTAATTAATTTCTTCTGCAGCCGGTTTGCGGTTTTGATCTCAATTAAACGGCTGATTACTTTGATATTTTCTGCTTGCCTGCATCGATTTCATGTGATTGCTTTCCAACTACCCAGTCCGGCGCCACGACTGCCCCCGCGCAACACAACACAACTCAACAGAAGGCAGCACAACAGCGGTCACGGCGCGCGAATCCAATATACACGGCTGCAGCAGCTGCTTTTGGCCGATTTTTCAGTCTCTAAATAATTTTTCACTTTTTGCCTTTTGCGGAGCGCGCAAAGCGGACTCAAAGCAGCCGAAGAAGAAGCGAAAAGCCAAGCGAAAGGACAAAAGCTGTAAAACATTATACGAAAGCATAACGAAAGCGAAGCACAAAAGCGTTCCGTGGCCATTACGATGTGGAGGGCGACGGTGGCGTCTGTGGTGGCTGCGTCGGATTTTACGCTCGAACGGCAGCGCATTTTTTCGTAATTAACGAGTGTAATCACTTAATGTAATTAAAATGTTTGTGCACCCCATACTGGAGCGGCAAAGGAAACACGCTGGCGATTTAACACACACATACACACACGCTCCTACTGTGTGTTAAATAAATATTTTATTATCGGTGGCGTTGTGTGTGTGTATGTGTTTGTTTCAACTTTAAATAATCAAAACAATTTGGCCGCGCGGTGTAGGCAAGGTTCGGCCGGCCATTTGTTGCCGGTCCGCATTAATATCGCCATTGTTGTTGTTGGCCTTGTGTGCAGCTAAGCGGAAAATGACAAAAAGCGCAGATTGAAAAGAAGTTTGCAATAAATAATTTATGCACTCATTTTCATTGAAGTCATCTGACGTGCATTAAAATAAATTACACAAATCAATTAAGATATTTGTTTTGTCGTGGGGCTCTTTGGTATGAAGTAATCAAGTAATAAACTTTTTCTCAGAACTACAAGCGCCCGAATACAAAAGACCGCAATACTAACTGCGGATTTACTGTACTTTCTAGGAAATTTTAAAATACAAGGTTTTATACAATATAAATATCTAAAGGTGAGGGTATCAAAAAGACTTCGTGATGGAGAATCTTAATCTGAAACTGAAACGTCAAAATATTAGAAATATACAAACAAGCTCACTTCATAATCCGAGAGAAAGACATCGGACACCAAAGACATCACTCAAAAATGTAAAAAAAATATCACGTGACCTTGAATTGACATCACGTGACCTTGAAATGACCTCACGTGATCTGGGCGTGACCTCATGGGGTAACCCGATATGATGTTACCGGAAACGGAAATGAGGTATCCGGAAACGGATATGGATAACGATATACCGGAACCGGAAATGGGTGGCTGCATATTGGTTACTGAAACTGGAAATGGGACATCCGGAAACGGAATGAGCCAACTGAAACAAGATATGGGATAACCGATGGAACCGGATATGGGAATGATGTGCCGGAACCGGAAATGAAGCAACCGGAAATATTTTACCGGAAACGGATGTTCGATATAAAGCGGTCGTCAAAATGACGGAAGTGGAAATTGGACAGGAAAAATCCCTTCTCCAGAAAGTGCTTAGTGACGGAAGCAGCATCAGCTTCATGGCTTAACATAAATGTTTCCAGTTCATAGAAGACGTCGGTTTGTATCATATCCGCTTCCGTTATGAGACTTCGTTTGGTATAAAGTTTTATTCCGCTATCTTCATCGAACCCCAAATCACACTTTGTTTAAATTTAAAATTTCGTGTAATTAGAGAACTGGTATAATACTGCTATACAAACTGGCACTTGTATAAACAAAATATTTTTATATTACCAATTTTTTTTCTAATCTACAACCCCTGCAATACTGTATACTTAATGGTATACGGATTGGTATAAATTGTTACAATTATTGCATCTATTAATTCTTTCTGATTTCTGTAAACATATTAATATTTATTCGAAAATGTCATAGATAATACGTACTTTTAGGTTTTAACCATCTCATGCCCGAATTAAAATGGGCGGAGCTAACATTTTTTTTAGTCTACATAATTAAATAAACTGCTGGTCAAAAATATTTAAATAACGAGAGTTAGAAGCCGGTAGTCACTTGCTGAAGCAAGATTATCCTCTCGTTTGTGCTGAGTACCTTGTTGTCAACAGATAATTTTATATTCTTAAACCAATTCCAGGCTGTTCATTAGGCTTTTTATTCGCTATCGAACATGTTTGATAAAAACTGGACGGAGATTCATTCCTCTCGTCTAGAGTCTAATTCCGTTCAGCGTATACACCTTGCATTAATTATATTATGCTAATTTTATGCTACTTTAAGAAGCTATAAACTGTAGCTAAGAAGCTACCAACACCTTCTTAAACCAAGACATTTTCAAATCATTTTTCATACTTGAAAACTGTCTGTTAAATT
Source organism: Zeugodacus cucurbitae (assembly GCF_028554725.1). Lineage (NCBI taxonomy): Eukaryota > Metazoa > Arthropoda > Insecta > Diptera > Tephritidae > Zeugodacus > Zeugodacus cucurbitae. The sequence goes on along the minus strand of NC_071667.1, from coordinate 76,416,645 downwards.
CACTCAAACCCAGTTAGCTAAACTTTCACAGTCGCTTTTGAATTGCAAACTCTTCGAAAATCATAAAATTTTAATTCGACATCATCGTAAAATTAGCAACGCCGCTAATATATGCACGCTATAGTGCCTCACTGGACACTGCCCTTCCCACAGCTCTATGTGGACCAACCTAATTAGTAGTGACGAACGCAAGAAACCGGTTTGTTTGCGACGCAATAATGAAAGCTTCACAATAGCGAATGCGGATAGCTGAATTGACTGGTAAACGGCGCAGTGGCGTGCCAATGTCAAAATATTCAACAAAATGAAGTCATAACAAAAACGAGCGATTTCATTATTAAAAGTTCACTACAACAAAAGCAAAAATTCCTCAGGAACTTCGCATCCAATTTTTACTACCGTTACTCTACTCATTATTGCTGGTGCTGCTGGTGTGTCGTCGTCGCCATCATAAGCTATTGTCTGCGGCCATTGTCTGTTGCTGCGCTTGATGGTTTGCTTGGTTAGCTGGCTTTTGTGGCACTTTCATTAACTGAAATAATAATAGCATGGCACATTGGATCTAAATCTATTAAAGTAGCGATTAGTTGAGTGCATTGTTTTGTTGGCGTTGCCATATTGATGATAGTCGAGGTTAGGAGATTCTTTAAAAACGAGAAGCGCTCTATATGTCGACACCATCCACCGCAGGCTTTTCATTCCATTCTCGATCTCACTCAAGGTAAGGCAACGAATGTTTGTCTAGCAAAATTATATTGACGCAATAACCGATTTGCAATGACAGCCGCGAGAAGACTGATGTCCAGTGCAGTCAACACAAAGCGAGATGTCCTGCCATGAAGGTTGGAGTATAAAAAATTTAAGTAGAGTGCAATACCAACGACTCTCCTTCTCCGCGCCAAACATTTAGCGAACGCTCAGCTTCATTATACTAAGTAAAATCTGGCTTTGTCTTCTTGCTGCGCCATTTTTGACTTCTAATCTTTGCCTTTTTCGCTTTTCGCTTTTCATTTTTCACTTTTGTTTCTCAAATGCTGCGCGCAGTTTTTTGCTGGACGCTGGTCCACGATTGCGTGCGCGCCACTCATCGTGGTCGTCGTTGCTGTCGCATTTCATGTTCCATTATTAACTTCCGTCCATTGTTGGTTACTGAAGCGAAATTGTCGATTTCCTGCGTTGACCGGCGCCAACACTCCGCCCGCACTTTGCGAGACCGTTGAGTGTGAGTCAGCTTATGCAGCGCGTATGAAAGAGAGAATGGGTAAAGGAGAGTGTTGGAGGGTGGGCGTGAAGACACATTTGTTTGTGTATTAGTGCGGCTTTGTGCATTTTCAATTTAGTCCAACTCTACTCTTTTACATCCGCTTCTAGCTGCCCTTTTGTTTTGTTACGCCATTTTTACACGCTAATAGTCATTGTCTTCATTTCCTTGCTTTTCTTCCCCCGAACATACACTCGATTCGCAATCTATACATGTGTATACACATGTAGTTGGTGAAGTAGACATGTGCCAGCGGCGTCTAGAACGAGTTAATGAACCTAATAAATTAATTGTAATGCTTGTTTCAGGAAAATTAAAAAGCAAAAAGAAGAAAAACATAATTGAAAACTGGAAATAAGTGTGTTGTGTTGCTTGAAAGGTGCACTAAAGTCAAGCTTCGTGTGTGTGCTTATAGAAAATAGGGGGTTTGAAGGGCAGGTTGAGCTTGTGCACCGGCACAGACAAGTGACAATGTGCAATTTACGGTGTCTTGATTAGTTTTTGACTTCGTTTATGTTGACAGTAGCTAGGCATGCTATACTGGTTGGCACTTCGAATGTTAAAATAAATTTAAAACTAAAACAGCTTAAAATATGAGTTCCAAGAAAAAGATGCTAAATTCTTCATTTGATTGAAATTTTTACCGCCAAGCCAACAAAGCAATGCTTATTTGTAACAAGAAATTTTTCATGCCTTGATTTCACGCAACATAATTTTTTCGAACATTACTTCGAAAATTCGAAACTCAGAGTTTTTTTACAAGTTTTTGTATGACAAATTATTAATAATTGTAAAAGTAAAAAATATTTTTTCGAACATAACTTCGAAAATTCGAAATTAATTTTTTTTTGTTTAAACTAAGTTAAAACATTACAATAAAAAGAAATTTTTTTTTTAACATAATTTTGAAATTAAAAATTTTCATACAAATTTTTTATATAAGTTTAAACATTTCCATTTAAATTTTGTATATAAGTTTAAAAAATTTTATTTAAATTTTTTGTATAAGTTTAAACATTAAAATAAAAATTACAAATATTTTTTTCGAACATAACTTCGATATTTCGAAATTAAAAATTTTCAGACAAATTTTTTATAATCAATTATTTAACAAAAAAAAAATCAAAAAAATATTCAAATAACTTCACTTTAACTGCTTTAATCTTCAACCAGTGCAAAAACATTACTGCCCGCAAACAGTTATGTATGCGGTCAACCACCAGCTACACGTACACACAACTTTTGCAAAAACACGCACATACTTTTTTAACTGTATTTTACCGAAAAGTTATGTCACATGTCGAATTCTTACAAATCCCAGGCGATTTCAATCAAATTGAATTGCCACCGTATTATGAAAGAGAGTCGTCAGTTCATATGTCGAAAGCACGCCCAAGCGATCACACGCACACACTTACACACTTACATAGGGCTACAAGCACAAACTAAAATTTGAATACGAATGAAAGGCGTACAAACAAATTTGTGGCAAGTCCAGTCCAAGTGTGTGAGACGTTCAGTCACACCTCGACTCATACAGCCACACACGTGCATACAAATGGCTACACACAAATGACAGTTGTAGTATGAATTGGCATTACATAGTAGTTTATCCTTTCTCAACTATTCTAATTCTAATGTGATTTCTCATTTCTTCCGCTCATTCATATGCAAAAAGTTTTTCCATTATTTATGTTTGGAATGTCCATGATTCGCATACACGTAGTATGCCATGATGCTTATTTGTATATGGTGCTTTGTGTGCTGCTATGACTGTGTATGTTTGTGCAGAGAAGAGTAGGTGAAAGTGGAGCGGGACAAAGGCGTAGCAATGTCTCAGCTACGAATGGCGCAGAGGAATTCAATTTATCATATTGTGCAATTTTGTCATTTTTCAATTTGTTTTTGTGTGAGTGTGTGAGTAGCCATGCAACTGTAAGAAAGCGCATTGGAAGCTGTAAAATTTCGATTGCAGTACAAATCGGAAATAAGTGGACCAAGTAAATATACTGACGCACACATACACTCAAACTTCTATATAAGTAAATACAGTGCTGCCAAACAAAGCTAGAAGAAAACGGCACTGAGTCTCACATATACATATACACACGCACATAGTGGCAAATAGTATGCGCTATTAAAGTGAGTGTTTGCATGTATGTGTGCATGCTTGTTTCTTTTACACACAAGAAACAAATATTCATACTCATATTTTTATTTGCTTTGCTGTGGCATATGAAATTTTCAAAATATTCTCACTTGCCACTGCAGCCCAAGCAGCCATTCTGACTCATTCAAAGCACAAAAACACACACCCATGCAAACATACACTCGAATAAATATGATTTTGTATGCATTTATAACGGGTGATTTTTTTGAGGTTAGGATTTTCATGCATTAGTATTTGACAGATCACGTGGGATTTCAGACATGGTGTCAAAGAGAAAGATGCTCAGTATGCTTTGACATTTCATCATGAATAGACTTACTAACGAGCAACGCTTGCAAATCATTGAATTTTATTACCAAAATCAGTGTTCGGTTCGAAATGTGTTTATCGACAAATTTTGTTCAGCGATGAGGCTCATTTCTGGTTGAATGGCTACGTAAATAAGCAAAATTGCCGCATTTGGGGTGAAGAGCAACCAGAAGCCGTTCAAGAACTGCCCATGCATCCCGAAAAATGCACTGTTTGGTGTGGTTTGTACGCTGGTGGAATCATTGGACCGTATTTTTTCAAAGATGCTGTTGGACGCAACGTTACGGTGAATGGCGATCGCTATCGTTCGATGCTAACAAACTTTTTGTTGCCAAAAATGGAAGAACTGAACTTGGTTGACATGTGGTTTCAACAAGATGGCGCTACATACCACACAGCTCGCGATTCTATGGCCATTTTGAGGGAAAACTTCGGAGAACAATTCATCTCAAGAAATGGACCCGTAAGTTGGCCACCAAGATCATGCGATTTAACGCCTTTAGACTATTTTTTGTGGGGCTACGTCAAGTCTAAAGTCTACAGAAATAAGCCAGCAACTATTCCAGCTTTGGAAGACAACATTTCCGAAGAAATTCGGGCTATTCCGGCCGAAATGCTCGAAAAAGTTGCCCAAAATTGGACTTTCCGAATGGACCACCTAAGACGCAGCCGCGGTCAACATTTAAATGAAATTATCTTCAAAAAGTAAATGTCATGAACCAATCTAACGTTTCAAATAAAGAACCGATGAGATTTTGCAAATTTTATGCGTTTTTTTTTTAAAAAAAGTTATCAAGCTCTTAAAAAATCACCCTATATTTGTATTTTTGTGGAAATTGAAATGCATTGAGCGCCCATAAGTTAGAGAATTGTTGAAATTCGGTAGCCAGTGGTATTTGTGAAATTCATATTATTTCAAAGTTATAATAATTTCGAAATAAACATTTCGAAATAAACTTGCATACAAACACACGCACGTATGAATGTATGTGTCGGTGTATAAGAGAAGAGAGTCAGCAAATCTGAATTCATTGTACAATTGTTATTTGTTTGTGGGCGACGAGATTGCACCTTATTGTCAATATTTACCAAATAAATGCAAAATTGAATTTGAAATGAAAAAAAATCAAACTTTAAGAGAAAGCTGCTATTGTGCACTATGCAAATATGGTAGTTAGAGTGAATTAAAGAAAAAAGATGCAACTTTTTTTGTGTACGTACGTGCACATATTTTTTTTTCAAAAATTTTATACAATAAATTTTCTGTAAAAATAAAAAAAAAATTTTTCGAACATGACTTCGAAAATTCGATAGCAAACTTTTTGTTTAAAAAATTTTATAAACAATTATTTGTATTTGATTTTATTTTCCTGTTTATATAAGATCGAAAAAAATTTCGAACATAACTTCGAAAATTCGAAATCAAACATTTTGCTTAAAACTTTTCATAAAAAATTATTTGTACTTAATTTTAGTTGGCAATTTTTTTATAATCAAAAAAATTAATTTTTCGAAATTGACTTCAAAAATTCGAAACCAAACTTTTAGGTCCAAATTTTTTATAAACATTTATTTGCAAAATTAAATATAAAATTATATATTTCGAACATAACTTCGAAGTTTCGAAATAAAAATGGTTGTTTTAAGCATTTTTTAATTAATTTTTTTAAAGCTGTATTTATTTAACTTTTAGTATTAAATCTTTATATGCGACATATACACACTCTAAAACAGTTGTAAGTTCTAGCGCATATGTGCTAGTGCAACACTTCCTTCACAACAATTAAAGAGCGGAAGTGCGACTTTACGCTTAAAGCGAGTGAAAGCTCTCCAATTAACGCTTTTCGCCTGCCGCTCCAGCAGCCACACACTGCCATTCTCTTATATGCATGTATGTATGTCTCCATGTTGTTGTAATCACATTTCACAAAAAGTGTCCGTGCACCATGCATCGTTTTCTACCATTCATTTACAGAGATTTCTAATTCACTTCACTGTGAACACACACACCCAACCAGAGGCACACACGTGTTCATGCTCGAAAAAGCGACTGCATCAAAAAGAATTCGTTACATGTGCGGCAGCTGTTGCCACACAGTTAGTAAGCAGCAGTCGTTGCAGCTCGCATTTCTATCATCGAAGCTAGAATCGTCTACAAAATTGCCGATTCCTTTTATTGCCTTCTAATTGAATATCCACACATGCAATCACTCCAAAAGGCCACATACATACACTCACATATGTGAGTTTCGTAAAGTATTACAGCTCAGCGACACAGCGGGGAATGCGTTGCGCCCACCGAAACCCAACACACACTTCGAGGCTTCAAGTGAGTTTCTCACTCATTCACTTCCGCCGAAATCAACACAAGTGCACCGCAAATTGGTAATTTGATGTGAAGTGCAGGTTGTGTTGTACAAGCTTCAGTGGCGACAGTAGCCAGACAAGCAGCCGCAATGAAAACGACTGCAACAACAATTAAGATTGTAACATTGCATTTGGTGTTATTGTTGTAATTGTACTCTTTCATTGTTGTTGTAATTTTTTCTTGTAGTTGTTGTTTTAATTTTCGTAATTTTTGTTGTACTTTTTGTTTTTGTTGTTGTTATTGGCGCATGACTGTAGCTGAAATTCTTTAGCTAACACATGACATGGCGTATGAGTAACATGGATGGTGTATGGGAGGTTTATGTGTATGTATGTAGGTGTATTAGGTGGGACCTTAGACGCATTGGACTTTCTTAAGAAACTTTAATCTCTTCTTAAATTTTATTTTAAACTATTTTGAAATTCGAAAATAAAAAAAAAATTATATAAAATTTTATAGTCCAATTCTAGAGTTTTATGTGGATGCTCTTAGCTCATGAAATATATATATCTACAGGTTGTTATGCATTAAGACCCAATCTTGATATCATAATCTTCAAACAGTTCCAAAACGGCCAACAGAAGTCTGGAAGACTATTTTGCCTTAAATCTTGTAAGCTAAAAATGTTTAGTGAAGACTCTGAAGAGAAGAGCTGTGTTGGGATCGAACTCATTTATCAATAATTTTGCCTCGATCTCTAGCTGTGCGTAGAAGGACTCTGAAAGCAGCATATTTCTGATATACCTCTGATTCTTATACCATTTAGGCAGTGATAGATAGTTCTATGAAACTAAATGTTACTCATACGCCCCTCCAACAAATGTAAATTCAAGTATAAATGGCTTTTAAGCGCGGTAAAAAGTGTAAAATTAATCCAAAAATCTTTTAAGCAACTTCTTTATTAAAAAATTAGGACCACCCTAGTGCCAATACACCTTCAAAAGGCTACTATATGTATATATACTCCTCTACAGCAGTAGTAGTTGAAGTGGCAGATTGTCGCACGCTTTAGTGGCGCTACAACCGCACTGTCATTGCGACTGCAACTTGCTACATTCAATTGATTGTTGTACTTGCTGTTTCTTCATGTTGTTGTTGCCGTTGTGGTAATTAGCGTTGCTGCAACGAATGAATAACAGACTGCTGCCCGCACAATGCGCCAGCTACCGGCTATCCGACGTCGTAACAGCTCTGCCACCAGTCAGTCGCCAAACAGCATGCGGCGTCATCCCTCAATCAGCAGTGGCAGCCAGTGCCACAATGTCCACGGCAATTGCTGGTGCTGCCACTACCACTGTTGCTGCTGTCTTTGTCGTTGTCGTTGTCTCAGCGCGACTGTCCAACGCAATCGGCTAATTACTTTGCAACTTGGCAATTTGTTGCTTTGGCCCGAAAAACTAAATTGAATTCGGTTCGTTGACTGTCGAGTTGATTCACCCGCACAATGCACAAGCACACACACACACACACACATACATACAAACATTCACTCGTTCTTACTCATTTGGTCAGTCACCGTTCATTTCATAGTTTTATTTCACTCTTCCTGTGCGCTCTCGTCCTACCGCTCTGCCTCTCTGCTCTACTCTGTCACTGGTCCTTAGCTGCTGACTGCAAATGCGACTTTTATTCATTTCGACATTTTGCGCGGACGCTTTCAAGTGCAAGCTCCTTCTGTCTCTTGTCGTTGTCATTATACTTTTTCGTGTGTGTTAGTGTGTGTGTGCTTCAGTGCATTGCCTGCTTACTGCGTCCGGCATCCGTTGGAATTGCAGCTTAGCTTTCCTGGCTGCCACATTAAAGAGCGCGTATCTGCTGTGTGTATTTCATCTATCTTTCGTTGATTTACCGAAATAACTGTCAGTCTGACTGTCTGTCTGTATAGACCGTCCAAATGACTACTTGCTTCGGTTTGAATTTATACATATATTCCAGTGTACAGCTGTAACGTAAATGAGGGGCGCTGCTGCCTTCGTTCAGAGGTCATTCGAAATGTTGCTTGATGGACAAAGAAATTAGTCGATGGTTGTATATATTTATGTATACATATATATGTATATCTTCACTTTATTTATTTAGTTAATTGCAACTCTCTCTATTTTAAGTCGTTTAATTAGCTTTAATTAAGTATGAAACACAAGCTCTCTCGTTCGGATTTCATTGTGAAAATTTTGAAGCTTACACACTTAGTTGTAAATTTTAACTATATATAACTATATATATAAACAATTCTTTATATATAAGATTCAGTAGTAAACAATCGAATTAGCTTTGACGTATGAGTTAAGAGTCTAAAGCCGTCAAAAAGACCTAATTTCCAAAATGTATTCTCGGAGAGAGAGTTAAAAGGAATAAATTGATTTTTTTATACTCTCGCAACATGTTGCAAAGAAAGTATTATAGTTTTGTTCACATAACGGTTGTTTGTATGTTCTAAAACTATTAAACACTCAACTTTTGTGTCAAAAACCATATCTCCGAAACTACTGAACCGATTTCAATGAAATTCGGTTTATAAACCGAACCTTTTCTGGAGATCCTGATGGATGGAATATGGGCGAAATTGGTTCAAAACCACGCGTACTTCCCATATAACTCAACTATACAATTTTTACTTATATCTGATTGCTTTACTATGGACTGAGTAGGCAACTGAAAAGTAAAGTCCTCTCTCGACGAACAAAAACCAATATCTACAAGTCCCTCATCATTCCCGTCCTACTTTATGGTGCAGAATCGTCAATATTCGTTGAGACGACACTAGGAGTTTTCGAGAGAAAGGTTTTGTGGAAGATTTATGGACATCGGCAATGGCGAATACCGCAGGCGTTGGAATGATTAGCAGTATGTGTTATTCGACGACATAATCCATCAAATAAAAAGACAGCGGCTATACTGGCTAGGTCATATTGTCCACATAGACGAAAACTCCGAAGCTCTGAAAGTGTTCGATGCAGTACCTGCTGGTGGAACTCGAGGAAGAGGGAGACCTCCACTCCGATGGAAGGGCCTGATGGAGAAGGACCTGGCTTCGCTTGGTGTAACCGATTGGCGCCAAACTGTCAAAAGGAGAGATGCGTGACGCGCTGTTGTGGACTCGGCTATAATCGCGTAAGCGGTGTCTACGCCAGTCAAGAAGAAGAATAAGTTTCCTTCACTTTATAATATATACAATGGGAGCCAATGAATACAGTGGAATAAATCTTTAAACAAATACTGTATTTGTGCTGTGACATCATTTGTGGAAAAATTATCGAAATCGGACTATAACTTTTCAAGGCCATGGATATCGCACAGTGCTTTAGGGTAATTTTTCAGCGAAAATATCGGTAAATTTCTAAGATATTTAAATGTAATTCAGAGAAAATCTTTTTCTTCTAATACTGTGTCTCTGGTCAAAAAATGTTTAAAATCGGGTCACAACTTCCACCAACTTCCATATACCTAATTATAGGTTTTTCAAAAATATAGTAAGCTTTATTCCGCAAATATGTGAGATGTCTTAGCAAAATTAAGTAAGCGTATAGTCTTGAATATTGTGTACCTTGGTGATTGAAATGAGTGGAATAGGTTCAGGAATTATCTTTCGGCATCTGGAGGTGTAATTTTAGTACTCACAAAAACCAAAAGTGAGTATTAACTTAATTATTAAAAATTTGAATTAAGAAGAATTACCTTAAATTTAACCAAATTCACTTAAAAAATTCAAAATCTTTCGCCAATTATCGTTATAAACCCGCTACGGTTCCACCTACGATTCCCCAACCAGCAGTTATGCATGGTTCTAAGCACATTATCCACATTATCAAACGTTTAACCCGCAGCAAACTGCCACACACACTCGCTACATTATTCATTTCATGCGAGTAATTCATAGCCGAATATAAAACATTTATATTTTTGTAGGTTATGTGCTTGTAATGCTGTACGCATTGCGCCTTCATATGTACATCCACAAACCCGTTGGTATGCTGTGAGCCGAGTGTTGGCCATGAGCTCATATATGTACATAGCTGTCGCCGCTGAGAATTGAGTGTCGCCCCGAAAATTATTTATTATCTTCGACTCCGACGTCGCTGAAGACTACGACCAAGACAACGACAACGACGACGACAAGTGTTCCCCGGTGGGCTTTTGGCCAACTGCTTTGCCAAGCCAAGCGGCTCGACCGGCCGCAAAACAGACATACATATATACAAATAGATGTAATAAAATCAACTTTATCTCTGTGTGAACGTGTGTTTGTGTGTGTGCAATGGCAACCCGTTCACGCCAGTGAAGCGTACACTTTATACTTCCATAATAAATTTCTTTCCTACAATTTCCGGCTGTCATAATTCTCGTTTTTCACATACATAACTTCATCAGAGCGTAATAAATCGATATAAATTTCTTGTGCTTTGGCATTTTCTTATGTCAGCGATGCCATATGTGTGTGTGTGTGCTGCCAGCCAGTCAACGGATGTGCGCTGTGGGGGCCACCAGCTTTCGGATATGTCACTGAGCAGTCAGCCATGTCGCAGCGATACACACACACTCATACACTCGCCGCCCAGTCATTTATGCAACCGCAAATACCTGTATGTATTTGTTTTATCTGCCTGAATGGAGCAGTAGCTGTAGCTATGCTTGTTGTTGCTTGTTCATACGTAAACATTTTCCAATTGATAAATTATTTCGTATGAAATGCGTAAATTTTCGCATTTTGCCATTTTCTGTTCGGTAATTTTGATTAGAGTAAATGGCAAGGTGAGCGTGTGGGCGCGGACGGCGGCAAATTGAAACCAGTATTACGGTCCCAAATTACAACACACAAGTAGATTTGTGTAAACATTCGTTGCGCTCAAACCCGTAACTCTTTGTCTACGCAAACATAACATATTATATACATAAATATACAAATATTACGACGGTCTCATCTCATCTCATCTAACTTGAAATTTTGCTGTTTTTTGCAAGCGACTTCTTTGCATGTTTTGGGTGTGCGTTAGAGGACCCTGTAGGAAAGTGATTGACCCACATTAGTACATTTTTGAAGATTTTTTTCCAGTATTTGTAAAATTTCGTTAGTATAATCTGAGAAAATGTCGGTTGTAAGATGATCTAACTTTTTTTCGAGGCAATAAAGTAAATTGTTCAACGGAAACCTGGTCTCTGTATACAGTAATATTAATTGGAATTAGATTGAGGATTAACTTATTAAGTTTAAATAAAGATAAAGTTTATATTTAAAACAAAGATGGTATATTACGTAAGATAACTAACCGACCGTTAGACTACTCTGGGTAAGGTTAGGTCGAAGTGAAGTCAAGTCAAGACAAGTCAATCAAATCAAGTCAAGTCAAGTCAAGTCATGTTAAGTTAAGTTAAGTCAAGTAAAGTCAAGTCAAGTTAAGTCGAGTGAAGTTAAGTTAAGTTAAGTTAAATTAAGTTAAAATATGTTGGGATGAGTTTTGTTATTTATATAAATATTTTAATTATTTTAAGTAAAATCTGCTGTGCTCCAATAGGATTGAAAATTGTGAACCGTGTAGTTAAAATTATAAAAGACATGTATTGTAAAATCTAAAGTTTTTAGTTAAGTCAAGTTAAATAATGCTGGAGTTGAGTTAAGTTAAATAAAATTAAGTTAAGTTACGTTAAGTTAAGTTAAGTTAAGTTAATTTAAATTAAGTTAAGTTAAGTTATGTTAATTTAAGTTAAGTTAAATTAAGTTAAGTTAGTTAAACTAGTAGTAGCTGAAAAGTATAAACAGGACTGGTGACGTTATAGTCTTAAAATAGCTGTAAAATAGTTTGAAAGTGCTTTTTGAAATATTAAACTGAAACTAATCGGACAATTAACACAGAAGGAGGCTTAGAATTCTAAATAGAATCGCGAAAATATTAGCGTTGATCAAACTATATATCAAATTCTATACATTTTACTTCCATTATCATCCCCAAACATTGATAATATCCTACATTTTGCGAAAGTTTATTCCTATCAAAATTTTCCTAACCTACTTTTCATCTAATTTACGTTCCATCAGTCACCTAAAATATATGTACTACACTCTCGACTAATAATTTGTTTGCAAATAAGTTACTTTTGGTAACTAATAACGGTTGCTGTAGGGTTGCCAAAGACGCATACCCACAGAAGACGTGTTTGAACTCATCAAAGTCAACCGGTGCTGGGCTACTCTCACACGCCAGCGATTTCCATACACACATATGTGTGTATGTCTCTGTGCATATTTATTTAAGCATGTGTGTTGCACGTTTGCTACTTTTCTCTGTTTCAACTTTATTTTAGGCTGAAAACAAAAATATGAAAGAAAATTATGAACATACAACGCTTTCCATTTCACTCCATCAAAGTTTGCAAATTGTGCGGGCTTTAAGACGCTCTGCAGTTTCCTTAGCATTTTCCACTTGAACGCAATTCGCTTTGGCTTGCCTTGTTTTGCTGTCTCGAAATGCTTTGATGGTTAATTTTTTCAATCTTCCAAAAATCAATCATTTCTCGGTTGTGTTTGTGTTTGCATTCGCCAACCAAGGTCTCAGCGCTGCCGTCGTCGTCGCTTCGATTACCATGACAGCCGCTGCGACTGCCTGCTGTCTAAAACAAAAAGCCCGCAGTTCCCCGGGGCTCCAGCCGTTGTATCGTTGTGCTGTGTAGCGTTTAACCACGTGCGTCTTTGTTTATTTTCATTTGCCTTAGACGAGCGCATTTCCAACTAAATTTAACATTAATGCTGCCGCTCGCCAGCTCGTCCCTTCAACCACTGCTCCGGCAACCTGCGTCAGCTCTGTTTGCTTAAAATTCATATTTCCATCATTCTATGTATACCGCTATGCCTCTATCTTTTTATCATTTTATGCTTTTTCATATTCATACATCTTCATTGCATGCCTTCACGTATGACTCTGTATGTGTTTGCGCTCGTGTATACGGGTTTATGTTGCCATTCGCCTGGCAGCAGTATCGTTTGTATACTTTATGATGTCCATCTTCTTGTTGGTTTTTACTAGCCATGCCAGCCATTCGTCTTTCAATCGAATTCCGTCTGATTTCATATGCGATTTGTTTCGGTTTTTTATTTCTTGTTGTTTGCTGATGTCCTGCTATGTGAAGGACGATTTGCAAATCGAGCAGGAAAGTAACCCAGTTTAATATAGTAAGAGTTTTTTATTTAAAACTTTTTTGCTGTTGACCAGAGACTCACACGTAGATTGAGATTGTTTATTTCTCTCGAGCTATTACGGTTTTTTGATCCTGATGTTGCCTAAAATTAGGCGCACTTTTAATTAAAGCGTTCGGGATCTGACTTCATAGTTCTAGAAAAGAGAGTTCTCTAAAAGAATTTGAGCAGAAACTTTATTTTAGATTAGTAATATTTTTATTATATTTTATTATTTTTGTATATTTTTATTATTATTCATGCTTAGACACTTAATGTTTTTTATCAATATGATAATGTTTATCCTAAATGTAGGCATTGTTATATTAGAAATATTGAATTTTTCGGATAGTTGTTCATATATTTGGAAAAGTGGCAGATCATTAGGATATGAAAGATTTTCTTAAATGAAAATCTACTCCGAACAATTAATATTTTTTAATAATAACTAAAATTAGCTAATAAATACCACCCTAAATGTAGGCAACACTATATTTATTAGTTTCAGTTTACGATCAAAATAATCGAATGAGTCATATCTAAGCTCTCACCTCTTAGTTGTTTTTTTCGGTAAGTCTAATGACTACCATAATATGTTTAATATATATTGGACTATTCCATTCTGTAAATTGTTAATTTCACACTAGTCTCCAACCAGTTACATTTCTCATTACTTGAGAACTAGTCCTCCAATAAAAATTTAACCACTTTCCACACTTAGACTTAGACAAAAGAAACAACCAACTATCCATTGCACCATTGGTCAAATATGTCCGTTGGCATTCATCCAAAGATGTCCACTCCAGGTCGCCGTCCGTTCCCCCTCTCCCCAACAAATATTGTTTCCGTTTATTGATATGCTGTCCGAACGACCGCCGCTTCATCTTTGCCGGTAACCCATCTTCTTGGCGTTCATGCATCATAATCGCTTGGCATATAAATTTCAAATCTACCTCTTCGATTGTGGCCGGTGATAACTGAGAGGGAAAGGATGCGGTGTACCAGCAAAGGGATAGGTAAATATTTCCTTTTTCCTTCGTGCGCCATTTAAGCGTTTTTATGCTGGTTCATAAGCGCATATAAATCTACAATCGCCGGGCGCTTGTGAGTTGGTGTTTATGTGTGTGTGAGTGTTTGTTTTGTGTGCAAACATGTAAATTGCGGCATTTCTACACAAATCAATAAAGCGTAGCGAAATAAATTGCCGGTCATTCCTTTCGATTCTCGCCGCTCTTCTTCCTCATTTTCCTTTTTGCCTCTTTTTTCTGCTTTCGTCCTTGGTTTGCTCGCCTTACTCCTTCTTGCGCGTGTGTGTGGGTCTGCTTGCGGCAATAAATGATGTTTCATTAATTTATTCTAATACATTCAATACAGTTTTTTTGCCTTCGTACATTTTGTGTGGATTTTTATAGTACCGTTAAATTTTGGTGATTTAGAAAAATTATGTAAATTACTTAAGTGTATAATTATTGTTGCAGAAAATTAAAAAGTAATTATGAAATATTAGTTAGATTTTTTATAAGTTGGGATTAGAATGGTCACTTCCTCAAAAGCAGGATACCGTTATAAAACTTTCTGGGTTATGTTAAGTGAGGTTAGTTAGGGTTGTATGAAAGTGAGAGGTTAGGTTATGTTCATTTGACAATAAGTAAAGCAGGATAGAGGATGATATAGTCTTCAGCGATGTGTTAGGATCGAACTAGGTGGCAACATTGTGAGGTATAAGACTGGTTTTGAAATTGAAGAATAAGAAATGTTTGAATTGGATTGCTAGCATTTGAGAATTTTAGTTTGAAATAGGTTTTATAGCGTAAGATACGTTAGGTGAGCAAATTATTTTATAGGGTTGCCAACTATAATTTATTTTTAATGAAAAAATTACCAACTAATAAAAATCATGTATAAATTAATAAATTAGTATACATTTTTTGGAATAACAAGTAAATGTTTTTTAACGAGTAGGGTTGCCATATAAAAATATTTTACGATAATGCTAAGAAATATTTATTGAAGTGAGTGCAATAATTACAATATGACTGTAGTATGCACAGTGAAAAATTAAAAAAAAAATTAAAGAGTTGCCATATTGTTTCAATTAAAAATTTTCTTTTATTAATTTTTTTAAAAAAAAATCTGTTTTGATTACATTAGCAGAGAACGATTTCAATAATAAAGACAACGATAGGTTCTTTAAAGAAGTGCTTGTGTCTTTCATACATCCACGCTTCTTCCTTCCCAAACAACTACTTTAAGAAATCTGCATTAAAACACAATAAATCGCATACAATACATTCTAGCTGAGCCCAAAAACACTGATAACATCAACGCAACCAAATTCACCACACCGCTGATAAGCTCAACAGCTGTTCAGCTGTACAAAAGAACGCCGAAAAAACAACCACCTTTGTGTTGCGTGAGTATTGCATACTTCACGGCGCTGTGAATTGTGCGAATCCGCTGTCTGCGCATGTGAATTACACGCAGCCTGCCTAAGGTTTATTTGACAACTCGATTGATGTGATGTGTTTCCTCCTCTTTTTATATATGCGCCAGCCACCCTTCTGTTACCTCAGTCTCGCTGTAGCAACCGTACGGTTAAGTTCAATTTCGACGCGTCTCCTTTGTGTTGCGGCATAGAAAAGTGGAAGAAGAAGAAGATATAGTAAGCGAATGTGAGCACACAGTTTAATTCAACAAGTGTCGTGACAAAAGTGCAAGTGCCTTGTCTGCAGAAAGTTAAGTGCTCGATGCGAGTCAAGAGCGAACGCGGTGTTTTGTGTGTGAAATAACGAAAATTGTTGAATGAGTGTTGCCAGTCAGTACGCATTATTTCGGTCGTTTCTCCAGTTGCGTTTGGGGAGAGCGGGTGAGTCAGGCAAGTCAAAAGTGTAGTGGACTTCACTAATGGTGTTGTGAGTGTGGCGTATTTAGTTTTGTGGCAGCGCCTGTTGCGAACAGGTTGTTTTTTGATTGGCTGCAAGGTCAACTTAACTGATTTTTGACTTTGATTAAAAGGTGTATAATATATATATTTATTATAATAATATCGAATGAGGATTATTTTGAAAATTCCCGTTATTTTTTGAACACACCTTCTATTGCTTTAGCATTTTTTTTTTGTAAAATTTTTGATAATTAAATTTTCTTCCTTAAATATTAAAAAAACAAGAAATAACCGAGTTATAATCTTATTAAAGCCATCTCATTCATTCCCGTCTTACAACTTTTTCTACTTGCAACATGTATGTAATACAAAATGACTGCCAAGTTCAGCATATTTTTTCCGTGTTATCAATTTAAGCAACATAATAATTTAAGGGAAGCAAAAAAAAAAAAAAAATAAATAAACATAACTGCAAGATAACATGTTTATTTACAAGCATGTTGCAAGTGTATGTATGTGCAACATGACTTTTTATTTGCCTCATGTGAGCGTTTCCTCAGCAGCATATAATTCTGCTCACATGTCCTCTATCAGCTAGCTACTGCTGTTGCTATTGTTGTTATTATTATTGTTGTTGTTGTTTTTCTTATTGTTATTGTTGTTATTATCATGTGCACTTTGTATGCATTTTGTGTGTTGCCAAATAAAATCACACATACAACATACTCGCATACAATCTGGCAACATTTTATGTTGCAATATTTTCATTTGCGTTGCGCTTCATTCATTTTATTTAGCTTAGTGCGCTTATTTGTTTTTGTTGTGTTTTTTGTATTTTATTTGTATTTTTTAGTTTTGCATTTTCTGCACAGATTCGTTTTATGTGCTATTTAATTTTTGGCTTAAACTCATGCTGGCTGTATCTTGTATTTTTTCTCTCCGCTACTCTCATTGCTCCGCAGTTTCACCGAAAAATGGTCGCTGTTCCACCAGCAATTTTTTTGGCGCTATGCGCTTGGCAAAGCCGAAAACAAAACAGTCGTTTTATATATATTTATGTACATATATATTTGTAAATGGCTAACATAAATATGCATAAAAGCCTGGCAGAGGCCTTGATGTGTCGCTATTGTGCCATTTTATCACAAAAATAGCCAAAGCCATTCCATACATACTCATATATATACTATACTTATATATAAACCTATATGTGTATATACAAATATAAATATATAACTCAAGCACATAAATCATAACTGCATTCATATGGAATATGAAATAGTAAATGTTGGCAGCACAGGTTATCGAGAGTGTTATGTTTTAAAGTGAACTTTAGCTAGCGGAAAATAGCAGTGATAGAATTGGAATCCCTTTGAAGCAGTTATTGTTCTACTGGAAAATATGTATTTTTTTATTGTTGTTACAACTCATATTTTTTTACGTTTTCTTACTAGTAATCAAATTTCGACTCAATGGGTTGGTCATGTCTAATGTCAAAAAATTATTTAGTAATTCCTTATGCCAAATTTCAATATATCTTACTAGGTCTAGATGCCGAGCTGGCTGAAAAGTTCCTAACGTTTTAAAGCATAACAAAGTGTTTTCTTGTCAGAACTCAAATTCGTTAAATTTTGTTTCCAGCGCGCATTTTCTTAAGATCTGACAATAAGAAAAGGTCTATAAGATATTAATCCGTAGAATACCGAAGATATTCTTGGTTCTCGAATGCAAATTTCCTATACTTTTTGTTGCTTTGTGACTCTGCGTTCTCTACTCATGGTAAAACACTACTTCCTCCTTAAAAAAAAATTAACAATTTCAGGCGATTTTATACTTTGAATATTCCGATAAGTAATCGAATAGTCAATGGTGAAACTTTTCAAGATCGAATTTTCAATGCGTTCTTAAAGTATAGGCGTCATAACTTTGTCAATTGTCTTTCCACGTTTTATATTCATGAGTAGTCCACTCGAATGACTGTTCCTTGGTCGCTGGTATAAAATAATGGAGCCATGTTTCTTTTACTAGTAACTACTGACAAACGATTTCAGAGTTATTACGTATTCACAGCTCAAAACTGTTTTCAACCAGGGTGAACTCGTATTTTACGACATTGAGTAGAGCTGTCGCTAACCCCAATATTCGAGATGTACAACACGTAACCTCAGTAATCCAGGATTAACTGAAGAGATTTTTGATTTTTTTACCGTTATATAATTCTGCTTTGAATGCCAGATTTTTTAATTTTATTTGTGGATTTGAAAGAAGAATGCGATTATAGTAGAAAAATTCGAATATTTTTTGAATGCTAGTATATTTTTTTCTCTTGATGTAATACTCCATAGGCTAAAAGCTCCTTGGGCTACTCGAGAGTTCGCACTATGAAATGTATTTTTTTTATCTTAGAATACCAAACCTTAACTAGAATACTCTCAAAGTGTTATTACCTTTCATCCAATAGTTATCAAATAATTGGTCTCAAAGTAAAACGCCTATTTTGAAGACCTGGAAGCTTCAGATTATAGAACTGGTTTTGAAAATTTTAAGATACATTACCACAAATGCATTTTATTACTTTGTCGGCGAATAGTTTCATATTTTCTTTAAAAAAAATATTATGACATTGTTAGGTCAAAGTCTTTTCAACCAAAATTGGTACTACAGCGACATCCAACGATAGCTTTAAAAGCAATTAAAAGTTGCTTTCTCGTTTTTAGCGTTTAATTGAAGTATAGAGCACACAGTATTAAATTGAACAGGTTTTATAGAGTAAGATTGAATTTCATTAAAGATGAGTTTCAAACTAACTTCAATTTTGAGTGTTTATTAACAATTGGAAGTTCATTATGTCTTCAGTTTTCGTTTTTATTTCTCAACAGCTGAATTGACTTGAACAACTTTATTCCAATGATACATATAAACATTCAATTAGTTGTAAATTGTAAAAGAAAAAATTCTTTGTAAGCTTAAGAGATTAAACATAACAAATCGAATTGAGCTTTTTGGTTAAATTTCCAAACAACTCTAGTATAAACAACATCACAGAAAACAATCAGCATTCCGGAAATTATTAACTTGATTTGATTTTATTGTACAATATATTCTTATAAGAGCACTCTAATTTATTTTCTTTATTTAGCTTGAATTTCTCGAGAAGCTTTCGAGGAAGTTCTTGCATTTTTAACTCAAAAGCGCCATGAATCCATAATACTTTTTTCTTTAGAATAAGTAACAAATCACGCGAAAATTCCACGCAAATACTAAGACTCTCTCTCTTCACTTTTCTTCATTTGCAGATTAACGCTGAGAGCACTTGAGAACAACGGTAAGCGGGTCGACAACTCTTCCGAGAACGACGTCGAGCGCAACAAGAGGGCTACTTTCCATAAAAGTTTCGGACAAACTGCCAATAAAGTGAAACTTTTTGGCAACAAAACACACACACAGATACACATAGAGACAGTAGTGAATAGTGAAGCAAGTGAACTACTCAGACTGGGTTATAGTTGATCAATCGTTGAATACTTTGTGGCAAGTGAATGAAAGTTGTTGAAGAAGCGAAAAGAATTTGCGCTGAAATTGTGCAACATTTGAAGTAATTAAAATTTAGTTACAGAAAAGTAGAAAACGAAACGAAAGTGCACCAGAAAAAATAAAGAAAGAAACCAAAAAGTGAAAGAAAAAAGTGACAAAAGTTTTTAGTTGCAGTAACAACAACAACAATAGCAACGTAATCGATAATCGAAAAAGTAGAAAAAATAAATAAAATACCAAAAAAGAAATTATAAAATAGTGCCAAACCAAGTTGCAACAGCGCGCGTGTGCATGCAACATTCCGGCCGCGTGTGGCAGCGGCAAAACTCGGCTGTGGCACAGTGCAATCGCATAATTAATTCAATGCGCACTTAAAACTGCAGTTTTCAACTTGAGAAACGAGAAAATCGCATTTAGCCGAAAAGTGCTACAAATATACGCGCAATAACAACAACTATAACCGAAATAATAATCACAGTGAACGAGTGGCAACACCAAACTAAACTAAAAGTGAAATAAAACGAAATAAAGAAGTGAGTGAAAGAAGAAGAAGAAGTAGAAGCGCGTTAAAGTAGATAAGCAGCAAAGTGTATAGCAAAGCGTTGCAAAGTTAGCGTGACAAAGTTTCATTTGTTGAAGCAAATTGAAGCGGCTGGCAGCGTGCAACAGCAAGCGAGCGCTTTGAGAGGCGGAGTGCGAGCGACAGCCAGCTGTGTGAACAACAAAAATGACGTGCGCCGCTCATAGAGTAAATTGCATAAATTCACAAATACAAGAACAAGTAGCACAGCAACAACAACAAAGAGTTGGACATTTGGCAGCATACACCAGCGGTTGCAACAACGGCAACAGCGACAGCGAAAAATACGCCAAAGTGAAAAGTTGCAAATTGATGTCGACGCAACGCACACAATCTATACCCCACCAACAACAACAAGAATTGCGCGCAGCTGACAAAAATTGTAACGGTGTTAGTGCCTGCAACACAGCAGATTTACTTGCAGCACAACAAAATCTGAAGCAACAACAACAACCACACAACTCCACCACCTCCAAAATGTATGACA
Source organism: Zeugodacus cucurbitae (assembly GCF_028554725.1). NCBI lineage: Eukaryota > Metazoa > Arthropoda > Insecta > Diptera > Tephritidae > Zeugodacus > Zeugodacus cucurbitae. Next base: position 76,395,887 of record NC_071667.1, on the reverse strand, counting down.
ACAGCAGCATGCAACACTCGCTTGCTGAAGTGGCAAACAGGAATGCAGCCAACGGTGCTGCCACCAAAACCATCACCGCCACCATCACCTCCACCACCGCCACCACAAATGCAAATTGCGTCCAATCACGGCGGCATCAGGTGCAGCAGCAACAACAACAGCTCACTTCGCACGGCATGCCGTTAGGTGAGCGCAATAGTTGCAGCAATAGCAACAACATCAACAACAATAGCAGACAACTACAACAACAACAGAAAACATATTACCGTTATCCACAATCCTTCGCTGGTTATACACGCCTCTTGAGCGTCCTGTTGCTGTTCGCATTCCAGCATTTTCCAAGCGGTAAGTGACACAATATATGAGTACTATTTGATAAACTTTGCTTCTAAAATTTGCCAGATTTATTTCGCGCGATAACTGATAATTCTAAATGCAATATTAAAAAAAAAACTCTGGGGTTCTTTTATAAGAAACGCTTTCTCTAGAATATTGGCTGTTACCACATCTGTCTCCACCACTATGTGTGTGATCTCAAATCTCTACTATAACCGTTTCTGAAGATAAAATATATCCTTTCGCTATTTGTAAAATTCGGGTCTCTTAAGTTGTATCATAGATTTCGGAAATCCCATAAAGACACATACTTCTTGTTTGAGTTATATTTTTCATCTGAAGCTGTTAAGGACTCCTTTTTAGCCTTTTCGCACAGCCAAATTATATTTAATACATTAAGATTATAATTGAGTAACCAGCTATTGCTTTTCGCACAGCCGGCGACTCGATAAACGATCAGCTGTTGTACATATTTTTTCCTTTTCATAAGAAATTGGTAAGTTTCATCAGCTGATTGCTATTTGATCAATAAACATAGCCGAATTTACATCGTGGACAATTGTATGATCCTTTGTATGATAAATCGATCTAAATTAGTGCTTTAATCGAGCCAGTTAATTGATCAATTAACACCTGGGCGAGAGAACTAGTAGCCTTACCAGACAAAAACTTTCTTGTACAAGCTTCTATCATATTGAGATTTCACAGTTCGTGCTTAAGTTGTACCCAAATAAAATCTTAGCTAAGCATTGTTGTAGACTGAGTAGTCGCTTGCGTTTTTTTTATAAGATTTTATTCTGATATATGGTAAAGTAAAGAAAACTTATGTTTTACAAATGCAATTTCTATGTTTTATCTTAAGCAAAACCTAAGTGAAACTGTGCATAAGTCTCGTTCTACTTTTAAATAACTTTTCTTAATACTGAAGTGGTTATCCGGCTTAAGGTTGGTATCTGATGAGTTTGTATATAGTTTAAAGCTTCAGCACCATTTATAGTATTGGTAATTTACCACACGACTATCCTCATTTTTCTTAACGCAGTTCAGCACCATTTTATTCACACCAAATTTTGTACCAAACATATGTGTTCAAAGTCGGTTCCACTAGCAAATGCAAAGAGATGGTATCATAGTTTAATTTTAGGATAGATAAAGTCTCTAACATGATGAACTTACCTGGTGTCCAATTTTGAATTGGTTGTAATGATATAATTTAGCCAAAACACAGTCCCACGATCCTACTATCCAATACATGGAAGCAGTGATCTTTTACCAAATGTTCATTGAATACAACAGCCAAGCCGTCCACCGCTCTCTAAATGTTTGTGAACTGAAAACAGCTAGTGAACATTATCCCTAGTGCGGAGCAAAACCTCAGAACTCTTCTGTTGCATATTTGAGATTTCTTAACTCTTTCAGACAGCATCCTGTTGCTTTTCGTTCCAATCTTAATCATTTTTACTTTTGGATACAATATGAATATGTATATTTGTTTTTGCAAATATCCTCTCGTTTCCTTAATTTATTTTATCTGTAGAATATTAAATAACAGACCGAGTGCAACAAAAACTTAGAAATAGCTTCTTTTGTTGGGAAAGTAATCGCTAATAGACTCTTCATATTTATCTCGCAACAATCTGGAAATGCAACGGTCTCATTCTCCTCCTACCCTCCACTGTGTATGAGACTTATGACAGCATCGAGTAACCAGCTCTCGCGCAAACCGAACAGTAACAAAACGATTTCCATTAAAATTAATATTGCAATCGCAAACTCTCCTCCGCAGCAACCCTACTTAGGTCTTCCTCAAATGTAATGCCTTGCTGACGACTGCCAGCGGCGTTCATTTACAGTTCGTCAACTATGAGTGACCGCACAAGCGGCGGATAATCGAGGAAATGATATTGCGGTTTCGCAAAAGTTGTCTATTTTTTCGGCGCAAAACGGAAGTATTGCTGGTTGCATAGTAACAGTACCGCAAATACCCTGTTATATCTGCTTGCAACACTCCAGTCGTTGCAATTGTCTGGATGTGCAACAAAGGTCTCTCAGCTCAAAGCGCCGTCGCCCATACTGGTGGAATACTCAAGAAGCCGCTGCAAGCGCTGTCTATGGCTATCGGCATTGCAAAAGTTATTTGTGGTTCATTATTCACTGTTGCAAGATTAGGAGCAAACTCGCTGAAGATGTAAATGCGAAGAGTGCTCAACATCCCGAGCGCTGCCGGCTCAAAGACAGAGAGTTAGAACTCGCCAACTGCGCGATGGTGGCGCGGAACTGTAAACACTTTGCCGTTCTTGTTGTTGTAGTTTTTGTATTGGGATTATTGTTGCGTAGACTCAATACCAGCGCTTGTTAGCGGTTGGTTGGTTTGGTTGTGGCAAGACGTTTGTTTGCCAGCATGCTAATGTGACCGCAAGCAACGAACCGTCCATTCGTCGGGCACACCAAATTCCTAACTGCATAGCCAAGTTGCCGACTTGCCAAATTGATTGCTATTAAAGTGGTTGCTGCATTGCTTCTACTCACATTCTATTCAAATTGTCATCATAGCTGGCGGCGTCAGTGCCGGTCTGTACAAGTTCAGCCAGCGCCGCAAGCTTGCTTTTCTATTCTTATATACACCCGCGTCTCATTTTGAATATTCATGGACAAAGTAAGGCAAGGAATAAATAACTGGCTTCACGATATACAAAGCATTGCCAGCGGACAGCGCTCCCAAAGCCGCAAGTACAAAACCGCCAAAGCTTAGCTGGAGTAGTAATATCGAAATTGCTCGACGCATTTTTTTCGGTTGCTCGCAGTTTTCTCCCACAGCGCTGCATTTTTTACTTGAGTCGCATGCTTCGCCTTTGTGGCGGCGTCGGCGGCGCGCATTTTAAATTCATCGGCATGCAGACGCGGCGCACGAGTGAGTATACATACTAATAACTGCCAGCGCGCGGACATTCGAAGACAGCAAATTTTATTTTAATTATTGCGCCTTCATTTGATTGTCAGTTGATTTTCCATATAAATGTCAGAAAAGTTTGCGCTCAAAGCGGGCGCTGGACTAAGCCAAGCTGCGCGGAGCGGCGGAATTGAGTAGAGTAGAGTACATATATCCATTTCGAGTGAGCTGCGCTGAGTGAATGCCAGCGTCGCAACTTTGTAAGCGCACCATAATGCCTGCTGTATATTCAAGGCTGTCGCTTTTAGTAAAACAGCTAGCAGCTGCCAACTGCCAACTACTGCGCCACTCGCGCCGCGTTAAGCGTCCTTAAAGCACTTGACGCTACCGAAAGTCTTCAGTCAGCGACGACCTCGACGCAGGCATTAGCCGCTCTTCCGCTTCTTAGCAGCTGCCCTGCGGCCATAAGTGTCTGTAGCCGCAAAGTGTTTGGAGTTCGTCGGCTGGTGCCAGCTGCTCGCCGGCTGGGGTTTCCCAACAGCTTTACATTGGAGATGACCGCCGCATAAAAATAAAAAGCAATTAGTAAAATTAATTGCTCAAGTTTCGCTTTGAAATATTCAAACTGCCGGATTAATTTACTGCAGTGCCGGCACAAAGCCACGCAGCCACACACACAGACGCGTACACTCAATGGCTTAGCAAGTGCGCACGACAATGCGGCAGTGGCATTTAGTGGTTTTGTAATCGCGCGGGTTTTTGATGCGAGAAATATTTTCACGTCCTTAGTGCGGCGCATCCTTTTTTCCCTTCACGAGTTCTATAAATACTTCAGATGCCCACTTTACTTATTGAGCAGTAAAGTGTATGTGACAAAGAGACGGAAAGAGTGCGAAAGCTGCTGTGTGCCATCGAAAGTTTGTTGGAAATTTAATCAAGATGTCGAGCTGATGCTTTGAAATCTTTGATAAGCAGATCCATTTCATTCACTGAGTGGCAGTTAAATCCTTGCTGATATTTGACAAGGAAATTGAGTTTTAAATCTAGTTGTGTGGGTCCTTTGTCTTTTTGTGTGGAAAAAAATGTGTGCAAAAGCTTCACAAAGCGGTGCAAAGTTATGCTAAAGTGAAAATTGCTAACAGAAGTTCGTTTTTATTAACTGCACTTTACGAGGTAATTAAGTAATGCCCCAGAGGTTGAATGGCAGTTTGTGCGAACTGAGGAAAAATAGGTCACTAATTGTCTCTAAATTAAGTCGTGGCCAAAAAAGCTTTTTTGGTCAATTCTTTTTCCAGCAATTATAAGTTTTATATAGAGAAAATATAAAATATCGGATTTATTGTTTGTTTTAGAGGATATTAGAAACTATAAAGACCGGGGCTCATGTCTTTTCTTCTTCAAATCTCTTCCAGATTTTGTTTCAGAAAAAGCATCACTAGAAGTTAAAGCTTAGTTATATATTCAGAATCATAGGTCCACTGATGGAAGCTGATGGAATTTAAATAGTTTGACGTTCAGAGAAATGACGAATCGAACACGGCTATTTCTAAATTTTCATAGTACTCTCTCTTTCCTCTCAGGTCTCGCCTCCCATTTTCACTAACACCTTCAACACAATTTGTAGATTACCACATTTCCACCTAATTTCTTCGAAACTTTTTCTACCCTCTTCGGAGTTGACCCATATTTTCACTCGAACTTCTACAAACACCTGTCGAGTAAAAATTTGCTGTTTAATACCTTGTTTTTCAAACTTCGAAGAGATTTAATGTGACACGCTTGTAATAAACTCTCTCTCACTCTTTTACATACATCTCTAAACGAGCAGTTCAGTGTTACGGTACTTTTCGGTCATGTGTGTACATAAATCAAAGCTCATTTTGTGCTCGCACTTACGACTCTTCTCGAGATGTCAGAAAAGTTTTCGATAAGCACAGGCGGGGCAACAACCCACTAATCGGTGCAAGCAAGCGAGAAACTTAAAATTTACTGCATGCTACTTGAGAGATTTGTTCGGTGGTGGGGCGGTAGAGGGCGCTGCGATGAAATGAACTGAAACTCAGACATATGTAAAGGTATGTGTGTGCGCTCCGCTCATGGGCCGACGCGGCCACTGTCACTGCCATACGTTGAGACGCGCATACGCTTCGCTTCTTTGGCAATATTGGAAATTCCAGCATTTCACTATCACGATGCCACACAAAGCAGGCAAACAGACAGCGCAAAAAAGTTTGCGCAATTTTTTCGCTCGCTCACATCGCCAGCTACTGCTTTGCATATCAGAGGCGCGCGCCGCGGAGTTTGCAAGTGGTAGCGGGGCGGCGGTGCAACCCTTTAACTGTCAGTATGTTGCGGTGAACTTTTTCCTTGTACTTGCGGCGCGGCTGAAATGCTGCGCCGTCTAACTGAGCGACATTGCCGCTTGGGGGAATTTACGTGTGTAGGCGCGGTAGAGCGGGGAGGGGACATGAAGGACATGTTATAGGTTCGATGCGGTTTTGTTTGAAATTCGGTGTCTCTCATACACGCCGCACTCGGTGTATCTGTGGCGTAGCATGCAAGTGGGTATTACGAGTGCTTAACCGCCAAACTGCCAGTCGAAGCAAATTCGCGCATTTGTTTGCTTATCTCAAGTGAATTGCTTTTTCCTAACTGCCAACAATCTGCGCGCTGACTTACCGTACACATTCAGTGAAGGGGAGTAGGCGGCAGAGGACTACACTTGAAGTTCACAGCAGAAAGAGTTTTGTAGGCGTCGCGCCTCACAATCGCAAGCTTGATTTTATATCCTTAGCGTTTGGCTGGTGTTATTTTTGTTTGTATTTGTTCTTGTTGTTTGCTATAGCTCCCATTGCGGTTGATCCCAAAGTGACACGTTGGCATTGGGACGCGTTGCGCTGCGCTTGTAGGCTGCGTATGTCGCGTCACTTGTGGGGCTCAAGTTCAGTTCAAGTGTACTTACCGCACACACAAGCAGCTCGCACAAGTGCTATAGTAGTTGAGTTCACATGTGTAAATGTGTCTGGTTGCCCTTGATATGTTGCTAAACACTAATCGTTGAGTTGCTGAAAGTGGCAACAAAGTGAGAAAAAAATCGCAAAATCGTCTAAAATTGAAACTACACACATGCATGCGAAGAGCGCGGGAAGGCGTGACGCGAAAAGATCAGATAGTCATTTAAAAGCGCTTTGTTCATGGTTTTCCCTGAACTCTCCAGTATGTAGTGCTTGTTAGCAAGTGTTTGACGGTTATATTTTTTGTTCTATCAGGGCTGTTAACTTGTTTAAAACATCTTACTTTGTTGAGGCTGAGTTCAGAACTAAAAATCGTTCCATATTAATTCTGGTTTATCAACGAGTGCTAGAGACTGAGGTTTCCAGTCGGTTTAGTATTTTTCGACCTCCCAATATTTTAATCAAATGATTTTGAAACATTAGATCTCTTTATATCTCGGCACAATTTCTCAAGTTTTCATATATATTCCTTGGAAATCGGGGATTGGTTATATGAGCAAGTTCTTTATGTAGGGGTTCCTCACGAAGAACTATGGAAAACACATTCAGCTTTCATTGTCATAATAGCAGAACTTTCCCTATAACTAAAAAACAGCTTGGTCCCAAATTTGCTATCGAAATGCGGCCCGAAGACCTGTCACTGAGGTAACTCAATAACATATAGTATATTATTTGACATTCCTTCCACGCCATTTTTTGCATGTTCTCCTTACGGATTATCAACACAATCTACAACTGCAACCGCGTCAGCAGTCTTTCAACAGTCAACAGTCAGCTGCCAACCTCCTACCATCATGCGCCATTCGTCAAGCGCTCGCATTTTCATTACTGTCCATGATTATCCGCCACCTTCACGCCACCGCCGCCACACTCAATCGCATGGCATATACACTCTGCAAGCGACTGCATCATTTTCTGCGGCTGTCAATAATAATATTGCTTCGCGTTATTTCCGCATTTTTATTGTTCATTTTTTTCGCTTTTGGTTTCGGTCTCTTTTACCACTTTTACCACTTTTCCGCTTCCGATCGCCTTCGCCAGTCTTTCTCAACTACTGCTTTTTGCTGTTCATTTGTCAGGTGTTGCCTGTTGAGGCGTTGGTCTTACGGGAATATGGAAAACTTGGTCGCTACAAGCGCGTGCACGGCGTGGGTTGGTGGTTTATTTATTGGAAAATTCGATTTCCGCTTTTCCTTACGTGACATGCTTTAGCGCCAGCACTGCAGTCATCAGCGCGGCGAAGTGTGTCTTGGCGTCGCGGACGTGTGTTGATTGCTATGACTGTAATCATATGTCAGTCAGTTGCAAGAACGGGCAGATAGACAGCAGTAAAGAGCGCAAGTCGGCGGGTGGGTGCTGGAGTGTGCATATTACTTATACTTTATGTGTTGTTCGTAAGTACGAGTGTTTCCATATTGCAAAGTAATTGAAGGTGTTTACATGTCCTTGAATATATGGTTATGATTGCTAACTGTGGGATATATTTATATTTCATATCTGATATGTATCATGTACAACCGACGCAGTAAAAAGATAGGCTTAGTCATATATTATTTATACAAAGACTACAATCATTTATAGAGAGAAATCTAAGGCCCAATCTATATACAAAATGTTGTTGTAATTATTGTTGCTGTAGCGGCAGAAATTATCGTCAAAAAGATTTGAGGTGTGCTGCCGAGTTATCAATCCTTGGACAGATCAAAATTCAGGTCCGTTCTGGTTAAATAGACCCGATAGTAGTGGGAACGACCTTTGGTCCATGAGTTTGGTAGACTTTAAGTTTATTTTATTTTTCAAAAAATTCTTCACTAGCTGAACTATATAAAATCGGGGATTTGTATCTTAACGAGTATTCTTCTGACGCTCACTTATAAATGAATGTAGTTCTTGAGATCTATAGTAGCATTCCAATAAACTTTTTCGTTGGAAAATTTTCCATTTTGTGGTCGAATATTCTGCCTTTTTATGCAGCCGTTACTTAATCTAGTCTAATTTGTAATTCCATCTCAAAAGAACTATGAGACATCGTATAAATATGAAATACTTCAAAGGGTTTATTTTCTATTATTCAACCACAAAACACTTATTTTACTCATTTGAAAAATACCCACACACACACATATAAATAAAAAAATATAGTCTGGCAACACCTTTCTCTCTATAAGAGCATACCCTCGGCATTACTAATTTACAATTTGAATTCTCACCGGAAAGTACGCATATAATTTGCCAGTCAGCTACTTCAGTATCTCTAGTCGACAAGCTAATTAGGTGGCTGGCATATATCAATTAGTGGCTTGGGCGTTTCACACAAGCACCGTTTATTCATTTACCAGCATTCGCTTAGCAAAAACAAATTTACGCCCACGTGTAACACACCTTAAAGGCGACCCAGTAAAGAAAAAAGCTGGCGCGAGATTCCAAAACAACCCTACTTAGTATAAGGTTATGCACAGAGTGTAACGAGGAGCAAGGTTTTGGGGACCCAAAAGTATAATTAGCTCTGTAAGTGACTCAAGCTTTGTCAATGAAGTTGTATGAATCTTGACTAACTTATTTTCTCTGCCCTCAGCTTAAGCTTGACATTTCAAATAAAAAGACAGTACTAAATAAAGTTAACTTAGGAAAGTCTTCTACAAAGCTTTCAAAAGCTTATTTCGAAAGCTTTCAATCAATAGATTTCTAAAAAAAAGGACTTTTTCAACTCGAAACACATATTTAAGAATCTCAGAACAAAATATTCCAAAATTTCACTGATAAAAATGACTTAAAATGAACTTAAGCACTTATTACCATTACAAAAAGATTCACTCAGCTACTAAATAACCCTTACACCAAATTACTGCTGGGAAGCCATTGTAAAGTGTTACTTATGTAACGATGTGGGTGTGTGTGTGGACACCTACGAGGGCACCTTAATGTTGCTATGTGTTTGCCGTAGGTCTGTCGCAGCGTTAAGCTTATTAAAAGCTTTAAACTAAGTAATTATCTTTCGGTTTCGCATGCTGGTTGAACATGCTCACACACAAACACACAGACTCATGTGAGTCTACACCCACGAGCACCTACTGAACCAAAACACGCACACGAAAAAGGGACGCAGACGAAGGAAAAATGTTGATGAGAATGCTGATGCACGGCTGCGCGACAAAAGCAACACCAACAACAGAATTGTGGCAACAAAAATAAATTCGAACCATTGAACTGTGAAATTATTAGCAACATGTGACGCTTACCTCAAATTAACCGCTCACATTTCGCTTCATTATTGTCCACCCAGCAGTTGTTGTTGTTGTTCCTGCTGTTATTGTTGTTATAGTTATGTGTGTGTGGCATGCGAATGACGTGTGAGTGTAAGTTAATCACGTGTGTGTGTGTTTTCGGCTTTCTTTTCCATTAAATTTAACTCTCTACACTTTTCCTTCGCTCCGAATGCTTTTATTTGGAGACTTTCCCTCAAAATTGTTCGTCTGTCTGTCTGTCTGTCTGCCAGCCAGTCAGCCTGTCTAATCGTCTGTGTCTGTGTGACTGCTCTAATTTCTCATTTGGCTGCGAAATGTGGCCGCAAGCCAAATCAGCTCAGTTTTGGGCTAAAGCAAAAACAAAAAACAAAAAGAAGAAGAAAAGAAAAATGAAAAATAAGCCAAATTTATCATGTGCAAGCGCCACAAATACACGAACACACGAAACCTCACATTTGTGTGTGCGTGTGCAAAATACTAAGTACTCACCGCCAGTGATGCAGAAGTGAGCCAGGCGAGTTCGTTGCCATTCGCAGTTCTAAATTTGAAATGTATTGAGTCGAAAGTTTGCGTCTCCTTCTTCTGCCTGTGGCCAAATTTGCTCCTTACTAGAGCTACTCTTATATGGCACATTCCACTTGCTTAGTGTTTTTTGAAAAAAAAAAAAAAAAAAAAAAAATATTGGCAGAGTTTATTGGCTTCAATTTTCTGCTCGCTACCCTTCAGTCTCTTTGATTTTCAGAACTCATATTTTATCATTTATTTTTGAGCGTAGCTATTTGTGCCAAAGTTGAAGACAGTCTCCAAAAATATGTGTGAATTTATTTAATACAGACATAGATTTGTATAAATATTACTCCTTAAATATTATTGGCACATTCCAGGAGTCCTTTTATCGACTTTCAATTCATGGAATCAGTCTCCAGTATTTAACAGAGGCATTTTTAAGTTGATTAACCATGATCAAATAATCCTTTCGGATACAAATAATGTCTATTTTGCCTTCAAGATTAGAGGGGAAAGGATTTCAAATAGATATAAGGACTGTACAGAGTAAACTTCTAAACCGATTGCAACCATTTTCGTCATCAAACTGCATTATATCCAAGATTATACGTCATTACTTTAAGATATCTCACATATTAAGCGACATGCGATATAAAATCATCCGAAAGGGTAGTAATTACTCGATTTTACCCATATTCGACACAGAGGCAATTTATTAGTGGTAAAAAACTATCCCCTAAATTAGATTAGATTACAATTTGAGGATCGCAGTGCGATCTAAGGCCTATTGCGCCCTCTTCTAATATCACAATTTACCATCGAACCCCTTCGCGTTAAGAAACCTTAATAGTGTTCCAGGGCAGTTGGACACCATAATATCTCTTTGGGGATACAGAGCTCCTATAACCTGACTCCTTTTCCTCGCGATCGCCGTGCAGTTAAGGTGTAAGTCTTCAGATGTCTCCGCTCTAGATCACAGAATCGGCACTGACCCTACGAGTAGATTCCTAATTTGTATAGGTGGCACCTTAGTCTGCAATGGCCAATGTAAAGGGCTATTAGATACCTCAGTTGGTTTCTAGGGAACGCTATTAATTGTTTAAATCTTTTCTGGTAATATCCCCCGAGAAACAGTTTGGAGTGGCGAAGTCCCTACAAATGCAGCCAGTAGTGGTTCAATTGTCCTTTCCTCTTCTTGTAGACAACTTCTAAGAACATGTCGACCAACTGCAATGAAGGACTCCGGTCCTATCGGCCTGATAGCCGGGGCCTGTTTTGCCAGTTGGCCCCAAAGTTCGTTTCCTTGTATACCTTTTTGTTCTGATAGCCAGATCAAGGTTATACTGTTATCCATAGGCACTGAGGTCTTTATATTCGAACTCAGGTGTTATTGACAATTTTTAGGTGGATGCCAATTTTTAGACCGCACCTTTAATGCAGTATTTATGCAAAGTGAGAGAATTGATTCGAATTCAAATTATATTTTAGAATGCTGATAGGGTGTAAACCGATTTTGTCCATGTTCAAGCCGTAAGATTAAGAAAGTAGTAGATTGGTAGTAGAGGTTCTCAATATATTTTATCCAACAAAAGAACATATTTGCACGAAAATATCTGATTTTTTGCATAAAGCATGTTTTAGAATGGAATGTAGACTCGCCAAAATTATTCTCCGCCTCGTCCTTCTTTTCCTTTTATCATTTACGGATTCTCAAATATTTGCCCTAAAGAACTATGGATTAGATTGAGGCTATAAAAAGAAGTTTAATGAATGCTGAGATACCTAAGATATTGACTTGCTTGAATTCACTCATGTTTTGAGCCCGATAATATTGGCGAGTTTAACAGATCTATTAAAGCGATTATTTAAAATAGTTTATTATTCTAAATATAACTACAGTTTTGTTTGCCACTTCTATACAATATTATATTGAAAATCAAAGTCCATACACCCATACAAATCTGTTTCCTCGGTCACAAGGGTGAGATTAAAATTGCACCACAACGAGAAGAATCCAAAAAACCAAAGTTGGCACTGAAATGAAACAAAGCTGCTGCTGCGGCCATACAGAACGCAACAGAGTGACTTGACATGCACAAAAGGCATACAATTAAGTGAGCAAGTGGACAGGCACTTCGAAACACGCATACAAATACACACATATCTAGATACATATATATCTACATACAAAGCTTAAGTGTTGATTGTTGTTGCTGCTACGCATGTGACTTTCTAGTCGGTTTATTTGTGGCTCTAATAAAATGCCAGTCCTAAATACGCACATGTGTGTCTCTCAACCAGTTGACCGCCCGTTGACGCCGAGGACAATGCCTGTTGGTGCTGGGTCCTTGTAGAGACCTGTCACCGTGTGTGTGGTCAGTCAGTGGCACAGCACTTGAAATGACTAAAGAATAGCAGCAAGCAAATATATTTTCAAATTTTCTTTATACAAAACAGGCATCCTTTTGTTGTCCTGCAACAACAATTTCACTCTCTCTTCAGGTTATATAATAGGCTGTGTGTATGTGTGTGTGGTGAAATAATGTCGTCTGGTTTTTTGTTGTTGAGTAAAAGCTCGGGCAGGCGACCTAAGTACTTGTGAAAATAAATTTGTCTTTAGCTTTGAAAGCGTGAAAATATGTGTAAAATACCGTTATACAATATTACAGTAATGTATCTAAGCATGTGTGTGTTTGTAAGCAATTTTCCTGCTACTTACCACACTTCCCGATACACCCACAAAGCAATTTAATATCACTTCTATATACTGGAGCACATATTGTATATGTATGCTATTAAATACCGTTATTAGCAACAAGCACTTGATGCCACATCAAAAAGTTGAAAATGCCTGTAGGTTGTCTTCATTATTCTGCACTCAGCGCGTCTGCCATGTGTTGTCCATCGCTGCGAAGCTTACACAAAAGCCATTCAAGTGCAGGCTCCGCATTGCCTTTTGTTGCTGTTGTTGGTTGCTGTTGCTTTCGCTTTTTTTGCCATTTTTTAATCCTCAGTCGGGCTCAACTTGAATTAAATCAGTTTCATGTTTGCAAAATCGTATTGACAAACGATTTACAACGTTTTTCATTTGGGATAAGCCGCTGCTAACGGCTGACCTTGCTGGCAACTTACTATGTGGGGGATGTGAGTGGGATGTCTATAAGTGTTGGAATTTGCAAAAAGTTTTTTTTCTTACTTTTCTATGAATGAAAGATATCACATTGAATAACATATTGACTTTAATTGGATTTATTTTAAGTCTGACAACTCGTTCTCGGCTCATCCCTGTAATTATCACAATAGTTCCCGTTGGGAGGGATAGAGTTAAATTGAAACTAGTGATTTCAAAAAATAACAGTATAAAGCTGGCTCTCCGCTATATGCTTGCTGAATTTGTTTGATTTTAAAGCTGAACTGTGATTTCATCTTTCTCCATATCGTGGCTTTTCAGAAAATCATATCATTCTACTTAGCCAACTTCATATTAGGTTAGGTTAGGTTAGGTTTGTAGGCAGATCTCTGCAAAAACAGAAGATCTCACTTAGACAGCTTATCGATGTCCATTGTGATACCAGTAAAACTCCGTGTGGATCAAAGACCCTTAGGTACAGCAAAACGCTTGGAATCTGTTACAAATTTCATTAGACGGCTAATGTCGATTCTAGCCAATTCGCTAGGATTGTCGAAAAAGGGCCTTCCGAGGTGTTTCATCCTCAGTCTAGCAAAAGCTGGACAATAGAAAAGGAAATGCTTAGATGATTCCACCTCACCTTCCTCCACACAGCTTTGACAACTTGCAACTGCCACGATCCCAAGTCTCAACGCATGGGTACCCATTGGATAAAGTCCAGTAAGCACACCAATAATCGCGCTGAGATGGACCTTGCCCAGAGAATGAAGTTAAAAGGACCTCTTACGCTCCACAGAGAGCCGAAAGGACTTCACCACTGCACAAGTGCTGGTAGTTGACCAGCGTTTGACAAGCTCATGCGTAATCTGCATGTCCAGCGTTCTTGCGCAGGTGCACCATGAACTACCAACGTGCTCTCATTCCGATGTCAATGTAGCTAAGGTATCCTCCCTTGCAAGCTTGTCCGCTTTACAGTTACCAACGATTCCGTAGTGACCGGGTACCCACACTAGTCGGATAGCAAAATAGCTAGAAGCTATTGGTAAGGATCTAAGACAATCCTTTACTAGCCCAGAGCGTACTGTCATCAATTTCAATGCCAGATTTGCCGCTCTGCTGTCGGAGTGAATCCATACTTCTCTAAAAGAGGTCACAATACGAAGCAGTGCGTCGGACTTTATATTACTTGAATATGTTTTTCAATGGTATAGTAATGTATCATAGATCATATTGGGACATCTTTCAAAATATGCTTTTTAGAAATATTTTGAGTTTATTCATGCTAATCAAGTCGTCGTCGCCTTGCTGATAGCTTGGTTGGTAGCACATCATGTTCACTAAGTTTCCAAGGTTTTGTTTAAGGTTACTGCATATATTTTATAGTTTTTTCCCTTTCTTTAACTTACTGCCTAAAACTCGGTTTTAAACTTCCTGTTTAAAAATAATAATTTTTTCTATAATGTGATCGAGTTTTACAAGAGAGCTGCCAATTTAAGGTTAACTCAATAAACCTAAATAAACACAAAAAATACTTTTAATTCGAGTTTGAGGAAGCAAATTTTGTATGATAAACTCTGTACTTGGAACAGTATTTAATGATTATTAGAGAGAAAGTGCGAATAAACTCGAGTTTACCCATAGGTTGTCTACCAAAGTTGCTGATTATGGCGTTCCATTTGATTATACAGTTGAACTTTCCTCGACTCGAATCATCATAATCCACAAAAAAAAAATCGAGTTAGAGAGAAACTTAGAGAGAGAGTTACGGAAGGAAAAATTGGCTTCTATTGCCAATTCAAGAGTTTGTTTTATGGACAGTTTCGAGTTATAGACGTTCGAGTTATGGCAGTTGAACTGTATTTGAAATATGTTCAGAAAAGACTTCTATGTTTTGTGAGATCATCCGTTTTTCTCATGCTGGCATTATTGTACTATTTATTCTTATGGTGATGATACTAGAATATAGCGGGTATTTTACCTACGAGTTTGTTAAAAAATATATTTTGAGTTATTTGCTTTTTAGCGATTAGACAGATCGTTCAGCTGCTCTTGAGTGCATGATATCTTATCTTTCACTTGTAAACCCCTCGTAAGGCTATAAGTTTACGCACTGCGATTTATTAACTCTTGTCTTTCTTTATTAAAAATTTCTTAAATTTCCACTCTAATTACATATACTTCTCTCACTACAGCATACGAAATATTATTCCTAGCCCAACTTAATTTAAACCGCAGCAGACATGATAACTCCCTTCTCCTCTCTACCTTATACTTCGTTACTTAATTTTTTTACCAAAGTGCGACTGACCGCATAACAACGCTGACACATATAAATTAACCGCCAATTTCAGGACCCCCCGACACACTTTACACCACTCCAGTGACATCACCGCATGTTTGTGTAGTGTCTCATGCGCTACACACAACGAAGCACTGTGCATCTTTGCTGCAGTTTTAATGTGCGGTGTGCGGTGAAAACATACAAGCAACGCTTTAATATTGACGTTCGCAAACACACGCATACAATTGCATGCATGTGACTCACACACACCTATATGATAGCAGAGTGTATAATATAGATCGTAGCGCCGCAAGCGTACGTCTGGCAAACATTGAAGACCTTACTTGTTCACTCGTCTCTACCGACACACCTGCACTGATGTCGCTCCAACGGCATCTCGGCAATGTCATCAAAGCATCAAATAAATTGCATACTTCACGGCGCTCGTACTCATTTATCATGCAATGCTGCTGTTTTTTGCCTTTTTTCTTGTGTTTTTTTGTGGTTTTCGTTGGTTGCTCGTGGCTTTTGTTGTTGCTGCATGCAACTACATGCATGTGCAAAATATTTTGTATATGTTTGTGTGTGTGTGTGTGTGTATGTGTGGCTTAACAGCCAGGTGTTGTCGCTTGCAGTTGTATTGTCAAGTTTAATTTAAAATTAAAATGTGCTGGCATTGGCAAAGACACTGAGTAGTAGATGCTTCAGCAGGGGTGTGTGGAGAGTTGAAGTGTGGTGCTGCTGCTGAAAAATTTAAGTTGATCTTTATTACTGAGGCAGCTGCAACTCACCAGCGCTCGCATTTGCTTCCTCCTTCAACACTGTGCGTGTGCTCCTTTCTGCTGCCGCTGACGCGTATCCTTTTTACTGGCTAGCACTTCCAAGCAAATCTGAATGCTATCCAACTCACACTCATACTAACTGTATATTATACCTTGTTCGTTTGGTAAGTGCCATTGCCCGCTGAACCGCCAGCGTTTGTGTGGCACGAGCAAATATACTCGAATGTTTTGAAGCGTTTATCTTTCGACAGTATAACGAAATGAAAAACCCTAAGAATGATGCAGTAAGAGAAGCGAGAAGAGAGAAAAACTGAAAAGGTAGACGAAATGACGAATTTCATACAGAAAACCCGCAACTTGCGGTATTTGTAGTTAGCTACTTTCTACCGGGTCTAGAGCTCCTATCTCCGCAGCGTCCTTGACAAGCGTCGGATTAACTTATTTTCTACAATAGTGTAGAATGTTGGATATGCAGAGCAGCTAGTTTAGTTGTTGTAGATAGAGCAGGTGAGAGCGGGCGTTGTTGCGCCAAACCTCGGCAATCAAAAGAAATTCGGTTAACATGTGGATATACTATATGTATATAATTTATGTGGTTGAATGCATGATTGTGTGCGTGTGGTTTAAAGCATGAGTTAGCTGCAGAGCGTAGCAGGGAACTATGATGTTAGAGCAGATGATCAAATGATGTTGCTGATGATTTCTATGTTACACTAACATACATACAAACACATATAAATCAAGTTGTTGGCCCGCCTTCACTCCGCAGCCAACAAGTTGGTCAGCTATAACTAGACTCCTACTGACAAGCTGATAGAATGGGCGAGTGTAGCGCTAGTTTGTGTGCTGCCAGCAGCGAGCGAGTGAGTGGTTTGCGGTTTGACACAGGTGTTCGT
Organism: Zeugodacus cucurbitae; assembly: GCF_028554725.1. NCBI lineage: Eukaryota > Metazoa > Arthropoda > Insecta > Diptera > Tephritidae > Zeugodacus > Zeugodacus cucurbitae. The sequence continues at coordinate 76,378,806 of NC_071667.1, read as the reverse complement.
ACTCGCAAATATGCATAAATTTAAGGATTTTCCACTAAGTCTCGTTTGTGCTCTTCTTAGTGGCGCATTAAAAGCATTTCCGTTCGTTTCAATTTGGATTTGTTTGATGGCTGTGGCTTAAGGTGAACTAAAAACCTGAAAACATAGAAACAGGTATTAAAATGGTTAAGATTTACATAGATAATGTTGTAACGGTATGGCAAAAAAACCAAATCAACTAAATTTAACGAAATCGACAGTAAATACGAAATAAATAAGGTTTATTTTAAGTTCCAAGAACTTTATTGTTGTTGTTGTAATTCAAAAAAAATATTAATTTTTTTGTGAGAAAATCTACATTGCAGAAACATGAAGACGAGACGAAGAAAAACTTATGAAAATGTCATTAAAAGCTTTAGAGAGGAACTTTCATCTCATTTCGGAGCTTTCAGAAAGCTTTATTTTTCATACACAAGAGCATTGAGTGAAGATGAAGAAGAATTTGACACCCAGAACCTTACAGCTGGACTTTCATCCATTTTAAGAGCTTTCATGAAGCTTTATTTATCATTCACAAGACTTTTACTTCTTTGAGTTTAATCGTCGTATCTAAAATATTTAATAGTTACTTTGCACGTTAATCGGCTGCTTCTTCGTACTTCTTAAGTTTAGTCTTGTGTTCTGACCTCATGCGTCTCTTTAGGTCAAAGTATTCCATTACAAAAACTCTTTTACGATTTTTACAATTGTCATCTTTACCTTTGGTAGGCCCTATCATTCTGCATTGTGAACTCGAAGCAATCATTTCGGACTTTTCTTTAGTTTCATGAATTGTCTCTGGTTTAAAATAAGGTAAAAGCAAGATAGGAGTTCTTCGAAGCAATGGTGTGCTGAGAATTTCGATCTAAGCCTCATCAATTCAGTTGTGGTCCATAGAAATAAAATGAGGCACTCGCATTGCGCTCCGGCTCTCTTATATCGACCATAAAATATCAAAGCTTTCTAATAATTGTCTTATGAGCTTTCATCAAAATCTAATCATTCAATAAATTACATGAAACGATTTTTTTTCGAAAGAAAACAATGAAGATAGTTTTTCTGTGGAAAAGCTCTTTGTTCTAAGGATTATACAATTTAGCGCAACGTAGCAGTAATTCCACACAGAAAATTCATAAACCCAGAGAGTGTCCACAATGCGAAACCATCAAAGTCAAGTCGAAAAAATAATACTAAAAAATATTTCTTCGAAAAAAGAAATAATAATATTTGCTGCTACTGAAAAAACAATGAGAGCCAGAGCAAGTTTTATGAGTAGATCTACGGTTAATCTCTTTATGAGCAAAGTGTTTATACAGTTATGTTTTGTGTTTACACTACACTGCTAATGTAAAACATTTATGAAGACGCTTCGGGGCCAAAGGCACACTAAAGTGACGTGGGCGGTAGTTGAAGCCAGCTACTTCTCTCTACTATAATAATAACAACAAGAAGAGTGTGTGGGGAACACAACGGCAATCAGCGTCAGGCAGTTGCTATTAAAGTTCACCAGCGTCGGGATTAGAACTTGTGCACTTTGCGGCCGAGCGTGGCTAATTTAAGTTAAAAAGCAATAAAAGTGCGGAGTCCCAGCGAGTTGTGAAGTAGCGCAGTCGCGTAGCGGTAGAGCGCATGTTAAGCGTAATGCACACGTCTGCGGTGATTGTTGCTGCTTGCAAAGCTTTTCAACTTTTCAATTAATTTTACGACATAATTTATAGTTACTTAAAAATGGTTTAAGCCTCATTTTCATTTTGACTTCTGAAAGCATATAAAGTGCCGTTATCCTCGGTTAAGTAATGGAATTATATAAATGAAATGATATTTGAGGATGGGAGAACTCTTTAACGGGCTTGTTACCTGTTAGTTTGGGACTGATAGGAAGAATATCAAGCTTCTTAAGGTTTCTTAAGACTCTCGGAAGTTCGGTTTATCCTACCGAAGGTCTTAAAAATTTTGATTTGAATTAAGATGAATCCATATTTCTTAAACGACAATACAATTTCTTCAGCTAAAGAGGAGAACAATTACATTTGTTGTTCGTTGTACCCTACAAACCTGTTGTTTGGATTTGTTTCTCTTTATTAATCGTATTAGTTAACTTTTGCTATGTTAATTGTAATATCAAGTTCATATTCCTAAACAGTGATGGTTTCTTGGATTTAGCTTATTTCAAGAGAATTCGAAATAATGTCTATAAGAACGGAGTTATGTATGTAGTTTTTCATAGATTTAAACTCGACACAGTCTCGGATAGTTTGAAGTTTGGACTCGTTATGTGTCATCTCGAAGACCGCCAACCGAGGTTATCGACGAGCAGAGGTGTTTACCTTTTTATGAAGCTTTACTTCGGCGCTTTGACTATAAATGTATTCAGTCGAACCCTAGTAATGACCCCTCAAAATCTCCTCGAGAACCAAAGGGACGAGAAAAAAATCTTCTTATCTCCGCATTCAATGCTACTATATTGCAGTAGACCCGACATGAGACTACATTCCTAGGATGATTTTTTGAGCCTAGTTCCTAGATATACGTCCACTAAAATGGAATACAATGGGTACCAGTTAAGCCTGTGCTAAATCATATTAATCTAAACCCGAATGTACTATTTGGTGCACGAGCTCCAAAAGTCCAATTATTTCACGAAACCATTCCTTAAATCCTCTCCGCCTCACTCCTATCGGACCATCTGCTTTGCATACCACCGAAACTACAACATTTGGTCTTCCAATTCATGTCAATCAAAGCGCGCTGGCCACTCGACAGCCCCAAACTCCCAACGGTCATAACAAAAAAAGAAATGAATATTTTCTACTGGAGTGTCAGCGACAAGTGTGTTTGCCTTTGAAATGCCATTTATATATGAGTAAAAAAAAATATTTTTTTTTTTATTATTAATATTTCAAATGTCCCCGTAATATGGCAAAGTGGCAAAATCTTCGTTTTGATGGCAAATATTTGTATATCACTCCGGTCGCCGGCGCTACTTTATATGATGGACTTGCGTAGTAATATTGACTTTGGGAAGCGGACACAACACGGTACCGTTATATGACGTGCACGCAGCTGTTTCGGCTCGTTCGCAGGTTGTGGCAGCATCATCAACAGCTACAACAACAGCTCATAACTTTAAGTATAAATTGGCAGCGAAAGCTGATGGAAATCATTTTCCTGCAATTGACGAGACGCAGATGGAAAACTGACAACGGTTTGGGGGAGGGGAAGACAGTCACCCATGTGGAGTGGTTGGGAAATTTTGTGGGGGAAGTCAGTAAATTGATGCTGTAGTATAATGATGAAAGCGGAATTTCTTGTTGTTGTTTTTTGTTATTTTTGGGAAATATGAAAAAAATGTTGTCACTCAAAAAAATTCCGTGAAAACTTTTCACATTATGTGTTGCCGCAACGCGGCTACCAGCGACGGCGGAGGCAGTAGCGTGTGTCCTCAGCGTCTCCAAACAGTCATAATTGTGTGGAGAGTTAGAGGCGTTTGGGTGATAAAGGGATTCAGCGCCGCGTGCCTTCTTGGGACGACCTAACTTGCTTACCACCCCCTCCTCTTCAAAGACGCCGCGCTGCCCGCTGTTGTCTAAACTTGACTTGTCGCTGTATTTGTGCGCTCTGTATTTGCATTGGAAAGTCATAATTTTTATGCGTCTTTTCAAAAAGTTGCGCTGCCAAGTGCACGGCCACAGCCTCCAACTCCGTCAGCTCTCAGCTCGCTAACTTGGTCGCTTGCGTCACATTTCGTGCGCGCTTTGTAAGCCACAACGCCGGCGTTGATTTGGCGCGCACCCATGAGACTCGACGAGTTCGCTCAACTTAACACTTTGTTGTTTTTTTTATTATTTGCTGTTGTTGATGTTGTTGTTGTCCCAGGCGACTCTTCGTTTAACTTTGAAAATCTCCTAGGTTTTGTTGCGTTTTTTCCGCTGTACTTTCATACTTTGTTTTCCATATTTCTATACTTTTTCTTAATTTCCTCTTGTTCTGCTGCTGCTGCTGCCGCTCGGCTGGTGCCTCGTGCGCAGCGGCATCAATTTTCATTAAGTTGCCTTTTTCTTGCACAAAATTTTTTAACATTTTTTATTTAATTTTTTTTCCTTTCACTCTGTTGGCGCTCCATTTCACCACCACCGCTTTGTGTTTTTTGTGTGTTTGGAAGCCAAACATAATTTCGCGTGACTCCATTGCGCGCTTTTCGTCCCAGCGCTCCTGCCACTTGAAAACGGTACTGTTTTTTTTTTTATAGAGAAATTCATAAAAAAGTTTCTATGGTTTTATGTAAATTAAAAAATCTGATATTTCCGCTAATGGCGTATGGCAGGCGCTGGTACTTCCTGTCTTCATCATCAACCACAAAAGCAATAAAGCGAAAACAATAACAACGCTGCTGCAGCATTGACATTTCTGGTTTGAGTTGTGCTGACTTCTGCTTATTTGCGGTTTACCGGCAGCAGCAGCAGCGCTGGAATTTTTCCTTCCACTTCCTTGTTGGCAGCAGCACAGTGTAATTGTAAGTCAGAAATTTCTTGTAAATATATTCATCAGCTCTGCAGAACGCGCTCCCCTCCGCCTACCTAGTATGTAAATGGCTTTTAATAGTTGTATATTGCAGGCAATTTCTAAGAAAATTTGCTTTCATTTCGTCATAATAGAATTCAAACCAAAATATGCGTATATTTAACACAATCAAAGACAATGAAACAATTTACTTTTCTTCAATCAATTATATTTCACTTTTTGAAATCATATTAAGAAGCCCCTGCAGTTAAATGCTTAATGTTTATTTGTGGACTGTTTTTTTTAACTTGTCTATTGTAGTCGAATACCTGGCAATAAGTCCCAGAATTCAGTTCAAAGTTTCACCGAGGGAGTAAATAAAATAGACACAGTTTTTCTTAAAGAAGGCTTGCTATCAACTCATAAGGTCCTACTTCTGACATAAAATGGAATTTCAGAGAAGTTGAGAAGTATCGTATATCTTGTAATACCTTATATTTGTCTAGCGAAAATATGTGATTCTTCCTTTTATTGGAGAGTCAACACTAAATAGCAAGATCCAATTCCTAAAGCAGTCATTTGTCGCAAAGCATCAAGGCGCTTGGCAAATAGAGGGTGAATCGTGTCTCTAAAATGGATATACGCGTATAGGAAGGCCGACCTAAGCATACTTTTGGTATGAAAAGTATTTTTCGGAGGCGTTAGTAAATTTTAAGCCATATAGGAATCTACAATGCTAGATATCTATGATTACTGGTGCCTTTATAAGAAACCTAAGAGCTATAGCTTTTTCCAAGATTGGTTCAATATCAGAAATCCCTTTGTATAGAGTTTCTAGAATGGAATGTTCTGAAGCCAAAATATTGAATACAACGTCATTACCTATGGTTATGTGGCTTCCGAGTTACAGAACGTAATTTGTATGAATTTTGACTTCTATTGCCAATTCAATAGTTCGAATTATGGAGAACTTCGAGTTAGAGCAGTTCGAGTTATGGAAGTTCAACTGTAGTTTTCCCGACATGAATCCCGCAGCGAATTCTCAAGTTCATATAAGAGAGTACCAAAGAAAGTTCTTACAGTTGTTGCAGTTATCAATGAGTCGTAGCCGATCTTGAACTATTATCTGCGCAGAAATCATCGCAACAGAACTATTTTACTGCTATCAAGATTGAGCCACCTAATTGAGCCACTCATCAATCAGAGTACTACAGAACACGCTGCTACGAAAAAAACCTTCCAGAAATTTTGGTCAGTTGCCATTGTACTACTAAGTAAGAGGGTCGACAGTTATATCCAGATTTTAACGGTTACTTTTTTCAGAACTTTTTGCTTAGATCAATGCGTTGGTTCCATGTCGAAGAACTCGCTCGATTTGTACTGACATCATACGATGCTTTCAGCTATTAGTCTTACATAGTGGCTATAGAGCTATCCCAGCCAAATCGACTCTACGATTAGGATAAGTTCTGATCAACTATTGAATATGCTGTCGGCCTACATTCTTGGTATCTCTAGAGAACCTCAACCAGTTTGATTTGATTGATTTTTAGATATTTTTGATGTAGAGTTATATCTTGGTTCAACTAAAAGCTCTTGGAACCTTTAGGGCCCTATCATGGTATTTGCATATTGTAAAAAACACTCCGTTGTTAACTTGGACGGAACGCATCCTATTACCTAGTCTTCAGTATCTCTCGTTGTGAGAAGTGAAATACTACTTTTCACCCATTTAGCATTAGAGTGCCCTTCAATTGCAATGTAAGGAACTCGGAAGTTTTAAATGAAGGTAGTTTTCTAAAAATGAATATTCATATCAGACGATGAATGAAGAAGAATATATATCCATTAGAAAACTAAATAGAATACATTTAAAAGAAAACCAAGCTGGCAAATCTCGTCATCACAGCTCTTTCCCTCACACCCACAGACACCATTAGCATACAAATAAAAATGAAATTCAATGAACTAGAGATGTAAGTTGTTTTCCCAACTACTTAGCTTGATTATAATGAAGCGCTAACTGTCAGAATCCTTCAAAATGCAATAATACGCGCATCCCTTACCCGCATGCCATACCCCACCCCAGTCGGCACTTAATGCACAGTACGGGAATAACTGTAGTTTTAAAAGCATTGTCGACGCTGTCGCCGCGACGACAAACACTATATCAATGTCGTGCTAATGCGCCATAAAGTGCTTTATCAATCAATGCGGAAAGGATTTAAAGACATAGAAAAACAACCGTGCAAATGTCAGAATAATGTAATGTAATGAGAAAATCGAAATAGTAATAGAAATGGGCGCGCGCGAAAGGAAACAGTTGTCAAGTCACACACACATATGTATGTATATTCATACAAAGAGAGCCATAGAGTGGGATTAGGGTTGGAGAGCGCGAGGCTTAGTGGAGTAAGCTGGCTTGGCATTTAAAATGAAATGACAATTACACACACATAGAAACGTATGTAATGCATTGAAACTATTAAACACACACAGCCACATTTGTATCACAGCGGAGTGGCAAATAGATATAGAGAAAGCAATCAACTCAAATAAACAGCGTCTCAAATCTCAGTTGTACACTTGATATGCGCTTAGGCTGTGCAGAAAATAATAAAAATAGAAACAACAACAACAACACAAATCTAACACATATTGCTAGTTCAAGGGACGCTCGCGCAGGGCAAACACGCTTCATTAAGCCACAATTGCGACCATGTGACATTGCCGGCTGTGGCGGCGCGTACACTTCCGGAGGGCGCACGGAGGAGGGTGTTGTTGGCACTTCATCACGTCGAGTAGGTAACGCACTGCTGCAAGGGCAGATTAGCGAACAGCAGAACACACACATATGTGAGCACTTACAAGGCAACGCGCCATATCAAGCGATGCGGCGGCGACGCGGGGGAGAGCCTGAACTTAGCTGCGCTGAGCCGCGCATTGAGCTGGGCTGAGCTGCTTTTTGTGTAGTGCTAAATAAATTCTGTGCAATGAATTTACGATTAGAACGACAATGATAACACAGAGTGAAAAGCATAAAAGAGAGCAGATGAAGCGAGATTAAAGAGAGAAGCGGCGGCAGCAGACAGAAGGTTGCCTGGAGAGCGCAAAAAAACAAGTGACAAAAGCCAAAGGAAAAAGTGCAAATAAGGAAATACTTAATGTCAACAACAAGTAAACATACACAGCCAACAAAAACAAAAACAACAACAACAATTGTATAAACAACAACAGTTACATAAGCATGCTTGTGTAATAGCACAATACAATGGCAAAAGCAACAACAGCAGCGCTTCAATTACACACGCACAATTATAATGAAAAAACACCAAAACAGCAAAAAGCAACAATAACCAAATGCCAGTGTCAGTAACATATGTACGCACTTAATTTGTGCGCTTGCCGACAACCCGCGCAGCGCCGTCAGTCGCTAACAGCAGGACACTAAAACCAAGCATTTTTTTCTGCTTTTCTTTGGATGTGTGTTTGTCAGTGTGTTTTTGTACAAACTAATAACAACAATGCGAGGCGTGTGACATGCATACAAGGCGTGCGTGTTATCAGCTATTAGGTTAGGTTCGCGGCGCTACTGTTACAAGTTACGTAAGTTAAGTGTCGGTGGTGACGAACAATGGTGTACGCTACTTACAGGGAGTCGTGGTAATAAGGCTGTGGGACATATTGAGCATGAGTAAAGAAAATTTAGGAAGAAATAAAGCAAATATTAAGCAATAATTCTGAGTTCCTTGATTGAAAATTTCTTTTACGGTAATTTCTAAAGAAAGAAGTTCAGAGCTGAGATACGTTTAAATTTGATATTGGAAATATGATATTTTAGAAGTTGATATTGGCAACTCTAAATAATAGTCTAAATGAAAATTTCATATTAGAAACCACTTGAGATCAAAACTGAGCCTTATATAGATAAAATAATCGCTACTTCATATATATTTAATTTCTTCGAAAATGTTTATGGTTCTGTAATATGGTGTTTGTAAAATTTTATATCATTATAAAAAATAGTTTAGGTGCGTTCAAAAAATAACGGTAATTTTCGTTTTTTGAAAAAAAATATATATATATTCATTCGAATACATTAATATTGTCGCCTTTAAATAGTCCCCATTCGATATAATGCACTTATGCCAGCGCTTCTTTCAATCGTCGAAACACTTCTCAAACTCGATTTCTGGCCGATTCAATTTTTGCTTGTAAAACGACGGCACTTTAAAGTTCTCTTTATTTTTGAAAATAAGAAAAAGTCACACAGAATCATGTCTGACGAATATAGAGGTTGAGGCAACATTACAGTATCGTAATTGGACAAGAATACACGAATAATCAACGAATTGTGAGCTTTAAAAAACGAAAATCGCCATAGCAACATAATAAAATATAAAAAAACATTGTCAATTCTACTTTCCAAACCCGAAATTTTCAACTAGTCTAAATGCGTGATCTAGAAACCATTAAAAGTGTGATCTGGAAACTATTTGAGATCAAATCGAAGCTTTCCATAAATGAAAAATAGTCGTTTCTTCTTATAAAATTATTTTCTTTGACATTTTTTAGATGTTTTCAAGATTCTGCAAACGAATTTGGTCAATATAAAAACTATTTTCAACTATTTTCTATATCAGTTGTCATCTCAACTTGACTTAAACGCTTCTTTTCTGGATCCAAAATCACGTATCTCAAACCATCTGTCTGCCAAACACTCAGATACCACTTATGAAAATTTTCAATATATTTTTCTTCCTTCATAAAATAAGGTTTAAGCCCTTAAAACCCAAAACTGTCACCTCTTATAGGGCGCACACACCAGACCGAACGTAGCGTACGCGTGCAATGACCCGCTGACAAGCGAACACACACGCCAAGCGGTCATATAAATTGTGTATCATTAATATTTGTTACTGTCTAAAAGCTAAAAGCAACCCGCTGTGACGCATAAAACGCTTAATGAAGTGAAGCGGAGAGCGTAAAGCGAAAAGGGTCCTGCAACGGAACCAAATACAGTTAACTCGTCAACTAAAGGTGTGTGTGCGTTTGATCGAGGCGGCATTTGTGGGGTGAAGCAGCTGTCATGTAACTAATAAATAAATAAAACCTAATTGTCGAATTCGATGCGATTGGCCGGCAATTGTATGGCAACAACAACAGCAAAAAAATAAAAAAGACAATAAAATAAAATAAAAGAATAATTGCGCATAAAACTATTTGAAGAGGGGTGAGTGAGCGGCGAGATTACATTTGAAGAGTTTGCGACACATAATCAACCCTGTAGAAACGCACACACATACACATATAAAGACGCATGTGAGTGCCGCAAGGATATGCGCCCTGTGTTGTTGTTGCTGTTGTTTTGCTTTTGTCACTGTTGTTTGTCACAGGTAAACAACATTCGGCTTTGGCAGCTTAATTCAACCTCATATTTGCACACTTATCAAGATCCAGCGTGCGCGCTCGTGTGTGAGTGTGGCCTGCGGCCGTTTATCTAGCAGCCGCAACACGTGCAACCTTGTCTGATTTTGGCTGTGATTTGTGCGCCGCCGCCGCTTATCATGACAGATGGTCAGCGTTGTGTCAGTGGAAAATTAAGACATTTTCAAAATATTTAATGTTTACATATTGTGCATGTTTTTGTTGTAATTTTCGCAAATCCCTATTCTGTTTGTCTTTAAATCCACAAAACACCGTATCGTTCATTTTCTATCGCATACTGAATGTGGCAACATAATGCAAACAAACAATTCTGGCGTTTAAAAAATTCATAAAGCAAAATGCGATAACAATAACGGCATTCAGCCCCTCACCACCACCCACGCTAGGCCCATACTTTCATGTAATTTATTGTGTTTTCATGGCTTAAATGCGTCACAGAGCTTGCTTGCTTGCCTGCTTTTGTTACTCACTGTTCTTATATATATACAATATAGATTCTTCATTGTTAAGCTATAAATAAATCGTTCTGTCTATTTTTCTGCCGATAAGCTAAGCATGAACATTAATAAATGAACGTCAATAAAGCGACCATTTACTACACCGTTCATATGAGACCCAGTAGGAAATGTTAAATGCTAGATGTTTACCGTTATATATAATAGTGACTCAGGTGACGAAGTCGTTTTATAATTGTTCCTCCAACAGATCCTTCCCGAAAGTATCAAAAACTCGGTTGAAAAATGTATTTTAAGCTAAAAAGCAGATCAGATGCTGAAAGCTTTAAAGCTTTTGATATATAGAAGCACCTTAAGCTCTTTAAGCTCTCTACTTATTTCTTTAAAGCTGAAGAGGTCATTCGAAAGTGGTTTACTTACGTTTGCCTATTATTTCATTACATATTTCAATTATTTGTAGAGAATTATAAAGCTTCCAAAGCTTCGAGGAGTCAATTGTAAAAGAAATTAGATAAATTTGAGAGAATTATGCTTATACTTTATAATTCAAAATATGAACTTCTTTTTCTTCTTATTGACTGGCGTAGACACCGCTTACGCGGTTATAGCCGAGTCCACAACAGCGCGCCACGTATCTCTCCTTCTGGTAGTTTGGCGCCAATTGGTTATACCAAGCGAAGCCAGGTCCCTCTCCACCTGGTCCTTCCATCGGAGTGGAGGTCTCCCTCTTCCTCGGCTTCCACCAGCGGGTACTACATCGAATACTTTCAGAGCTGGAACACTTTCATCCATTCGAACAACATGACCTAGCCAGCGTAGCCGCTGTCTTTTTATTCGCTGAACTATGTCTATGTCGTCGAATAACACATACAGCTCATCGTTTCATCCTCTGCGGTATTCGCAACGATGTTTAAGGGACCATTAATCTTCCGCAAAACCTTTCTCTCGAAAACTCCTAGTGCCGTCTCATCGGATGTTATGAACTTAGACCACCAATATTTCGAATATTTTGCTGCGAAAGCCATAATATTTCTACTGCCACTGTTTTTCTTATCTCTCTGTCTTTCTGTTGTCTCATGACTTCTGTCTCCAAATTATCATTTTGTCGTTAAACTGAAAACGAAAGATCAAAACGATATGCCAATCATTTGACATTTGATTCATTTGTCAAAGAAACTCTGTAAAGAACTCCTTTAATATTGACGAGCAAAATATATAAATAAGTAGATAAAGTTCGTAGATGAGGAAAAAATAATTAATGTTGAAAGTAAATGACTTGAACGCTTAAGATTACAATAGACAAAATATTGAAGAAACCCAAATTTAAAGGAGTAAAAGAGAAGGAACAGTTTCACTAAGCCTGTAAATATTCTTGAGTCAAAGGTGGTGTTCTCATCTTCCCTATCTAAACAGATAACAGTATTGAAGAATGATCCAGACTATACATGGATTTATTTCTAGAAATGTCACATCCATAAAAAAACAATTTTGGATCCAGACAGTTTTGGTTTTATGGATAGTTTTGGATCAAAAACTTGAAACCATACTTTTCCACAAGATCGTAGATGTTTTAACTAAAGGAAGGAATTTGGTTTCTAAGTGATCTAGAGATAGTGAGACCTAGTTTTCACACTATTTTTTGAGTCTGTTCATTTGTTTTTAACATAGTGGATATTGTTATCCATCGTTCACAAGATGACTGATTTTGTGTAGATCAAGAGATATTCTTTCCTAAAATAACTTTAGAAAATATTCGGTAAATTTGAAAGACTTTATGTAATCTTACCTAAACGTCTTAATATTTATAATATTATTGCATTTTTCGCCTAGAAGAATATTAAAATAGTACATTACTCACAATCACCATTTCAAATTGGAAAGTAAGCCCCTCTTTATATAAATATTTGTAAGTCTGTTATTCCACAAGAAACACACACATGCTTATGCATAAATTTGACGTAATCTCCACATGAATGTAGTCTGATTATTTCGTAAACAATAGGCGCGAGAATATTACAATTATACTTATTTGTCTAGACGACCGAAAGTCCACAACAATACTCATAAATTTATGTTGCATAAATGTGTAATGAGACAGCTACAATTACGCGTATAAACAAATATTTGAACAGAAATGGAAAGACGAGAAAAAATAGAACTCATAACCTAGAAAATATGAACTAAAAGTAACGAACAAATAATAAGAAGATAACACGATAATGGCATATTACCAATACAAGCTCTCTTAACAAGGTCACGACGAACAGCTGTTCTGTGTGGGTGACTTGATATTTTTGGAATTCTTATATTACATGTGGAAATCGATATTAGCGGCATAAATAGGAGACTCAGGGGTGTCACGAAATTTTGGGAGGTCAAGAAGCAGAAAAAGAAATTTTTCTTCTGAGCTTTCTGTGTAAGAATTTGCTCTGTCAAGAAAGAGAGACCCCTAAAAGTGAACTAACTCCAATTAACTCCAAATTATTACCGATCTGTTGCATACTTTTCAGCGCCAATCTGTTGGCTTGCTAAAACTGCAACATTTCACAATTTTTAAGCGCCGTCGTAAATACCGTTAACTTCATTCATTCATAACATTTAAAACAATTTCAAGTAAAGCACAAGTTTCACGCGCCATTCTTATTAGCAAATGCAAGCAACAACAATAAAAACAATAATAAAGATGACGGCGAAACAAACTGTTGGTCGAATAACGGCATTGGCCTAAATTTTAGTTTGAAACTGGCTACCATAACGGTTAAGAGTTGTAGCTTGCAGCTTATATAGGCAGAAGGGCGCTATTAACCTGGCCACTAAGACAGTAAAGGGAACTGATGCAGCGCTACAATTACAGCTAGGGCTGTGAAGACCCATGTATTTGTTTCTGTTTTTGACTATGGCTCGACAAAGTTTCAGAAATTAAAATGAACTCGAGCTTAACTTTGGCTAAGTAGTTGATTGGTGTTGTTGTTGTTGTAGTCTAAACATTTTGTTGCTACAATAATGTTTTTGTTGTTGTAGTCTAAACATTTTGTTGCTGCTATATTTTGTAGTGTAATAGTTTACTGCTAGAAGCTCTTCTTGTTGTTGTTGTTCTTATTGCAGCTTAAGGTTGAATGCCAACACCTTGAAAGGTGGCATTCGCACGGCTGCTTGAGCCGAGATTAAGGTTTATCTGCCAAATAGCCGAAGTGCAGACGCTTAATAAACTTCGAGAAAACTTTGCAAGCTCAAACTGCTGAGGAATGAATGCCAGGGCATAGTGTTGTTGCTGCTGCAGATAGGCGAGCGATGCTGTAGTGCAGCTGCCGCGCCATTACCAAGCTTACCGAAATTAAAAGGACACTTGGCTGCTCGCTTCCGTGACAGCCAACGAATAGAGTTGGACTTAATTTCACTTTGGCGCACAAACACACACACAGATATACATATATAAAGGTCTTTCCACCAACGCTTAACGGCATTATCTATGCTCAGACCCTTTTAGTGACGCGCAAAGGTAAACAAAATATTTTGGCTTCAACACCGTTTATGTGGCGTGCTTATTGTTTTTGTTGTTGTTGTCGAATTGTTGTTGTTGCTGCTGGTACCTTAAAATTGTGCTCGAAATGATTTCGTATAATTTCTCCCACTCAAAGACCATTTACATTTTTAATATGATTAGACGAAGTTACGGTGTAATGGGCGAAAACAAACAAACAATGTGGGCAACAAAAACAAAAACCAAAAATGCTGAAGTCATCGTAAGCATACTGAATGCGAAATTTGTTTCAATTTTGTTGGCAGGAAGGGAGGAAATCTATTTGAAAAGCAAGTGGTCTGAGCACAAATGCTTTGCCACCCAAAGACAATGGAAAATTTTTGCTTAAAATTGAGCTTTTAGTTTTTGGGGAGCAGACTACAACAACTTCTACAACAAGAACAACAAAAGAAACTATAAATATGAGAGCAAAAATATCAAAAAAAATAATAATAATAAAAAGTGGAAGAGCGTTTGAATGACAAAAACAACAATAAAAGTAGCAACAACAACAATAGTTGACTGCTCACAACCAACTTGTTTTCCTCACTCAAGAACTGCAAAATAAACAATCGTGACTCCATCAGGTCACTCCGTAGCTTTTGATCCCTATTCCAAATGTTTATTTTAGCCTTTTGTCTCTCGGTCTCCCACTCTGTACTTTATAATAAATTTTTTCTCTGTAAGCTCACTGTGACCAATAGCAAAATTTGCTGTTTTTTGTCTCTTCATTAAATTGGAAAATTGCTGCTACTGTATGTGTGTATGTTCGTCCGGGAACGAATGTCAAATAGTTATGATAATGGAAAAGTTACAGCTTTAGTGCACAGACAGTGAAGTGTGCTCTTATAGTTTTAAAGCGCTCAAAAAATGAGAAAATACCAAAAACAATAATAATAACAAACGAAAAGCCAACAAATGCTAAAAATCGGAAAATTGAAATTTACCGAGTGTACTGTGGAACACTCAAAGGTTAGAACGACAAATGACATCACAAATGTAGCTGACCACTTGTGCAAAATAAGCAGCTTGTCGTGTCAGCATGACACAGGTAATGTCGCTCGTGTTGCAAGTTAGAAAAAAAATCTATGGCAAAATGAAAAGTTGAATTGAAAAGCTGCACTTTGAGTTGTCACAAATTTCATATATCTGTTGGACCATTTTATGCAAAATCTAATACAGTTTCAGCAAGGTCACTCTTTTCAGATGTCACATTGTAAGCCGCTGCAACATTTAGTGAAGTGCTTTATATTCGGTTGGCAATTTATTTCGAGTGTGGAAAATTACAAAAAAAGAGACAATTTACTTACAAAAAAAAATTACAAAAAAGCAACATATTGAAGACAAGTAGAAAGAAGAGAGTTGTACACGAAGTATAGAAAATTCTGGAGAAATATAGAAAGCAGGCTTACACAAGACTTAAGAAGATATTATTTTAATTTTTTTAAATTATTGGCAACTTTAGTTATTAAATTGAGATTTTTTCTAGGTGGGCACCTCTACTCATAAACTCGAATTATATTTCATATAATTTTTTTATTATTCCCGGAAACTTTTATGAATTTTGAACGTTTAGAAAGGTGGCAACTCTATAAAAAATTAATCGGATTATAATATTTTCATGTGGCAACCCTATAGCTGTAAACGGTTGTAATGTTGTAAATTTTCGTTTAATATTCAAAAGACGCGGAAGACCTATAATTAAATTATTATTAATTTTTTTATTGTGTAATTGTATTTTTTTAAACAAATTTTTAAAAGGTGGCAACTCTTTCTATGTGTAAAATACTTATAATATTATTTTGGTAACAGTTTGCAAAAATTTATACCTATTTCCTGTTGGATAATAATTTTTTCATTTATAAAAGGTGGCAACCCTGTCAAAAATTGTTAGTTTTTTACAATATAATATTTAAGATATAGAACTATTTTCGAGGCCGAATGTGTATATATTTTTTATAGATAATCATACTAGAGTTTTGCAGTCAGATGGCAACTCTAACAAATTTAAAGTTGTTTTTTAATATCTCAAAAATTATGAATTTATAATCACATTCTCAGTGATGCAACTGCGTGCCATATATAAATAAATTTACTTAAATTAAAAAAAAAAATGATAAATTTTCTGAATGCGATGGCAACTCTGTACAATTTTTAAACTTTTTTTCAATTCTTTTATTTAAAAAATAATTATTTATTCGTAATTTAAGTTTTATTTAACTCTAATAAGCATTTCCGCTTCTGAAACCTATCTAAAAAACCTTCCAACAACCTTTATATTTTATTTCTAAAGGTTCCACCCCTTCTCCAATTCTCACTCCGCACCCTCATATTTTTATTATGCACAGCAGGTGTCCAGGCATTTGTACTATGCCTTGTTAATTTGATCATGCCAACAGATGCGAATATTATGTTTTGAGAAATGCGTAAATTGATAACACGATTCTATCGAGAAGCGCCAGCGAAAGGGTGTGAATAACGAGTTGAGGCAATAACTACAAAAACAGCCGCTGTGGCTGTAACATTGTTTGCGATGCTTTTATTTAAATTACTTCTCAAAGATGTTTTTGTTGTTGCTGTTTGTTTTTTGGAAAATACGCTATAAAGCTCCTCAGCTTATTGCCTCCTGGGAAGGGGGGGCGGTTGTCCTATGTAAATATATGTTGCTCGCGTATATATATTATAAATGTATAAATTCCAAGTATTTTTGTAGCGCTAGAATGCGGCAAGTCAAGAACAAAAACAACAACAACAACAAATCAGCAAACAATTCTAGCGAATTTGTCCCACGAGACCGTGTAAGTGGGCCAAGACCTGGTTGCAAACATTGATTGCCGGCTCGCGCTGCTGCGGCAGGTGGAGGTGGGGGGACAACAACCGCGCGGAATGGCAGCTTTGCGGCATAACGCCTAAATATAGGCTTTACTTGCCACTTGTGCGAGCTTTGGTGTGCTGCTTGAAGGGGTGGGGGTCTGTACACTTCTATTAAGAGGCAACGACGCAATTGCCAGCAACGCCTTAAATTCTTGACGAAGCCGAAATTGTTAAGAATTTCCGCTGCCAAGCCACTCTCCGCGCGCACCAAAGCTTAGCTGACTTTAATGCCACGCCTGGCGACGTGTTGTGTTGGCCGCGCTGTTGTGCCTCCAACTGAAGGGAAATTGTTAACAAAATACAAAGAATTGTTGCTGCGCCGGTTGCATGCCGCAAACCACATGCGCTGCTTTGCTTGAGGTTGGTTAACTACAACAACAACAACTGCAAAAAAGTGTGCGAAAAGAAAAACAAAGTATTTTCGTGAAAATATGTCGGAAATGCGCAGTGAAAGCTTGAAGTCGACTCAAAAGTCCAAATAGTTGCTGCATTTCTTTCACTTTCCATTTTCACTTTTTTGCGCCGCCATATAACTGTACAATTTGTCGAAGCAATGTTTTGCATGTCGTCTGGGTGGGGAGGCGCATAGCTGTGCTGTGCCATTGTGCTGCCACCGCTAACTAGCTGATATTTTTCTTTGGTGGCTAAAGTTTACTGAAAGTGCCAAAGTTAAATTTCAGTTTGCTGGCAAATTGAAAATGAGCCTTGAAGTCCTTGAAGTAAGTAGGCATATCAATCAGAAGTCAGTTTCGAAAAAAAATATTTCTCCTTAAAACAATATAAACAGTTTTTAGCGCGCCTAAATGTAGGCAAATGCTTTGTATTAATTTTTAGTATGCCTCCATATTTAGAATAAATACTTTTTTCTTATTCTGTGAAAATTTAAGTCTCTGGTTTGCCTCTTTTTAAATTTTTAGGAGATCAAACCTTTCAAAATTGTTTCACAGGCTTCTTGTTGTCATATATCGACACTTTACATTTCGAACACAGTTTTTGTGAGGAGTCTAAACATCTAAATATATTCTCAAATATAAACAACATATTTCTTCAGTCAGAATTCCATATCCCTTTAACTGATAATCTTTGCTTTTGACGCCTAAATGTAGGCAATATTTTCTGTAGACGCTTTTGAATTATATATTTTGAGAGATGAAGTCAGACTTTATGTACAATTGCTTCATAAACTACCTAGAACCAAATTTAAATAAACATTTTGGGATTCAGTTTTTAGTGAATATTTACTTTTACAACATTGCGCCAAAATGTAGGCAATATTATTGTAATATCACTATATTACAATAATTTATGTTGATTTCTTCCCAAAATTGTATACAAAAGGAGTTCAATATATCATATATTTCCTATTTTCCACCACTTGTGTATGTAAACTATTTCCTCACCCTTTCTTATCTCAAACATTTGTAAAACCAAGAAGCTCGAATCGAAACTACTACGCAACACAAAACTCGTAAAACGCGCCCTGCAGCAACGCGCTACTCGTCAGTAGCAGCAACTTAAGAAACAACTCTCCACACACCTCCCTTCTTTACCAAATACCGTTACGCGCAACAGCATATGCTGCCGACCTGCATATTTGCTGCACGTAGCTCCCTTCAGTGGCAGTTGAAGTTTCATTTTAATTAATAGCTCCCGATTTCTTACACTTTCACTGCTTAATCATTCTCCACCAGAACCCCCCAACACAACCTTGCACTACTCTCCATCTTCGCATATTGATTTGTATTGCCTTTTGCAGGAAATTAAATTTTTATTTGTTGTTTTCACTCGCGCATTTGCCACCAGTCGCCACAAGCCACCGCGCGCTTTCCTTGCAACCGCCCACTTAATCGCCGATTTGCCATTATTCTGTGGCGTTGGCTTTGCGCGCGCGGCAAGCATATTGAATTTATTTTCTTTAATTAAAGCGCACATTTAATTGGAAACGACTTAACACCACCCGCCACAGCACCAACACATGGCATGATTGGAATTTTTCACCAATTCGGTATTTTTCATGTCCTCACTAATGCTTATTTAAGTATAAGTATGAATCCGGTAATTGATCTGCTTCGGGGCACGTTTAGTTGGTGTGGAGCTTGCTGTTGAATTGTCTGTAAATTATTGTGCTGCGAAACACTTAGTCTCAATTAAATTTAATGTGAATACGCGAATTTGTATTTGTCTTTGTTTATCATTTACACAGCCACAAAGCGGAGGGTGTTATGCTGGTTGTATTTCATACAAATATAGTCGAAGATTTTAATTAAAATTAAATTTTTGGTAGTTATAGACTTCAATTATTTCATATATAGTTAGGCAATGTGCCAAATTAAACTTTTAATATTAAGGTACATCGAAATTTTGTATCTCTCCTAATTAAAGTCATAAGAGATTCTCAGTTTCCATTACTTCTGGAAGCCTCCTCATTATCATGTTGTCTAGGCCTCATTTCCTGAGATTTTGAAATTTTGGAGCATTAACCAAACTTCTTAGTAGCTTATTTTGGAAGCGTTCAATGTAGGCAGTTGAGCTTTGACTGGCCTTAGAACTCGATCATATATTACCAGCTTGCTTTGAATTCATAGAGTGCATTTTCTGCCGACTAAGTGGTAAAATTTAACAAATCTTATATTCAGTTCACTCCTTTTTTCTTAATATGCCGATGATCTTATTCGTTATGTTATGTAGTATGCGGTATGTTACTTGTTAGGCTCTTCTGGTCACCCAAGTGTATTCGGTTGTAATTTAGACAAATGTGTACGTCTTCAGTGAGATAATTATAGCAGTTTTTCTCCACCGCGGCGCCATCCTATGCTTGACAGGATGTGCTACTCCAAATTACACTTTATCAGAATAGCTAACTGGCTTATTAGAGACTTGAGAAGATATAAATATTCTCTATTTGTTGAATTTGTTAATTAATTGATGAAAAGATTTATGTAAAGGTTTTTCACACAGGAGTTAGTTGATCAATTAAACGGTCTTTGCTCGATTAAAGCGCTGATTTTGATCGATTTTCCATACAAATTAAAAATCTCATTTTTCTGTAATTTTTTGATAAAATGCAACTCGACGGTAGATGTCGCCGGTAGAAATAATGATTGTGGTTATTGATAAAATAGCAATCAGCTGATAAAACTTTCCAACTTCTTATGAAAAGCAAAATCAAAAATGTATAACAGCTAATCGTTTATCGATTAGCCGGCAGTACGAAAGGCAAAAACGAGTTTATCAATTATAATCTTAATGTATCAATTAATTTGGCTGTGCGAAAAGGCTGAGTGTATTTTTGATAAAACTAATTAGTTGTTCGGTCTTTCATTGGGGAGTTTTTTTTAGTGTTGAGTCCCAAACCCCATGCACAACCGCAAAAGCGGGCTTCGCCTTCTCACTTTAGCTCGCTTTCAAACGGATGTCTGTTGGCTACCCAGAGGATATTTGGTCTAAAACCGGAAGTCGTGAGCTGATTGAGTCATATGCAAAAGAATCGTTCATGGCCACTCCCAAGTGAATGGCAATCAGAAACTTTCCTCACTTGCGTGAACTTCTACATATGACCCCAGCCCCCAAAGCTACCCCCAGCGGCTACGCTGTCTAGGTCATGTTGTACGGATGGATGAAAACACTCCAGCTCTGAAAGTGTTCGATGCAGTACCTGGTGGAGGAAGCCGCGGAAGAGGACGACCTCCACTCCGATGGAAGGATCAAGTGGAAAGTGACACTTGGTGTTTCCAGTTAGCGCCAAAAAGCAAAAATGAGAAACGAGTGGCGCGCTCTGGTGGATTCGG
This sequence comes from Zeugodacus cucurbitae, assembly GCF_028554725.1. Taxonomy (NCBI): domain Eukaryota; kingdom Metazoa; phylum Arthropoda; class Insecta; order Diptera; family Tephritidae; genus Zeugodacus; species Zeugodacus cucurbitae. Next base: position 76,358,203 of record NC_071667.1, on the reverse strand, counting down.
CTATAATCGCTTAAAGCGGTTCCTAAGCCAAATATATATATATATATATATATATATATATATATAGCTAGTTGAAGGTGAGATAGAATTAGAAGTTCTCTGAAAAATGTAGTTAATCCGAATTCTCTGATCACTTGATGTTTAGACTTTATACCAAATGACTTTGAGTCGTGCTTAGTATTGTAATAAGATTGTTCTGCCGTCTTATTTATTCATCATATGTTGGTTCTTCAGTTACTTTGTATTTAATACGATTTTCTAGCAGAATTGTTTACAAATAAGCGAACTATCAGCTTTTATTTTCATTTAGTTGTGAAAATAATAGATCAATTACATAAAAATAAGCAATAAAATTTAACTAAAATTATGGCTTTCGATATATTCAATAAATAAAATATGCTTCGCTTTTATAACACTACTAAACACTAATACCAGGGATTCGCATAAAAGACGGGAACGGGTGCTTACATACAGACATACATACATACAAGACTTTCATATGCAAACTCACACCTGAATGTCTGTATGTATGTTTGTGTGCTGTACACTTATGTAATATGCGGAAAATTCGATTATGTTAATATCCCTCAACTGCTTTGGCAAGGAAAGCAAGCTTTCTTAACTGTTTGCTGTAGTCAGTCGTGCATGTGAATGTTAATTTACCGGTGATGAAGTCGCTGCCGGCGTCGCTGCAGCTGTTAACTTCAATTTCATTTTATTGGCGCTTTACACCTTCGCCTTCACCTTCACACACAGGTACCCATGTATACACTCCTCCTGGTAAAGCGAAAACATTCATGCACATTAGTGGCTTTGAATGCATCAAATTCGTATAGTCATTTTGGAAAAGAGCTTTTAATAAAATATTAAGTGTGAAATTATCTAACAAATTTATTACATGCTATTTTCCGCTTTTATTGCGCGCATAAAAGAGCAAAGCAACGCGCTGACATTAATTTATGACTATCAATCGGCAGTCGGGGCAAAGCAGTGAGCAACAAAGCAGTCTCAACAGACCAGTTGAGATACCAGTATTGCCAGAGACGACCCAATATCATTACTTATACCTCAATGCATGACTTTCTTTAGTTCCTCCATTGCCAAAGTCGACACACCCACTTAGCCAGTCATCAGGCTGACAGTCTTTATGCTCGCTTTCAAGTCATAGCATGACGACCATAAATTATCTCAGCAGCTCACATGAAAGCGCTACAACAATGCAAAACAAAAAACCGAGAAAAATAACAAAAAGCAACGACTGAATAAAAGAAATATTTTCACTGCCTACGCCATTGTTGCTAGGATAGTAATTTAGCAATTTTCTTTCTACTTCGCCTTTTTGGGTTGTCTAAAAAATGCCAGCTGGAAGAAAATGAATTGCCATTAATGGGTAGAGAAGAACAACTTGTTACACTTTCCTCAAAAGGCGTTGCGGTGAGTCAATGCTGTGGGTGTCGTGTAGTTGCCAACGGGGAGCTTCAGCGTAAGATTGGTTGGTGGGAATGGCGGCTTGTGTGTGCGCTTAAAAGCTAACACATTTCTTAAGCCTATTTGTGTTTCTTTAAATGTTTTGCATTTCTTTTGGTACATAAATTCTACACAAATTCCGTTGGCCAAAGTATTTCAACTTCTTTTTAATTTTACTTGGAAAAGTTTCAAAGAATTTTTTGAGTTTCGAGAGGTGAGAGTTTTCGAAAAGAGATTTATGTGTATATATTTTTGGAAATATTATAAATTCTTCCAATATCGCGTGAAAGCTGCATATATTATGTAAGAAATGAAAGATATATTATTTTGTGACGTCATTTTAGCTAACAGCTGATTTCAGTGGTCCGCAGTACCGGTCCACTGAATATTGTCGGAGCTTCTGCAATATAAACGCTTTATAGAAAACATTGAGAGACTTCAAAAGGGCTTTCTGTGCACGCCAGTATAAAATTTTACTTCAATAAGAGGCTGGTCCAAAGTTAAAAAGACGCATTTCTTATGATTTTCAACAAATTTCTAGTATTTTTCTCTTGAATTATATTGGATACGTGTTTTATGTAAAATATTTAGAACTCTTTTTATAAGTCCATTCTTAAATATCATCAACAATTCTCCGGTCACCATCATGTTGTTGTTAGAAATGCCGAAAAGACTGAAGATCAGTTCTTTATTCCGATTAATATCAAATCAATATCGCCCTTCGAGAGCCAAAACTTCCAAGTGTGTTTTAGTTCTGAGAGGGTTTCTCATCGAAAGTTCTTTGGTCTAATATCTGTTTCGAAGAAATACTTTTTATATTAAGTGCACATATCCTTTCAATAATATTGGTCGGTAATCTCAGCGATATATGTATATCTGAAAACCTATAGGATAGATAGGAAGCTGATATTATTAACTGGAGCTCATTACAACTGTTAACGCCAAAAACAAGTAATGGCGACTGCCATTAAGTGACGTGAGCGAATTCCCACTTATGCGCACAAGAAGAATTGTAAGAGAGAATTGACTGCTACGTTACCTTCGAGGCAGCTATCGCTAATGACTTAGCTATACCCCGACATACAGAAGGATATGTGTGAGTAAGGAAATATATGAGTCTCGGAAATTAGGTATATGCAATTAAAACGAAGAGAAAAGCGAAATATAGTCGTATAGGGAGTACACGTGTAATATTATAAACGGCTTGTAGAATAAAGTCGTCGAAAGCGACACATATAAAACGAGTGCCCCGAGTTGCAGCTTAACATTAATTTGCGACATAATTTGTATAATTCTGTAAAAACCAAGCAGTTAGCGTCTATTTAATATATTTATATGTAATTTACAGATCTTCGACTTACGAGCTTTAAGCTCTCTGCGTAGTGTCTTGAGTGCGTAATGAAGCATCGCGGCACAATAGACCGATTTATGCTAGCTATTCATTTGAAATTTCTAATTTGACATTTCTCAAGTTGGTGCTGCCCAAAAGTATTAATTAAGCAATAATTGTCGTGCAAACGTTGTATTCCGCCTAAACTTATCCCACGTATTCCACAGCGCTGAGTTCATTATTATTAAGAATTGCGCGCAGCTTCAAAGCGATTGGCAATTAGTATGTGAATTTACGCCACTAATTGCAGACAACCAACGGCAACGCCTTTCATATGCCCTATACAGGGTGCGTATGAAGATTTGTTCGAAAAGTGCTTCAGTGATCCGAAAAGTAGGCAATTAAGGTGTGATGTTCTCTTTCTTAAGTTTAATGTTAAATTTATTGTATGTAACACGTAAATGTATGCAGCTGTGCAACTAGTTATAGTTCTGTAATCCTAAAGGTAGGCAATGAAATTGTGTGTGTCGCCTAAAGTCATGCTACCACACCCTGTATATGCTGTCGCATCAGTAAACTTTGTTGCTGTTGTTGCTCGATGAGCGCAGTGAGTCGTAAGCGCCAAGTAAATCCCTCTTAAGACACCGCACCAGCTTCTTGAGTTGTTGTTGCGCCCGCTTATTCGCAAATTAGCAGCATAGCTGTGTTGACTAATTCGCTTCTTTATGGCTCACTTGGCAAGCAAGCGCTCAACTATTCGCATTTAAATATTTAATAGCATTTATGTGTCGCACCCCCTTAAAACACAGTAACACTTACAACTCGACTCGATTGAGTTTGACACTTGTAGCATACGCTGAAGCCTGGGTGGGCGTGGCAGTGACACTATACACTACTCATACTGTGTGTGTGCCGCTGTCTTGCCGTCACACTGTTGTCAGCCAGTCGCTTATGCACTCCTATCAATTTGAGCTTACCACTTCAAGTGCTTCGTACGGCTCCATCGGCTGTTGGAGTTGTGTGCGGGCTCTGTTGGCTGTGGGTGCTGTCGAGCTGTCAAGGCGCGTCAGACGCTTAGCATTCCACGACATGCCTGCCCGCCTGCCCTCCACCGCCAGCATACCAGTCACTCGTACTGACGTCCTGTCGCAGCCGCTGCTCGCCAACCGACGCCCGTCACCTTCGCATAGCAGCTCGGCTGGCGTTTGTTTGGGCGTCAAAATAAAAGCAGATTTTAATACTTAATCGCATTTAATGCTCCCCATTTCGTTGGCCTCCTCCGGGCCCGGCTGGTGGCGTCGTAAGACCCAACAGGCTTGTCGATGCCGTTACTTTTGCACGCATTTGTGTGTACATTCTAATGAAATTCATTAGTTACTCGGCTCGGCTCTAAATGTATAAATGAATGAGTGCGAAAGTGAAAATGTGGCGAATGCGAGCCGCTTTGAATAATTGAATTAAAAATATAATACTTAAGTGCTCGTTGATGTTGGCGAATGTTAGCTGGGGTGTGGGGTGTTCATCGGTCGGTCTGTGGGTGCAAATAAGCAGCCGAAGTGGAGTGAGTAACGCGAGGAGTGTTTGAAGCAGTCTTGTATGTGTCCAAATATGTAGATGTCTGTTAATGCAAAAATCTCAGTTACTCAGTCTAATGTAAAATAAATAAAGTGTTTTTGTTGTTGTTAGGGAAAAAAGTGCTGCCCTCACTTTATAATTGCGCTGTGGGAAAACATATTTTGTTTCTCAATTATAATTTTCACAGTTGTTTTACTTCTAATATATACGTTTTGCATTCTTCAAACGAAAATTCTTTCATTTCTTAAAAGAGAGTTACTAAATTCGAGTTTTGGTGGAATACTAGGGATGCAGAGGAAGCTTTTGGATTTGGAAATCATATTCTTAGCTATTCATGGTTTACTTATTTTCAAAATTCCTTCATTCTTTCTTATATGCTTATACATGAGTGGAAATCCTTGGGGGAAATACAATTTTTAGGTTAGTTTAGATCTGAACAAGGGACATAATTTATTATATTAAATAAGTTGATTTTTTATAATAAGAATAGGAGTAAGTGTAGAGAGAGGGAAAATAAGAACATTGGTGGTTCTACTGACTCGTTAGTTTTCTTAGTTCCGAAAGTCCTTATGGACTTACCGATTATTTTTGGATTAAAGTTACATTTTTAAAACAAATGATCATCTTTCACATAAACATCGTCCAACGGTGAGTGCCAGTCCAAAAGAGACTTCACTGTAATATAAATTTGTTCTATATATTGATCGGTAATTCATTTTACTAGATAATGTTGAACTATATATCATTTGTGTTCTATATATATATATTTTTTTTTTATACTTTCTTTGACGTCCCAATGTTCAATAAGGCCTGCTAATTGACTTAATGTATCATTAGAAAGCCGTTGTTAAAAGTCTCCCAAGAGATTGTCTGGCTTTCCGAATGAATAATTAACCGTTCTACAATGCTTTCGTACTTGTGTCCCCTTCTGGTGCTCCCTGCAGATCTTCACAGATAGAACTTTTGAGAACCTAGACCAAATGGGGAATATTTATTAATCCCACCCAGCTAGATAATATTTTCGGAACATATGCTTTGTAACTCAACCTTTCTATGAAACCTGAAGTTGAAAATGCCTATTTTTTCTCTCTAAGGCCACTTGTTGTACTGTTCCACAAATTTTGTAGTTTTTACTAATTGGAGTTCTATTCAGTAGTCTTAACTCCACCTTCAATATTATAATATTTACTTTGAGAAGTATTAAGATCACAGTATTAGTTTGGGTAGAGAGTTCTTAACTTGGTTGGATCCATCCGCACTTCTATTGTAGGAAAGAGCTGATTAAGTTCAAAGTTTGTCATTCATAAATTCTAAAATTATACCACTTAAAGTCCAAAACGTTTAGCACTCTAATATTTGAGTTAATAAATATGACGGAGAACATGAGATATACCTAGAAATATAATATATATACTTAGCATATCAAAACTTCCTGCTTGAATTCTACCGCCGCTTCCAAACTCCGTTACATAAATCATCGCGGAAAAAGAGGTGAAAAAATAAAAATACACAACCATAAAGTGGATAAAAAAAGTGGTCTCCTTGGAACTGACATCCTTCACTTGCATGCGCCGCAAAGAGCGCCTAGAAGTGCACAAATTTTTTCGCCATATTTCATGCATCGCCTACTCCTTACACATGTCTTTTTTGTGATATGCCTACTTACAAGCAGTAAATGTGTATACAGACACACATATAAGTTAAGTTGAATGCATTTATCCACACATTAAATTATAATTTTCCCAATCTACACAACAGCGTAGTGCCATATTGCACAGAAGCAACTTACACTCAGATATGTATATGTGTGGCTGACAGTACCAGATTCGGGCGTCCAGCAAAAAAAGAGACTGGAGTTTCACTAGATCAACGCTGCTTCATCAACACGCCGCTTTCTTTGCGTTGGCAGTTCATCTTTTTCGCGTCCGTGTGTACTCACGGCAGTCCCAGTGGCTGGAGCTCGGCGAAAGCAAATACAAAAAAAAACGCGAAGCGAAAGAATAACAGCGAATACGCGCCGCGCTGGAAAAAAGTGCTGCCAAGTGTAGTGCAAAAATTATGCCAACCTTTTTTGTGTGCGCGCCGCTGCGACGCTTCAGCGCGCCAACTCTGCAGCTCGCCAACTCTTCAGCTCATGTTAAATGTAATAGTTTGACTGCGGCGAAAAGAGATTAAAAAAAAAGTTACCGTTATGAAAAGTGAGCATTTCGTATGAGAGTTTTTTTCAACTCAAATATGCAAAGCTTTGTGTGTGTTTGTGTAGCGCGCCGGCGGCAGAAAAAGCGCGCGATACAAGATGAACGAAGCCGCGTCTGCTTCCGGCCCGGCAGCAGCGTAAAATATTATTTATATATTCGCACATACATAGATAGATAGATAGATATATGTATGTTTGGAAACCGCAAAAAGTGCAGAACTAGTTCCAGAAGTGCACTCAGACATACAGTCACTCCCCTCTAACGCCCTTCCACCCTGTGGCGGGCCGACCACCCGCTGTTTGACAAACAGTCTCTTAACTGCTGCAATTCATACGCGTCGCTGGCGCTCCGGCTGCCATGTTCTTCATATGTCTGTGTGTTGGTGTATGTGCAGTTGTTGCTGTATTCGCCTATTTGAGTCCTTTATGCAAATTACATTTGATTTAGACAGCTGAGCGTCGGAGATTAATGGCAAAAATCTGTGTATTATAGCGAATGTGAATTTCAGCAGAAGATTTGCATTGCAAATCCGCATGTCAATGGGTTTTAAATTTGATTTCATATTCCTCGTTTTTGTTTTTTTTTTTTGTTCAACGCATACAAACATTTTAACTAACTGCATCTCTCTCTTTTTCTCTTTCAGGTGAGTTCATTTAACCATTTAGTGATTAAATTTGGCACAAGATACATACATATATGTTCCTGTTCAACTGTGAGTATTAAATATTCAATAAATAGTATTTTTGCTGCTTAAAGGCTTATAAAACTCAAAATAACAAGATTAATGTGTGTTCGACATACAGTTAATTAGGTCAGTGCTGCTTTATTGAAAATGTCGTTAGCATGCAGATATCCACGAAAGATATGCATGGGAAAATTTTAAAAATTTTATGTTAGATGGAAAATGGGAATGGCCCTAAGTACTAGACTTAAATCAGCTTCTGTGAGAACTTATATAAAATTAGTTTAATTTAGATTTATGATAAAAAGTATAAACTTATTAATAAGACCATTGAAATCTTGTCTACCGAAGTCCGAGATTGTGAAACATATCAGTTTCGAACTAATTATGTCTCGAAGAATGTAGTATTCTACTATAATTAGTTGGGATGAGAATCTCAGTTGATTTTAACATATATACATATATGGCATTTGAAATTGTCGACAGATTAGGAGCTTGTTCTCAGTAATCCAATCCAATATAGTCTTCATCTCTGGATGATGTTCCAAGGATTGTTGCATTTTTCCTTTTAGTTGATTAGGATGATACTATAGCTACATAACGCGAATCAGTACTGTTTTATAGGTAATAATAATAGTAGGGTTTCAATGCGAAGTTTTTGTTGTTATTTCGATGCTACATTAGCCTGATTGTCCAGATCAAATCAATCTAAAGCTAGAAACGAAGTTATATTTAATGTTGTTTCCTAAATCGTCGAGTATGCTCTTTGTCAAAAATAAAAAAGACAGAACTTTTCGAAGTTTTTTGTGTTGACTTTATTCTAACTTCTCGATCCACTATCGATTTTCTTCTTTAGATTTTCGCTTAATATGAATCACATATAAAATTCCATATAACTTTATTACATTTATGAAAAGATACGAAAATTGTTTGATAGAAAAATTTACGAAATATGAGTATAACTATCCGCATAATGCAGTCTAGTCACTTGATTTTCGTTAAAAAAAAAAATAAAAATAAAAAAACTTGTTTTTCGTGGCGCACATGCATTCTTTGAATTATTTATGTATATTGTGCTCACCAGCTAGAAAATCCGCAAAAGAATGTGCAATTGCCATTGAACTAAAAGAGTGTGCGAAATAGAAAACCAATTCGAAAATAGTGAATAAACAAATAAATAAAAATCATAATAAATGTAGTAGATAGTGTAAAATATTCACTCGCAAGAACGTCAATGTACGCTTGAGCAAGCTTACAAAAGATAGCGATACTTAGATGGCTACACTATACACTATTGAGATAAATATTAGCAACATTACGCTGAGAGAAAATTAAAAAAAAATTGTAAATTTTATATTTCGTATTAAAGCTATAGTGGGTTTAAATTTTATTAAAAGTTTTCTTAACTTAAATTTTTCAAAGGTGGCAACACTGTTTACAATATATTTTACCTAAAGACTTATTGAGCATAATCAAATCACGTATCACGTTTTCTATATAAATTTTTTGTCAGTTTTAATATTTTCTGATAAGTGGCAACTCTATTTTAATATAAAAATTAAGATAATACCTACACGGGTAATTTGTAAAGGGCTCTATTTAAAAATTAGCAAAATTTTGCTAATATTTTACAATTTATATTTTCCTTTATAGGTGGCAACTTTATTTTGAATAAAAGTTTAAATTTTTCCAAAATAAATTTTGCCTTAAACGCCTTGAGATTGCCCATATTTACGTTTAAAATTAAATTTTACATTTTTCACTAGGTGGCAACTCTGTTGCGATAATTGTCTAACTCAATTATTTTGTTAATACTTTTCTAAAAGTTTTCTCAAACGTTTTGCAATTGGCCATAGTTTTGCATATTACGACTCATAATTTTCGTCAGGTGGCAACACTATTTCGAAAATTGTTTAACTTGATTATTTCGTTAAATATTTCTAAAAGTTTCCTCAAACGCCTTGCGATTGCCCATATTTTTATATATACTTGGTTTAAAAGTTGTCGTTGGGTGGAAACGCTGTTCAAAAATTTCTTTTTAATTTTCTGCGAATCTCTAACTCTATGTAACCTAGTTTTGAATATTTTGCATTCTATCTATTTTCAAGCAATTTTTTCACAAATATTTTCATGTCGAAGTGTCTTTCTTTCAGTGTAGCTCCTTCTTCAAGATTTTGCAGAATTTTCATTTTAAGATGGCACATTGAGCACCATTGACGTTCTCAGCGTATTCATAGATATTTCTCAATGCGCAATGTGTCACAGTTTGTGTGTGTGGGTGAGTGCTGCTTGCGTTGGTATGTGTAAGACATCGAAGAAGCGGTGCATTGTTGTATGCATTTTCGACAAACATCCGGTGCAGACAATGCTCAAGCGTGACGATGGCATGACAAAGCGATTGCATATACATATATTATATATAAAAGTATATATGTATATGTATATATGTGCTTATATACAAATGCTTTCCTGCTTTCATGCAAAATCATTTCTCTTGTCGCCCATCGGAAGCGATGGCAGCGGAAATGATATATGTAAGCGTGTATGCATGTGTATATGTGTGTTTATAGCGTATAGTGTCAGGTGTAGTTGTGAGGTGTCGCGCGATTGTCGGCGTGATTGCGTTTTACGGGGCTTCTTTTCTGGCGCAGCAACGCGACAATCATTCATGCGTGCACGCATATCACTGCAGCGCTGTATCCAAGTGAGTCTGTGTGTGTGTGAGTGCAGCAATTGAATGCAATGCGAAGTGTGAGAAGGAGCGGTATTGCATTGGCACAACAATCAACGAGAGAGTGTCAAATGCGCGAAAAGTTGTTTATTTGAAAAGTGCCACAAAGAGCGCATTCACCAATGCCAAAGCAGCAGAAGCACACACATACATTTATATGAGAGTGTATGTTCCGTACCGTCAATTACGAAATGTAATCGAAACGGCATGTGCACTCTGCATGCGAAGGTTGAAAGAAATTTAATTTCCACTTGCATTCGCCGGCATTGCACAACAGTTAGTCAACAACTTAAAGCTCATTTCATAGCTTTCGAAATTCGAAACTCACGCGTGCTAAAGATTCTGCGCTGATTAAGCAATAAAACACAGCAATTACTTATTTAGCTTGACTTGGTGAGCGTGTGACCTCGCTGCCCAAAACAACTCCTTTCATTTTCCGCTTTCCCACACTTGACCGCCTCGCTGTTTGTTAAATACAAAAACAAAAAAATATTTTAAAAATAAATTTATTTTGCGAAAAACCTTCAGCACATTGGCATTCGCAATTTGTTGGCACATTAGCGTTGCTCTAATTACGCCCTAGAGCCTCGTTACGGTCGCTCGCGACGAAAATCAATAAACTAAATATAAGCAAAATCACCAAAAAATGGCTGCAAGAAGTAGATTTTGGGCAAGAAAGGCAGCGCTCAAGAAAGTGCGCCAAAAGCCATGCATACACACACACACATATATAGTTGGTATGTAAAAGTGTGCTTATCTCTCACACACACTTTCTTGGAAGAAACTGAAACCGAAACTGAATCTGAAACGTGCCAGCCGCGCGCACACAGCTCGCAAACTAAAGGCTCCTTTTTTATTTTTGCTTAGCTAAGTAGAGCTAAACCCAAAACTGAAAAGTTAGCTGTATATAAGTATCAGCCTTTCACACAAACGACAGGCAACTTTGTATATCCTTGAACTTAGCTGACCGCATGCACAATTAGTACATATAGTTGTACATACATATATATAGGTTATCTTATGTACATACAAACAATCTCAAGTAGCTGCCTATAAAATGTTGAAGACTCACGAATAGTTGAGAGAGAGTTGAAAACAATTTACAGTGATTTACTCAGTTTTCGGCGTCGTACAGAAGCACTTCTGAAAATCTCCAGAACAATGGATAGTTCTACGCCCAAGCGTACAAGTTCAGTGTTATAAAGCTTGTACTGATATATTACCATGTTTTTCGCTGAGATTTCTCACTATAATTCAAAGAAGAATGTCTTCTATTTTAAAGATACACTCTTACTAGTTGTCTCGTATCAGTATACCTTCAATATATACGCTTGGGTTCTAGCGTGAATGTTCAGAATACTCTATCAAGATATATGTCCATGTTTCCTACCTAGTTATCCAACTTAAGTACGCATAATAAGACCGTATATCTCTCAAACTTACTTTTCGGCTGCAACTTAGCAGTATGAAACACTAAGTACTTTCATCCAAGCTTTAAACTATCGTCGCGGTAAACCATTTCTTATATAAATCATTAGAAGACTTGTTTCATAAAGTTCACACAGTATCTTGAACTTTGTAATTACAACAAAAACAACTCATATGGCTTCTTTGAATCTTCTATTACTTAATCTTCGAGAAAAAGATGAAAGATGAATACTTCAAAGAACCTTAACTTGGTTAAAACATAAAAAACAGAGTTCTTTAGAAGCTAAAGACATGCTCAGAGATTTAAGAGATTTTTGTAATAGTTCGTGGCTTCAAAAATTCTCTAATCTTAATAAAATCTTCAATCAAGCGCTTTACTAAATCTAATAAAATCATTTACGAAAATTCCGTGAGTTTTGTGTAAACTTGAGAAGGTTCTGTGTCTCAGTTAGATAGCTTTGACTGTGCTTTGTGGCACCCAAAAACTTCTAACGGATCGTCAAGACCCTCATGATTTGACAAAGTGTTTAAACACTATAACAAAGTTCTTAAGTCGGCTAATGTCGATTCCACTTTACTGGGTACACTGGGTTCGCCGAAGGTATGCCTACAGACATATTTTATCCCTAGTCCGCCACAGGGTGTTCACATATTAAAATCTAAGTAATGTGAGATTGTAATATGAGGAGTCTAATGTTTTTCAGAAATTCTCCATTGAAATTCACCAAGAAAGAATAATAAAGAAAAACGACTTGAAGCCTGATATTGAGTTAAATTTAATATATTAGATACTAACGGAACAAGGCCAACTTTTTACAATTTATTTAAAAATTACTGAAGTCTGATTGTAGTTTTAATTACAACAACAACGATATGCTAACTGCAGCTGTGTCTTTTCATGCGTGCCTTCGGGTTTCTTTTATAGTGTACGCTTCTTTATAGAGAGCAAATATAATATTTTCAACTTTTAGAAAGAAACTCCGTACAAACGAATTATGTAATATATAAGTCAGGGTCACAAATTAAACGCCACGAAGCATGTAATTTCGACCAAGCTACTTTCATTCACAACATCCCCCTCCTGAGCAGCGCTGCCACAACAGCTCGCTTTGAAAGCCACATTCAAGTGCGCGAGTCGCCAATGCAGGTCGCGTACACAATACTTGTGTAGCACAATTTCAGGCGCAGTCAACTATAAATATGGCAACGCCTTGGCCTCTCCGCCCCTCAAAGCGGCTACTATTTCACATTGCGTACAATAATAATATATTTTCCATTCGATTTGCAGTATAATGCTTTTTTCGGCCATACGCTTGAGCGCAGTCTCATTTCCGTTTCTTCTTCTTTTAATTTTATTTTATTTCTTCTTATAATATATATATTTTTTTCACTTTCGTGTGCCAGCGCAGCGAATGCAGGAAACGACTTTCGCTTTACTATGGGCTTACCAAAATTTTGTGGTGTGGCGAATTTTATTTTCCATTTCGTTTGCCATCGGTGTGTCTTCCACGCTTCCAATTCATTACATTTCTACATTGCTAGCCGTTAACCGCCCGCGTTACCACCCTTTACCTGCACCGTTCGCTGGCCGCACATTCCAATTTATATAGCTTCGATTACTTCCTCTTCAGCTAAATACCAATAAATAAAATTGTTTTTTATTTCACAATAAATTTTTATTATTCCAACAGCTTGCTGGCATTTTAGGCTGCCCGCTTGCCGCGCCATGCGTTGATTGTTGCCACACGCATGTGAGCGAACGAGCGCGGGTATCCTTCCTTATGGATATCCTTGCTTGTGGCCATATTACCTAGCCTGTACGGACCTTATGGTAGAAGGTGGCAATTTAATGGCGTTTATAAAAGGTCAATTTCGCTTCCGGCTTAGATGGCCAGTAGAACACGAGTACACCTTTATTTGCTTGCTACCACACACGCCACATACATACGCATATCTATTCAGGCGTACTTTATTGGCTTGGTGATTCACAAAGGCGCACTTAATAAATTACACATACAGTGGCTTTTGGCTTCTGACTTCGCGCTGACCATTTACTGTGCCAAAGCAACCCTGTGCTGTGCGCTCGCCTAGCCCGGCATGTGCTGAGTGTGAACTTTGATTTGTTATGTTACATTTCATTGAGTCTGTAATGGCGGCGCGCACTGCTACTATTAGTGAGGCTTAACGGTGGCTTGATTGCTAACAAGTAGCCACTGATTAAAGAGCCCACTCACTTGACCCCCTTCCTGTCTTACCTATTGGCTTGGTTCCTAGCTTGGCTACTTAATGAACATGAAATGACCTGTCCAGCAATTTATTAGCCAATTCAGCGTTTCAGCTAATTTTCTTCACGCCGGCATTTATTTGTTTACATGCCTGCGCGTAGGCATGGTGTTGCCTACCTTTAGGCGCACTAACTATTTTACGCAATTTTAGCCAATATTAGGTAGTAGAGCGACTGGGCTCATAAATATATATGTATGTATATGTATAGTCACGTCAGCGTGTTCAAATTCATTTGTTGTACAAGCACTAAGTTGTTGTGTAATTCGTCAGCAACACGCGCACACACACAAGCAACAGCGATTGTTTTTGGTCTCTCACGTAGCGGTAAATTTTATGTACCTAACAGTGATAGTAAATTTTGGTACTTTCGGTATATAGTCAGTTGGAGTAGGCTCATAAAAGCCGCAATCGGCATTCCTCGGTGGCCATCGTCACAAGCTAATGTTGCCATGCTGCCTCGTATGTTGCTGCTCGGGATTTTGTGTTCTCATTTTATGACACTCTTTATGACCGTATAAAGTTCAATATGTCAGTGCTAAATTCTATTTATTTGGTATTTCGGTCATCTGCAAAGATATCTTGAGAGAGGCGTGTAAATTTTTATTTTATTGAAATGGCAGAGAAATGCACTTTCTTAAAGCTTATTAAAATGAAATCTGCATTTAGAGCAGATTTGACAATTTTGGTTGAGGTCTTGGTTGAGGAAAGTTAAACTGCTTGACCTCAATTATTTAGTCTGAACTTTATCTTTTGACAATTTAATTTGGCACTCGCAAATCATCCTAGATAATTTAAGAAGAAACTATGAAGAGCGCGTAGTTATCATTTCAAGCTTCTTGTTTTTGTTGTAGCTGAAGAAAACGTTCTGTATACAATTTTTGAAAGGATGTTCTTTTTGGTATATAAATCCAGATCCTTTCACGTTAAGCCGGTCTGGTCTAGGTTCCGAATAATAATAATAATAGTAAATACTTCCATACCTCAAAATTTGTTTGTGGATCACAGAAACAAGGTTTGGCGGATCTCGTCGTGTCAAAAACCGATCTATAGTTTTCTTCGTGCACTTTAGGGATTAACCTCGTATAAGGTCTGTGGAGGTCTTACTTTGTGAACAGTATGTTTTCAAAATCGCAGACCAATATGGCGGACACATTTAAAAATAAATTCATATTGGTTAGCAAATTTTTGAAAAGATACTTTAAATTCGCAATCCGCGACCCCGAAAACCTCCGAGTAACGAGTTTCAAACGAATACGAATCAAATTTTGTCAAAAAAACGTCCGCCATATTGACGGATCTTATGAGATTAAATGGACCTCGGATTCGAATTCGGCGACACCAAAAAAATGAGGTACACATAAGAAGACCCCTAGATCAGAACCAAAATGATTTTTTTGTGTGTATGTGTTCTTATCTCGATCATTTTTATACCCTGAACAGACAGGGTATATTAAGTTTGTCACGAAGTTTGTAACACCCAGAAGGAAGCGTCGGAGGGCCTATAAAGTATATATATAAATGATCAGTATGTTGGACTGAGTCGATTTAGCCATGTCCGTATGTCTGTCAGTATATATACGAACTGGTCCTTCAGTTTTTAAGATATCGTTGAAATGCAAATTTTGCAGATGTTATTTTCTCTTCAAGAAGCTGTTCATTTGTCGGCACTGCCGATATCGGACATATCATATATCATATAGTTGCCATACAAACTGAACGATCGGAATCAAGGGCTTGTATGGAAAATTTTCGCATTTGACGTGGTATCTTCATGAAATTTGACATGGATTACTGCTTAAGGTAATAATATAATCTCCGAAGAAATTGTCCAGATGGGTTAACTATATAACCTTAATGTTTCTAGCAAACAACCCGGCTAAAAAGAATTAGTAAAATGTTTTCTTTTTTTACTTACTTTTTTTTACGTCTTTAGATTTGCTTAAACACCTAGTTACTAAAAGAAATGCACCTGTGAAGGGTATATTAGCTTCGGTACAGCCGAAGTTAACATTTTTTTGTTTTTAAATATTTTAGGTAGAACTGACTTAGTAAGAGATCAAATCCTTCGGATAACCTACAATTTTTCGTGGCTGGAGGCTAATATTAATAAGAATCCAGAAGCAGATCCAGTTCCCATATGTGGTTGAGTTCATTATGGAGCATGTGTACCAAAAGTAGTTGCTACATGCTGGAATCTCCATATCTCCCTTGATATTTGTTGGGATCGATTTGGTTCGGAGGATTTATACCATAAACTTAATGAATCATCTTAGATATGTATTCCGATATTTATATATACCACTTCGAGCTAGCTCACTTTCATTTCACTGCTTCTCCCTCTCTCGTGGAGTCGCTTCTCCATACCCCACATAGAGCAAGATTTATTTCGCAGCAAATGAAATTCCATGTGGGCCCTAGCAAATGCAATTTAATTCAGTTTCTATACAAAACCACAAAACCGGCTTTAATATATTTCGACTTTTATTATAATTTTGCTACTGCTATTGTTGTTGTTGCTGCTGTTGCTTTTACAGCGCTTTTATCACATTGACACTATCAACGAGTTTACTTATGCAAACCACTAGCTCAATTTCGTAAAGGAGGATTTCGGTTGGAAGGGGGTTTGGTGAAGGCGCAAATAAAGTCAACATACTCACATATGCCATATTATATGTGTATGTGTGATATATTTGCATGTGTTAGTGTGCTTTTGGTGTGAGTATTTGAATTTTACGGCATCGATAAAAGCAAAAATTTGCCAAGCAGAAAGTCGGATCGACTTGAGTGCAGTGACAGTGTTGTGAACCGCAAAACAAACTAGCATATTTTACACACACACACACACCCGCTTGGGGGAGAAACAACAACAACTGCTGGAGCATTATATATTTGGTGTTAGTGTTGGTGTTGGTGAGGGGGGCGCTCATCTGTCAGGTACTTGATTGCATCCTTGAGTAGGCAACCACTAAAAGTACAGCCGCAAAGAAGCAACCGCAACCATACGGTTGACAACATCTTAGGCGGTGCCTCCTCTCACTCTACAACCACTCTTCTATCTTGCAAACATTGTTGTTGTTGCTGCTGTGAAGTGGGTTCTGTTTGGTTGTGCCTGTTGTGTGTAGTTATTTGGTGGGTGTATGAGAGCTCTAAAATCCCACCCACACAAAAACAACAACAAATTCGGTTCAGTGGCAAGTGTTTGTGTGTGTGCTTTATGCAAAGTGAAAGTGTGAAAATTTTTCGCACACACGCGCTGCTGTGCGCCTCCAAATCGTGTAGCGCGCCAGCAAATTCAATCTACTCGCATGAGAGTTTTATCGAGAATTTTCAATAGGCTTTTGGCACGCAATATGCTAATGAGGCACTTAGCAGCGGTTTAGGCGCAATAAACCAATTCTAGCGCAACCCAGCTGAAGCGAACGCATACAAGCACAAGCTTACGCGCGTTTCTTCTTTCACATACGAGAAAGTGTTAATGTGCGTGTGTTTGTTCTTGCCACATATGTGTGCGTGTGTCTGTGTGCAGCAAGCGAGGTTATTAAAAAATAATAGCTTGCAAGAGGCGTTAAAGCACAATGATGAATGCAAAGCGGGTGGCGGCGCGCATACATGCATAGTGTTGTTGTTGTTTTTTATGTTTGTGTTGTTGCTGCTGCTGCTCACCGCTGTTGCTAAAGATTCATGAATGCGTTTTTGAATAATTTCGATTGTGGCAAAAAGCGGCATGCATACAAAAGCGCGCATGTTTTTATACGTGCCACACGCATATGAAAGCTTGCAACACAACGCTTACACGGACAACATGCATATGAATGTGTTAATTTTTTTTTGGTGTGAAAAAGGAAATTTGATGATAAAAACGTAAAATAATATGCACAAATTGCATGCATGCAGTGAAGAGGCGCCACACCAATGTGCAACAATTGTTCAAAAAATATATGGAATGTGCAACAAATTGTTGCAATTGCGGTAACATAGCAATGTGTATGCCAAAAATAACAGTTATTACATATGCAATAAGTTCTTTTAACTATTTCAGAATTTCTTTTTCCTGCTGCAACACTCATGTGCTACATATAAGCATACAATGCAACATTTAAAATATATATATATTTCAACAAATTCGCTTATTTTCCAGATATATTTTTTTTCTCAAATTCATATTAATGCCGTATAACTATTAACGATATCGGATGAGTGGCGTATATGACCGCGCCATGCGCCATTTTGCAACATCACTGATTTTTGCTCTAATTAAAAGCGGTGCGGAGTTTTTATGTGTCGAATTCATTCGTTGATTTTTTTGTATTTTTTTTTCATTGCTGTCATTGCAGCTTGAAAAAAATTTAAGCGCACATTAAGAGCTGCCTCGCTGCCTTCATTTGTTTTTCATTAAAATAAATATTATTTAAAATTTGCATTTTCATGTAAAAATCGCGTTTTCGGCGTTTAAATGCGCTGAAAGCTTTTAATTATGGTGAAAATGTGCGGAAAAAGTTAATATTTATTAAGTTCGGAAAGAGTATAATGTGTTTACAGCTGATTTGGGTGACGTAAAGAAAATTAATTGTGGAAGAATTATGAAAAAATATAAATTTTTATTTTTTTTAAAGGTGGCAACACTACTTGTAAAATTTTTCACCTAAAATATCATAAAATTATTTCACAAACGCTTCTACTTTAATTTTATAAAATATTGAAAGACATTTTATTTTATAGACGGGTGGCAACTCTTTCGAAAACTTAAAAATATTGTAAAATTACTTCCCAATTTTTTAAAATTACTTTAAAAAAATTAAGAAAAAAATATATGTTTTAAAAAGGTGGCTACACTACTTGTAAAATTTTTCTTCTAAGTTTTTTTAAGTATTTCTCAAATGCTTCTGCTTGATATTTTTGAAATATTTAGATATATTTAATTTTTCAGATAGGTGGCAACTCTTTCGAAAACTTGCAAATTTCATACAAATACCTTTCAATTCTTTAAAATTGCTAGAAGTTTTTAGTTTCTGATCATTTCGAAGTATTTGAAATGTAAGGTATAACTTATTAATTAGATTTTAAAGCAAGTGGCAACTCTGCTTTTATTATATATTTTGTCATCGAAATTTTTTTTTAAATTATTTTACAAACACTTGTACTAGAAGTTTATTATATGCTGATAGAAATTTTATTTTTTAGACAGGTGGCAACTGTCACAAAAATTTTAAAATTTTCTAAAAATACCTTTAAATTTTTTGTAATTGCTAGAAATTGTATTTTAAATATTCTAGTACCTCATTTCGAAGCATTTGAAACGTAATAATGTAAGATTTTAGAAAGTGGCAACTCTGCTTTTATATTTTGTCATCGAAATTTTCTTAAAGTTATTTGTAAAACACTTCCACTTATAGTTTATTACGTATTGAAGTAAATTTTATTTTCAGATAGGTGGAAACACTACTCAAACAAATTTAGCATAATAACCTTTTAAAATTTTTGAAATTATTAAAAACTTTAGTCTATTAAATCCTCTGGTACCTCATCTCGAAGTGTTTTAAATATAATATATAAACTGAATTAGTTTTTTAAGAAAGTGGCAACTCTAAGCAAACCGTTTTTTTTGATCCAATTGCTCATATATATCTTTCTGGCTTACCTCAGACTTCATATTTCTTCTTTCTTCAAAAAATAAAAACTACATATTTTTCAAATAGGTGGCAGCTCTCTAAAAGCTATAATATAGATTGTATAAATAAAATATAATTCATGTTGTACCAATAGATTGGTGTTCAACTGCTGCATGTATTCGATCTTTTAGAAATATCCGTGAACAAAAAAATGTATTTTGAGAATAATTTGTAGAACCTATGCCTCACCTTAACTTACACCCTTACACTCCACTACAAATCATTTCTACTATTATCCAAAAGTTCTTTCTATAATTATAATTTAAAACGATTCTTGCCAACTCTAAATGAAAAGTGCTCAAAAAGGTATGCTACTCTGCTAAATATTATACATTACGCCTAAAGGTAGGCAGTGATATTTAATTAAAGTTTTTTAATGTTGAGAAATTATCACCGTGGTATGAGATAATTGCTGAATATTAATGTGAGTAGAGGATTTCTTACTAACATACTTTCTTCGCCTTTGGTGTATACATCTAATTTCAGGTTAATTTTATTTCCATTTTAATCAAGTGCGCCACACACATACACATGTTTATCTCAAGCCACACTATTCCTCGCTCACCTACTTATTAGTGCGCGCACTTGAAGCTTGCGCTCCGCACTCGAAAAACTTGCTTCCCACTAAGCCCAGTGTAAACACGCGTTTAATTTGTAATAACATTTACGGTTACACTTTGCAATAATTCAGGAATTTTCTTTTAATTCACTCAGCGCCGCGGCGCTAACAGAAACCCACACACACATAAATACTCATACATGCATATAAGAAGCTCTTATGTGTGTGTGTGTGTGCAAATATACCGTTAGAGCGTCTCCCACTCGTCTTCTCACCTCACCTCGTGTGTGCGCCGAGCATCTCAATGTCTTAACTTACAGTTATATAAGAATCGCTACAACAACCGCTTACATGCCGCACGTTTCCATTTTCTTTTAATTAATTAATTTGTCCTGCACACTTTCGTGGCATGATTCGTGTTATTCGCTGCGACTGCTGTTGTTGTTTTGGGGCTACAAGTACGCGTGGAGGATAAGTGTTTGCTTCAGAGAAGTGAGTCAAGGTAAAAATATGCTTCTCTAATTTTTGTTTGCTTTTCGTTTTTTGTAACGGTACCTCCTCCTTTTCATCTTGTTGCACGAGGATATCAAAGGCGACAACACTACAACAACTAGCCGAGCATTGCTGGCAACCTAACGAATTACTCACCTCAAAAGTTTATAGTTACACATGTGTGTGAGAATATACATATGTGTTCGTGAGTGGTGAGGGATCTGTGTATGTGTGTGTTTGTGTCGCGTGTGGCATGTGGCATGTGAAAACGCGCTAATTGAGACAACTGAAATAATTTCGTAATCTTAGACAAGTATACAAGTAATGCTGCGGGGGTTAAGTGAGCGCTCAGCGCGCCACTGTGTTGGTGTGGGTGTTTGTATACACACAGCCTTATGTATGTAGAAATGTGTGTGATAAATATGTATATTTTATGTAGGTGGCATCTTAATTTGTAGCTAAAAAGTGCACATGAGTGTTTGATAGTTTCGTTGGTTTCTCGCATTTTCGCTGCTTTTTTTTTGCTTTTGCTACATCAACATGCTTTTAGTTGTTTTTTGCTTTTAGCGTGTGGTGCAAGGCTTGAAGGCATGTAGGCAGCAGGCATAGTAGCTGTATTTTTTTTTTTTTTGGTATTGTAATTAATCTGAAAATAATGTAATTTGTAGCTGAGTAATAGTTTTTCTGCATATTAAACGATTGTCAAAACCACATTTCGGAGGAAAATATTTTAAATTCAGTTTATGAAGACAAATTTATTTTATTTTTAATCATAAAACTTTAATTATTTTAGTTTAAATTGAGCTCTCAAATCGAATGGTTCTCAGAAGTCATCTTCGAATAACTTGTCATCAAGTTGTCATTACCAAATAGTAATCAGAAGTTGAAGGTCTGAGAGTGGATGCCACCTATAAATTTAATTAATTTGATATACTCTCTCCTATTAAACTGAGCTGTGACTATATTTTGCAAGAAAAAAAGAGTCCTTTTTGTATCAAAATATAAAATCTGCGGCTAAGTTCGGGTGCAACCGAACATATTATACTCTCGCAATTTATTTAGAGATTCAGGATTCAAAATTGAGTTATATGGGAAGTAGGCATAGTTGTGAACCGATTTCGCACATATTCCACCAGTGTCATCAGGGTGTCAAGAAAATATTATATACCGAATTTCATTGAAATCTGTCGAGTAGTTCTTAAGATATGGTTTTTGACCCATAAGTGGGCGACGCCACGCCCATTTTGCATTTTGTAAAAAAATCTCAGTGCAGCTTCCTTCTGCCATTTCTTATGTTTCTGACTTTTCTCGTTAGTGAGTTAACGCATTTTTAGTCATTTTCAACCTAACCTTTGTATGGGAGGTGGGCGTGGTTATTATCCGATTTCTTTCAGTTTGGTTTATATAGCTTTATTGGTTTGCAAGATATATACAAAAAACCTATTCGGGGGCGGGTTCACGCCCACTTTTCCAAAAACATTACATTTAAATGTGCCCCTACTTAATGCGATCCTATGTTCCAAATTTTATTTTCATAACTTTATTTATGACTTAGTTATAGCTCTTTATGTGTTTTTGGTTATCGCCATTTTGTGGGCGTGACAATGGTCCGATTTCGCCCATTTACGCCCAACCCTCACACTGACCCAAGGAACATGTGTTCCAAGTTTCATTAAGATATCTCAATTTTTACTCAAGTTACAGCTTGCACGGACGGACAGACGGACGGACAGACATCCGGATTTGAACTTTACTCGTCACCCTGATCACTTTGGTGTATATAACCCTATATCTAACTCGTTTAGTTTTAGGACTTACAAACAACCGTTATGTGGACAAAACTATAATACTATCTTAGCAACTTTTGTTGCGAGAGTATAAAAATTTTGTCATGACCTGGGGCTCTACTATGTGCTATCTATGTTTTTCGGGTCGCTGAATCCGAATCGAAGGTCCATTTAACACCTTCAGGTCAGGTTTTTTCAGATAACCCCAGAAAACCAATATGATGGACAGCGATTTTTAAAATTCATCGGATTCCCTTGCAACTCGTCAGGGTTTTTCAGATAACCCCAAAAAACCAATATGACGAAAGCGATTTTTAAAAATCATCGGATTCGCTTGAAACTCGTTACTCGAGGATTTTCAGGGTCTCTGATTACGAATCCGGTTTTCAAAATTCAAAATGGCGGATCCAATATGGCGGACCCCTTTTGAAAAATTCATCGGAATTGCTTCAAATTCGTTACTCCGGGGTTCTCATGGTCGCTGATTACAATTTTTTTGTGTGGCTTTGTATGAGAGTTCTTAATGTAAGAAAAACAGCTTACAACGACATCTGTATGGTCAGAATCGAAATACACATTTTTTCATACTCACATCTACTTTACTTTTAAGATTGATATTAGCGTGGAATAAATTAAGGATGCTGGTAGCATACTTAATACAGCGTTAGAATCCTGCTGAGGTCTTTCAATAGAAATCCTCAGCAGCCTTGTGGTTAATGGCTGAACTTTAAGTCACCTAAAGTGCCTAAAAATTTTATAATTAAAGCTGATAACTGCGAGAGATGAGAGTAAAAATCCATTAGACGTGGTCCTTGAGAACCAGATAAAAGAAGAAAAAATTCCCTACATCTACCATATACCTGTACAGACACTTGAAGATACTAATCACTAATTTGATCCTCCTCCAACCAAAATACAGTCTTTATAGTAGTATAAAGTTTTCATACTAGAAGTATGCCAGAAACTATGCTAGTAGTCTCATATATAGTTGAGTTCTACTGCTAAACGAAATTCGCCGATATATGGTTCGAGATTCAATGTGCGGTTGGTACGCTCTGGTTCACAATATAGTAGTAAATTATGCGATTGTTGAAAAAGATAGCAGTAACGGGCAGTCAATATGGAGCTCATGAGATTATTTTCGATAAGAAAAAGTTTCTCAATAAAACATATCAAGCGGAGGAGCATCAAATATATATGAACATACATAAAAACCGGACATCTATGTTACTATATAGTGCTGATTTGAGTTTCAACCGACCCCTTGCAGGATCGAGGTCCCATCAAACTCTACTTAGAATGAAAATAAACTATTCATCTTCGAATTCTATTCGATGAAAAGGCAGTTAACGAGTTTGGGAGAGTTTGCTGCATTTGCTCAGCACAATTTTCTTCGGTTTGTCTTCCTAATGGAATATCAAAATACTAACCTTAAATAATTAAAGCAATATTATTATAATGCTTAAATACACTTAAGTGTACAGATTTTAAATTACCCAAATCACATGTCAACAACTGCTTGCTGAATTGCACACTTCAAAAGGATTGTTGTTTCTTGTGTTGCAAGCGACACACAAAAAATGCAAAGTGTTGTGGCACATGTGTTCATAATAATTTTTTCTCACACCTTTGGTGAAGACATTGACAATTGCCAAAGGCAATGGATTGTGCGAAAAGAATAAGAAAGAAAAAATTAAAAGAATACAAAAACAAAACAACAAGAACAACAATAAAAGAAATTTTAAAAGAAATCACAAAGTAATTCTTAGCAAAAGAAAACAGCTTGCGGCTGACAGGCCTTGCGAGTGGTGTGGTGTGCGATTTTTTTTTTTAAATGGTTTAATAAAACAACAACAATAACAAATCTGGGCTCACTGGCAAAATTTGAATACATGCGACGCCGCTAATTGCCCTTAAGGTGCCAAAAACATAAAGCATTTGAAATGATACTTTTTCTTTCTTTGCAACCGAAAATTGGTTGTATATACATGTGTGTTGTTGTATATGTGGGTGTGTGCACCGTAATCTCTGTTCATAACTTTAAAATGCGACTTAATGTTGCGTTCATACGCTTTAAATGCTTGCAACAGGAGAGAAGCGGGTGCGTATTAAGTTGTAGCTTTGCTCTTTAGCAACAACAACACTAACAACAACATTTAACACTGCTGGAACCCTCCCCCCCCGGTAGCATCCGTTTACAAAACGAGCTCATTTACAAGTGAACAACATCCTACTAATTTTTCTGCTGCCTGCCTTGCTACCACATGTGGCAAGTACGCGTACGTAGCTCCCGTTTTTTCACTTTGTATGCGCGCCACTGATTTCCCTACGGCTGTCTGACTGTCTGCCTGCCGTGTGTAAGTGTGTGGCAAATTAGGGAAAAGTCGCAACACGTGACTTCGTGTCTTTTCCATCATGCAACAAGAAAACTCGGCGCGAAATCGTGTTGCAAGCACAGAAAAACGGTGGAAAAGTATACACCTCCGCTCACATCTGCCCGCGGAGCCTGGGTAATATTTTTACGGCGAAAAAAGTTGAAAATAAAAACTTTTAAATATAATGAAGGCAAATACGCAGATGAGCGCATTTGGCATATCAACGTGGAATTGCTTGCAACAAAATACAAAAAAAAAAACAACAACAACAAGTTTTTTGTTACAACAGCTCTGCTGATGAGCTGGTGGAATGTTTAATATTGCTTTCCACTGTCTGCGTTTCTGTTTAGCCAGATTTTTTTTGTGAGCACGCACATATATTCACAGTTAAATTTACAGTTAAATATATGTGTGTTTGTGCTTGGAGTTGAGTGTGAAAGTTTTTCGTGTCAGCGCCACACCGCTGCCATCGCTTTGCCACTCAAGTTGCGCGCGTTTAAATATGCTTGCAACTGATAACACAACTTGCCCCTGTTGCAAAGGTGAAGCGCAGGGGTGGAGGCGGTGTTTGACTTCTCAGCGCTAAAAGACACTTGAACAATACAATAAAAAACACCGCAAAGCCAACGGCAACACAGCGGCTCAACACATACACGAACAGGTGAGCAGCAGTGACAGTCAAACTTAAAGGCAGCCAGCCAGACAGACAAAAAAACGGTATATTTAGTTGGGGCATCAAAAGTTAAATCCGCAGCAATGCGCCAAAGTAATCCCGGCACTTGAAGACTTTGACTGCTGGCACACACAGAGACACATGTACATATATAGATATGTATGTACACCCCAGCCATATAACTTGGCATGTTGACGACTTCCAGGTATGCGCTACTAACTATATAAATACTTGACTTTTCGCCGCATTTGTCTTAGACAACATGCCGCAACGCGCGTTGTTGCTTATGCTGTGCTAGTGGCAGTGGCAGACGTGAAAAATTGCAACAAATGAGTTGGCAAATTATAATGCAAGAAATCTGTGCCGCAAAGCCACTTTTGCAACGCACACACCTAAACTCATGTATACTGAATGAGGTGGAACTAGCAACATGACTTTTGAAATGTGGCGACAACTAATGGCAAGCAGCGCTCAGCAGTCGGCAACAGACAGTCGACACGGCGTTAGTAGACATTGACGCAGCTGAGCGCACGCTGGGAGGATTATTGTGTTTGCTGAAAGGGTTGACAAGCTGCTTTTCTAATAGATTATATACTTTAAGGCCTTATAAATAATTTTAGTATTAAACCTTGGTGGCTGAGAAGAAAATTATGCTCACTCTTTTGATCAACTTACTTTCTTTCTAAAATTTTTTTGAGTTGTTTTTTTTCATATTAAGGAACTAAATTATGTTATTGAATCATGTTCCTCCAATAATTATGGATACAAGCCTTGGATAGACCACTAGAGCTTCTATGTCTAACAATTTCTTATTCTACAATAATAACTAGTACACCCCCTCCTATACCAACTTCCGACTACTAAAAAGAAACACCCAGCGATTCAGCGAAAGAGTTTCTGATTCCTGCACAGTCCTGTATGTTTGTAGTTCTATTTATTAGTATTCCGAAATATGATTTTGTGGTCTTTATAAAGTAATCTTCAATTAATCGCAATTTTAAGGTACAATTTTTCATCTTCTCTTTAGAAAACGCCTAAATGTATGCAATACTTCAATAATCTCTCTCATTATAAAAATGTTGCCTACATTTGAGCGCAATATGAAAAAGTAAAAGTGAAGTCGCACATCAAGTATGTTGCTAAAGTCCCTCCGATCCTCTTAGACATATTCTGCAAAGCTTTCCGGTCCTCTTTCTTCTCGCCTTCTTCACATCTTTCGCGCATATTTCAATTATACGTCGGAATAAAAGTTGTAAGCGTGAAAATTAAATGAAATGTTAAAACTGCAACCATTAATATGTACAATGTAATGACTGTGAGGCAGAAAGTTGGCCGGTAGATTATGAAACTCTGTGCAAAGTTTTGTTTTCTCGCTAAACAAAAGCAGACTACGCAATTGAAACCCTAAACAATGGCTCAGTTATATAAATAATATGCACTTCGCAGAATCCAAAATAGTTGTGGACAAGAACCAAGAAGTTTATAGATTTAAATTGTGGCCGCAATTAGCTAAGGAATGGCTTGCTTTCAATAAATTTAAAGAGAGAGTACAATTGGTGCAACAAAATTTAAAAGAAATGCCTGCAGATGATAAGATCATAGAGGAAAATGTCACCTGAGTGTCCTGTACATACTTTATTTGTAATTTGAAGACACTTAAAGCTGACAATCATTAATAAAGTCATAAAAAGAAACCAAAAAACTTTCGAGAAATTAGTTTGGATTTATTTGCTTTGACCTGCCATAGTATATGTATAGTCCATAGTATATGTATAATCAAAGTCATTCAAATTTCATAATTTTATATATACGCCGCACTCTGCGTCAACAATAACGGTTTGCAACGTCAAACAGTGTAGCTTATATTAGTGTGCCAATTAAACCAGTTTACGCGACGAAAGTTTTCTTAATAAAGTAACAAAATTCTAAATTCTAGTTAATTTTTACTGCTACCGAGGGATAAACTCGTGCACGCATGCTAACATAACTGTCGCTTAAAATAAGCTCGCATTAAAGCGGTACAAGCGAGCACAAAGTAACGGTAATAGCTGATATTCTCGCTTGTTTTCATGGCTCTCCAGTGCATTTCTGACACCTAGTAGCGTCTCTCTCTCGCTCTCTCGCTCTCTCTGTCTCTCTTTCTCGCGTTCACTCACTCTATCGCCGCCATATTCATAAAGCCACATATTTGATCTTCGCTGCTTCGTACTTCCATTCCTTCGTTTCTTCGCTCCGCATGTTATGCATTTCGCCTTGGAAAGTCACTTAAGCAGTTTACTGCAGTTGTTCGCTTAAATGAAATTACATCCCTTCAACCGAATAAATACAACTTTATTGCATGAATTTGCACTCGTCCGCCTTGTATGCACTACCAGAGTGCGGAGGCTGTGGCGAAAGTCCGCGCGTTGGACCGCTCATTTGCACTTGGCCATAAAATGTTGAAACTTTTGTTGCCAGTTGGTTTTGATAACGCAGCCGCGGCTCCAACTCCTTCTGTTTCTTCAACTTCTCTTCGCGCGCTGCTTAATTGAAAGCTGCAAATATTCGTAAGTAATCGACACAGACAGGTAAAAAGTAAATTCTGTTTTGCACAGCCACTGCCGAGCGCGGCGCGGCGGTAGTTCTGCCAGTTATGGTAGCTGTCTGTTGGCATACGGCGCGACCCAGTGCCCGCTTGTTCTCGTTTCGCCAGCAACGATAATTGCAACGTACGAGGCAAACGTGCGTAAACGTGCAGAAACTTTACGTCAATTAAGCTCATCTGCAATTGTTGTTCCATGCAAGTTGGCCTGTTCGCCGCTCTGTAGGGTCAACGGTGCCACGTACAGGCATTTGTTGTACAGTGTGTTGGTTGGAGATATTTCTTGGTCATATTTAATGCTTAATACAATTTTTAAAATAAGAAAAAATCAGAAAATCCATATTTGTTAGTCAGGAAATAATAATTATTAACGGAAATTTATCGATACCCAAAAATTGTATTTGTGGCAATATGCTATGGCTCAAAATTTTCTATTGAGAATGCTACTTTTCAAATTTGCAAAAACTTATGAAGCAGCTTTTACTACTAAAATTTGTCGATAACACATCTTAGTGAAAATTTTATTATCGATAATTTTTTCTCTCTTAGGTATTCTGCAAATGTCAACAAAATTTACGCAAACAAAATTTATCGCTAACAAAAATTATTAAAAAATGAGTTATCGATAAATCGGAATTATCGATAACAAACATTCATGCGGGAAAAAGTTATCGATAAATTTACTAATCTACATTTTATAGGTATTTGCAAAACTCAAAAATCGTCGATGCACTTTCTTCATAAACTGATGAGTTAGTCCTTTCTTTCGCTCTAGTCTTGAAGATAACGGTAGATATTATATGTATGATGTAACTGAATTGTAGTTAAAATTAAGACCTTGTGTATATACATAGAAGATGTATATATTATTATTCGATCAAAGATCTGTCTAAGGTTCTATGTAAGAACTTACGAAACCTATTAAATATAATCTTGGAAGAACAACACTGCAGCTTCAGGCAGGTTATGTCATACCTTCGCCGCATATTTTCTGCGCACCGTACCTTAATAACTACTACAACAGCATACTGTTCAGCTGAAAATTGTAAAATACACGCACATAACTATATATACAGTTAACGGTAACGCCGTTCTTTCGCGAGACTTCCGCTTCTTTAGCAATCCGCTTTCACCGTCATTTACGTTGCAAAGTTTAAAGTTTTCTTGCACTACTTCTCGCTGGCACCTACGTTTAGTACTTGCTGAATTGCTGTTGTTTTTGCTATTGTTGCCGATATAGTGTCGAGGTCCTAAAGCATATTCTCATTACGCAATTGTAAAACTTTTAATGTTGCTCATTCAATTCATGCCATACTCTTTCTTATTGCTGCCACTGTTACTGTTGCTATTGTTGTTGTTGTTATTTTTCTTGTTATTGTTGCAACACATCTCTCGCTTGCATTTCGTTTGCACGTTTATTGCCATATCTGCTTAATTACTTTTGTTGCTGTTGTTGTTGTTGGCACACATTTTGTTGTAATTTATGTGATGTTTGTTTTGTGCAGTTTCGCTATTCCAACGCTTCGGCTGCTGTTTCCGTTTGTCTCCGTTGCATTTTCGGCGTTTTTGCTTTATTGTTCCGCTATCTTGCATTCTCCGAGTATGGGCCATGAAAGCAGAGGGGCGTTAATGTGCGTAAATCGTGTTTTCCTGCAGGAAATACTTCGGACGGCAAAAGTACGAATGTGTAACTTTATTGCAAGCATAAATACCGTTAATATTAGCACCGTTATTTTTAGTTACAGTTTACTGTGTATGTTTAGTGTGTTTCCTGGGCGATTTCATTCACAAGTGTATTGATTTTTTTGTTTAATTGGTGGCAACCCTCGATATATATTATTTTCTAAAATTAAAGTTGCAATTCTTTTTGTAAAATATTATGACATACATATGAAGGCAACTATAGGAGTGTATCAGCAACTTTCTTCCTCAAACATCTCTCAGCAATTTAAAAAAAAAAAATATAATTTTTATAGCACCTTGGTAAGCCTGCTCAAAGAGATACCAATTCAACACTTCAATATTGCACATCCTGCACTCATCATGTGGCCTCAACCAACTCATTTCGTTTTCAATGACAAACCTCATTTCCAATTTATGCGCATTTTTCATTCTCATTTATCGCGCCGTTTGAGGTATGAGCAGGTGGGTCTGTCACATATTCAACTATATAAAGCAAGGTGTGGGCAACAGCTGTAGTAAAATGCCAAATTCCATATACATACAGATGCCTACTGATGAGTGTACATTTAAATGACGAAAATTTTACGATACAAACCACATATTTAGGGGTCTCCTCAGCACATTGAAAAACATACGTGTATTCGCAACCTTGAATATCTATCCATCCACGTGAAATTTAACTGTTACAAGGACAATTTCAGCGAAGACGCAATCCAAACACTCAAACGCTGCCAGCGATTATGAAAGACTAAACTTATTTACTCGTATGTACAAGCGAAAGCAGATGTGTGGCAAAGTGATAAGTAGCCTGAAGTTGTGACAGTTCCTCCGAGGCGATAGGTGTTTGTGAGCCCAAAAGTGTTATAAGTTCATAGACTTTTGACGTTGAAGCGCATATAATTTAATAATTAATTATAAATCATATATTAGGTATAGAAATCCATTAAATTTTGTATTAGACTTCTTGAAATCATATACTATATTCTATAAAAGAAGATAAAACTTCACCTAAGTTTGGGATTCTGAAGGGAAATATATTGTTTATTTTGAAAACCACTTTTAATATGGTTAAAGTTGCTGAAAAGCAAATTATTAATTGTGAGAACGGTCCTTGAGAATTGAAGGTTTGAGACCAATCCTAAATAGGATTAAATATGTTCATACATCATCAGATGTTTCTCATGACACCCGACGAAAGCTTTTTACGCAAATTGTCCAACTCAAACAAATGACTCTATACAAATGATAGATATGTGGATGATTGTATGTATTACTCGGTGCAAACCACCGATTGTATTGGGATCTATAACATAACAAGCCTTTCTGCTGTAAACAATGACAGTCAAAGTCCTTAACCTCAAAATTATCTTTAGGGCTCACCGTTGTACGACATTTTTTCAGAACTACGCCATTTTGTTAATTTTTGATATCTTTCAAAAGTCGTTGTATAGAAAATACCTTCCACCTTAAAAGACTTTTTGAATTTTTGAGTTTCAGATACTCATTTGGCCTGAATCATGTCAGCAGTTGGGGAACTTTTTTTAGCATCCCCCAAGACAGTACATAACTCCGGAAGTTTTCAAAATTTTTGTGAAAAAATCTTAAAATATAACAGAAAATATACCTTATTATGTCCAAAAAACTTCGAAACATTCGATCGTTTGCTTTCTTTAAAAAAAAATTCACGAAAATCGCCTAATTTTTCATGGGTTACCATGGTATAGCCCCTTAAGGTAATTCTATTTGCTTAATAAGCTGCAATTGAATATATCATCTAATCATATACCATTATAACCTCGAATATTTCTATGCATAAAATTTTCTAATTAGAAAACTTGGCATCTCAATTTGAATAAAGTAATCTAGAACTTCACGCTACTTTTTATATGAATTGGTCATTAAATGATGTATTTGAATAGTTATCAAATGTACTAATGGGATCCCTTAGAAATTTATTTCACATAAAATTAAAACTTTTTAACAAAAGGATTAAAATTTGGGAACCTATGGCTAATTTATAGTTAATCATATAATCTCTCCTCTTGGCTGTAATCATTAAGCGCTTCATAAAACCAAAAAATGTCCTACTACATATTTTGTTTTATTTTCATTTATTTTTTTTTGTTATTTTTTCCTGTATTTTTTATAGTTTTATCACGTAAATCTATGAGCACTTAAAAACTTAGCGCGCACATGTTAAATATTTATGCAGAAATTTGCTATTATTATTTACGTTTACCAAGCCAATAAAGTCTTTTTTACACTTTCACTACCACGGTGACCCCGCCAACAATGAAGGGTCAGCCAAAAGGATTGGGCTGAAATTACCAAAACAAACAAAAAACTACAAGAGAAACAAGTGAAACAAGCGAAAAAAAGAAAATAAATTAAAAACACATTTTGTTTAAGTTGACCCACATAAAGTAGTAACAGTACAAAAGCCCTTAGGGGCCCACGCCGTCACACACACACACACACACGTGCCACTTAATATACGCACCTACACAGACGCATAAATAGTTGGCGTCTCACATAGCGGCGATCCACGTAGCTCGGGGAAGTTGTTTGCATATTTTATTTACTAAAATGACAATCGCTTGTACCAATAAAGGCACACACACACGCGCATACACATACATATATAAGCACAAATACCGTTACATAGCCACACGCGCGCACATGCCGAGGCGATGCCATGAATAATGAAGGCGGCGACAAAAGAAAACCCGGAAAAAGGGTCAATAACAAAAGCGAAATGGTTGCTTTGCATGCGTGTGTGTGTGTGTGTAGGTGCACAAGTGCCTTGACAGTGATTTTTAATAAGTCTCGGCCACAGGCTGTTGCGACGACAGCGTTCGACTGGGCACAAGTTGTAGTGCCACTGGAACCTTTTTTCACTTTTCACACAGCGGCCTTTGTTGTCCTTTGTCTCCGTGGGACACACAAGCCATACTGGCTGCCGCCTGTTCGCTAGCGGTTGTGCCGTGTGTGTGTGTCTGTGGGTAACTGGCTGCGTGAAAGTGCGAACGTGGAAAAGTGTTTATGATAAGATTGTCATCACGTAGGGAAACGGTCAATCGATGTGCTCGATTGCAGATTGGGCCGGCAGTCATTTCCATTTACCTACTAACGGTAGTGATTGAAAGTGATTTGCAGTTTCTCTTGTGTTGTTGTTGTTGTTGTTGTTATTATTCGGTGCTCAATCTGAAATTTTATTTGGGCACCCAAAAAAGGCAAAGAATTTTGTGCTAAGAGCAGTGTTGTTTTGTGCGCCACATGTGAGAGTCTATGTGTGTTCGAATAGCTTTCCAATATACGGCCCACCCTCAGCCCCGCTTTTAAATTCACATCATTCAATGGCGTGTGACCTGACAATGTTGTGAAAATATTGCGGAAATTGTTTTAAATATTGCTCGCAAAATGAAATATTGTAATGGAAATAACCGTAACGGTGTTTGTAGTGTGTTAGCCATTAACCACAGACACGCCTACATGCAGAAATTGATTTATGATTTTATATGGAGCTTTTATAGAAGGCTCTGCTGGAAAATTTATGCTTAAATTTTTTATTGTAGTGAATTCGTTTTTATTGTAGAAGAATTGATGTTTTTATTTAGAACAGTTACCATGTGAGACGAGTGAAACCGAATATTTAGTTAAATAGTTTGACTAGAAAATAGTAAACATGTTAAATAAAAGAATTTAATATTATCGATATACAATCGATATTTTTTCGATATTCATAAATTTATCGATAATCGAGAAATGATTTTCTTTACCAAATTCGAAATATGCCCAAATACATTTGATAAATTACTGATAAAAAGCAAGGAAATTAAATTAAAATTCTAAAAATATCGATACACAATAGATATATTTTCGATATTTATAAATTTATCGATATTCGCTATATGCTTTTCATTACCAAATTCTCAAAAGCTAAAATTAAAAAAAAAATAAATGTAAAATAATAAAATGTAATTTAATAATCGATAGTAATAAATTTATCGATATTCGATAAATGCCAATTACCAAATTCCCAATAACTCATTCAAATTCTCCAATAACTCAGATTCAATTTATTAAATTATATGTATGTATTCGTGTTTTTTGCTGGATATATTATCGGTTATATGATGTTGTTATTCATATCGATATTCGATACATATTTTTACAGAAGCTATTTAATTGATTTTAGATATAACTTTTAATATTACTTCGTTTCCTTATTCACCTTGCTTGATTTATATACAACCAAAGAGATTTATAAAATTATCGATTTTCGATATATAATTTCGATTCAGAAATTTGCCATAATTTCCAAATTATTTTTTATTATGCCTAATTTCAATATACACCATCGCTCGCCACTCCACCTTTCTAGAACTTCACTAAACTGCAATCTTAACCGATTTTTCGATTAATTGTTATCGATTATTATAATATTTATCGATATATTTTTAATTATCGATAAATATTGATTGTTATTTTTATTTGTGTTTACGTATGTAAATCATAAGCTTCTATTTTACTCAAAATTTGGTTCTTCGGAATGGATGTCTGAATTCCCGGTAAGGGCCACCTTTACAGCACTTTCTAGAAAAGTATATACAAAAGCATAATCATGGATATAACTGAATTAGACAGTATACTGGACTATTTGTGATTAATACCTAATCTCAAATATATATCCCATATGCATATTTCCAAAAAATCCAAAAATTGCTTCAAATTTCCTACTGGGTTCCTATGCGTAAAAAATGTTCCAAAGTAACTTTCGTTAGATTTTCAATTAATTTCACATATTTTTGTTATTTTTCAGGACTTTATTTTTATTTTTCCTTTCGCTACCGAATTTCACTTTCGAATTCGAATTGGTATTAAATTCAATAGTTATTGGTTTTTTGGTTTTGCAATTATTTAGCATTCGTGTTGGTATTCAATTTAGCATTGCCATTATTTGCAAAGCTTCCTTTTTGGTTGTGTTTTTGTTGTTATTGCGCCTTAAGCTGTCCGAGCTGTGCAAATTATTGATGAGAGAACGCAAAAAAGTGCAACAAAATGCGAACATAAGCTCCGACGCCACTAAATATGCAATATTGGACGGTGTTTAAATTTCAAAAGCAACAACACACACACACACAAGTATTTGGAATTGAACGAACTAGCAACGCTACAGCCGAGTCCAACATTTGAAACACAACAAACAACAACAGAATACACACACACACCCCAAAGAATGTAAAATAAATACATGCATGTGGCAGCACAAAAACTAACAGACTATTAAACAAATAAATAAATAGTTGAGAATAAAGTTTACTTGCCACGGGTTACACGATGGTCAGGCGGTGAGTAGGAGAGACGGCAGTTGCCTGAGTTGAGGTGGCGACTATGCCATGTTGTCGGTTTAGTTTTTTTCTGTTTATTTCTGCATTTGCAGCAGCTTATTTTGCAGTAGTTGCTTCACTGCTTCATGTTGTATGCCACATTTTGTTGCATGTTACGCTTGTATGCCACACATACATATGTGCGTTTGTGCGTGTGCATATCTACGCTTCGGTGATTCGGCCTCGCGGTTGTTGCTCTTCATTCGCCCAGCTCCTTGTGGCTCTAGAACAACAACAACAATAACAACAACAGGAACTCAATGCGAATGTGTTGGCTCGCAAAACTGCACTAACTGAAAGCGGAGCATTAAATTGCGATATTTTTCTATGTGTGCCAAAGGAACTGCTGCACACTGCATGTAGCATTCGCCATAAAAATAACAACAAAAACAAGAACAACAATGCCATGTAGAACATGAACTATGCCAGCAGCTCCAACACAACATTGTGGCCATAGTGGCAGGCAATGGCAATGGCAATGGCAGCGAGCGCCAACAAACCTACGGAGAGTCATTTGCATTTAAATTATCCGAAATTTTCTCATTTCGCTATTTTAAGTATGAAAAATTGGGCTGACCCCGCCAGAGCTCCCAGCTCCATTGGCAATGACAAACAAGAATTCAAATGAGAAATACACAAAATGCAAGGCATACTCGTAAAAGTGGAGATAAAAAACAACAACAAAAAAGCAAAAAAAAAACAAAAATAAAATTAAATAACTGTAAAGAACTATGTAGTTTGTGTAAAATATTTGCAATATTTAGTACTAGGTGCATTAAAATGTAGAGCACACTTCGGCATGCCTGTGATACTCGTAATGTGGGGAAGTGAGTGCAGGAATTTTAATATATTCACAGAGTAAAAACCTGGGAAAAAAATTAAATGTACTTTTTAGGGTAAAATATAGAATTGGTTTGTTCATTAAACTTAAGAATTCTCCAATTTTGTAAACCACATAAATTTTTTGAAAGTTTTAAAAGAAACGATTATCATCACTTATTCTATATTTTTATCATCATAATATTAATTAAAATTAATTTATATGAATAGGGTTGCATTTTCATATATTTTGAACTTTAACCCAAAAATATTATATGAATCTTTTTAACTGCAAGAAATAGTTAGAGATATGAGTGAATGGACAGTTTGAGCTACAGAAAAGCGGTAAAATGCTTTCTCTTATATACACTTCAGCTCATTTAAGGAACGTGACTTTGCTAAAATTTGGTATTACGCCGAAATGTAGGCAACATTTTGCTACTAAAATGTCTATATTTGAGATTACTTTGACAAAAAAATGCTGTTTAAGATAAGAAAGCGATAAAGTTGAGAATTAGAGAGATTTAGACTTCCAAATGTCGCTTTTTATAGCGTGCCGTTGTTAGAGAGTTGTAATATACATATAATGATGTTTTTGTATTTTAAGTTTAAATATCCATGACTAAAAGTCTGCTGCCATATATGACACAGGTTATGAGTTGGTAATAATAATAATGGCCTAATAGTTCAACATATTCAACATTTTCCTTTTCTCTTCTTCTTCGTTTTTATTCAGCGCAAACTGCATTTTAATTCATTATAGTCCACAATAGGCTAGTGATGGAAATCTTATGTATATAAACATTGTTACTATTTTCTAATTATTTCTGATATTTGCAAATACTTTTCAGAATATATGTTCTAGATAAATTAAGTTCAAGATCAGATTTCCACACTGTCAAAATTTCCAAAATATTATCACAAACTTGACCAATGGCCAGTTTTTATTAAAAATATCTTAAACTTTTATAAAGATAATCAGATGTAAGTTCTCTTTTGTAACCAATAAGACTAAGTTAGGTTGATGGGCTTTGGTACTTAGTCGAGGAAGGATAAAGGGGCTATACCAGAGTAACCCATGAAAAATTAAGAGATTTTTTTAAGAAAGTATGTACATGATCCAGTGTTTCGAAGTTTTTTGGACATAATAAGGCTATATTTTAAGTTTTTTTTTTCAAAAATATTGAAAGATAGCGGAGTCTTCGGAGGTGCCAAATAAAAAGTTCCCCAATTGCTGACAAGATTTCGGCCGAATGAGCAGCTGAAACACAAAAATTCAAAAAGGTTATTAAAGTTGAAGATATTCCCTATACAATGAATGAATTTTGAAAAATATCAAAAATTAACAAAATGGCATAGTTCTGAAAAAATGTCGTTTTTTTAGTTAAGAAAATGGTCATTTTTTATTGCCAAATTGACAATTTTCAGCTAATCAAAAAGATCGTAGGTCATTATATAGTAAATATAGTCAAGAATACTCAGTTTCAATTTGAAGTCGATTGGTCAATTTCTCCTTGAGTTTAGATGGTAGCAATTTTAAAAAATGTCGTTCCGAGAAAAATGCGTTTAAAGTTTCGACTTATATGTGAGAACGGTTGTTATTTAGAACGCTGCCATTCAAAAACTATTCAAGATACAACCCTACCACTTTCACAGGATATTTTTGAAAGTATAAACTATCGAATAAGCAAAAAATAAAAAAAAATCGATTTTTTAAAAGTGTCTATTTTGAGTATAAAATTTGAGTATTTGAGTATAAAGTCTTCAAAAAAAAATTTAAATTTCTGTTTTTTCGTCGATATTTAATTATTACAATTGCTATTCAGAGGACATAAAAATAGTATATTTTTTCCATTTAACTTCCAACTTTTCTTTTTTTTCTCTATTAATTCACCACAGCTCCCTTGCCACATCAAGTGTTAATTACATTTTTCTCAAATTTGCTATGAATACCGCACTTGGCTTTTGTCTGCTGACAGTAATTGTATTGAGGGCAACATAAATATTTTGCAATTAAATACACAATAAACCTGAGTTGCAGCATCCTTTACACATATTCGTTATAACACTTTGTTGTTGTTGTTGTTGTAGTTGTGTTTTGTATGCTGAAAAAGTTCGTTAAATCGTATTTTCCGAGAAAGTTTGGGCAGAAAAAACGCAAATTTTCGCAGTCAAACACAAACTATGCGCAAATGTACGAGAGTGGAGAAAACAAACTCGAAATAGAAACAGGCAACAACAACAATTGCAACTGGCAAGTGGCAAGTGGCAACTTTAGCTGTGGCGCAAACAGTTGCACATGCAAACTGAAATTGCGAATTGCAGAATTTTGTGCACAAAACAAAACAAAGCAGAGCAAAAGGAAAACAAAAGCAAAAAAAGAAATAAAAATGTCTGCAGTTGTGAATAATTCGCCGAGTGCGAAAAAGTTTAAACACTCAAACGCCAGCAATTACAACGCAAGCTTAATACAATTTCCAACTATTCGCTTTGTTAGCTCATCATAATCATCAACGCCACAGCAGCAGCAGCAGTGATGGCACAATTGCTGCAACAATTGTCACAACAACAACAGTAGCAATAACAACAACACTAATAATATGTTGCATTACACAGCCAAGTAGCGGCATTTAAGCACTCGTGTTGCCGCGTCGTGCACATAAACGACTCAATGAGCCACTACACACAGCCTCCACACTGTATGTGAGATAGAATGTAAGGATGTGTGTGTGGATTCCTCTAAGCATTTTGCACTTGCACTTAGCCCCCACTCGTGTGTGCGTTATGCTGCTGATGTGACGTTCAGTCAGCCCGGCAGTGTGTGTGCAGTGTTTGTCTCGTTTGCTAATCACCAAGTGACCTTTGCCATTCAACGCCCGCTGTCTCCGACCGTCGGACGGCTACCTCTCGGCGCTGCACATTGTTTCTTGCAAACGGAAAAAGCGAGAACTTGCACTGCCTGCAGTCATTGCCGTCATCATTCACATCATCAACACGACAAACACGCTTGTTAACGTCAGCAGCAGCCAGAGTAGAGGCAACAGTCGTAGCAGCGCTGCCGGCAGCAGCTGAGGCAGAGGCTGCAACCAGATTATCAATGTTTTGTGCTTGCACTGGGCACCGGTGGTGGCCTCAAATGCGACCGCTGCCGTCGTTACCACCAACAACAACACCGCAACAGCACTCCACCGCCAGCAGCAGCAGCGGCTCAGCCTCACCGCAACAACTGCACTTGCGGGCGAAATGTTGTGCCGCACAATGGCAACGCGTAGTCCCCGGGACAACGACAGCAGCTTGGCTCGGCTGAGCTCATGTGTAGTTGCACACACACACTCTCTCACATGTGCATATTTGCGTAGCTAGAAAAACAGTGAAAATGTGAAAAAATGGAATATTAAAATGTAAGAGCGAGATATGCAAAGATAGCCAGAAGGAGACGGTGGAGGATGAGGTGTGTGTGGTAAAA
This sequence comes from Zeugodacus cucurbitae, assembly GCF_028554725.1. Lineage (NCBI taxonomy): Eukaryota > Metazoa > Arthropoda > Insecta > Diptera > Tephritidae > Zeugodacus > Zeugodacus cucurbitae. The sequence continues at coordinate 76,319,012 of NC_071667.1, read as the reverse complement.
CCGAAAAACGTTCCATTATCTGGGACAACGACGGCTTAGGCAGCCAACGCAAGCAACAACAACAACAAAACGAATAACAACAATTATGTTAGCAAGCTCCGGGGCTCTCGCACAACCGCCGCCATTTATGTAATTCCGTGTGTGTGTTTGAGTGCTTAAATACCCAGTAAGCGCTTGAAGTGTTGGCGACGCACTCGAAAGGTCCTCAGTTCACTTTACACAGTCAAATGTTGGCAATTGTTGGTGCTTTTGCCGGTGTCACATGACACTTGTGTTTCAGGGACAGTTTTTAGTGTAACTCTCAGAGGTGGTGAAGGTGTTTCGAATTGGAAGTAGCACTAGTTGGGATTATTAAAATTTGTATTTAGGTAATTATGAGTCTTGGACCTGTTGTGGGTGCTATACGTACTATAAATAAGGTCGAAATATAATTCCCTTTGATTCGAGACACATGATCTTTCAAGGGATCACTGTAACAAAACTGTGCGCTCTTCGTTTCACCTTATGTAATGAGAATTTGATCTTAAATGAAATAAAGAAGAACGCAGCTCATGTTAACTTTGCTAAAGAGAGAGAGAGAGCTAACTATATATTTAGTCCTGGTTTTACTTATTTGTGAAACCTTTTCTTTTCAGTCCATATTTGAGCTTCTGAGTTACAAACTCAGGTTTATTAAGCACTTCGGTCTTATTCAGAACTTACGGAAAATCAATCGTCTGAAAATTTTTAGATTTGATCATTTCCAGAAAATCCTGCGAAAAGCTGATGCAATTAAGATCTGGAGGCAGAAATGGGGACGGTTTCGAAATTGAAGACAGAACACACTCGTCTTCGCAAAAATAGTCAGTGACTAATAAAAGTTTTGGTCTGTTGGTTGGTTTATGTTTTGTCAAGTCTCTATAACTTATTATATTTACAATTAGTGTCTCGTATATATTTTATAGGTTATTGACAATCAATTAGGCAACACAAATATAAAAATTTTTATGGCAGTATATAATTGGAATTGTCTTCATGCCAATTATTTAAAAGATAAGCTCTTTTAGCTTATAAGAGAAGAGAAGAGTAGAGATACAGATAGAAAGAATGAAAAGAGAGTACAAGTGGTGTTCCGAGTGGACTAAACTAAGTCCCATGTGCACAGATTTCCTTGGTATCAACTACAGAACATAAATGAAATTGATGAATGTCACAAACAATTGCTACTAGGGTTAAAAAGAAAATTGTTTGAAAAGGAAAATATCTTTGAAGATAGATTCCATAGACTCCAACGATGTTATAATTAAGATAAAAATATAAAATTTTCTCACAAACGTTATTTGTTATTTAGAGATCTAGAACTATTCTTCAAATGTTTTGGTTGCAGAAAGAGTTCGGATTAGGATGAGATCGTTATTTACGGCAAGTGATCATTACAGTTATTAAATAATTAAACTTGATTACACATTAGGGTTATCCAAATATTTTTGAAAAATTATAAAATTATAGATTTAGACGGAAACGTTTTCACACAATTTAATACACCGAAAATATACATTTTTCTTCCAACCAAAAAAAAAAAATTTTCAAATGAACATCCCTAACGCTAACTAAAAAGTGTTATGCCACTTTTTGCTCAACACTAGGCACAGCTGTTGCAACACAGTTGCAACTGCGGCTAACTTCTATAAAAACAATGGAAATGACATATAAACTAGCGAACTTGCAGATAAAGCAACGAGAAGAGCTAAGTGAAAAAATATATAAAAAAGGAACATATGAAACTAACGCTACCGCAGTCAATGCAACAGACACACTTACACAGCGCTGCTGCGGTAGCTTTGCCTCAACAAAGTATCGCATTGCAGTTGCAGAGCAACAACAACAACAACAACAATAGTAGCAAAAGATCTGTTGCTGTTGAGTATTGCCCACTCAAAGTGGCTAACCGAAACGCACCAAAGGCAACATTAAATAAACTCAACGAAGCGTTGAGGGAGCCAGCTACAGAGCGGGCAAATGAAAAGATGCACTGCAACACAGTGTTGTGCAAAAAAGTTGTAGCTTGCATGTTGTGATAATAGTTATTTTTGCTACAACAAACAAAAACAAAAAACAAGAAACACGCCTCCAGGGATGTAATGATACTCTGCTGCACAGTGCGAGCAAAGCTTTTTACAACCTTTTTGCGCAAAAGTCAGCGCTCAGATGCTACATGCATGTGAGAGGTGAACTGGAGGGGAGAGTGGAAAACTACACATGTTTGTGCGTGTGTGCTCTTTGTGGCACATTTACAAAGTAAAATGTTGCTTTCTCTTAATTTAATTTTTTTGCGAAACTAAATTCTTAAAGCTGCTTAAAAGCTTTTGTGCGCCTTTATAAAGCAGCCACTGGTCAAATCATTCACTTTTGCGCTTTTGTTCTGCTACTTTATCACATTTTTATTTTACATTATTTGTTGCTTTGTTTCGCGAAATTACCACTTTAATGCCATTTTTTTTTTTTACAAAAACACTAACACACTCAAATACAGTTGTACAAAGCATACGCTTTGGTGTGGCGTCTGTAAACAATAGCAACAACAAGAACAAAAAATCGCCAATTGGATTTGCCGCCTCGTTTGTAATCGTTTATGTTGTAAGGCGGCACTTACACATGCTTTGCAAGCGCTTCGAACAACAACAACAGCAACAACAAGTGAAAATACAAAAATGAAAATTTCTATGTGTAAAGGCTTTCATATGCACCCACAACTAAAAGTTTATTGCCCATTGTCCACGCTGCCATCCATTTACATGCCTACGCACATGCACTCATATTGTCACACACACTCACACACACACAGAGAGACAGCGGGCATATGCAAACACCATTCATTTTCATTTCGTTTGCACTTTTCCATTTTCCATTTGCCATTTTCATTTTCACTCGGCATTTCCATTTCGATTTGCCATTCTCTCGCGGCGATTGCAATTGCAAGCGACCTCTGGGGCTTTTTGGGCGCTGCGAATAGCCTTACAAACGCACACACACACACTCCCACATTCATATATTAAAATGTGTGTCGTGTTGTTGTTGTTGTTTGTGCGTTTGTTGCCGCCATTGATATGGCTGTCGTTGCAAGGTAATCCGATTTGTTACACCCAATGCCGAGGATGCGGGCTTGTTTTGTGTGCGTCCAGCCAGCCGTACGTCTGTCCGTCCGCCAGCGGTTGCCTGCATGAGTGTATATGTGTTGCTGTTGTTGTAGGTGTAAATGCGTATCTCCATTTATCACCTGCCTGCACAAATGCCTCGCACAAACACCTATGCAAACGCCACGTCATACGGCTTGAGCGGAAATGCCTCTAACAAAAGATTTGTTGTTGTTACTTTTTTTGCTTGCCTTTTTTTTTGTTGTTTCTGTTTTTGTGGATTTTTGCTTTCATTTGTAACCCGTTTTGTTTTGGCTTTTATCTGTGTCATAGTATGTAAGCGCTTTTTCTATTGTTGTTGTTGCAGTTGTTGCGTTGCTAGTCTTAATTTTCTTTGGTTGTTGTGCTAACGGATTTGCCGGCAGTCAAATTGTAACTGTAGTCATTTAACTCAAAATCTGAGTGGCAATTTAAAATTGAAAATTCAAACAATTTTTTTTTTGTTGTTTTTATTGTATTTTCTGTTAGTCTGGTTGGGGGCAATTTATTGAGGTTCATCGAGGCATACAAATTAAAGTTGGTTAAATGTTTGATATGGCAACTTCGTGTAAAAATATAACTAGTTATTGGCTAGGTGATTTATTAATAACCAAAAAAGTCAATTAAGAATGAATAATGAAGGGAGTGAAATCACAAAAGCTGCACATTTATTAAGTGAAAGCACAAAATCTTTATACAAATTTGGTGAAAGCACAAAAGCTCTGAACGTATATAGTGAAAGCTCAAAAGCTCTGTAGGTATGTGTGAAAGCACAAAAGCTCTTAAGATATGTAGTGAAAGCTCAAAAGCTCTGTAGGTATGTAAATGGTGACAACTTCTCATTTGATAATTGAGAGCACATGAGTTCGATACATGTAAAATAATATGAAAGCTCAAGAAAGCTTTGTAGTTATATAAAATAGTGAAAGCATAAAAGTTTCGTACATTTTTGGTGAAAGCTCAAAGGCTGCGCACACATATAGTGAAAGCGCAAAAGCCCATTTCAAGTAAAATTCAAAAGCTTTTGCATATATGAAGTTAAATCACAGCCGCTTATCTTCAAGAGCAAACAGAGCTGATGTAAACTTCCATTCATAACATATATTATATTACTAAGACTGCCCTGAGACCTATTTAATACTATTCAATGATATTCAAAGGAGCCTTAACTTCAACTCTATTTCTCTCTCTCTCTTTCTCCATAATTCCCTCACGGTAACCCAATAAATGAGCTTACATTATATTCACTCAAGCCAACTAACATTTTTACCTAATAAATAAGCTTAAATCTTTAAATATTTATAAATGATTGCCATTTAATCATGAATTTCTGAGCTATTACGCAGAGCAGAAGAAACAGGAAGTGAAACTCCCACTAAGTCATGTACGCACAAATGCACGTCGGTTATTAATATTTACTATTGCCGTAATGACATGGCGACATACATCACTAAAAATATTTATTGCACGGACGCTACAACTACAACAATAACAATGACAATAACTTGTAACAACAACAACAACAACAATTGGCAAATGACAACAGTAAATCATTTTGATGATTTCAATTTGCCTTCAATTTCCTTTTTTGCGCTCTCTTATCGTCCGAATTCATTTGTTGGCCTTCGCAATCTATTTTGCGCACTCCCCGCGCCCCTTTCAATTTCCGTCACATATAAGCTCGTACTAGCTATTAGTGTCTTGCATTGCTCTCTGTGTGTGCTCCTTCTTCTTTCACTTGTGTCTGTGTGTGTGTGTTCGTACGTGTGACTTACTTTGTCTTAACTGCCGACATGATTGATGTCCTGCGAATGCGACAGTCAATTATGGTCAAATCACCGAATCACTTCTGCTGGTCGCTGCGCAGCGCTGTGAATGCGCTTGACCGATGGGTCGCCAGGTCGTCGAGCTGTGGGTCTGTAGGTCGCCAGTTGCCTGTCGCGGATTGCCATCGAATTCGCTCGCCGGCAACATGACCCGTCAACGCTTTCTAACCAGCCTTGTCAGCCGTTCTGTCACAATTGTGGGCACATTCGCGCTTGTCAAGCAGTTAGCGTTGGGTGACCAAGCGGGGCATGTGGGTCCACACACATACATATATAGATCTATGTATGTAGTATGTCACGTACAAATTTGCCGTCTAATGCTGTACATTCAATTCCATTATGAAAATCTGTTGTCTTTTGCACTGTACCTCGCCTCATCGCTTTTCTTCAATTCACCAGTTTTTTATTTCCCTTTTATGTTATTTTTACTTTCTTCTGTTACATAAAAATATATAGGTTATGTTTCCGTTATTTATTTTTTGCCATTCCACGAGGCCTTCAATTGAATATTATTCTGTCATCTGTGTCACTTTTTCACGTTTCATTGTTGCCATGTTGTGATTGAAGTCTTATTGTTATTGTTGTTGTTGTGTTCGCTAAAGATTTGCGTATCATTTTTCTTTTAAGCAAATTTCATTTATAGTCTGCTTCCGTTGTGGGACCGCTCGAATGCACCATACAATTATTTTACTTTTCTTGTTATCTACATATTTTTTATGGATTTGTGATTCATATTAGGGTGCGTCGGATTTTTTTTTTTTTTGTATTTTGAAAATAAAAATGTAAAATTTTTACCAAATTTTTACCAGATTTATTATTACTGTTAGTGTGTGTTTTTGCATATATTTTTATAATCACATGTAAGCTCTTGCTCTAAATATAACCGAGACAATATACACAACTTATCATTGCATATCGGTTTTTTAGTTATCAGGCAATACTTATGAGTTGAAAAGATTGTCTTTAATAAATAATATTCATACAATTTAATAATTAATAAGTGAAACATTTTGGTCATTAATATTTACGCCACCCTAATATTCTTACCTTAATCTATTATATACCTAGTCATTTAAATACTAGTTTAAACATCGAAATAAGTTTTTCGATCTGGCAACTGCTAAGGTGATTTAATGAATTTTACTTTAGAAAGTCCTCTACAGTATTTTTTTCACAGGCACAAAATTTACAAAAAATACAGGGTGTTACAAAAATATAAATTATAATTTTTTTTATTATGATTATAACATTATCGATTTTTTATATATTTTTGTTATCTATAAAGGCCAATATTAGGTTACCTATGAGACAGGTTTTAGGTCTTAATTACATAATGTCGGCATCAAAATTTATATATATACATATATTAAAATATTTAGGGAAGCTTTTGAAAAAATTTTAATTTGAGATTCAAAAATTTCAGACCCACTCTAATGTGTAAATATTTTTTTGGACTCCTTACTTGAAAATAGCATTTCGAAAAACCTAAAATGCGATGGCTTTCAGCGAGATGGTTTTTTAGTGAAATTCGTTTCAAGGTTAGATTCGGCCATCCGAATTTTTAAATATTAATTTTTTTTGGAAAATCATTGATATTAGCTATCTTGTTCCCCCAGAAATGGAAGATACATTCTTTCTTTATAAAAATGCCACACAAATTTTCTAATTCATACCTACTTTCTCAAGAGATTAGGTGTTGGATGAGTACAGTCCAACACTTTTTTTTTTGTTTGATCATGTAAAAGAACCTGGTTAAATCGGATCCATCGGTCTGATCTGATCGATCTGAAGCCTCTACTACTTTGTACACTTTGGAACTTTGGAACTTTGGACCTTATTCGAAATTTTTTATTCCAGGATTATTATATTTTGAGTTGTGTTCCATTACAATGAAGTTTTGAATTTTTGTTTTCCTTTTTTTAATTTTGAAAGAAATAGTATGGTGCACCCTGTATGTGATTTAAATTTCATAACCTCACTTTTCTGCTTTATGCGCCATTGTTGTTTGATATCTTTTAGCAATATTCTCAGCATAATACGAGTACAATGAACGAATTGATGGCAAATGACATTTGCCATGGTATTAATTTTGCAGACTCGAGATGCAGGGAAAGGGTAATACAAACACACACACACACAAAGAAATCTCCTCTTGGTTACTAAGGTTACAATATTATGAATGAAAGTGAAGAAGAAAGAAGAAGCAGCAGCAGCAGGAGCTCTTCATAAATAATGCCTGCAAAAGTAATGTGCTTAATAAAATATGCCTTATTATTTTGACTTTTCACATAACAATAGAAGAGAATGGTAGAAGACTAAACGCTTTGTGAGTGTGTTTGTATGTATGTATATCAAATATGTACTATCTATGGAAAAGTAAGAAAATGGCGGCTTATTTAAATGGAGTAATAAGTAAGCCTAAGTCAGAATGCGTGTGTCTCTAAGTATATAGGTCACTCTTTATAGCCTAGCAACGCGGATGAATTCACTCTTTCTCAAATAGTCCAGCGCTTGCTTTAAGCAAAATTTCATGAAAACATAAATTCGATTCGATCATAGAAACACATTTCCGCATTTGATGTTCCAATCAGTGTTCCATAAATAAACCACTCAATTAATAATCATCAAAATTGTGCGCTTAAATTTTTTCGGAAAAATGCTCAATGGAATATCACTTTTATTATTTCCCGTTATTTGAATGCGAAATTTTGCCGCTCATTAAATTGTACGTTAACTTTATTGCCATGCAATCTCCAGATTCATTAGCAATAAATAATAAAAGCGAACATTTTCATTTTATATGCCGCACATTATACTTAAGCAACAGCAGCAACAAAAAAAAAAGAAATTTTTCATCGGAAAAAACAAAAGAGAAGATAAATAAATTAAGTTCACCTTAACGCTTTGCACCTTTAACTGAGTCAACGTAATCGCGTGATTAAGAAGCGGCAGTAAAATAAATGTTAAATCTCTGCAGCAACACACACACACACACAAACAGAGGGAGATGGATGTCTGCATCCGGTTTGTGACTGGGGCCTAACGGTAACTTAATAAACATTACGCATCGTTTGCAGCAGACGCAACGCGGCCCTCAAACAACCAAATACCTCCACACCCTCTATAGTCTCCCCACCCACACTCCGGCGCTTTGTTTTCCGCCCGCTAAGCCAAAGCTTTACAATCAACAGCAATATCTCGTAATAAAAGTACAACAAAAAGAACTCAGCAGCGTGCTTAATAATTCAAACAAACTTTATGTTGTTGCGTAATCTGTTTCACTTGTCTGCGATACAATAACAACAATAATAACAACAACAACAGCCTAAAACGACTAAAGTAAACAGTGTTGGGTGTAAATAAATATAAAAATGAAATCGATTATGTAAAAGTGGTGGCATTGCGAGAGGCAATAGAGGGCGAGGGAATGTAGATATATATATATCTGCTGCATATTCATATCCGATAACACTCACGCTCATCTTTTTGGTGTTTCAAATGCAATAAAGTTAGATGTTGCGTATACGCCATGGTGAGCAATAAAACACAGCAGGTCAATGAGACATGACTGGCGATATGAGTAGCAGTGCTAATTCTAGGGAGAAAGCGCCTTCCCTAGATATATCTAAATGAAAAAATATTTATCAAAATCTAGTCAACTCCCCGACCCCGCAATGTAAATGAAATCACGTTTGCCGCTCACGTGACACATTCGTAAATGTTAAATGTGTGTTATGCAAGCAGCAACAAGCGGCGAACACAAATGAAAAATGTAACGAAATAAAGAACAAAAAACAATATACAAAAAAGATCAACAACAAAAAACAACAACAATTGTATAACAAACAGAAAACAACAAACAAATGAACAAAGCACACCGAAAATCACTTGCAAACTAAACAAAGTGAAAGTGCGAACGCAGTGAAAATGAAAATGAAAGTTTACCGAAATGGAGTAGCAAATAAAAGCGTCAAATTCAAATAACTCACACACAAATTTTACACAATCACTGCTCACACTGCCTGCTTTATAACCGGCAAACACACTCTCCCTCTCCACACTGCTTGCCAAGTGAGCGACAGTTCGAAGGCACGTCGCGCATTAAAAGAAAGCACGACATTTCTTCGACAAATCAAAAGTGAATTACACGTCGACGTATAAAAAATGACAGTGAGCAGCTTATGAATGCGTGCCGCTTTAGTAGCGGCCAAGCGGTTGAGTTTCAGCCTTCAAGAGCTTCAAAATGAAAAAGAAACTGGAAACAAGCAAGTTAGGTCATCAATTCAGTGCCGCTTTTGCTGAGTAGAAAAGAAAGTGAAAGGTGAATTCTAAGAAGCTTTGAGCTGTGTGGAAAGCAAACAAATGCCACAAACAATGAAAAAACAAGCACTTAAGAGAGTGTGGGTTGAAGAGCGGATGTGAGAAGTTACATGGCTTCGCAATACAAGAATAAACGCTTTACAAGCATTTGTCATTTGCATGCCGAGAGGCGTACACTGAAAATGCCAAAATGCCAAAATGTTGTCAAGCTCATGCACTTGCATATGTGTGTCTGTGTATCTATCTACTATATGTGAATAAATAAATATAATGCCTTTCGCCTTTGGGAATGTTATGTATACAAAAAAATCTCGGTTTTTTGCATGTAAGTGTATAAATCAGCACTTCCAATTTCATAAATGAAAAATCCCGATTATAGTTACAGACTCATCCCGAACGCTGTCTACTTAGATATAGATCGATACTTTGATCTTTTTTAATTTTCCAGATTTTCAGCTAGAGTTAAGCCTAGAAAATGTTTCAAATCCCCTAGTTATATCAATACAAGAAGAAGAAGAATAAGCTGAAATATAAGAAAAGGTATCAATTTTGTATAGGTAGAAAGGTATAATGGACGATACACATAGGCCTTAGGAACCTCCTTGTGATACTACCGGGTCTGAAATCTCCTCACACTATCATGTACTCTCTGAATTACTCAGGGCCCTTGATAAAATTAATCCGCGGCTGTCTAATTGTCTTTTTATAAAAATTAATTCGTTTATATTGGGTCATAGTCTCTCAATAGACATTAAAAGCTTCGGTTTCTTTAGAACCCTATTTATATCGGTTAGTTTCATTAGAGGTTATAAATCTTGTGAAACGTTCTCCGACTCCAACTAATTTCATGCCTATATTTCATAGGCTATAGGTAAGTCAATTTTGTCTTCGAGAACAACAGGGTTTGCTTTGAGTCTTAACTGTTCTTCTTTCCCAAAAAATAAATACATATCACTAGAACGTGAAAGCTTTAAACAATTATAGTTATATTTTTGTTGTAATAATTTTATTTTAATCTTTTTAAAAATGTTTCTACTCGATACACATTCGGAGTTATTCCATCACAAGCCTTCATTCTCAGAGGATTAACTGTATTTCCGGTCCCCAAATTGACTTTTTTTTGTTACAGAGCTCCACTGTCTGAGTATTCACACTATTTTCGGTAAAATTCTCTTTATCGATATCATAAATATTATCGGGCTTAGAATAAAGTCGAAACAGTTCCGTCAGTCAGTTGTCAGTTAGAGTAAATAGCATACTCTGTTAGTGTGGTTATAGAGATCACTAAACCTTTTTCATGCGGAGAATCATTCAAGAATTAAGAGAACTAAGGGGATCCCACACTTCTCATTTTCATAAGCTTTTATCAAAAAACATACAAATTTTGAAGTAAATCCTCTCAAAAAGTGCCACAAAAACCACTAAACCCGAAACCATACTTTCAGCACTAGCATTCAAATTCCTCTATAAACATACAACAACAAAAACCAACTGAAGGCAAATAAACATTTATAACAAATGCATGAGCGTGTGAGAGAACATATGGTTGTCGTGAATTCTAAATGTAACCGCTCGTGTGTGCGAGTGTATGAGTGTATGTAAATAAAAGCGTCAAAGTTAAAAACACAAAAGCCAGCGACAAAGGTCACAACAGAGCGAAGGGTAAAACAGACAAAGTGCCAGAGGCCAGAAAAAAAATACACGAAAATGCATGAATACACATACAACAAAGGTGACGCGATAGCACTGGCAGGGCTGTTAAAAATTATCGACAGCCGAAAATGGTCACACACATACAACGCAGGCAACAGCGTAACAACGGTGATCCAACAAAGCGAACCCAAATAAATAAGGGCGAATAGCAAGGAAATCATGTCGCGTAATCAAATGTGCCGCTATTTTGCTTTGATTGATTTTTTGCGTGCTTACATGCACCGTTATTTGCCCGAACACACATCGACACGGCAGTGATTGCCGCCGATTCCTAAATTTCCACCGCCAATTCGCGCTGGATTTTGCGCTTTTTATTATTAACATGTCATTTTCTGCTTGCGAGCATGCGGGTGGGGGGGGACGCAACATGTTTTCAGTAATTTTTCAAAATACCGTTAGGCTAATGTGCGGAAAGTGTGTGACAAACGGCAAAACGCCTAAAATCACACACAATAAATACGTTAGCAAGTGTCATGTTCGCGCCGCGCAAAACACTTATCACCCGACAAAGTGACAACAACAACAACATGGGGCCAACAACAGCGTGTAGCACACAACCTCTGGCATTGCGCGACAAAAGTCAGTGAGCGTGAGCATGAGCATTCGCGCGCCTAAATGTATGCCACACTCGTTCATATGCATATGATTGCTTTGCTGTCGACTTCTTTTATGCTCCGCGTCCGATTTCACAACAACAACTCCAACTTCGCAGCGACTACACGGCGCGCCCGAGTTCAAAAATGTCACACGGCACTTTGTGTTTGCACCACACAAACACACACATGACAGCTGGCATTGGTTCACACCACATACAACTAGCCTTCCCGGTATATTAGTCCGCCTCTGTTTGTCGGTGTGTGTCTGTGCGTGTTTTTTTTATTTCATTGCTCCTGCTCCGGCTCCGGCTCCGGTTTCGCTCGCTTAGCTCAGTTCATTGATGATAAAATCGGAAATGCTTTCGCGTCATTTTCGAGGGTTCCGCTCGTTGGTCTTTGGTTTCAACTCCTCGAGGCGTGCACACGGCCTCGCTCCAGCCGAGCAGTCAACCGGTCAAGCATATCTAAGTGTATGCGGCAAATTGCTGCCTGCATTTGTGACTGCGACTAGTTGTACGCCATTCCGTTGCTGCTGAAAGTGTCGACAGTTTTATTGCTTCGACGAGATTATCATTGTCGATTTTAGTGTCACAGTCATACATTCAGAACTCTAAAATTGGGAGTGCTTATAGCTTGCAATAAATGAGCGCAAATGGTTGGAGTATAGGCACATAATTTATTATAAGCTTCGCGCGTATTTAAAGAGACTCAGTATTTGGCGCGCTGAAGAATGACGGTATCTGATGGGAGTGATCTTACTTAACGTAGGTTCAATTTTGATTTCTCAGTTCTTCTACATACTATATCTCTATAGATATTTTTTTCTTACATACAGCCTATCTATTTTAAAATTACACGATAATTTTAAATGCTTTATCGTGTTTAATATTTAACACTAGGCCTATACGCGAATTTCACCAGCTGGAAATAATATTTTGCCTCCTCATATATATTGCTTTTATTGTTTCATTATTATTCATGCTTCATTAAACTATTTATTAACCTACTTTTCAACAAATCTCTTATTTTATAGCATTGTGGTGTTAAATATTAAACACGGATTTCACAATACTTAGAATAATGCTTTAACTTCTCCTAAACTCGACTTCATTTCGGTGTTTATTGAAATAATACACTGATTTTGTATATTTAAATGGTCTGAAGAAATATACATTCTATAAATAAACACGAGTTTATAACCATAATAAACACTACTCATAAACACGAAGTTTATGGGGGTACAATTTTTCCAAAAACTCGCCTCCATTGTCACTGTCTGTCACTGTTGAGATACAACTTAAAAAACTTCAAACACTCAGTTCAATTTACTTAAACTCTGAGTTTCTTAAACACCATATTTCAGAGATAATCAAGAGATTTTAACAAACATTATCATAAAGAACTGTTGAGGATTAAATTGAGTTTTAAATTTGTTGTGGAAAATCTACTTATTTGGTGAAAGAAAATCTTTGAGAGTATAAAACGTTCGGTGGGGGATAGTCGTCATGTCGTCTGTGCAATTGTTCTGTTCGATATTAGATTAGAATATCGATTGACATATATGTAATTAAGTAAATTGGTCTGTGTTTTGACGTATTCCTTCCTTTCAGCAAGTTTTGTTCAAGTTTAGTTTTCAACGATATCAGTAAGCCCTGCTCTTAGCAATTCTTCCTCAACCTCATATTCGATTATTTTCAAGATTTTCAAAAAAAAAAAGATTGAAGACATAGTGACCTAGTGAAGATCCTTAAGTCAATAGCAAAGAACAGAGAGTGAGCCAAAAATGTAGTTTATTCTTTATAGCTTAGATTTGGGTACTGTAACCCCTCTAAGAAATCTTTAGTTGTAATATTTTGGCGGCTGTGGATTAACCAGTGGTTTGTTATTCAGTTATTGATATGAAACCATCAGAATTCAGTACTATGGCTTGTTGGAGCATATTTCGAAGTGAGTATTCGCTCGCTGAAGTTGAACCAAACTTATTCGCAGGGCTCGAAGATAGTGATTTATAACGTTCTGTGGAAAGATAGTATTAACTGAGAACTTGTAACACTGATTGTTATGGAAGCGACCGTCTCTAAGAAATAATAATTCTGCTTATGATGTCTTTAGAACCAAAAAAGCTGGACAGCTGCCTTTAAAATTAGCATAATCTGACTCAGTACGTGATGAGAGTTTTAGAACTTGTACACTCTGAACTAAAACACTTTGGGAAACCACAATTAGGCTTAAATACGTGGTCTATTGAAGAATTAAATGGAATTTTCCTTTTTTGAAAAAAAAAAAATTATTGATTAGTCCATCTTATTGCTGTCGCCTTTAAAATGGTCCTCACTTCCGATCTTCCAATCGTCGAAACACTTCTCAAACTCGACTTTTGGGCTAGCCCCTTTCAGCGATTTCTCGAATGCTCGTAAAACGACGGCCCTTTAAGATTTTCTTTATTTTTTTTTTTTGAAATAGAAAATAGTCACACGGAGTCTGGTAAATATAGAGGATAAGGAATGGTTACAGTATTGTTTTTGGCCAAAAATTCACGAACAACCAACGAAGTGTGAGCTTTTGACAAACTAAAATTGCCAAGCTCATCAAAACACGTCAAACCTTTGCGGCTTCTACAGACAAAGTAAGCAAGGAATGCAGCTGAAAATTTTATCGTACTCCTAGGGAATGTATATGGGCATAACAAAAATTTTTTGACATTTGGGCTCTTTAAACCAGTGAAAATATTCCCTTTATTTTTTTAACATACCATGTGCACCATAAGTTGAAGCAGAAACTTGACTACAGACTGAGCCTAGCTTTAAGCTTCCATTAAATTAATTGAAAACTGAAATACAAGAATATTTTGCCTATATTTTGGTGTTTAATAAGATTTTCTATATTAATCAATTATTTAAGAACTCCCACTTTTCAATACTTCATTACTTCAATTAGTAAATAATTATTCAATTAGAAGCAATCAATTAACAGTTAATTGGAGAACAACCAAAATAAATCGCAAACTGTCACTTAATAATTAACTGGACATAAAGACACCACCTCTCTTGCACACACACACACACAGCCATTTGTAACAGATTTGTAAAACTTCACAAAATTTTGATTGCGTTAAATTTTCATGACTTCTACAACTAAACAAAATTTAGATGTACTCGAGTAATTATGTGCATTGCGGTGGAAACTCATTATGATAAAAGCCTTGCCAAATCCAAGTGTGCCTTCCCCGCTCTCCGCACAGCAAACGTACTCAAGCTCAGCATTTGCGCTGTAATAATCAGTTATTGCGCTTGGCAACGCTGAAACCGCGAGCAAAACATCACTGTCATAATAAAGAACAACAACAACAACGAGAGCAACGAAAAAACTTGATTGGCATTGAGTGAATTTTGGAACGTGCTACAGGTCAGTTAAAAGCAGCCGGTTGGTCTGTACCACAAGAATAAACAACAACCACAACAACAACATCGAATTGCGAGCTAATTCGCATTGCTTGGGGATATTATACGCTAAAAATGCGAAATTTTCGGTTATCCTTGCGAACGGTGATCACCTTGCCAACAGTGGCAGCACAACAACAACACCTACCAAATACACATACTTCCACGCAAGTGTGTGAGTGTGTGTGCTTCGGTCAAGGTGGAAGCTGAGTTGAGTTGAATTTTAAAATCGCATGTTGCAAGCTGCCGGCGCTGTTTTTGCGGCATGTGGCGTTTAAATATGCAACAAGACCAACCGCAAATTCGGCGAAATGAAAACTAGGATTTAGTGATGCAGCAAGGACGGCAACCACACACATGCACACTCACACACACACACACACACACAGCCTGAACGAGCGGCTTAGCCTAAGTGCGCTGAGCCGCATGCAAACATGTGTATACACATGTTGTTGTAGTTGTTGATGTTGTTGTTGTTGCCAACAACTGTTGTATGAGTGTGTGCGTTAAGTTGGCTTCATCGTTACGAAAAGCGCGAAACTTTGACTGCCTCCTGCCTGCTCGTGCCAAGTAGCTGTGCCAACAACACTCAAGTGCCATTTGAGAGCGTGCGAGTGTGCCTTTGTGTTTGAGTGTGTGTGCGAGTGCGAGTGCGCTTCGGCCATGAATTAGCGTGACGTGGCGCGGTGCGGCTTCTGTCGTTCTGCAGGCAGCGCAGGCATTCAAGTTTACGAGTGCACGTTAAAACAATCTCGAAAGTTTGCGAGAAACAACAATGTGATTGCGAGTGAAATATTCATGAGGTGCGCTTTTCACATGAAATCCTACACCCAAAGCAAAGTAATTCGTTAAACTCGCGCGCAACGAATTGCAGAGGCGTGCGCAATGGTACTTGCAAAACAAAAGTAAATTACCATTATCTCATTCGAAATGATGTGATTTTTTGCAAGTTTTCGTAGTTTACTTGCTTATTTTTGAGGGGTGGAACTGCAAGTTATGCGCGCTGGTACTCAATTAGGTCTAATGTGAGACCTTCGGTATACACGAATGCAGTAAATAACATAGTCAGCGGTTTATTTTTGACATAAGTACTGGGAAATATACGTGTTTTATATTACGAAGGAGACCCTCCGTTGCACAAATAAGTCCTTTAGTATTCTTCGGATGGATTTTCAAAGCTAGGGATCAATAATTTGTATATGATAACTGACAAGAATTTGACTCAGATGAATATTACGTGTCTCATTTTTCATTTCTTGTAAAACTGAGGTTTAGTTCTCTGGCTCTCTTTGTCTTTATAATCTTTTTCTAGGTTTAAATATAAATATATGGCCTTTTCGCAGAGCTAAATTAATTTAATGCATTTGAATTATAATTGAGAAACCAGTTTTGCCTTACGCACAGCCGACTACTCGATTAACGATCAGCTGTTTTAAATTTTTTCTGTTCATATGGAATTGGTATAACCGAATTTCCATCCTGGACAACAATCCGCAGAGTTGCATTCCCGTTTCAACTCAATTTTCATTCAATTAAAAATTAATGTAGTCAAATAAGAATTTTCTTTTGTATGGTAAATCGGAGTGGAAACGAGTGGGCAGTCCGTGGTTCACTTGCGCCAGAGCACTGGACACACTGTCTTCGACTGAACTCGCCCAACCCTGGAAAACAACCTGCAACTGCTCAGTATAGAGGACTTTATGGCCCACTATGGATCGAAAACGTTCTTTACAGCTACTGTCGCTCAGTAAGGCTCATCTCTTCGCAATCATTGGAGTGCTAACTGGTCATTGCCCAATAGGCACACACGCGGTGAGGCTAGTGATCAAGTCACACGCTAGTTGCCAAAGCCGTTTGGAGGAAGGCGAATGAGAATCGTCCAAATACCTCCTTCTTCAATGTCCAGCATTCGCTAGACTTAGGTTAAAGCACCTCGTAGGCATATCTTCGGCGAATTCAGTGAAGTAACTGGAATCGGTATTAAAAACTTTATTATAGAGTCCAAGCACTTTGTCGCATCAAAAGGGTCTTAGTGAATCGTTAGGAGTTTTCCGGGTGTCACAACGGACAGTCGAATCTGTCTAAGTGAGATTTTCTGCATCTGCGGAGTTCTACCTATCCTATCCTATGGTAAAGCGATATAAATCACCGCTTTAATCGATCAAAAGCTAGTTAATTGATCAATTAACCTTTGTGCGAAAGGGTCTTCTATGATGCATGCGTATCAATTTATATAACTCATGACTGGTTTTTATGAAGTTCGAATAATAAAATTTTCGAAATATGCTAAGCCGAAAAGTAAACCCGGTATCACTCGGAAATACTATCTTCGACTATCTTCGAAAAACTACCTTTTAACTAACAAGGCTAATGCTTCAAAAAATATATCAAAAATTAAAATCATGCAAATCTATTACCAAAACTAATAAAATTCAAATAATCCAACTTAACCTCAAAAAGTATTTCTGTCATTTCAATTTGATTTGTAAGGGAAATATCAACGTATAAGCCAAAAAAGAAATCCTATCACACGCACCAACAAACTTGCCAACCAAAAACTTATCATACTGCTACTAACCCCAAGTTCTTGGTGGCAGTCCTTCAGTTAGCCAAGCGCCGAGCGCCAAATGGATAAGTACAATAGCAAGGCTAAAGCTGAGCAGCGCTGCAATTCGACAGAGGTCAATGTGAGACGTTCGTTAATTTCGCGAGCTGACAGTGTTGCACGTCATTCACTTGATTGCAACATTGCGGCAAATGGACGCACACTTACCAAGTCTACTCATACAATCAAACGTAAATTCGTAAATTTGTATGGCAACACCGAAGTGTAACTGTTGCACTGGAGCGCTAAAATTGCTGCCAATACAATTATACGCGGGCGAAAGAAAAAAAGAAAGAAAATTTACTCTTCAAAAAAGCTTCATGCAACAAGACTACGAGTCATCGACGTGGCGCCACAAAATCGCACAATAAGCGCCTAATTCTCACTTCAGCTCGCCACTCACTCAACGGCGAGCGCCACTTGAAATTCGGCGCGAAATGTGCACGCCAACAGCATATTGCAATCGCTGGCTGACGAAAAAAAATGCCTCAAATAAATCTGCAAGGCATCGAGTGAGCAGAGATCACTTCAACTTTTCTTCACGTCCAACACGCCCAATTTAATCGTCAATTACGCTCGGCGTCCGCAGTCAGGCGTGCGACCGCCAGCGCCATGCAACCCTGCACACGCGGCGTTTCTAACATCTCCTCACGGCAGCTGCACTCGAGTGCCGTGTGCAAATCACAACCGAAAATCTCAAGCGCGCCACCTGCCCACACTGCCATATATACTGTGAGCGCCAGTTGCATAAACTTTATCAAGCGCCGTTCATCATTTTTCTACTCGTGAACTCAAACGAATATGGTGTGAAGGCATAAGCGCGAACGTGCCGGCGAGCGCGCTCGATAGGGTCACCTTCATGACTTTCGTCGACTCGTTTTTGCCGGTCTCTTAATGGACGGGAGTATGGCTTAGTGCCCGCCAAACCTATGCAAATTGCCACGTTTCACTTAAAGTTGTCACCGACGACATCGTTTGCTGGCTTCCTCCGTGCGCTGCTTTGCCATCACCAACACCAAAATCGACATAGCCAGCGCCGTCGTCGTC
Source organism: Zeugodacus cucurbitae (assembly GCF_028554725.1). Classification (NCBI taxonomy): domain Eukaryota; kingdom Metazoa; phylum Arthropoda; class Insecta; order Diptera; family Tephritidae; genus Zeugodacus; species Zeugodacus cucurbitae. The sequence goes on along the minus strand of NC_071667.1, from coordinate 76,300,313 downwards.
GTCATCGCACAATCAGAAATCGCCACATCGACGTGGCTTTGGCCAATTTGAAAGTTTTATCACAATTGACGTGCCCGGCAAATCAGCTGCTGTCATCAACGCATTGGCTAATGGCGGATAATGGCGACGGATGTTGGCTGCGGATGACGGTCGTCGAAGATGAAATGCGCACGCTTGGCTACTTACAACTCAGAGATATATGCATGTCTTTGTATAGCTGATGTTAGTAAGCGACGGCGTACATGTCATTTCTCATTCTCGTTGCCGTTTGCCGCTGTTCAATGCAACTGAATAATTCATAGCCGCCATTTTTTTAGTTTGGTTAGCAGTTGCATCTGCTCAGGCACCGTTCTTCTTATTTTATTGCCATTCGGCAGCTTCATCTAAATTTGTTTGATGAAAGTTTGTGCTTCCGCCAGGCTTTATTTCTTGGTGTTGCCGGAAGGCTTACCGCAGCGCGGCGAATTGTCAGCGTATGATACTTTGTAATTTCGTTGCAATTTAGACACATTAAACACTATAAATTGGTTGGTGAGTTTTTCTTTGGTTTTTTTTTTTTTTTGTTAGAGTATTTTGACAGGAGCTTGAAAAATGAAGTGGGTTAGTTTCGCTTACATTTCTCAGTTTCTGGTAGATTCATCTCACCACAGTGTCAATATTTAAATATATGCACATTTATAGTGAAAACTACTCGAGCAATATAGCAAACGTCAGAAACAATACATTTTGTAGAAAAGATGGTACAGAAGGACTCAAGTTTGTCCCAGAAATCCATATCTCTGAAACTTTTTGACCAATTTCAACCAAATTTTTCATTTTGCCTTGTAATGCTTGACAATGCGCAACCACACCTACTTCCTATATAACACAATTTTTCTGTTTCGTTCACTTATAGAAATCAAGAAAACGTACTATATCTTTTCAACGCCCCATATACCGAACGTTAGACCTCAGTGTCGTTAACTATTTTTTTGACCGAAGATATCTTTTAATCTTTCGTATATTAGGTTGGCAAATATCTCCCTTCCGCTTTTTTGTTCTTTATTCAATGCTTTATAAAACACAGTGATCGGATTTAGTTCGTTCGACAATCTGTTTCCAACTCGATCAGCCCCTTTTGAGTTCAACTTTACACCACCAAGGGCGTTCTCCATGGACAGGAACAGGTGGTAATCACTTGGCGCTATGTCCGGGATATATGGTGGATGCGATAAAACCTCCCGTCCGAGCTCCCGTAGCTTCTGACGAGTCATCAACGAAGTGTGTGGTCTGGGTTTGTCCTGGTGGAACACTACTCCCTTCCTGTTGGCCAATTCTGGACGCTTCTGGTTGATCGCCTGCTTCAAGCGGTCTAGTTGTTCGTAGTAGATGGTAGAATTAAGTGTATGGCCATATGAGAGGATATCGTAGTGGATGATTCCCTACCAATCCCACCAAATACACAGCGAAACCTTCCTGGTCGTCAATCCCCGCTTGGCCACTGTTTGGGATGATTCAGCGGCCTTCGACCACGACCGTTTTCGTTTGCTATTGTCATATGTGATCCATTTTTCGTCGCCTGTCACCATCCACTCCAAAAATGGGTCGAGCTCGTTCCGTTTCAGCGGCGTAACGCAGACGTTGATTCGGTCCAGAAGGTTTTTTTGCGTCAAATCAAGCGGCAGCCAAACATCAAGCTTTTTGTGTATCCAGCCTTCTGCAGATGGTTTAAAATGGTTTGATGACTAAGTCCCATCTACTGGGCGATGTCACGAGATGCCACAACCTAATATAATATATGTATATATATTGTAAATATTCAAACATCCCGTGATCTTTATACCGTATATATATATAATATGTGAGATATCTTGACAAAATTAAGTGAGCGTATGGCGAAAATGAGTGAAACCAGTCCAGGAGTTGTCCCATATACCATACGATATGTAACGACTTTTCTTATTATGGAGGGCTTTATCTTTCAAATTTGCAAATATCAAAATAACTTATGAATTCTGGAGAACTATGAACCATAACTATCTAGAACAGGAACCCCATTAGCCAACCAACTATAATAAAAAAATTATATAAATTTTATCCAAATTCTTTAGCCCTTCAGGCAGTTGATTTCATGTGTCTCTCAACTTTAATTCTCTAGCGGTTAATGCACTTCTCTTTTACAATTAAATAATTGACTGACATTTACAATTAAGGCACACATAGAGTGCTTTATGAGTATATACATATGTATATCTGTTATAAACTTAAACTTTCTTAGAGCGCAGATGATGCTGTCAGACATCACCATTTATTCCACTCAATACTTTTGCTCTAAGATATTACAAAACGCCCCTGCCTCACTCTCCTTCTGCTGCACTACCGTACTACTTGATTCATATTTAAGAGAACAAAGGCGACTGCCAGAAGAAAGCAAACGTCTCCGAAAGTTTTTCCATATTCAAACTATTTGCAAACTTGTTGCCTGTGGCGATGGAAAGAAATTTATAGTGTTCGATGAAAGCTCGACGAGTGCAATGAACTCGCAAATTTAATAAAATGTGAAGCATGAAATATGCTGGGGACAGGAAAATTTCATTTTTTTGTTTCCTCTTCCTTGCGCTGATTAGTTTGTAGTCACTGTGAGTAAGACAAAAGGAACGAACTTAAATTTCCAGCACTTTTTTCTACCATTTCTAGAAAATTTTTATTCATGCTTTATTTTTGTGCGATAGTTGTGAAGGAGATGTGAGGTCCGTCCATTCTTTCTTCTAATTTTACTTTTATTTTATCATTATTTAGTCATTTCGCTCCCAGCTTGTTAGTTGGCCTTAAGTCCACATCGCTTTCTTTTTGTTTTTGTTTGTCTTGCAACCCTTTTTTTATATTTACTTGTCGCTTCTTTTATGGGCAAGGCAACCCGAGAACGCATTAGCGGTAAACCTGCGGGCCATTTTCTGCTCAGCACATTTTCTTTCTTTATTCTTTTATTTTTTTTTTTTTTTTGCTTTTTAGTTCATTTCAATAGTCTCCCTTTTTGCCTCGACGTACTCGTACATACATACAAACGCATTCTCTATTACTTGCCTTCATGAAAGCGAGAAAAGAAAAGGTTGGCTGGCGTAAGAAATGTTTGCGTAAAGTTCGCATCGGCTGCTGTGATATTTTCATTAAGAAATTCCTTTTTAAATTCTTAGATCATCGCACTTAGCATATTTTTAGGGGCAGTTGGCCTCTTCGTTTGTAGCTGCGTTGCTTGGCTACAATTGGAGCGCAGGCTTTGTTCGGTTGCCCGTCGAGTAATAAAGGCAAAATTTAATTATTTTCATCAAGTGAAGTGCAAAGTTGTGCGTAAGTCAAATACGAGTATATATTACTGGTAGCGGCAAGAGCGAAGTATGCGTTTGTGTTAGTGTCAGAGTGTGTTTGTTTGGGTGCTTTTTACCTTTAAAGGGTTTTGCTTGTTTTGGAGAAGAAAGTAGATACTTTAAATTTGTTTATTTTGACTTTGGGGGAGTGATACATGCTGGAAATGATATTCATTAAAATAAAAATAAAATTTTTGTAGTTAGATTGTTTTTTTGGATAAACTATAGACATTTCTACTAAATTTAGATCTTAAAAAATACAGACAAAACTCTTCTAGTTCTTATTCAAAAGGAATAAGAACTTATTAAAATAAAATATTATATGATATATCCAATTATGTGATGAAAGGCAATACTTTATAAAGTTAGAGTTGGGCCAAAGAAGGAGTGGGGGTTGCTACTTCTTTAAGCTGAATTTATAGTTTGTTCCCAATGAAAAACAAATCATTGTTGATAAATATGGTCAACAGAGTTATAAATCTCTATGCTATAGTCTTTCTAAGGCTCAACCCACACTGGATTAGTCAAAAACGTCTTTGACTAATAAGACACATAAACGTATTTTGCTCTAACCAAACCAAGCGTATATGCATTTTTGTCTCGTCTTGTTCGGTGTGGGTTGTCACATATGAAGCTATAGGCTGCTGTCTTATCAGCCAAGAAAAGACGTCTTGACTAATCCGGTGAGGGTTGGGCCTAGCTCTTCGTAAAACTATGGACCAATTTTACTTATTAATGAAAAACCTGACTATAAAGTAACTCTGCAATATATACGGGGTTTTGAAACTACAAACTGGTGAAATTTATCTTTTTTTTGTGAAAATGAGTATGAAGAAGGTTATGAATAGAAGTTTTAGAACCCTTTCTGAAGCACCAATTGTCGTTTTGAGGTTCTTGTTATTTTTTTCAATCCGAAAATGTTATACAGACCTCCATAGCAACTGTGCAATGCCGATTTCTTTTTATTTCGCTCTCAAAGTAAACTAGTTTGAGATAATACAAAATGAGAGAAATTTCGACCATTCTCTTTAAATTTGACAGATCTTGTGACGTCACGTTAGCAAAAGTTTGGAGAGTTTGACAGTTCGCCAATTCGGCATAAAAGTGGAACTTCATTGTAAACAGTTCGGCTCAGATATTATTTTGACAAAAAATAAATAAAATATATTTTTTAAAGAGAGCGAAATTTTCTCTTCGAAAAATATACAAATATTATTTTTCATTGTATTTTAAATTGAAGAAGTTGAAATTCTTAGCTTAACATAGTATATTCACATCTCAAAATTTTTAGTGCCGGAAATAAAAATTTAAAACTGGTTAGAGAGGAGAGTGGACTTGATGATAGATATAAAAAACTTAAATACTCCGATAGCATATTTTATTATTTTCTTCCAAAAGTCGCCTTCTTCTAAATTCTCATCTGGTTTATTCCATTGCGATTTTCAGCCTAGCAATAATCCAACTACTAAAATTTCTGCAGTCTTTTAATGACAATATCTCTGTGATCTCTTATCCTATTATCTATACTCATTCGAATGAATTAACAAAAATAGCAAGAACTAAAATTAGAAAAAAACTAAAGCTGTCTTAACAGAATACAAAAGAATATATAATATTTATTCTTTCTAAATTTATTCCTTCTGCCAGTTATATATAGCCCATTACTTAGCATTTTGACAACACTTTCCAAAGAAAAACATACAAACAATAAGTCAAAGGTGCTGTGAAACACAAAGACTACACAGAAATTTACCGCAATAATCTCGCCTTTATCCACAAATTATCGACTTCCGTTTGCTGCCTTAATTTGACATTATTTCATTATTATTACCAATTGACAGCAAAAAGACACGCGTTGACATTTTTATCTTGTCAACAAGCAAAACAAAGACAGTGCAAAAGGGAGGATAAAAAATATATGAAACAAAAATAGAAAAAAAAAATAAAAATAGAAAAACGAGAAAAAAGTGTAGTTGCTGGTATTAGTAAAGCCTATCCTTAGGCGCAGAAAGTAAAAATTGCCAGATAAGAAAATAAACAAGCAAAGTCTATGAACGACGAGTGCAAAACAGAAAATGGAAAATGGATTATGCGTTAACAGCTAAAAAAAAATACGAAAAAAAATAAAAAGAAAAAAAAATAGATAAAGCTAAAAAAAAATAGAAAAAGCTAAAAAAGGTGCATACAAAAATAACAAAATCTCAGCAACAAAATTGAAAAAGCAAAACGAATAAATAGCAACAGGAGCGAGGCTTAAATCAATACAAGTGTATTTGGAGCAGAAAAACAATACAACAACAAATAAACAAAAAGAAGAAGAAGAGGGCAACAAAACACAAAACGGATACGCAATAATCACAATTTTCCAACTAAGCGCAGATAAGCGATAAAAAAGGGTATGCAACGCCACAACGCCCGCCTACCGCGCACACGCCAGCGCTGAGATTGTGGAGAATAACAATTCGAAAGTGCTGCGATGTAAATCTTTAGTTTGGCCAAGAACAAACACTCATAGACGCACACAATCCAACTCACGCATCCACAAGCAAACATACATACAAACATATATGTGTTCGCCTTGTTGTTGTTTCTTTTGCGCTCTGGCTCGTATTGGCATCTTTTTGCGCCACTCCACTTGTTCGAGAAATTTGGTGATAAATACAACGTTTGACACTTCATTATTGCGCCCACAGCGAAATCGAATCAATTCGAGCACACGACGCAGGCAAGGCATTTTCGCCAGCACTTCGAGAACACTAGGCGAGCGCACGCACTGTCTTCAACACATACACGAACACTTCTGTGATTTTTTTCAGCGCGCCTTCGACATTTTTTTTCCTGCTGCTTCGTCGCCCTAAGCCAATGTCAAATGCCGCTGTATCGCTGCGTGTTGACACAACAGCGATAACAATAACAACAACAGTCAAGCTGGTCAACACGGCGTCGGAGCGACCCGGGGAATACAACGCACAAGATCAAACAGGCAAATTTCGCCATAGTCTATATGCTGTAGGTCGTCTTCTCAGCCGACGTTCCCTCGGCCGTCTCCTTGTCGAACGTCCAGCCGGCGACTTGTGCCAAAACACCGTGTAATTGAGGAATTGCGAAGGACGTAGCACGAAACGGCACTTGGCCCTGTTGACACATTTGCTTAAATGTATTAACATGTTACTGTTGTTGTTGTTCGTAGTTGTTATTGTTGTTGTTCGACGCTTTATTGTTATTGTTGCTGTCGCTGTCGTTGTCACTGTTTTCGCAACGAGGTGAAGTTCGAGGTGAAGAAAATTGGAAAAATCAGCAAAAGCAAAGAAATACAAAAAAATATTCGAACTTGTTGGATATCACGAAGTAACAACAACAACAACGGTACAAAGTTCCTCGAAATAGCGTAAGAAATCGAGAATGATATCGAAAGTGACAAAAGTGTCGGCGGGCGTGTGTTGCGCGCGGCAAGTGTCATTGAAATTAATTGATTGTGCACATACGCACCCTTGTATATACATACGATTGATGACTGTCTAACGGTATATGCTTTATTATTTCCTCCTTAAGGATATTTACTGCGGGTCAAGGTCATTTCGATTGAAGTTTGCACCCAGATTTCTGTGGAATGAAGTTTTTTTTATTAATTAATTGTTCGGATAAAAATTTTGTCAATCAAGTTCTTGTTTGAAGTAAAAGATTTAAGATTTATAGTTCTTCAAAAGCTTTAAGATCTACAGTTCTTCTGGAAAATATTAGAAGTTAACGGTGGTTCCCAACGCCGAAATTATCGTGAGGAAATATACATATATTTATATCAGATTGCTTACGTGTTGTGATAGAAAGTTTCGAAAGCTACAAAAAGCTTCCAAGACGCTGAAAAGCTCACAATTACAATTAATGAAGATCACCGAGGCTATCGTTAAGAAATATAAAAATTTGGCATTTCGATAAGAAGCTTTGAAAACTATAATACAAAACCTGCCAAGACGCTGAAAAGTTCACAATATAAATTAAAGATACCACTGAGATTAAAAGATAGAAAAATGAAACTCAATGGATTACTTAGGTAACGAATTACTTTGGCAACGAAAACCTTGACAAGCATTAAAAGCTCCCGAGACGCTTAAAAGACCACAATAAATATTTACTAAGAACCTCGATCTAAATATGATATTCGATGCTAACTTTGAGCTCTCGTTAAAAATTTTAGAAAGCTCCCAAAAGCTCTTGAGACGGCATTATCCTACAGTTTAAATTAATGAAGAAACTTGAGATTAAAGGGGGGAATATAGATATATAGAAAATTTTAGCTCTTGATAAAAAGTTTAGAAAGCTCCAAAAAGCTGCCGAGATGGTTAAATGTTTACAATTCAAGCTAAATTGGAAATTTGAGAATTTCTGACTATTTCTATTCAAATCCAAAAGCATCTACTACTTACAAATAATTTAGATTCTTTCAATACGACGTCCGCATTATTTGACTATCCCCAAAGCCTTGAGCCATCTTCTTCTATCTTCACACAAATGACATCGCCTATTTATTATTGTAACATTATTGATTTTGTGTTTGTGCTCATCTAATCGTTGTGCCCTTGGGTGCACTAACTGGTCATTGCGAGACATCAAATGAGTTTATTGAAAATTAATCACTTTGAAATCGAAAACAATTTTCCAAAGGATATTTAACAATTTCCCGCCTTCGAACACCTCTCAATCAATAAATACAAGTCTAATCACAATTTCCTCATTTATTTATGTCAAATAAATCGAGTACAATTAATTTAACGAAAATTGCCCAAGCCAAGAAAGTGGAGCACACAAAGCCACGTACAGTTGCAGAGGCTCTTACATATACATATATATGTGTGTGTGGATGTGAATGTTTACTGTTAGCTAACCAGTTTTGTTATGCGATATGCAAAACGGCAAGTCATTGACAAATTAAATTCAAATCGAATATGCTATAGAAAATTGTCGGACAAATGTTGATTGCGTCTTATATAGTCACATACAAACAAACACATATACTTACATACATATACACTTGCATGCACAACGGATAACATCTTCAACTGTATAGCATGCTTGTAGGCGCATATGCGTTTAGATGTGTGTAGATAGACTCACTGACCTACAGAGCGCACTAGTTGCTTGCTGCCTGGACTTACAGACATATATACAAACATATCTTGTTCGTTGTTGTTTTTGTTTGTTTATTTGTGGCCTTGTTGTGGCGATAAATTGCATACAAAACTTTAGATTTATTACATTTCTATGTAATATATAAACTAATTGATGGAGAAGAAATTAAAAGGCCTCTGAGCTTGCTGTCTTGCTGCAGGCACAAGCACAAACACTCACACATAAATTTATATATAAATGTGTTTTAAATGCAAATGTTGCTCGCTCCTTACAGTCCAAACGACGCATCTTATGCTGACGACAAATTGCTGTCTATAAGTTAAAGTCAAAATGACGATAATGAAAACAAGATGGACAGCTATAAGCTTAACAAGTTTAACTCAATTCAATTAATTTACTTAGGCTGAAAATGTAAAGCTGCTAAGTCGCCGGCTGCAGCAATGTAAGCGAACGGAGAGACAGACAGATAAACAAATATATTTTGAGTTCTTTGAAGATGGTTGTAATATATATTTATATATTTATATGTATATATATATACATATATATATAATATAAAATATATGTATATAAAAAGCATTCAACACCGCAGGCGATTTACGAATTCTATATTTATATATATGTATGTATTGGAGGTTTTTTGGCTTAAATAATATACTAGCTTAATTTGAAAAATTTTTTTAGCAGTTAAGCAAATAAACATTTTCAGCTCCAGGCAATCATAAATAGTTTCCTTGAAAGTAAATATATATATATATATATATTTACCTATAAATATATGTATTATATACTTTTAGCTCAAGTAGCAGAAATCCACTTTAACAATCTACAAAGCAAATAAATTTTTCTGAGAATAAAATCAACTTCTTATTTGCTTAGCCATATTTAATAAGACATATATATATTTCCATATCTGTATAGTTGTGCATTTGTATATATGCAAATTTGCATGTAGTCGCATAAGTACCTAAGTCTATATTTCCATTTTTCATTTTACAGCTTCTAATGAAGTGGCCTTAATTGAGTTGCAGCATATTTCAAATGCAATTGAATTTCGACCACAATGTAAATTTTTAATCAATCTAGTTGGCATATTTTATTTGAAGTAGTTTTCAACGTAAAAATGCACAACGGAGAGCATGCCACTTAACATTTGCTCGAAAAATGTCCATTTAAATAATGATAAATGTCTTTTTAGCTTTGATGAAATTTTAATCAATTGTAAGTACAGTGTAAACTCGATAAAGTGTATATGGATCTAGAAAGTATGTTAGTCTTAAGTCTTTGCAATTAGTTTACGATTAGTAAAATTCATTCATTAGCTGCATTTATTATATAAATATTTGTGATAGTATACTACAATAGCTTAAGGGGTTAGGGGTAGTCAAGATTTAAAAAAAATCATTTTTTGTTTTTTTTTTGCATTTTCGTTAAGTGTAATATCTTAAAAATATTCTCTGGAAATTCGAAGTTGATCCGATAATTATTTTTCGCGTTATTTGACAAATAGCAAAGAGCGCTCGAGCACTCCAAAACGCTAGTGTGGAACTCTGCGTTTTTCTCAAAACTATTTTTTTTAACTGGTGCCAACTGTAATTCGAAAACCGCTCAGTAGATTTTCATGAATTTTATACAGCTTTTAGAATGCATAATATGCCTGGATCTGATCAAAACTTTTTTTGTTTTTCAAAAATTTCGATTTTTTTAAGACCATTAACTGTAGATATTTTCTTGAAAATTTAGATAAAAAATTTCTGGGGCCCCCATTTTGTGATAGTGTGGAAAATTGGAGTTATATGAAATATTTAGTAGTTGAGACTAAAACTGAATGCAGATTCTTAAAACAGCTTCATTACCAAGAATCGACTTAAGCTAGTTAAACATATTGCACGGCATACTATATATAAGTATATAAAGGGTTATATATATCAAATATAGGTACTTTTTCAATGGCCTGAACAGCGTTAAAAGAGATAGTTTTTAAGAAATAAATGTCAAAGAATATTATTTGGAATGATAAATAAATTTGAATATGCTGTTTTTTCTTTAAAAAAAGTAGGAAACCTCGAAATAGATCATCCTTTTTTAATAAGACAAAGTATTACAAAATAAGAAGCTAAGAGCCACTTTCTTCCACGTTTATTTATGGCCTATCACAAAAATTATTTACTTGAAATCTTCTCTAATAAAATGTTGCCTACATTTGGGCGCATTGCATAAAACATGGTAGACAAGTTTTTTCCGAGTAAATTAATATTTTTTGTAATTCGATTACTGTTATTGGAATAAATAATAAATATTCTTATCTAAATATGAGCAGTTAATCAAATAATGGCTATTGAGCTATGTCTAAGCTGTCGTTAACCATTCTTGTTATCGATAGTATAATTTGATGTTACTCAATAACCGTAATTACCGCTAAACTACTGCTACAATAATATTTTATGACTATTTTGATAGCTGTACATATGCGTAATGGGGGTTGGTAAGGGTGAAGGTAGAATATTGAAATTGATTTCTGCTTTGCCTTGAAGATTCTTGAAGACTTTGGAAATATGCGTGAAATTTATTAAATTCATTTTATTCAATTTTTGTCGTAAAATATGTTTTCGTTTCTTATTTGGTCCTTAGGTGGTCAAATTTTAACAACAAAGGCATTATATGAAGATTTTGGTAGCCAAAATTAAAGAAAAATGTAAACTGTAACCCTTTCGATCTTAATTCTTATTTTATCATAATAAAATAATTTTAGTCAAAACATATTTTTTTTATTTTATTTGCAAATATTTGCAATTTCGAAGAAAAGTGTCTAAAATAATTGCCCAAAAAATCTGATATGTAATTGGTAATAATTAGGAAATAACTGCTGTCAGGATAAGCTAATCTAAGTGACATAGTCATTACTGCAAAATGGATGGCTTCTTTAGGCGGTGAGTTAAATAATTGTTCACTCACTATATGGTATGTAAATACCAAACACACACATGAGAAACACAAAATGCTTTCCAACAATTGCACACACACTCACACATATGTATTTCAAATGCATATAAGCAAATATCCGCTTGGCAGCTGTTGTATGTAATAGATGAACTTAAAGCGATTAGCTCTAATAGAATTTATGACATTCTCCGGCATCACGATAAAAGTGAATTGGCTTATCTGCAATGTGTACAATTTCTATGGAATTTATAATTTCACTAATAGGATTCACTTTTTAACACATACGCATGCGGTTGCTCCTATCTACGTGTGTGTGTTTGTGAGCGTGCGTATAATTTATTATATTTTAATAGGATTTAATAAGTCATATATGTCGGCTAGTTGCAGGAAGCACAGCATAAATTTGCTATTTGCATAGCAAATGCATTTAGTTTGCTCAAGCTTTAGCCGGATTTAGTTTAAATAAATTTGATATAATAATTTTACATAATAATTTTATAGGGCTTAGTGCCGTTCATAATTAAATAATAGTATATTACCAAATTTGTTGATAATGCGCTTGACAGCAGTTCGCCATATTGTCTGCTAAGCTGGATATTATGTAACTTATTTACTTTAGCACGTATTTATTTTAATAGTGGATCATATAATATTGTGACATGACTTCTTGATGAGTATATAATTATTTTCAATCATCATACATCATATAAGTGCGAGCACCTGTTCGGATTCTGTATGAAGTGAGTGAGTGGGCCTAGCCATGATTGCGATGAGGCGCTCCTGCGACTTTCTTTGCCACCAACTATATAAATTAGTTTCCTAAGTAGTGTGTTAAAATACGTCGTGTAATTACCTTAAGCAGTAATCCATGTCAAATTTCGTGAAGATACCATATGAAATGCGAAAATTTTCCAAACAAGCCCTTGATTCCGATAGTTCAGTTTGTATGGCAGCTATATGATATAGTGGTCCGATATCGGCAGTTCCGACAAATGAGCAGCTTCTTGAAGAGAAAATAACATCTGCAAAATTTCAAAGCGATATCTTAAAAACTGAAGGACTAGTTCGTATATATACAGACGGACAGACAGACGGACATGGCTAAATCGACTCAGTTCAACATACTGATCATTTATCCTTTAATTTATAGGGCCTCCGACGCTTCCTTCTGGATGTTACAAACTTCGTGACAAACTTAATATACCCTGTTCAGGGTATAATAATAAATTATTTGGGGAACTTACTCGATACTCGATATTTTATTCCATGATTATTTTTAAACCTTTATTAATTTTAAATCTAATTTTCTTGCTTTCATTAAATTTGCTGCAAATTCACAATTAAAAATTTAATTCTTTACGAATTTCATCTGAAAATCATACTTGGCGCCCACAAAGCACAATTACAGGCATTATTATAGGCTCCCATATATAAGTCTAAATTTCAATCACTCACCGTCTCATAACTGCACAGCTACAACAGTGCACACCATATCGATTGGTGTGTGGCATAATCACAGATGCTAACACCAGCAACAAGTGACTTAATCATGCAATAGGGTTTAATGCTTATTCGACAGCCTGTTATGTTGCAAACATGAGTGTCACTCATACGACATGGTGCAACGGAATTTCAATTGACTTGCTGGTTTGGTAATGGCAAAGTGAATGTGAATACCAGCACATTTATGAGAGCAACCAAATATTATTGCAATTATATACAGTTATATTTCAGGGATAGTTTATTTATATATGTATGTATGTATATATACTATGTATATATGTATGTTTGGGTGTCTCTGTCTCTGCTGCCATAAGCCATTTATGTATGTTCTTTTTTTCACGAAATCCATACAAGAATTAATTACGTATGAGCATTACTCGTATTATTGGTGAAATGTGCCATCGAGTCTCATAAATAATCGGAATGTTGCCCGTAGATATGCACTCCATGAGGCACAAAACGATAATAACAGCCAACAAACAGCACATGGTGAATATGAGTGCATGTGTGAGTATGCTTATATAAGTGAGTGTTTATATATATTTGTGTGTGTGTGTGTGTGCATTTTGAAGATGAAATGTTCCACTGCAGTGTCGGTGTAAATCACAAAATTAATATATTCATGCTTGCAAATATCTGATGGACCATAATTAGATGACACAGCCAACAACAATGCGAGTGTTGCATAACACCGACAAGCGAATTGCTTTGAGGTTATAACGCTTGGTTATAACTATGGCGCATCTGCTGTTGTTGGCTACACATTTTATGTTAATATATGCGCTAACTCATTGCATATTTGTATGAGTGCTTCTACATTTGTGTGGTGACAATGGCGCTGATAAACATGTTGCTGCTGGCATTAACAACGATTTCGACCTGTCGTGTTAGGTGTGAAGTGTTCGGTTATACATATGTATGTATGTATTTGCTTGTGTATTTCATCTAGTTAACTGTGTTATAATTGTGCTTGTCATGGTTATATACATATGTATATACACTGTGGAGACACACATTTGATTGTAGTCGAATTTGCTTTGAGGTGATATACAAGCACTTATATGTGGGTATTGATGTATATATATATATATATATATGTTATATAAATTTTGTTTGTATATATTTATTATATATGCAGTATATCATATGCAGTATATCATATTTTCGTATTAGCAGTTGTAGCTCACTATCTTCTTTAATAATTTACGCGCTCTTTCGGCTGTCACTTAAATACGAAAGCAGCTGTGTCGCGCTTTTGTCGCTGTCTCATTTGTGCAAATCATAGATTAACATAGTTCATAAATATTTATGATTTGCTCATTAGCTATATTTCATATTTTTTGTTGTTGTTTTTGTTTTTTTTTTTATTTCTTATTTATATACAATTTTTTGCTGGTCAAGTTTCTTCCTTACCAATACATTTATATATATATATGCACAACCTAGGATAAATAAACAGTTGCTGTCATTTTTGGTTTGATAAATTGCATTGTGGCACTTATTAGAGATGCTGCAACAAATTTTATTTTATTTTGCTTCGAAAGTAACAATGTATTTCTGCTCTTATAGATTTAGGGCATTTTAATAAATAAATTTACTTGATTAGGAAATAAGTTGCATGAATGAAGTGAATATAAGGTACATGTCAAATTTCAAAAACAGAAAAAATATAAAAACAAAAAACAAATATAATAACAACAACAAAACAAAAAATTAGAAATTGCTGAAAATGTCTCTCAATGTGGTGTAAAACCAATTTGGAGAATCAGTGCAACGTAGCGTTGCCAATTACAGTTATTTTACATCAAAAAATTTACTTTCATCTCAACATAAGTAATATATTAAAATACAAATGGAAGCTCATATTTAAATACATAAATATTACAACCAGAAGCTACAACAACAAAAAATTAAAAACTAAAATTCAATATTAATATTACCCTTAATATTCCTAACTCCTGTGGCAACACTGTGCAAACCGTTGCGTAAAAGCAATTACTTGTGTGACGCTCAAAGCAGCCGCAATTAAAATGTCAGAAATCTGACTTCTGTAAAGTTTACATTTGCCCATATTTGCTTAGTACCATAACTTATTTAAGCAAATTAGTATTTTAGTGCAGTTTATTTGAAGCATATTTACAATTGTTATTTATATAATATTACCGTTATTTAAATAATTTATTGCATTTCTCATTTTGCTTGCTATTTACAGTGTCGGCGTCAAGTAATATGAATAAACATGAGCCGATGTTCATTTCACGTTCGGAGACATTCAAATTCGTTGCTGGAGACACAATAAGATTGCCATGTGAGGTTGCTAATACAGGTGAGTAGTTTTATTAATTTGTGAGAAATTTATAAAAGAATTTGTAATTAATTACATGAGATTTATACAAATTACTACAGTGGAACTTACATAACTCGAACTTCTATAAGTAGAAGAATTAATTGGCGTTTAGAAATCAAATTTCATAATTCATTCATAGACAGAATTTTACGGGAGTCCCTATATTCGTACGGCAAACACAAATATGATCTTACACTTATTTTCTTCTTCTTCTTGACTGGCGTAGACACCGCTTACGCGGTTATAGCCGAGTCCAAAACAGCGCGCCACGTATCCCTCCTTCTGGCAGTTTGGCGCCAATTGGTTATTCCAAGCGAAGCCAGGTCCCTCTCCACCTGGTCCTTCCATCGGAGTGGAGGCCTTCCCCTTCCTCTGCTTCCACCAGCGGGTACTGCATCGAATACTTTCAGAGCTGGAGCACCTTCATCCATTCGAACAAGCTGGGTGTCCTAGCCAGCGTAGCCGCTGTTTTTTTATTCGCTAGACTATGTCTATGTCGTCGAATAACACATACAGCTCATCGTTCCATCGTCTGCGGTATTCGCCGTTGCCAATTCTTAAGTGACCATAAATCTTCCGCAAAACCTTTCTCTCGAAAACTCCTAGTGCCGCCTCATCGGATGTTGACATCGTCCACGCTTCTGCACCGTAAAGTAGGGCGGGAATGATGAGAGACTTGTAGAGTTTGGTTTTTGTTCGTCGAGAGAGGACTTTACTTTTCAATTGCCTACTTGGTCCATAGTAGCACCTGTTGGCAAGAGTGATTCTGCGTTGGATTTCCAGGCTGACATTGTTATTGCTGTTAATGCTGGTTCCCAGGTAGACGAAATTATCTACAACTTCAAAGTTATGACTGTCAACAGTGACATGGGAGCCAAGGCGCGAATGCGCTGACTGTTTGTTTGACGACAGGAGATATTTCGTCTTGTCCTCGTTCACCACCAGACCCATACGCTTCGCTTCCTTATCCAGTCTGGAGAAAGCAGAACTAACGACGCGGGTGTTGTTTCCAATGATATCGATATCATCGGCGTACGCCAGTAGCTGTACACTCTTTTAGAGCCGTATTAATTTTGCGGGGATACCAAATTCAGACATCGCGGCATAAAGGCAGCTCCTTTTCGTGCTGTCGAAAGCAGCTTTAAAGTCGACAAAGAGATGGTGTGTGTCGATCCTATTTTCACGGGTCTTCTCCAAAATTTGGCGCATGGTGAATATCTGGTCTGTTGTTGATTTTCCAGGTCTAAAGCGACACTGATAAGGTCCAATCAGTTTTTTGACGGTGGGCTTTAGTCTTTCACACAATACGCTCGACAGAACCTTATACGCGATGTTGAGGAGGCTTATCCCACGGTAATTGGCGCAAATTGTGCTGTCTCCCTTTTTGTGTATTGGGCAGAGTTCACTGAGATTACAATCGTCAGGCATGCTTTCTTCCGACCATATTCTGCAAAGAAGCTGATGCAAGCTCTTCGCCGCCGTATTTGAATAGCTCGGCCGGTAATCCATCGGCACCCGCCGCCTTATTGTTCTTCAAGCGGGTAATTGCTATTCGAATTTCTTCACGGTCGGGCAATGGAACATCTGCTCCATCGTCGTCGATTGGGGAATCGGGTTCGCCATCTCCGGGTGTTGTACTTTCACTGCCATTCAGCAGGCTGGAGAAGTGTTCCCTCCACAAACTCAGTATACTCTGGCCATCAATAACTAGATCACCTCTGGGGGTCCTACAGGAGTGTGCTCCGGTCTTGAAACCTTCAGTTAGTCGCCGGATCTTTTCGTAAAATTTTCGAGCATTACCCCTGTCGGCCAGCTTGTCAAGCTCTGCATACTCACGCATTTCGGCCTCTTTCTTTTTTTGTCTGCAAATGCGTCTCGCTTCCCTCTTCAGCTCTCGGTATCTTTCTCATCCCGCTCGTGTTGCGGTCGATCGCAACATTGTGAGGTAGGCAGTCTGTTTTCTCTCCACTGCGAGACTACAATCCTCATCATACCAGCTGTTTTTTTGACTTTTCCGAAAACCAATGGTTTCGGTTGCAGCTGTACGTAAGAAGTTTGATATACACTTATAGATTTCATAAATCATAACATTTATTTTATTTTATATTATTTTATTTATTTTATTTTATTTTATTTTATTTTATTTTATATTATTTTATTTTCCATATTTTTTAATATTTTAATTTTTTTTTTTTAATTTTTTAAATACCGATTTCATTTAATTATTCAATATAAGTGCTTTTGAGTGATATATTTTGCTTATAGACATACTCAAAATTTATTTAAAAATGTGTATATATGAATTTAAACTGTTCAGATAGCTTTTGCTTACCCGAGATATACTCTTCAATATCAAACAAATTGAAAATTACAAGCAATGCAATTTTACAACCATCTCTCTCAACCAAATTTATGTGACATACCCCTAACCTTAACCTAACATCCTCCTCCTTCCATATATTGTTTATGTCTGCAGTGCTTGAACTTCAAAATCACTGCTTGCGGTCATGGACTAAATATGAGGCATAAAGTGAATTAGATAACCATAGAAGAGTGCATACAAAAGTATCTACATGGTTGTATATAAATACTCTTACAGCTGGGTCAGGCGCTTAAGTACAGCTCTGCTGGTTAACTATGAATATGAGCATCATTAGCATATGCAAAGGCGTCAAGGCAACACAAACACAGCCACATACTTGTATATTAATGTAAGTATGTATGAGTGCTTCTGGAAATTGCTAGCATTGTACCGTAAGCGAAAGACCTGCCAAGAAGGGCATGATTGATGTGAGCGGCAAGGCAGTAGAACGCATCAAAAGCTTTGCGCCGCTTCATATTGTTACTGTATTTACTATGCTTGTATTAAACTGTATGTAAATGTGTTTGTGTGTATGCTGTGTGTAAAAAAATGCCGTAAAATTGCTTGTTAAAAGATAATATTCATTTTCCACTTTATCATTAACGCCGTGTGTGTGGTGAAGGTAAGCGCTTTTATTGCAACTTCGTTAACTGCCAAGTCAAAGTCAAATTTACGCAAGAGCATAAGAGCAATTTGGCATATTTAACGCCTCTTAATATGAGAGTAGATCACATTTTTGGTTAACGAAAGCGTTTTTTAATTTATTTTTTTTTCTTTCACCGCTTTTATTATGCCTGCTTATTTTTATGTTGAGTGCAAGCGCATATCGTTTCTGGCCCTAACTTGATTATTTTGGACTGCTTATTATGCGCGCATACACATAAATACATATTAAATACGTAAATAACGCGCGACAGTTAAATTAGGAATCAACTCTGCGCCACAAAGACTCACCTGCCTAGCAACGCTGCAGCTTTATAGCGCTTACAGGCAAGCGACCATACACTTCAAAGCTCAACATGTGCGGCACAAAAGACAAAAAATAATTGTTAGCGTTTTTTAATGCACCTCTTGAAAAAAAATTGTAAAGCCACCACAACAACAAAACGTGCTCATAAATACTGTAAATACGTTTTTGTTGCATAAAATTGAAGCGAAAAATGCGCATTTTCATAGCCGCCACTTGATGGTCTGTCTGATAGTCAACGCTGATGTACTCATCTCTTTGTGATTGACAGTTGGCGGTTCGCTGCGTGACGTAATGTCGGAAATGACCTATTTAAATTTATGTGCAGCTCTATTTTATTACTTGGCCTATAAAATTGGTAGCAAAATCACTGGAACGTTGAATTACATGGCACATAAATATGTGGGCGTAGAAAGTGAGTTGAGTATAGAAAAGTGGATAAAAGGGAGTAGGAGTCAGCAAAAATATGGTATTTGATGAAAAATATAGAAAAATGAATTTTTCATCATAATTGAGTTTGCAGCTCAAGGATGCCAGTTAATAGGAGCTTTGTGCAGATAGGATGGTTGTGCTTTCATATTCCTCTTAAATTTGTAACTTCGAGTATTTAAAATCATATATATATTTGGCGTAGGAACCGCTTTAAGCGATTATAGCCGAACTGGAAACACCAAGTGAAGCCAGGTCACTTTGCACTTGGTCTTTCCACCGGAGTGGAGGTCGTCCTCTTCCGCGGCTTCCTCCAGCGGGTACTGCATCGAATACTTTCAGAGCTGGAGTGTTTTCTTCCATCCGTACAACATGACCTAGCCAGCGTAGCCGCTGTCTTTTTATTCGCTGAACTATGTCAATGTCGTCGTATAAATCGTACAGCTCATCGTTCCATCGTCTGCGGTATTCGCCGTTGCCAATGTTTAGAGGACCATAAATCTTGCGCAAAACCTTTCTCTCGAAAACCCCAAGAGTCGTCTCATCGGATGTTGTCATCGTCCACGCTTCAGCGCCATACATCAGGACGGGAATAATGAGCGACTTATAGAGTTTGATTTTGGTTCGTCGAGAGAGGACTTTACTTGTCAATTGCCTACTCAGTCCAAAGTAGCACCTGTTGGCAAGAGTGATTCTGCGTTGGATTTCAAGTCTGACATTGTTGGTGTTGTTAATGCTGGTTCCCAGATAAACGAAATTATCTACAACTTCAAAGTTATGACTGTCAACAGTGACGTGGGAGCCAAGACGCGAGTGCGCTGACTGTTTGTTTGATGACAGGAGATATTTCGTCTTGTCCTCATTCACCACCAGACCCATACGCTTCGCTTCTTTATCCAGTCTGGAAAACGCAGAACAAACGGCGCGGTTGTTGCTTCCGATAATATCAATATCATCGGCATACGCCAGGAGCTGTACACTCTTGTAGAAGATTGTACCCTCTCTATTTAGTTCTGCAGCTCGTATTATTTTTTCCAGCAATAGATTGAAGAAGTCGCACGATAGTGAGTCACCCTGTCTGAAGCCTCGTTTGGTATCGAACGGCTCGGAGAGGTCCTTCCCGATCCTGACGGAGCTTTTGGTGTTGCTCAACGTCAGCTTACATAGCCGTATTAGTTTTGCAGGGATACCAAATTCAGACATCGCGGCATTGTGGATTTTCCAGGTCTAAAGCCACACTGATAAGGTCCAATCAGTTTGTTGACGGTGGGCTTTAGTCTTTCACACAATACGCTCGACAAAACCTTATATGCTTATATTGAGGAGACTTATACCACGGATATTGAGGAGACTTATACCATTTAAAATCATACTCAATACAATTAAAGCGGGTCTGGTTTAGATTCTTATATATTTATTCATTACCAAAGTGATAAACTTCATATTCAGCATCGTACAAGCTGAATGAGGCTACAGTTAAAAAATAGAGAAACTTTCAGACTCATAATTTAATAGCAACATTGACCATCCGTCTAAGTTTGGAGTGGATCAACTAACTTAGTCATAGCCTTTTCACACAGCTAATCCATATAATCATTTAAGATTTTAATTGAGAAATCAGTGTTTCCTTTCGCACAGCCGGCTACTCGATTAACGATCGGCTGTTAAAAATATTTCTTTGCTGTTCATAAGAAGTTGGTAAGTTTCACCAGCTGAGTGATATTTTATCAATAACCACAATCAAATTACCAGCGTGGACAACAACGCCTTTTCATTTTCAACTCAATTTACATTCGATGAAACTATTATGAAGTATAATAAGATTTTTTGTATGGTAAATTGATCTAAATTAGCGCTTTAATCGAGCAAAAGCCGGTTAATTGAGCAATTAACTCCTGTGTGAAAAGGCTATATAGAAAGACAGACTAGTAAAGCGCTAGATTTCACGGCGATTAGTTTTTTAAGTTCGAATACATTTTCGAGACATTCGAGGTAGACCAATTCTCTTTGTAGCTCAAATTTAAAGTTTGATAATCTTTAATTTACCTAAAATCTTCAGTTTTAAAGGCACAAGCAATTAAATCCAATGCCAAATATAATAAATTTTAATTGCAACGTGCAATATAAAACCATAAATTTCCCTTAGAACTCCTTCCATACATTTTGATAAACTGTTTCTTGTAAAGTATAACTCAAAAATTACACTACAAACTATTTGTAGCCACACACATATGCCGCTTAAGCGCAAAGTCTACGAAGTTTATAAGTTAATCATGGAGTGCAAATCCATTAGGGAGCATGTCCGCCTACCACTTTTCTCACGCCCCTGCCAACACTACACTACCGGTTTTGCTAAATCATTTAGCCTCAAGTCATATATCTTTCGAGGAGTTGGCAGCCATATTGGCCTGCTCAAAAAGTAATAAATTCTCGCACTCGGACAAATAGCATGTCCATTGCTGTGTCCTTGCACAGACACACAAACACACATACAAACTTCCATATTAAGACGCTTACAAACAGAAACAAGCGAGCAAACAAACATGCAAATAAATTTATATAAACATGCTGCTCCTTATGTGAGTCTCTACATGTGTGAGTGCGTGCTTGAGTCTGGGAAGCGGCAGCATGTGATGTGAGGAAATGCATAAAGTAGATACATTAAAGTTGACTTTTGCAGCTGCTGGGCATTAAACCGAAAACGAAAGCAAATGAAAAGCACAACAACCATAACAACTGCAACAACCACTAAAACATGAAATTCCACACACAAAAATCTTACGGGTCAGTTAAGAACTTGAAAGGAAACCACAAAATACAGGCACGCACCCGAGTCGGTCGTTTTATGTACATTGTCTAGTCTTCCAGAAAAACTTAACTCATTTCAGTTGACTGCTCGGGCATTACCATTACACTCCTTGCCTTTTAAGCTTTTGTTTTAGTTGTTTACATTTCTTTGCATGCGTGTGCCGGTGTGTGTGTGTGTGTGTGTGAGTTTGTGTGTGAACCAAAGGACAACTTAAGGCCGCTGCCGGCCAGCCGTTGTGGTCACTGATAGCGCTGCGGCACTTTACTTCGCTCAAAGTCTGCTCCACAACGGCGCCGCTCCGCCCACTCTGCGACCGACAAGTGTTCGCCTACCACTTCACTACCGCCCAAACAAAAACAATTTATACACCAGTCGCACTAACCAACCAAAGCAAGTAATGTTCGGTATTAGGTGTGTCGTCGTAAGTGGCTCGGGTGTATGTACCGTGCAGGTTGTTGGTCAGCTTGGTTGTTGTTGTTTCAAAAATGCTTTTACTTAGCTTACATTCGCTTTAAATAGTCGTTTGTTTGTATGTGTGCTTCCTGTTTGTCTGCTCGATTTTGGTTGCAACGGCTTAGCTGTAAGTACACGTGTACTCACGTGCTCATTGTTTTCCAGTGTGACTGGTGCATGTGGAGAGGTATGTGTTGACTCACGTATGCAGAAATACATGCATTGAAGCTTTGTGAGGTACACTATTATGCTGGAATTTAAACTTTAAAATACTTTCTCAATTTCTGTTGGTGAATGAATGTCTATATTTTGAAAAAAAAAAAAAAAAATTTTTTTGAATAATTTTCGAAATCTGTGACCTATTATTTTTGATTGTGATGAGAGTACTTGATAAATTCGACAAATAAGAGACTATAAGTAGTTTTCAACTCCACCAAATTTATTAGGGATCAACTTAGTCTTCTCAAACGGTCCGAAGGTGATGTCACAGAGTGCAAAATTCAAATGGTTGTAATGAAATAGGAGTCTATATCATAGCTTACGTTGTTATAATAGTTGAAAAACAAGCAAGAGCTATAATGACTTTTAAAGTAGGGTTATTTTGTTATAAGATTGATAAGATTTTGTCTGACCATGGGGAGATCGTATTCTCATAAGCGCATGCCAGTCTCCAGATCATCTTCATTCAGTATTTGCTTTCAAGACTGCTCTTTATTAGAGATTTTTAAAAATCTTGCTGTTTCATGGCTTCAATCTTTTATTTCATTTCTCATGAATATATTTGAGAAGCTAAGAGAAATATGACTATGATATAATTCAGTTCCAGTATGAGTAATACCTTGTGCTTAGACCTATTATTTATGATTCTCTCCTATTTTCTTATACTTCGTATTGACATTAAATGGTTTCATCAATTTCATTTCAGGAAAAATCGGCATACTTTTATTAATTTTCCATTAAAGCGCCAAAAGCACTCAACTTCTTAAGGCTGTATTTCCAAAACTTTTACTTGAATCGACTCAAAATGCGGACAATATTCTTAAAGATTTGAAGAATTTAGAATAGGTATATACGACTTTTTAAGACGTTTTGAGGGCGTAAAATCCATGTAACATGTTAATCTACAACAATTACTCTAAAAGATGTTTTACATGCGAGTCTTAATGTTATGATTGAATGAATTTGTCACATTATTAGAATGGCTCGGTGTTTAAGCCTTTAGATCTCTTCCCAAATATAATTTGAGGGCTTCGAATGATAAATTATATTTTGTATGTATATTAATTTATTTTCATAATTTTTTCTCCCCATTTATTAGGAGTCTAGTCTGATTTTGTGAATAAAATTATAACCTTTAATGTCACTATTTACTTATTTTTTCATTTCTTACACATTTTTTTTTTTTTTTGATATTTCTTTATTTATTGAATCTGCTTTTACTTTAACAATCTGCTTTTCTTACACATAAATTCAAATTATGTGTGATCTTTTGTGGACATGTGTCGATTATTGTTAAATTGTCAACCAGGTTTCAACCATTCTCAAAAGCTTTCTTGGTCAGAAATTTTTCTAAATAAATTTATATATTTATAAATTTTAAATATCTTAAACAGCATAGTACGTGTAAGTTCTACATGTCGTATGAGTAATTTTTCATACAATAAATTCCATTAAAGTTATAAAAACAGTTTGAACTTGAATAGTATTGAAAATAGCAATTATTTTTTCTAGATAATAATACGAAATCTCATACATATGTATAAGACATTCAAGCATTAAAGTATATATGGGTGGACGGACAGCAATGCGGCGCACTCATTTATATACGGACAGCTAAGCCGGAAATTGAGGCGTTTTGCGCTGGCGCTATGGTTTTCATTTAAACACACAACAAACTACAACTATTATTGCACACTTCTTCTCGTTATTGCAATATACTGAAAACATAGATTGCATTTTGTTGCTGCGATCACCGTTGTTTATTTTGTGCTTGCTACACGTTGTTGCAACACCAATTTATTGTATCGTATGCACTTTGTTGTGCAACATATTACGTGTACTAAATAGCTTCCGGTTACAACAAACAACAACAATAACAACAAAAACAAGAATAATAAAGGCAAAAAGCAATCAAAAGCGACCACAACGGTAGTAGCATTACACTTGCAAAGCCGACAAATTTGTGCTCGCAATATAAATAACTGTATATATATATATATATAACTGTTTATATGTTTATATATATATATGCGAAGTATAAGTGTGCGCTTGCATGTGCTTGATGGCATATCCGAAACACTTAAGTTACATAGGCAACATTTAAATGTCGAAAGCTGTTTCCGCAAACTTCCAAGCGCTCGTTGCAATAACAACAAGAGCACAACAATAATGCCGTCAACAACACTGAGCTGCCACAAGACGAAGAAGCTGCCATCAATGGTTGTCTAACATGCACTTTGGTTCGTCACTGATGAGCTGTGTGCCGGGCTGTGGTCAAACGTTGTGTCGCCTATCCGACATTTTGCACTAAGTGCTAGGAAATGACAACAACAACAACAGCAACAAGACCAATGCCTTTTCGTCTCTTACTCGAAAGAGAGTAACCAGAAACAGCTGTTAAGCGCTAAAGTTAGACAACCTGGAGGGTGAAAGGGCGCTGGGCGCATTTTAATCTGCCTGCGGCGTTAGTGTTTGCCTGCGGTGCGGTAACGGACAATATGCATTTACTGTTTTGCCTATAATTACTTGCAATGATACAATCGGCTGCAAACCGAGACAGCTGCTTTGTTGTTGCCGACTAACTGGGCGCCGGTCTCTGGCTGAGCACAACAAAAGCGGCGCTGTCAAGCATTTGCGAGTCACTCTATAACACCTAGACAACTTGGCAAACAACAACAACAACAATTGCCAAACAACAACAATTACCAAAGCTTATGCAAACCGCAAGCATTGCGGCTGTGCAACAAACAACTACATTGAACTGAAGCGATGCGTAATTGAATGCCTCATTAAACGTTACCTTCTGCGTTCTGGATAAGAAATTAATTGTAATAGCCAGCACAACAACAACAGTAACACACACACACATACTACACACTACCAGCATACAACAAACACTTTAATCCCTCAAAGTATCGCATATCGAGAGTAGACAAGGCGCTTTCGCTTACTGTGTGGAAGTGTGTGGGTAATTAATGCAAAAGCGTGTAGAATTATGTTCTTTATTAATTTCAAATATGCTCATAAATCGTACATACACACTCATATGTATATATGTATATATATATATATATATATATATATATATATGTGTGTGTGTGTGTGGCATTTTGTCTTATTAACTATGCATGCATGCATTTGCCTGGGATTTTATTTCGTCATTATCATGAAATGCATATTTAATGCTGATCAAAGCACCGAAGCCACAAATCAAATATAAAATAATTGCATATTTGCATAAAGTAATCTCTTTAATATGCGCCCAATCAAATGCTCGCACACACAGGCATACATACATATACATTTATGAACACAGAGTGTATTTGTTTGGTTTCGCTTAGTTTTCAGAAAAAAAATGCCTGTTTATGAGTTTTTAGGGATGGAAAATATACATATGATAGACTAATTGGAATAGTGGCCCTAAATTCTAATTCCGATTTTCGGAGAGCGAAAAAGTACATATATCGTCTCTTGGGTAAGATAGTGAGAACAACTCATTGGTAACATATACAAGTAATATTTATTTCATTCGATTTTTTCTAACCTCAAAATACATAAATATAAATAACTATTAACACGTTTCTGCTATGAGATATATTCCCTAAAGCTTCACGAAGGTGAACATTTTGTCTAAAAGTCTTAGAACCACGACACCTATCCATATAGTAGTTCATATATCAAGCACACTTGTTAAAGTAATGTTTTTCTTGTACTTCATCAATTATAGCCTTTCGAAACCTCAGATACCGAACAAGAGGACCTCACTGCCAATGGCTGATTTTTTACCGAAAATATCAGTAAATGATTGAGTTATTTTAATAAAATTCAGAGAACTTCTCTTAGTGCTTGTGCATAAATCGGGTTCATACTTCCTCTATCCCCTCAATACCTGATATATACATTTTTAAACTTCCGGTGGGCTCTATACTGTATATCTTGTTCGGTATAAAACACATTTTAGCTAAATTATGTTAACAGATAACCCTAGATATACTCTTTGGTAGTGAAAATTTGTAAAATCGGTCTACGAATGACCTCAGTCCTCACATATTATGTACTATGATTTTCGCTATTCTAGGGGACTTTATGCCGAATGTATCGGTTCTCGAGTTTATACTTTCCCCTAGTTCCAATAGTGACAAAATCGATCTAGACCTTGGTCCAGCCCTCATACCTCAAGTATAACGATTTTTGTCAAATTATCTGATTTTTCCTTCTATATATCTAACTAGCAGACCGCTCCGGCTTCGCACGGGTTTAAAGAAACATTTCAAAAGTTATAGGTTTTTACACACTTATACATACTCTTCCATACATATGTATGTACATTCCCGTGTCTTGGGTGGGTTCATTTTAAATAAGTAAAATGAGGAAAATTCCAAAATGAAAATATATTTTATTTGCAATGCCCTATAACTTGATTACAATCTCTAGTCTTTGGTGTCCGTTGTCTTTCTCTCTAATTACGAAGGCATTGGGAACGCTCAGAGTTCGACGCCCTAGTGCGAGCTTGTATATTTCTAATATTTTGTTGTTCAAACAGCTGCACATGCTCCGCACTCGAGATTTTGAAATTTACTCGACTCTCTGGCACGCGATTGCGATGCGTAGAGAATGACTCGCAAAATGATTTTCAGTTTTAGATTAAGATTCTCCATCACGAAGTCTTTTTGATACCCTAACCTGGGGACTATTTCCAGAAAGTTGAGATTCTTGGAAAAAATATAGACTATGTTACTCGGGGTGAATGTAGCTTTCCAATTCTGAAAGAATTTTTGAAATCGGCACAGTAGTTTTTGAGTTTATTTATTACAAACATACATACAAATCGTTCCTCTTTATATAGTAAGTATACGAGGGCTGCTATATATATTTCTGGCCTAATAATGAAAATAGGTATCTTTATCAACAAAAATGGTTTTAGTGTTTTTCAAAATATTCTCTATCAAGATTTATACATTTTTGCATGCGCTCAAACCAATTTTTGAAGCATTTTTTTTTAGCCTTTTTTTGAGCGATTGTCAAATTGTGCGGGATCCAACGAGAACAAACCTTTTTTACGACCAGGTGTTCATGCAATATCGAATGTAGGCTGGTGGGAGAAATGCATAGGCATGCCTCCATCCGAAGGTATGTTACATGACGGTCTTGCATTATCAGTTCACGTACGGCATCGATGTTTTCTGGCACAACGGCTGTTTTTGGACGACCTTCACGGAATACGTCTTTGAGCGAGCGTCGGCCACGATTGAATTCGTTGTACCAGTTTTTCACAGTGCTATAGGATGGTGCTTCATAGCCATACAAAGATTTTAGTTCATCGATGCACTCTTGTCGCGATAATCCACGTCGAAAGTTGTGAAAAATGATCGCACGAAAATGTTCACAAGTTAATTCCATTTTTTGGCCGAGATGAATTTTTTAATTCCCTGTAAATAAAACAGTTCACGATTAAATGACAAAACGTTCTGAGTGATGTTATGCTAAAAAATGTCAAACTTTCCAATGGAAATGTCAGATAGCACCTGGCAACACTTAGTGTTGCCTAGGCCAGAAATATATATAGCAGCCCTCGTAGATATCGCACATATCTGAATAAATCAAATTAATCTCGAATATTTCGATTAGGTATTAAAAATTATGGTTATTCATATCTATGTCCCCTAACTCTGTACTACTATGATTCATATAGTGATTTATATCAGTTGTTCGTTTACAACTGAACTTAGCCCTTCGTTGCTTGTTAAAATATATTTACAAAAAGGAAATTGCATCGTGTTACAAGTTTTAAGATTAAAGTATAAATATTATAGACATATAATCGTCCGCCTCTTTTGTCCACTGTCAAGCTCTAAATCCATTTATGACCAATTTATTTAACTCAAAGAAAGCAAAAGCCAACAGAAAAACACGAAATACCAACACCTTGAATCTCCATCACACACCACCAACAACCATAACAACATAATTTAAGCACCCACTCTTTATATAGAATGACAATCGATCAAATTATCGATGCAGTGTCGTTTGTCGTTATGAAATTCTCAATGAATTCATTTGCATGCGCTGAATTATAATTAAATAGATTATTTGACATTTTTCTATTTTCACATTTCACAACGCGCGTCTGAATATCAAGTTCCAACGTCGTCATTCGAAATTTGCACAAGTTACACGAGGCGAAGCGTTGACGGCTACCGGTGTACGATTGCCAAGTGTCGAACACTCAGCCAAGCACGCTCGCTCGGTTCGATGGCGGTGCTAAGCCAAGTGGCAGTCATGTCACTCATTTACACCTTACAATCGTAATCATATTGTGCGCGCTGCTTGAGTGGCGGGGCGGTGGTGGGAGCGTTTTCATTATGAAGAAGTCGCGTCATAACGGTTTTGGCGTGGGCGTGCAATAATTTATGCATGCCTTGAGTATTGAGTACAAATTTAGAATTGTCAATCACTTTGTGTTGAAGTGAATTCACAAGTGTACAAGGTGAAAGGAATTGTTGAAAAAAAAAAATCGAACGCAGTGAGAACAGGGTAACAAGAAGGCATGTGTTGTGTTCGGAGGTGGGATAAGGTATTCAGTGGCAGATATACATATGTGGTACTCGTATGTGCTGTTGGTATTTATCTAGAAATGTTTCTATTTATGGATATATTTTTTTATATTTCTATGTTTTTACAATATAATGCTATCGAAACTTGGAAAAAGAACAGCGTCAGTGTATAATCTCATTCAATAATTTGCACTTGAAATTAAAACTCCTTGTCTAAAAGGCTGAAAATGGTGTATTTTTTAAGAAAAACGGGCCTCGCTCATGCCTCTAATTTTTTAATATAGATATTTTGACCACAATCATAACCAACCTCTTAGCTTTATTTAAAGCTATCAATCTTTATTAGATTTGCTGAAATCTTTTGTTTCCTTTTGATGGCTTAATTTTGTTTTCAAGATTTAGCTGTATTAGGCTCGGTTTTCATTTTGATGTTGGTGGTTCTAATTTTTGATATTTTTCTTGAATTTATATCTTATCTTATCCTTTAAAGTATTTTGGAATAACTTTGGTCTGGGTCTTAAGTTTAGTTTTCGACATTTATTGTATCGTGTTGATGGATTTTGGATTTACTACGGAACAATATGCTTGTTCACCTGTCTTCGTATGAACCGTGTTTCAGTCATCAGTTCTAGCGAATAGATCTTTATCCACATTTGGTATGATATGATATGTGTTTGAAATTACTATTACTCGTGATCTTGAATGTCTAATTCAAGAATGATATTTTGGTTTTATCCTGACTCCGATCTAAAAATTTGACTTATATATTTTTAGAACTCAGACAGTTCCTAGAAAAAGTACCACGTGCTCGTGGCAGATACTTTGCTTGGGGTTCCGATTCTGTATTGCTTAGATTTCCTCTTAGATGTCCATGCTGTCAAAATAATACCGACGAAATTTGGCTGTCAATACTTCTATTCTGATAATTATTATAATTTACGCTTTTTCCTGTGAAGTATGCAGGGTATAGCAGTAAGTTATATAAGACATGTATGCTTTCATTCGAGAAAAGACTTGCATAAGACTTGAACTTCGATAAATTAAGCAGAATCTAGTGTATTGAAACAACTCAACTATCAGTATTAATAGTAGTGTCATGGGACATAATTCCTTACGTGTTCTCTTAGAGGTTCGGACTTTTTATCTTCTCTCTCTCTGTTTAGCAAGTTGGAGAAATAGTCATCCTGAGGCCCTACGGATCTATTTTTAGACTCAACTTCCGGCTTTCTTCTTCAGCTTTTTTATAATTTTTATATTCCAACCCTATTTCCTTTAAAAAAAAATTTATCCCACAAATGTAACAACACACACATTTATATACATCAATGTCTCTATCCATTACAACACATCCATCATGAAATGTTAACCGCAACGAATGATAGACTTACTTCATTAGCAAGTAACAAGCACTCGAAGTTAACACGCGTTATCTACATATCCATCTCGAACGTCCGTCCGCTGCGACTATATTTGCACACACGACGCCCGCCAAAGTCTATTGAATGTCTTCATCGTCTTCATCTACTTACAAGCATGCTCAATGGCATCCGCATCCGGCGTGTGCAACCGACTGAAATGTCAAAGGCGTGCGACCTTTGCTGCGAGCATGTGTATTATTGATTTCATTGCCCTTTTGTTGTGGTGCCAAGTCCCCATTGTTGCTGTTGTAGTCAATGCTATTGCTGTTGTTATTGTGTTATGTTAGTTGGCATTGTGAGCGCCATTGATGATGAGTCAAATTGAAAACGCACGAATTAATGAGTTCAACGATTCACAAATCAGACAACACAACACAATGCAACACACAGAGAAGAAGAAGCTCTTCAATGGCTGCCGGCTAAGACCGCTACATTACACTTCACAGCGCCAACATCCTGTGCGCCATTGTAAAGGAAGCCACTGATTAAGAGCGGCAACGCGCCAACGGATGCCTATCTAAGCCAACAACACGCAACAGCCGAAACCAGCCATCGGTCTCCCGCCAGCCACAATTGACAAAATCTATTGAAATGATTGAGCTCTACGCGCTCGACCCACTCGAGCTGTTTGAAGAAAGCAATATGCAGGCTGTCGCACACACGGACACACTTGCGGTGTTGCATAAATGCGAATGTAAATACATATTGGCGCGCCTAGGGTCTCACGCGTGGGTAAGTGTGTGTTAGTTCGCGTCCGTCTTCACTTTGCGGCTTCTGAGCTGATGCTGCGAACCGCTGTGCGCTCGTAAGCATATGTGCGATTTCCTCTGTTGACTCACTTGAAGCGCCGCTTGTCGCCTTCTGTCTTCTCTTGTCTACCGCTCTTCCTTTCATATGCGTTCGCTCATTCAATCGCTCGTTTATTCGTTCCGTACGTGTTGACAAACATTTCGAGCGTGGCTCAGACTCAATACACACTCGACATCAAGTGCCTATTTGCTAAATCCCATTCATGTACTTACACATACATATATGCATGCCGGAGTATGTTTGTTGTCTCACCGTTTGAAGTGTGAATGTACGAGTATGCGTGATTTCTAGTGTTTTTGTGTCCATTAACATCCGCACTTATCCCTTTTGTATCGCAAAATTGTTGATTGATGTTTTCATGTGGAAGTGTAATTGAGTTCCTTTGGCAGTTCATGTCATCAGCGCTCAATGGGGTTGAGGTAGATGCTAGCTGTGTACAATGCGAATGCTCGTATAGAATGTAGCAACAGGAAAAGTACGAGTAAAAAGTATCGTTTCCGGTTGGTGTGAAACTACTAATTAATAGATTTACTCAACTGTATTCGAATTCGCCAATATATTTGAGGGAAATAGCTCAATTAATATATGTGTTTGTAGAATTGTCCTTCGAACTTCAGGAAATATTCGTCCTATGTATAATATTATGCAAATGAGGTTTTTGCTTATCAAAACCATTGGCTGTAGAAGAAATCTTCAAAAATATTGGAGTCTGCTACTAAGTAATCCGAACATACCAATCGATTGGGTTCTAGTAAGACTTATCTATTCAATGTTAGAATCCCGAGTTGAAAATATCGGATTTTTATATAATTATGAACATTCTCATAAATAATTAGACCCAAACTATTTCGGTTATATTTCCTGAGATATTCATTCCGAATACCTGTTTTGGGCATTCTTTGGTACAAACTCTAGGTCGTATGGAGATATTTAAAAGTCGGATGGTGAATCCTGTAAGACAGTTTAAAGAAATTTTAACTAAGTGATTGATTGTTACAACTTTGGTTGTGTGCTGAGGTTGAATCCTCTACAAAGGCGGTAATGGTCTCTTTCCTTATATCGGGTTTACAATTTCCTATTATATGTAATTTTGCTCGGTAAAGACATAAATTGGTCCAATGGATATACGCATATTTATAGATTCTTAACTTGCTTAAGAAGTTTTCTTTGGATTTTTCATACAATTGAATGTAGAAATATATTAATCTGATTACTCTGAATATAAAACGTAGAGTACGTCAAGTTAGAATCCTCCACTGACCAACCAGTAGAAGACAGAAACCTGCCACCCTGAATCTCCAAGTCAGCATTAGTATCTCGGAAGATATTGAATAGAGAAATAAAAACCGAAAGAAGCCTTATCGTTGGGATAGACCTCAGTTCCCACAAAGCTAGTACTTAGATGTTCTTAAATTACAAATAGATATCGCTTTTTATTAACCCTAAGGGACCATATATTAAACCTTAATGAGAAATCCCATTTATAACTCATACCAGTCAGTGTGGAGCCCACTACTAGCTAAGTAAATATTTTTATATATAAGATATATATCAGATAGAAGTAATTAAAGACTACAATAGGGGTTTTTCACCACTTTTCCGAACCGTGCCGATCTTACCTCGCTAATTAAGAACTATTTTAAGTAATCTAGCATAGTCAAATCATTTGATCTTGTAGTTCTATTGACAGGACCGATATTCGATATGACTCGATCCACGCGCTTTATGAGTTGTCCGAGTTGAAGCAGAAATCTTTGAAAAAGAGCTTGGAACCACAAAAACTAAATATTTATTATAATTTACTACCATATACATATTCAATAACAGTAAATATTTGTTTAATAAAAATTAAAATATTTTTATCTCTTTCCAGATCCTTATGTTGTTGCCTGGAAACGTGGCATCGCCATACTCACCGCCGGCAATGTGAAAGTAACACCGGATCCACGTGTCTCGCGTGCCGAACGATTCAACTTGCAGATACGCGACGCAGTGCCACAGGATGCCGGCGACTACATCTGTCAGATCGCCACAATGGAGCCACGCGAGATAACGCACACCGTCGAGATTTTGGGTAAGCGCTTGAAAGCAAAATATAATATACAAAACAATATATCTGCAACTATATATGTATACAACATGCATTATGCAATGGTGGCTTAGTAGCGTAGAACGGCAGCGTAGCGCTCAGCAACTGCTCACACACCCACATACAAACAAACAAACAACCAAAGTGAAAAACAATATTTTTCGTCTAATTAGAGCCTGGCATTGATGAGAGTGATTTCCATACTCTGTGGATTTGTTGTTGTTTTCGTATATGTTTTTATTGCCTTTGTTGTATATGCAAAAGTATTTCGTGTGCGCTCGATTCGGCATTTATTTGCCAGTTAGTTAATTTTATGTGTGTTTTTATTGTTGTACTTGTTGTTGTTATGTGCATTGCATCATGCACACTATCTGTCGAGCGCGTGCGGAGTGAATGAGTGCCGCCGGAAGTGTGTCAACAAGTTCCGCTACATCGACGGCGCAGTCGCGTAATGGCATTTGGTTGTTAGCAGCGCACACACACACACGCACACACCAATTCGACTATGATAATCAATTTTTCAAAAACGAATTTTCACATGAATGCATACCGTTATGCTGCCGCGCATATTTGCTCTTCCAGAAGAATGATTTATATTGATGGAACGCACACATGCAACGTGCAACGTGCAACAAGCATTGAATACTGCATTTTCAAGCGATCAACTAGTGCAATTGTGTCAAGGATAATGAACTTGGTGGGCGAGTGTGCGGGTGTGTGTGTGTGTGTGTTCAGCATTGAAATTATTTGTTAGAAATTTGCATATTTTTGTGTTAACGGTACGTGGCAAATTGTTTGCATTTTTAATGCAGCGCATCAACAACAACAACAACTAGTTGTTATTTACTATTTTTGTTGTTGTTGTTGTTGTTGTCGTCGTTTGTGGCGGGTTAATTAAAAGTGTGATTTAATGAACGCAGTGTTGCTTATCGCCGTATATCTCATGGTGGCTTGTCAAAGCTTCGCTCGCTTTATTGTTATTTTTGATATTTGTCCTCGACTCAATTATGAAAATATGCTGTGCAATATTGAGTCTGAACTAATTGGCTGATTCGAAGAATTATTGGAAATAATATTATAGAAATAATTCATGAAAAATGATAGGTGGATTGAATTCCAAAGAGGGAGAGAGAGATGGATAACGAGCGGAAGAAACAGGAAAGGAAAGCGAGAGAGAGCGGAGCTGAGATCGATAGAGAGGCAAAAAGTATCAAAGATAAAAAGAGAGATAGAGATGTAGAAGGAAAAAGTATGAAAGATAGAGAGAGAGAGAGAGAGAGAGATGAAGTGAGAAAAAGAAATAGAGATTGAAAATGAGATTGGAAAAAGTATGAAAGGGAGTTTGTGTGAGAGAGATATAAATAAATGAAGGAGAGAGACCAAAATTATCAATTATCAGGTTATTCAATTGGCTTCAACACAAGACGGGTTGTTTATACAGTTGAACTTTCATAACTCGAAACTCTATAACTCGAAGTTTTCCATAACTCGAACTCTTGAATTGGCAATAGAATTAAAATTTCATACATATTACCTTCCGTAACTCTGAAGTCTCTCTAACTCGAAGAGGTGAGAGAGTGGTAGAAACAGAGAGGAAAAATTTATGAAAGACAGAAACAGAGCGAGTGAGAGTGGAAGTGAGTTAAAGAAATAGAGAAAGAGATCGAAAAAAGTATGAAACGGAGACAAAGCGGAAGTGTGTGTCTGAGAGAGAGAGAAAATAGAATAAGCAGAGATAACAAAATTAGCACCTAAATTTTCATACGAAAGTAATAACCAGATTATCCAATTTCATTCAACAAAAAGCAGGTAGTTTATATCTCGATAAAGTGATTTACATACTTAGTATTCTAACTCTATTTGTTTGTTCGATTCGCCACTCTCCAATTTGCTATAACTCCTTTAGAAAACCATATAAGCTTATATTTGTTCCATATGATTCAAATCGAAATTTTGCAACGCTGTAAAAACTAACAATATATGATGAAAGCTCTCAAAAGCTCTTCTTTTGTTGCCATACACAACTACTTACACAAAGAAGCTAGTAAATATATACGTAATCTTTTTCATATTAATAAAGCATTACCCTACCGATTATGCGTAATCTACTCATCAGCAGTTTGACTCCGTTCGCACTTTCATGCTCATTCATATGCTAATCAATTCAGTCTACTAACTCATACCAAAGCACATTTCGCCTTCTGTTCGCCAATGGCTTTCCGAAGACTTGCCGGCCAACGCTATTTGTTGTAATTATGTATTTGTAGCCTTTCTCAATGCTAGTGACTAAGTAAGTAGTCGCCGGCTGGTGACTTCATTTCAAAGCCACTTGGGAGTCGTTGTTGGTAGCGAAATGAGCTTTTCTATTTTATCGTCGAAAATTATACCAACCATCCACGATTAATATATACGCATAAAAATTCGAACTTTCGGTGGTTTATTATTTATGAATACATATTTGTTGTTATATATATTAATTGTAGGAGAAGAAAGGGTGTTGGTATATGTATGTATTATATGTGACCCAGGGTGAATAAGAAGCTTTTTTGAAAATCTATACAGTTTTGGATGTTAAGAATCAGTTGAAAAAACAGATGCTTTGAACTGACTGAAATCGAAGGAACTTATTATATCCAAAGTGGTAAACTAGATATATTTCTTTTTAAAAATGTGTGAGGTGTATGTGTGTGGACCAAATGAGGACGCCTAAATACTTTTAATAGCTTCCTATTGACTAATATGCTAGAAATATGATCAAAGCTTTACAGTTCATAATTTTTTTTTTGAAGAGTTCACGCCCCTGCTTTCTAATTTTGACCCAGTGGACTTTTAGATTCATTCAAAGTTCAGTAAAGAATATTATAATC
The DNA here is from genome assembly GCF_028554725.1 of Zeugodacus cucurbitae. Classification (NCBI taxonomy): domain Eukaryota; kingdom Metazoa; phylum Arthropoda; class Insecta; order Diptera; family Tephritidae; genus Zeugodacus; species Zeugodacus cucurbitae. Next base: position 76,264,072 of record NC_071667.1, on the reverse strand, counting down.
AAGCTTTCGAAAACGATTAAGATATTTTTTCGAAGCTTGGTATCTCTATTTTCTCAAAACAGTACCTTTAATGAACAATTAATACTTCTAACCACTTTATAACACCCACTCAATCATTTCACAATCAATTAACATTGAAAAGATTCCTACAGGGCATGTGCAGGCACATCGATCATGACATAGCCACATGCTTCTTATGCAAATGAGCAGCGAAGTATGCGCGTGTGTGAATAGACTGGACAGTAAATCGCATAATAAGCAGCAATCGCAGTATGTCCAAACGTTGGGGAATTACGACACTATACGTGGCCGCTGGGGCACAACAAAGGCTAAAGGCTGCTTGCCACCGCTTATGAGCATAAGTAGCATAAAGCAGACGACGATGGAGCATAAAAGTCAAGGCAGCAATATTTGAAGGTTTGACATTTATGTGCTGAAATATGTAAGCGGTTTATATGTATGCGAGTATAATTATGGGTAGGTTTGTGTGAGTGTGTGTTCGTGGCAACACCAGCATAAATTGGGAAATCAATAAATTTCACACAAACACCTACAATCGCCTACACATGTGTACTTAATGTGGTCGCTAAGCAGCGCGCGGGAAGGCTGTCTTTGTATTGCCCACACAGCCTTAAACCCCAATCAAAGAGGATCAGGCTCTTTAAAATGGCGCTGCCTTTGCCTGCTTTACTTTACGCTTCACTTTCCTGTTTTATCTCAACTGCAAGCAAATTTTTGTTTATTTTTTTTTTGGAATTCGGTTAAGATTTTACAGTTAAAGCGCGCAAGCGAAACGGAAATATATACACATGAGTCTATATTCTTCCATATACTTACTCAAGTCTCTGTGAGTGTGTGTGCGTGTGTATGCTTTTGTGCCATCGTCGTCAGCAGCAGCAGCAGCTTTGTTGTAAAACTTCTAATCAGAATTGATGAATAATTTGCATATATTTCCCGAAGGCATTTTCCCTTTTATTATTTTCATCCTTCCTGGCACACACACTCACGCACTCACACGCACACACTTTTCTTAAGAACTCTTCATTTTCATTCTTTTATTCGACAACTTTGCATATATTGTCTGTATGTGTGTGTGTCTGTATCAGTGAGTTTGTATGTAGCAGTGCGTCCACTAGGGATTGCCATTGCCGCTGCTATCTGCTGCTCGCCTACTTTCGGCTGCCTTCAAGAGCGGCGCTGGCAGAGGAGCTCCTCCGAATGGTTGCAGGATACGCCAAAGGAAGGCGAAAATCTCAAATCTCTAAAGTACGACATGCTTATCAGCTGGAAATAAAAGAAACTGCACAAAATGCCAGCAGCAAGCGCAGCTAAAACAACAACAACAACAACAAAAGTAACTTATAAAAACAACAACAATAATACTTAAAGCGAGCGCTTCACAACGAAATTTGTTGCATTAAAGTGCTTTAGCGCTTTTATTGTTACTGTTGTTGTTGTTTCTGCATACTTATCTCCATCTCGCATTTACTCAAGCCTCACGCTTAGCTTCAGCTTCAGCTTCTTAGCTCAGCTCAGCTATACTTCGCCCGTAGCTGTGTAACGGCGCTGGCATTAAAGCGCTCGGAGCTGGCTCTGGAAATTGAATTTAATGCATTCGCAGCGCGCAGAAATAAAAATAACGGCAACTGTCTGTTGCAATTGCCTTTGCTGCGTAGCTGCTGCATTGCGCGCATTTGCTGCATTCAAATGACTTCTGCGCTCGGCGTACGCTTTGTGCGAAAGTCGGCGAATGAATTTATCAGCAGCTTTTCGCTATTCAAATGCCTGCTTCAATCAGCGCGCTGCCTCTCATCAGCTGCTGCTGCTGCCGCTTGGTGTTAAAGTAGTGCATTGAAGTGCGAAAATATTTTAATTGTCAGTTGCTTTTCGCACGCGGCATCTTATTAACTGAGAGAGTGAAATGTAAGTGTGTCGCCTTCTTAGAGATAATCTTAAATTAAGGTAATTTAGATGTGAAAACAAACATACTTGATACCAATGGGATACCTAAGACTGATACTAAGGCAAAGCGTTCATTTCATGTTTCAACGGGCAATAGTAGTAATGAAAGACTGTTTCAGGTCCTTATATTAGAAAAAGTTTTTTTTTTTTAAATACTTCACAGCATTTCGAGAACTTTCTTTTGCGCTTTGCCTAAACAATTATCCACAACATAGACATCAAGCACTTATATTAAAATATGATATTTATCAATAAGTCTGAGATGACGTGATCGAAATTATCTACTAATCTGGCTAATCTTATCAGAAATAATTGTTATTTATTATTCTATATGTCCGTTCCTATGCCGTTTTTTTTTCTTTCAAGCATTAAGAGAGTCATCCCATGTGAACCTGTTTTTTAGTGATTTTTAGAATTATTTTCTAAGACCAGTGAATAGATGGAGCTTTAAGTTTATTATCATTTTTTAACATATATTTCGACAATATTTCGACAATATAAATATAAATTTTAAGTTACAAACATTATGTAGAAGATAAGTTACAGTTTTCTGAACACCTCCACCTCGAAAAATTGGGCTCGCACTTCCTCCACCAGTCCGGCTGATTAGCTTATCGGAAATGACATATTAATTTTTATACTTAAATGCTGGAACGCACTACGATCAAGTGGATATACCAAAAATTTGACTTTTGGTAGACATTTGAAAACAAAAATTGAGAGGTTTTTTCTATAAAAAATCGAAGTTTTTGAATTTTTTAATTAATAATAGAGCCTTCCATGTGTTTACATGTGTTACAGTTTTAAGATGTTTCCAGCTGGCAATTGTGCGCTTCGGACAGCCCCTTCTAACTGGTGTATCTTTAAAACGAATTTCTAAAAATCACTTTACTACCGTATTCAAGACATGTTCCGCTTCAATCACATGGGACGCCCTTTACTTTTTTTCAAAAATGCATCTTACTTCTTCATTAGCGTTAAGCACTATTCAGAAACACGGAGTTTATCAAGCAAATTTATTTTCATGATGATTATTGAAATGAAATCCCGATGTGCCCTTAAATTTGACTTGACTGTTTCCAAAAATTGGCATTCGTAAATATAATGCGATAAACTCGTGTTTATGATGACAAATGTACAGATAGTAATGTAAAAAAACTTTTATTACGTGTTTACGGCATACAAATTTTGATATTTAAGGGATTTTGACAACAGCGAACTTAATCTACATACAACGCATATTAAATGTTAATCATAATATATACTGAGTTTCTTTAACACTACCCTCTCAAAAATTTAAGTTGTTTTGTAAATTACAAACCCAAAACCTTAAACTCGTGTTTATGGTGCAACTAGAATCAAAAATATTCTTAAAGTGACTTTCAGGCCCAGGTGTTCTGCTGTCTCGGTGCTAAGAGATTTGTAACCAATGAAGAAGTGAAGTCTCAGTTGGATGGCGAATTGAAGAAGCTGAGAGTTGATCTTCGAAAAGTTTATCGGTTTCCAAAATTACTTATAGAGAACAGTATCTCGGTTTTCTATTTTTTATTTTTTAAGTCCAATATTACTTAACTCAGAATCAGAAGGAATAACGCTACTAAAATCCGGTATGAAATTTAAAGAGTGAGAGAGTATTTTCTAATGATAGTATACTCACTTATAAAATGTATTAGATGTTCCCTATGCACCATTAAAAATACTTGGAAATACTATTCAGTGGACCGAATAAGTAAACTAGATTTCAAATAAAAGCTTTAAGAAGTGCTATATGAACACATAATAGAATAATTTATAACTCTCTCAAAGAGAACCAGAGAGCCAGCAGAGTTTTAGCTACATTTATAACGATTGTATGTATTTCCTAATATTTTTAAAGCAAATGGAAACACACATGGGTTATATGATGTTCAATTAATGGAGTGAAAAACGCTGACTGACTGCCTAACTGACTTACAGATCCGTGTGCCACGTAGAAAGACAACACAGAGACACACATAGCCATGTGGCTTGTGAGCGAATTGCCACATCCGAAATCGTGTTTATTGAAAACTTTGAACATTTCCCAACATTGTCACATTGTCATGTGGACGCCAAGCGGTGATGCTACTGACTGAGTGACTACACATGTGCCGTTAGTGAGAGAGCGGTGTGGAGCGGTGTGTGGAGCGGTGTGTGTGTGCGTTGTAATGACCATGAATATAATGTTTATTGAACTTTTACACAACTACTAAGCAACATAATAATCATATTTTTTGTCAAAGTTGGACCATAGCATAAACAACAACAACACACACAGCGAAGCGTAAAACTAAAAAGAAGTAAAAAAGCGCCGAAAACAAAAGAGTGAACAACTGAAAGAAAAATACCGAAGAATATCAAATGTTTTGTAACTTTTTATGGATGCTGAACAAAGCGCGGTCCTATATAATGCCGAAAATCACAAACGGAGTGACGGAAGCGGACAGTTAGATTCGGTAGTGAAAAGTAGTAGTAGCGCCACTGGTGCGCTGCGTCCCCGCACGGGTATGCATTTCATTGCGAAATTCCTGCTCATTTCTTGCTTTGCGCTCTTTAGTTATTCCAATGCTTTGTGCTGTTGCTGCTGCTGCTGGACTTTTTATGAGGAGCGTAAATTACTTTCAGTTTGTGCACTGATGATGAAAAAATAATGTCGGCGAGCAACCATATAAAAAACTTTTTGCGCTACGAACGAAATTTTTCGCCAACAATGGGGACACACACAAAATAAAGATGGGACAGCCGAAAATAGCAATAACAACAACAGGCAACAGCTACAATGAGGAGATGAGTACTGTAAACAAAAGTAGCGAAAAGATAAAATTATTGTTTAATGATGGCCAAAGATGTGACTGCGCTGGACGGCCAGCGATGTGAGCGACCGGACACCGAGCGCACAAAGTTTTGTTAATGCGAAATGCATGTGTATGTGTGTGTGGGTGCAGCGCATGGCTCGATGACGCTGAAAATGATGGAGCAGAAATGAGTGTACAATAGCAAATGGGTCGCATAAAAATAATGAAAAAATGGTGGAAATGCCGAAAATCGTTGTTAAACATTTAAGTAGCCATATTCTGTCGCACATTTAATTACTTAAAGCGATACTTATGTATTTTACGGGAAGAGTGGGCGCATTTTTTATTGATACTTGGACCAAGGCAATGATGTTGTTACTTTGTTGGCGGCTTTTTTACATAAATTTGCCAGCCAGGGTTGCTAAGTAAGATAAGTTAATGATACTATTAGAACAAAAACAATATTTCTTATTGTTGTTGTTGTTGTAAAATATATTTTTGTGATTTTTTATGGTATGAAGTCCAGCGGACCCTTGTCGGATATCACTACTCACTCTTTTAGGTGGTGTCATGGACTTGACTGTCTCGACAACTTAGCACACTTGGGTCTCTTCAGAACTTAAAAAACCTCAGTTCTCTACTTTAATGCTCTCTGTAACGGTTCATTTGTTATTAAGAGTATATTTAAAAGGCTTAATCTTAGCGCGAATGTCTTATTATGTATTTAAAAACTCATATGATTAAAGACCCTGTAAATTTCGTCCGACAAAGTTCAGTTCCTGCTAGGGTGTATCTTCATTTGGAATCTCCGTACTTTGGAATATGTAACTACCTCAGTTGCCTCCCAAAATATATCAGTTTGATGCAATTAATAATCGATTTCTCCAAAAAAAATTATTAAATTTGATAACTTTTCCTCATTTGATTGAGTTTATCTTGTTACCCGATACTCTATTTAACCTAACCTATAGCTAACCACTTTCCAAAACCAATATGTGGTCTCCAAGAAACTCTTAATCAAAATTACAACGAGAACTAAGCAATCATCTCAGTGACTGCACTAAGCACAGGCAGACGATTGTCTAGCAAAAACTTATGAATTTTTTATTTTACAAAAACCAAAAGACACTTTATTAACATAACAAGAAAGAAAGCATACAGCATACAAACGACCAATCAAACTATGCAAGCACCGAGCAATAGACACTGACGAAAGCATTCCCATGAAATACAAATGTATGTATATAGTCATCGCATGGGCGACGTCTGTGGCAAGTTTGGCGACTGTGGCGGCGGCGACAAGTATAGTTGTTGCGGCTGCCCTTTGTCAATAATAAAATGCATTCATTTTCTGCAAAGTTTATTCGTCTCAATCGACTTTATGAATATTTGCTGCTGCTGCTGAAAGAACTGCGTCGCTAACGGCCAGAGTCCAATGGGCGACAGTTGTACGCCACCCACCAACCGCAAGCTGCTGCGGCGCACTCTTGGCTGGCATGTAGTTAGCAAAAAACACAAGCTGCATATAGAAGAGAAAAAAACAAACAACAAAAGTTCAAAAGTAAAAAGTCCAATTGATCAAATTTAATGGTTTACTGCTTTGATGACTACGGCGAAAATCACTCAAGCACTTAGCGAGTCAGTGAGTGGCAGTGTGGCAGCTGCCACAGACCACAAGTCGAACTTCACTGAAATTTCCATGCGACAGCGACAATGCAATAACAACAACAACACATATAACAGATTTCGTTCGTCGCAAATTACAAGAAAATTTTAGTTGGAAAGTTTTCGCAAATATTTGTTATTGATAGATTTGGCACATCGTTTGTGGTTGCTTATTAATTTATTTTTTATTTTCTTTTTTTGTTTGTTATATCTTTTTTGATTGCTCTTCAAAGTGAGTCAAAGAAAAGTTTTCAAATATTTATTAATTATCATAAGCGTAGTCAATTGTTATGAGCTGTTTGATGACAGTTTATTTGTAATCAATTAATGGCAAAAAACAGATTTCGGTTGGTATTTATTTAGACTTGAATTGATTTTTTAGTGCTTTTTACAAAGAAACTGTCAAGAATAGTATCTGTAGTATTTCGACTCTATTTAACCTTATCACTTCATTTTTTCCGCTTATTTTATATGAAAAATCAAACTTAACACTATTCAATTATAATTCGAATACTTTTAACTGAAATTAATAATGGGCGGTGCCACCTTTGTTAATAACAACTTCATTAATTTTATTTGGGAGAGAACTCTATAGTTTTGTAATAAAATCTACGTAGTGTAATGGTTGACCAAATTAGTTTTATGTCATCGATTAGTTCGTTTTTGGTGGTATACATTTTGGTTTTGTATCCAGGCTTTTACATACTGAACAAGCTTCAAATTCAGCTGTCATGCTGTAAATACCATTCTAGATTGCCAAAAATCTTTTTAAAAACTGGAAAGCTACTTTTTCAAATTCGATTACATTTATTTGCATTCCTATTTGTCGTTGAAAATTGCAATTGGCGTCAATCATAATATGATATGGCTCTCTACTCCGTTACACCTTTGATCCGAGTATATTTGCGTTTCTAATGGGGTCCATCCATGGCGTACATCATGGAAATAAAAACTTTTTTCATCTGGACTTTCAGAAATAAATTTATTCTCATCCAAAAATATCAGATGATGCCACAACTGAAAAGGTTAAGCGTGTTCGATCCTAATTATTAGGCGTATTTCTTTTTGTAAATTATTAAGTGGTGGATTTTTCTTTAGTTTCTGCCTTATTAAACTTTCAGCTTCTTAACCACCTTTTTAGTAGTTGCTTTGATCCCTTTAATATTATTATTTTTTTTTCAATTTTGACGGAGGAGTCGTGACAATTTGAAGCTTGCCTAATTATACACCGCTCGCCTGCTTCCGTAAATCGACGATTACTGCCACATTTGAAGCTCTTTTCATAAGTTTCTTTATTTCGAAGAAAATTGAAAATATCTGATGACGCAATTTTTGTACTGTTTTGGTTTTTAATTCATTAAAATTTTATAAAAAAAACGTATTGTGTCCTTTTCTAGCTTATTTTGAGGCACATTATATCAAGTATGTTAAAAAAAAATTTTGTTGCTCTAACTCAAATAGTATGGAAAATATTTGGTATCAGCCAAGCATGTTTGGGAGGGCGTTATCCTGATGACGCGCAGTCTGTATATGTACTTTTTCAACTTTTTTTTTAACGAAATGTTCTCATTCATTTATATATACATGCAATTTCTACCAGATATTTGGTTTGGGTTGCTTAGTGTTGCCCACTGCGTATACGTAACATTTTATTTCAGATGAGTTGTATGAAAATTTTTACGGTAACATAATTTTACTGGCTCTTATTATACAAAACGATATAGTTGCCTTATAAAATGAACTAGTGTAACTAACGGTTTATTTCACAAGGATAACCCTGCCTGGAAAAATTAAAAATTTTCATAAAAAAGAAATATTTTCCAACTAAAAAATTAAATATAAATATATAAAACAGAAATATGTTGAAATTCTCCAAAGATTTATTAGTTCCAGGATTTTTCAACTTCAATAAAATTTTTTAGATGAAACCTATGCAAAAAATTTACTAGTTTTGGTCTTTTTACAAGTATGGAACGTGTCCTTTGAATTCTGTATCAAAAATATCAACACTGAAAACCTTCTCAGAAGTCTCGCCAACTACAACAACTTCAAACTCAAGTTGATAAAATAACTCTGCATCTTCGGATGAATTCTTATGGAGTTGCTTAATCTCTACTCAACCCAACAAACAACAAATCTTTAGAGCAATAAATAAAATATAATGCATGTAAAGCGTTATACTTAAGAAGTAAGAATTGTGTATATGTCTATATGCATATTTTAGTTTCTTCCTCACTTTCAATTGATGACCTTTTAACGCTTTAACTTATAGTTTGGGTTATAAATTTCCGTACACACAAAGCACCAAATGTGGAAGATAAGTTTTGCTTCAGGCTATGCCTCTCTACCCTTCACTTGTAACTTTAACACTGCCGTTTTTCCTATCATTCCATTTGTAACTGTAAAATTCCGCAATTGTGCTTACAACATATTTGCGTAATTTTAATTACTGCCGTTATTTATCGTAAACCAGAGCCAGCTGTCGCCTGCTATGCCGCACCAAAGCCACTCTTCACTGAACCCACACGTACCCTCTCCGTTCGACAGGGTGAACCAAGTGAATCGGCCTACAAATGACTTAGCCAAATGCTAGCTTGCACTCTCTGACGCTCTCTCTCTCTGTCAAGTGTTGGTGTTGCCTTGGTCTGTGCAATTTGCTTATTGCTATTGTTAATTTATGTCAGAATATCCACAAAGTGTCAAGTGGACCATCATTACATCATGTTTATGTTGATGCAAGTGTGTGTGTTGGCTTGGCTTGGTTGCTTGATTGTGGTGTAGTTAGTGCGCTACTACTACAGCACTCATAAACAGCATTACATAAGTATGTATGTGCGTGTGTTTTTGTTTGGTATAATTTTTAAGGTCCTCATATACAAACTATAAACTTATAACAGTGAACTACCCATTCGAGCTACGGCTGCTATATTGTACTCGTATGTTGTTGCACTTTTTGTTGTTATTATTTGTGCTGTTATTGTTGTTATTGCTGCTGTTTGTCCGGTGTACATTTGCGGCAAATTAACTGTCCGTGCATGTTTTCTCATTCGTTCATTTAGCCACAGACCAGACCATAAATCACAGTCGAGTTGTTATCATTTGACGGCAACATATGTTGCAATAATTGCATGCCACGCCCTGTCGCTTCACTCACTCATTCACTCACTAACCGCTCACTCAGTCAGTCTGGTCTGTCCGGACATCAATGCAGTTGTGTACATGTACTCATATAAAGGTGTATGTATGTGGTTGGCATCATTTTGCAGTCAAAGTTGGAAATTGGCAGCGCAAACACTTGAATTTGTCGTCAGAGTTGCGAAAGTTTCGAAAAGTTAAATTCTTCAAATATGCAAATTTGCGTCAACTCAAAACTTGAATGAGTTCAACTGCGTGAGAAGCTTGGCAGCAGAAAGTCCCAAAAAAAAAGCACCACAAACTCGCTCAATCTACTAATGAACGCAGTCTGTCGACAACCTGTTTTAATGACTGCTGGCATTCGCTGACACACCTTCAAGTACACGTATTTGCATTTATTTCGAGACGCGCTTTTTTATGTGTTTGTCGGTGGGTGTTGCCATATTATTTAAAATGTCAATGATGTAACGAATGGTGTATTAGGCAGACATTTGTAGAAAATTTAGACATTGCTGGTCTTTACTACCTAGATCAATTTGGCTTATTTTGCAATATTATTAATAAATTATTTATTTTTTTATTTTTAGGCACTTTTTCTCTATGCAGTCTTTATAAACTTTCATACACAGTTTCTTCTTCTTAGTCTCACGTCGATAGATTTCGGACTAGTAACATAAAAAATAATTAAACTTATAATTTATATTTACTTATAATTTGGTGGAAACTGATTTCAACTAGCCTATTTCAGTAATATAGGGTACAGTTTCTGATTAATTTAAAAACGGGTTTTCAATCTGATGCTACAAAAGTAGACCGATGGAGATGGCAAATAACGTCATATTTTTCCCGCTCTTTTGACAGTTCTCTTCAGTAAGGTTTGTCATTTCATCATGAAAAGATAAACGATCCAACAACGAGTTCAAATTATTAAAATTGGTCTCTCAGTCGTAGTTCTTAAGTGTTTGGCATCTTTGTGACGTCGTTGTGGCGAGTTTTGCGAAAATTGACCTTGATTGACCTATTGACCTACATCCTTACAAGATGAAATTGGTGGAAGAACTGAAGCTGCTTGACTACCAGAATCGTCGTGTGTTCGTGAATTAGGCTGAGCAAGAACTTAAAAATGATCCGGATTTAATCGAAAAATCATCTTCAGCGATGAGGCTCATTTCTAGCTGAATGGCTTCGTCAATAAACAAAATATGCGTTATGGTTCAGGCAGCAATCCACTCGTACTCCATAGGCCGTACTTCCTCCGTGATGACGTTACTGTGAATGGAAATCGATACCGCTCTATGATTACTGAATATTTTTATCCAGAATGTTATGGACTTGGGCAAGATGTGGTTCGAACAGGACGGCGCCACAAGCCGCACAACGAATGTCACAATCGATTTAACCCTGGACGGTCATTCTTTTTTTTGTACATTAACGTCATCCTTCGTCAATATGACGACGACTTATTTCAAATCCATTTTGAGTAGGGTGTGAGTCGAAATAATGAACGCGTTTTATTTTTTTTTTTTATTTATTTATTTCATTATTAATAAATACAAGTCAAAAATAAAAAGGAAAACTTATATTCTTTTAACTTAAAACACGATCAACACGAACAATTAAAAACATATTTACAGTGAAAATAAAATAGTCCGTAGTCATTTTGACGAAGGATGACCGTCTAGGGTTAATCGAAACCAAGCTTGGGGAACGTGTTATCTCACGAAATGGCTCAGTCAATTGGCCGCCTCGGTCTTTCGATTTGACGCCGTTAGACTATTTCCTGTGGGGCTACGTCAAGTCTGTGTTCTATGCAATCAAGACAGCGACGATTTAGGCACTTCGTACGAATACCGAATGTGAAATTCCAAACATAATGGCATTTTGTAGCGCTCTGATTGAAAAACCCAGCATTCAAGCTTTGACATTTACTGATTTATTGGTGGTGACAACTAGTTACATTTCGACTAATTGAAAACTGTTTTCAGAAGTACTACGATCTAAGTCATTTAAAAATTATTTTAATTTGAAATATGGCTGGACGGAAATATGACCAGTTTACAACTAGTTACGAGTAGTAAATTGCTTAACGAGGATAATTTGAAATATATTCAAGATTTACTTTATGTGTCACTATGGTATATTCGGCCGCTTCTCAGCCTACTTTTATGAAAGAGTACGCATTTCGATCCATCTTATAGAAAATGGAGTTATATAGACTAGATCCCAACTAGTGTCATCTGAACCAGTTCAGGACTAAATGCTCAAAATTAGTGAATACCAGAAATAATTGTTGGGAAACTGGTTATAGATCATTTTGGTCTTGATGCTTTCGAGTTTGTTATAAAATTAATTGATTTTGAACTAGTTTCATCAGTTTCTTATGAGCTGTTTCTTAACTAGTTAAAAAGTAATTAATTCAAAACAGATTTGGAAATTTCTATTGAGAGGTGGGATTGCAAAGAATTTTAAAAAATTTACTGAAATAAAAACTCTTTTCATACCTACTTTCTAGCTCAGATAAGCCTTCCCTTTGAAAATTGTGTTCGCGATGACATTTTTGGGAGCAAAACCTTCCAAAAGCTTCTCCTCACAGTACTTTCTTTCATCAAAAAAATGCATTAAAAACATTTAAAATCCCTATTCTAATAATTTCAACATATTGCTGCCTTGTATTGATTGGAAGCAGCGTCAGATTTCCACGCATTGCAATCAATTTTGGCGTGTCGAAAATTTTTAGAAATATTCATCAAATGTGGCATGCATGTAAGCCTTGTGTATGTGTGATGTGTGTAAGTATTATTGCGGCCGCTCATTATTGTTGAACAATAATGTATTTCACGCTGTCGACCACAATTTCGGAAGCTACCATGCAAATGTTCGGTTTTGTTGTTGTTGTTGTTGTAAGGCACCACTTATCAGTGCCGTTGTTTATTTGATGTTCCAGCTGCGTGCACGCAAATTTGATTTAATGTTATTGACTTTTCACTTTACAAAATCAAATGGAAATTCATTTTAATTATGATTTTCATTTGCCGTTGCGGTTTAATTCAGTTCGCCACATTTTCGGTGCTGTGCTGCTTGTAGATTATATATTTGTATGTTGTTGTTAGCTGTATTTGTTTTTGTTGTTTATTTTTGTATACTAGTTCGTAATGTAACTGACATCAAGCTTAAATAATTTTTGTTAATGCTGCTTTGTCATTAAAGCGAATTTTATGGAGGAGCATACATGGCGTATGAGTAACCTGACTTGATACAAAATTCAAAATTGATATTTTCTAGCAAAAAAATTGTTATTCAATGGATTTTTGTTAATAGAAATTAACTTTCTTAAACTATACATTACGCCAAACTGCAACTAATTTATTAATTTTCTTGAAAGTTACCATCGCTTCACTCACAAACCTATAACTCACACTCACCTACACCCAAATACACCCAAAGCCTCGACTGTCTGCTCCATCAGCTGCACATAAAATTTTCTATTATCTCTAAGCCAAAGTGAAATTTCCATAATTTCGTCTACTCACATAACAATGAAGTAAAAATCTATTTATTTGCACTTTTTTGCTGTCATAAAACTTTGCCTTGTCTTGTCTTGCCTCATGCGGCATGTGCATGGCAATGTGGTCGACGCTTTTTTTTTCATCTTTCACTCTTCTTCTTCTTCTTCTTTTTTTAACTTAACTACTTTGGAGCTCAGGGGTAAATCGTACCTTAGATGGGTTAGTTTGAATATCAAGTGAACTAAAATCAGAAAACAAAGAAACAAGAAAAATGAGCGTAAGAGAAAACCACATTCAAGGACGTAGAGCCGAAGTAGTAGAGCACAGATTGGCTGCCTCAAGCTGGCATACCACGTTGGTTGGCTGGCCGTTGGTGTGTCATGTGACTATGGCAAACTAAAACCTAATATGGAAAATTGAAAATATTCCGAAGAATTGAGAATTTATAAATTATCATGCCGTAAATGTTGGATAAGCGTAAATACAAATAAACGCATGTGGTCCCATATAAGTTTACACATATGTATGTATGTGTGAGTGTGTGTGCGTAGTTTTTGGGTGCTTGGAAAGTGATTGGCGTGCATATGCAAAGCTGTGTGGCTACTTGACAGCTTGTCGGAGTATGCATATTAAAAATTACATACAATGGTTCCTCATATACTTATATATAATATATATGTATATGTAATAGGTATATATTGGGTGTGTGCGTGTGCGTGCAGCGCTGCTTCTGTTTGTGCAAAACCATTGCAGTGTAAAACATCATCACTCAACGAGACTTCGGTTGTAAAAAGCAGCATAGCACTTCATAATATCAAGTAATGCATCCACACATATACTCGTTTCGTACACTCACGAACAAAGTAATTCTCTATTTTCAGCCTCAAAGTGCATATATAACTTGTTGGAATATTGTTGCTGACGAAAAATAAAATTGAAAATAGTTTTTAGAAAATTTAGATTAAAATTTAAGACATTTCGAAAGATTTTATTAGCGTTTGCCATACAACATTGAACTAAATACCTTTTGAACTCACATGTATTGGTTACCACAGGTTGCAGTCTCCCCTTTATATATATATATATATTTGGCGTAGGAACCGCTTTAAGCGATTATATCCGAATCCACCAGAGCGTGCCACTCATTCCTCCGCTTTTTGGCGCCAACTGGAAACACCAAGTGAAGCCAGGTCACTTTGCACTTGGTCTTTCCACCAGAGTGGAGGTCGTCCTCTTCCGCGGCTTCCTCCAGCGGGTACTGCTTCGAATACTTTCAGAGCTGGAGTGTTTTCTTCCATCCGTACAATATGACCTAGTCTCCTCTTTACAACTTTCTAATTAGCTTAATAAAGTTTTATTTATTTTTAGCTATGAATTAATAGTTCAGTTTATGGTGCATATGAATATTTAAATTCTTACAAAGCCATATGCAAAGTAATCGTTAATTGAAGATTTAAGGCATAATTTGGCAATGCAAAGCCAGGGGCATGTATTTGGTTTGAATAATCAATAGAAAAAAATTCAAATTATATACTGAGCTTAATCTCATTTTTCAAAACAACAAGCAATTCTGTATAATCGCTTCTGTAAAAGCCTTTCATGCAATGTAAAGGGAATAAAAAATCGTTTATAGACTTATAACAAACATTTTATATTATTATTGTTATATGAGGGTCAACACTTGAATTTTAAATTCACACTTAAAAAAAAATAAATAAAATTTCGGTTTGCTTTACTTTCGGTAATATATTTTATGAATAGGTCTACAACTTTGCTTCCGCCGTTTTTTTGTAAATTTAAGTTTTTTTTTTTTTTGTATAAAAACGGTTACAAATGTCGATGAGCCTCAGCCGCTCTTTTCTTAGATTTAAAAAAGAAAAGCAAAATTTCCCGCAAATGTCGAGAATTCGGCTCAAAAAGTGACATTTTCAGTTGAGAATAAGTTTGCGATGCAAACAGATCTTTACAAATATTTTGTTGGGTTAATGTTAACAAGATCGATATAAAAAAATCGATTTAATCGACCAGTGCTCTACCTTTACCCTAGAGACATCTATTGGAAAACGGCGGAAGCAAAGTTGTAGACCTACATACATCGGACAAATTTATAATAATTAATAATTAACTTTAGAGGCACTTTGCTAGTTGCCCCTAAATGTAGGCAACATTTTACTTTTCTAGCTTCACTAATATCGTACAATTAAACACTTTCTGTTTATATATTTTATTAATGTTGGATTTCAAGCTTAAGAAATTGGAACATTTCCATTTTAGAATACCTAAATTTTTTAAATAATTTCAGTATTCCTAAAGAACAACACTGGTCCTTGTTATTGTTTCCTTATGGTGGCAAAGATTCTTTCTCTACAATAATATATCGAAAAATATAATTTATTATACTATAATTTGTTTAAAATTATTAGATTATAATGTTTGAGGTGTGAAACTTCGCTAGGCGTAGCACAGTAGCCTAAATGTAGGCAACGTTTTGTTTTTAATTGTTTGTAATACTGTTAGTAAGATTAAAGTTACACAGCTTCTGATTAGTTTTGAAGTATTGTAATTACTGAAGAAACAATTTGGTCCATTCAACCTCGAATGAGAAAAGCTTTGGAACATTTCATAATCATTAAGAAACTCAGATTATCTTAAAAGTTTGCTTTACATAATTTTATATATATTTTTCCTAAAAATGTACAGAAATCTGTGCTTTGCATATTGAGACTTATTAATTAGTTTGAGAATTGAAATATATTTTATAAATACTAATTTTCGATACATTTCTATATTTTTGAAAATATTTCTAAATTAATTGATATGATCTTGAGTTGGGAAACTTCGTTAAGCGTGTATACCGTAAGGTATGCAACTTTTTTCCACTTTATAATTTATAAAATTCAGTTAGTAGACTGCTGTGATGCCATAATTAAAAGAATAAATATATATATATACTTGTGACTAAAACTAAATACAAATTAATTGCATATTTATACCAAGTATATTTATAAAAAATTTATACAGGTCAAAGAAATACACTAACCCACATTTATATACCACAAATAAGCTAAAGATTTTCCACATTTCTATTACTAAAACCCCACATTTACCATTGCGTATATAATATATACAGATTGTGCAAGAATGTTAGTAATTTACATGAAATTGCAGGAATTGTTAAACGGCTGCATTGGGGCTCACATTTCCCTTAAATCTTAATTTGAAAACAGTTGTAAAATAATTTTCACACAAACACGCAGCGCACATATACATACTACGTACTTTACTTTACATATATTTCTTTCTATGTATGTGTGTGTGTGTGTGCCTTTTGTGAATTTATGTGTGGGCCCCGGAAACAATATTGCCTTTAAATGCAAACGACTTTTGCTGCAAAACCTTTAGTTGCGTTTGCAAATTCCCAAACATTGAATTAAATTGCTGTGCTGTCTATGGAAGGCAAGCGACCTGACCATAATAATTTCAAATAGCAACAACGCCAATAAAATGTAAATACGTTAGCAATTGTATTTAACTGGACTTGTGTAGGTATGTTGGGCAGTGTCAACGCCACACTCGACCGCTTCCCTTTCCAATTGATTTGTTTGCTTTGGAGTACATGCACACACACACACAGAGAGAGTGAAAATGCTGTTGCGTATACGGCATGGCATCCTGTTGCGTTGTGTTGTTCTACATTTTTTCTTGCCTTCTGCTTACACTTGTCTATTTTGCATATTTCTAATGTTACCTTCTCTCGTTCTGCTTGTATATATTTTCATGCCATTTGCTGTTTCGCCTTTGCACAGTGCCACCAAGGATCCATCACATTAGCACCGGCGGACATTTGCAAGTCAAAAAGGGCTCATCGGTGCGTATTGAGTGCTCGGCCTCCGGTAATCCGACGCCGAACGTAACTTGGAGTCGTAAGAATAATATTTTGCCCAACGGTAAGATTTGAATAAGTTATAAAACATTTCAAATAAACATACTTTGCATATTATCCTACCCGCCACCGCCTCGCTTCCTGTGTCATTTCCAACTGTACTTCCATTCTGTGTTTCATGGTTTATTGTTTAAGTAAATATTTTACGGACTTTTGTTTTACTTTTACGTTTTTTATTTTACTTTACTTTTTTCAACTTGTTTGTAGGTTAGTTGAAGTTTTTTTGTTTCCTGTGCACATATTTACGCACTTCCGCCGGCGTGGAGCGTTTGAGTGTCTGTCCGGCTGTATCAATGGAGTTGCTGCATTTATCAAAAAAGTAAATAAATAAAATCCAGAATATAAATATAAAGCCAAGAAATATGTGGCACAGCGCCTAAAAGCATGCTACGCCAGTCATACATATGTTTGTATGTGAACGGCACAGTGATGTCAGTTGATTTAATTAAAAGTGCCATTCAATTTTATTGACTCGCATTCCCGCAGCCCAATTGCTGCATTGGTGTTGTTTACTTTGTACTCACACTGCGTACTCCACTACGGTCTATTTTTTGTTGGTTGTTGCATTTCTTTAATTTTTTTATTTACTTTATTTATTACACTTTATTTTTGTTTTTGCTTTTGTTATTTTATTTTATTTTTTTTGTTTTACTTCGACAATTTGCCATGCCACATTCTTCAATTCCAGCATCCTTCGCATATCGACCATTTCCTCTTTCGTGGCGTTGTGCATTTCCTTCAACTCCAAACACCCGCTCTCATCATTCAATCACTCCGTTATTCCATCACTGCAGTAAATTTATTTTATACACATATCCCGTTTCGTTCTCTTTTTTATATATTTCATTTCCACCGATTTCTCTGGAACAGGCGAGGAGAAGCTACACTCGCACATCCTGTCGATCGAGAACGTGGACCGGCACAAGGGCGGCGTCTACATTTGCACAGCCAACAACGGCGTCGGTCAACCGGCATCCAGTCAAGTCGTCCTGCATGTCCTATGTAAGTTGCAAGTACAAAATCGCTTTTCATAAATATTGTACAATATAATGTAGTGAAGTAGTGAACGCAAAAAAAAATTTGAAAAAAATCGTAACATTGAAGCATCAGGCCGATATGCAGTGAAATACCGACGGCCGTCGAACGGAGTACAAATGAAAAGTACTCGTATTTATTTATGCGCTCTTATATGCAGAGGTTCTCCGTGCGTTGCGTTTACGCATATTTTTCGCCGATATGGCAGTATGGGTGCCTGTGGAAATTCGTCTGTTTATATTTGTGTAAATACTTTGCTCTTTGGCAGCACTCCTTTCCAAGTAAAGGCCTTCAGTTAAATTCGATTAGCGAATGCGTCGAAAAGGGTTTGGTTAAGTTCAAAGGAAGTAGCTACTTGCAATGTAAATTTTTACCGTTATTATTACTAGATTATAGTATACGAACCAGATTCGGTATTTTTTAAAGAATATTGTCTCTGTATATTGTACTTATCTCTTTTACTAACAAGTTCTTAAAAGTTCTTAGAGATAGAGATATAGATAGATTACAAAAGAGCTGAGATAGACATTGAGATTGAGACTGAGATTCAGACTTAGATTGAGAATAAAAGTGTTATTGAGATTGATATTGACGTTGAGATAGAGATGGAGATAGAGATAGACATGGGGATGGAGATGGAGATGGAGATAGAGATAGAGATAGAGATAGAGATAGAGATAGAGATAGAGATAGAGTTAGAGATAGAGATAGAGATAGAGATAGAGATAGAGATAGAGATAGAGATAGAGATAGAGATAGAGATAGAGATAGAGATAGAGATAGAGATAGAGATAGAGATAGAGATAGAGATAGAGATAGAGATAGAGATAGAGATAGAGATAGAGATAGAGATAGAGATAGAGATAGAGATAGAGATAGAGATAGAGATAGAGATAGAGATAGAGATAGAGATAGAGATAGAGATAGAGATAGAGATAGAGATAGAGATAGAGATAGAGATAGAGATAGAGATAGAGATAGAGATAGAGATAGAGATAGAGATTGATATTGTGATTGTGATTGAGATTAAAAACTCAATTGAGATGAAAAACTCGATTGAGATTGAGACTGAGATTGAGTTTGAGTTTGAGATTGATATTAATTATTGGGGTGAATAGACATTATACATTTAAATACGTAGTTTATTAAACTGAGGATAGTCAACTTAAAGACACACTTGAGGTTTAGTTTCAAGCATTTTGAAAGTAATAAAATGAAGGATCATTACGTTTAAAATAATATATTAGTAATACTAGAACTAATTTCACCAGTCTCCTTCAACGTATTTACAAAAAAATATTTAAAATTTCTTTCCATTTCAGACCCACCCGAGATATCCGTTGAGCGCCCTATCGTCTTTTCCGGCGAAGGACACGAGGCAATGCTGGTCTGCATAGTCCACGGGGAGACACAACCTGAGGTATATTCCACTTAAAATTATTAAAATAGTAATGCCATAAAAACAGTTACATATATATTAATTTAAAAGTAGTGCTCGAGAGCTTTTAAAGATAACAAAAACCGAAAACTCCCCAAACACTCAACACAATACAAACACTATCATTTGCGGTACGCTTTAAGTATCTCCTTAGCAAAAATTAAATGCGCGCCGAGAGTTCATTAGTGAGTGCGACCGGCAGTTGATGGAATTCGGTGCCATTATGTGCGACCACTTTGCGCATTTAAATGGTTATTTGGTTATATGATGTTTATGTTTGCGAGTTGTTTTTATGTCCCTCCTTTTCAAAAAATAAAAATACGGCTTAAATGTCTGCTTGTATATGAATGTGTGTGTGTGTTGGCTTCGCTGGAAATCATCATTTTGAAATTGGTATTTACGAACGTGTCTGCGGTCAATGCACAGAAGCGTGCATCCGAAAGTCAGCGAACTGTCATCAAAATAAATGTGAGCCATGTATTCATGCTACAACAACATATACAACAATCATCGCCGCAGTTCAAACACACATGCACACGCCATTCACTCGCTAGCAGCGAAAGTGTGGAAAAATAATTGCGTTGGGCGGCAACACAGAAACCCGAAAACACAACAACAAATACACAAAAACAAAAAATGTCAATTGACGAAATTATATGAGTGAAATGCAACGCTTTCTCTCTGTTGAAAACCGGCATTTCTATGGAAATTATTATGCACACTAAATCCCCTGCTCAGCCGGTTGGGAAAGCTCGCTGGCGCGTCATCATACGCCATTTTCACTTTATTAGCGCGTTTTTCTCTGAATCACTTTAGTCAGCAGTTGCATGTGTGTGTCTGTGTGTGTTTGTGCATACTATTTTGCACTTTTCATTCGCTCGCCGCTGTCATTATGCGCTCGCAAATGTTTTATTTTTGCTGGTCACATTGGGCGTGGCAGCGCTGGGGTGCGCTTGTTCAGCGTTCATTCAGTTGCGGTGCAGAAAAAAACTTTTCCGCATGCAATTTGTACATTTGCCTTCATGCGGCTATTCATTTCACGGCATTGACGCATTTGTTTTTGCTCGCCATACCCACTTTACATAACTCTCATACTTATTTATGTTAATGATATACAGTGTAGTATACAATTCGGTAGCCAACGTTTGAGGGGTCGTGTTGTTGTACTCAAATTATATACAAAATTATAGTTTTTCAGATATCGCCACCTTTGCAACTCACCTGCTCCAAAGCTTTCGATGAAAGCTTTCACAGAATTCCACTTTAAATCAATAACTCATTTCCTAAGTACAAAAATGTTAAAAATAAAATTTAATTTATTTCACTTAATCATTCTTTGCAACACGCTCACTTATGAGCATTTATGACCTCTTTAAAAACCACTACAAAACAAACAACATTATAAATAAAAAATATTGCTTTTTCCTTAATTTGCTCGCGTGCTTTCGCTCGCATATCTTCAGCGCATTTTTAAAATGAGAACAATTTTAATGAATTCTCACAATTTACTTACATATGCAATGAGTAAAGCGGAAGAATACCAATTTGCACATTAGGGCGCGTACAATTATTTTAAAGAATTATTTTGACTAACTTCTTTTTAAAGGTACCTACATTTTTCACTATACAAGTATTTGTATGGATTTTATTGTTCGCTGTTTTCACTAAATAAGCTTTTAACTTTCAGAGCTTTCACTGAAAAAGCATTTGACTTTTGGAGCTTTCACTGAAAAAGCTTTTAACTATCGGAGCTTTCACTGAAAAAGCATTTAACTTTTGGAGCTTTCACTAAAAAAGCTTTTAACTACCGGAGCTTTCACTGAAAAAGCTTTTAACTTTCGTAATATTCACTAATATCATAAATAACAATTTTAACAAATTTAGGCTGTGAGCTTTTACCTTAAATGAAAGCTTCATTATTTCAGAGCCTTCACTCATTAAAAACTTGAATACGTTTTTTGTAGTTAAAATAAATATCCATAATAAGAAAGCATTGAGATAATTGCCAACAATATTTATTTCTCTAAGCTTCTACTGTCTATTAATATCCACCTTCCTCTCCACCACAAATAGTTTTATACAATTGCATTCTTCTTTCTTAAATATTCCCCCACCTTAATATTCCAATTTCATATTGTCCAATGCAATGCACCATGGTGAGCGTGTTATTTTACCGTTAATTATGTAAATTACCTGAGCGCTAAATTGCATTGCAAACAGCGTGAAAGGTCATGCAAATATTGTACTTCGCGGCATTCCCTTGAGCAACGAAATTCGAATGCACACACACACATACATACAGTGTATATACCATGCATAAACGCCATGTGAATTCATGGCGATTTTCAAATGACCCAGACGTAATTTCAGCTGAGTGCCCGCGTTCAGGGAAATATAAATATGTACACAACTGTTTATTTGTATATAAAGTAGAATGCTGTAATTTTCTTTTCGAAAATGAAAATGGTTTTACGAAATATAATATGATACCAATAATTATGAAATACTAATTAGTCAAGGCTTCCTTGTTCCATAGTGAGTCAATATTAGTGATAAGTTCGTTGAAATCTCTCACCTTCAGTAAGCTTGGGCCTTGGTATATTTTATTTACTAACAGTATCGAAATTTTATTATTTTATACTACTAGTCAGCGACAAGACAATCGAAAACCCTTTTCAATTTTATTTACTTCGTAAACACTTTTTCTGGATATCTGGGTATTCTCTGCTAGATCGCTTAGATATTCTCGATAGACAAAATGTACTTGAGGTAAAATAGAAGACTTTTATTGCGAAAATTATTTTTCGTGTAAAAGTGTTAAGGGTATGGTTAACAATATTAATTATTTATTAAATCCCCCAAAGATAGTCAGAAAAATTCCTATTTTAAAGATAGACAGAGAAGTATACTGCTTGACACTGTGGTTGTGAAGTGGCCTACAGTTGGTATCAGTCTCTGATTTGGGAATGTAAGAGGCAGAGAGTAAGAAATAAAGCTTTTATTCAGCTGCATATTATCTTCTGACCCGGTAGATGGCGCTCAAACCCAACAAGTATTTTGCTAAAGTGGAAGATTTAAATGTAATTCAATTACGGAAATTCACTTCAACTAAACAATTTATTTTTTAAACTTTCAATGAGTGAAAGCTCTGAACGTTGAAAGCTTTCATGTTTAGTGGAAGTTCGTAGTCTAAATATATTATAATGATTATTTATACATGCTTCAATGTAGCTAGTGGAAGCTCCGAATTATAAAAGCTTTTTCTTTAGTGAAAGCTCTGTGTCTGAAATTGGATTTGAAAATAAACTATATAAAATTCCATGCGATATTAGGTAATTGAAAAATTTCCCCACAAGCCTCTAAGTAACAAAACTGCAATTACTAATGTAGAAAATGTAAAAAATGTCTACTTAATTAAAATCGATTCTTGGAATTATCATATTTCATCTGAGGTACAAACCACGTTGAGGTTAAGAATTATTTACTGCGTTCATTAGATATTCATATGTGGCTCGGTATGTACGTATGCGAAAACACGTGTACTTATTAAGCGATTGCCGTTGCATACTCAAATAATTCCAATTATGAGTGTCGCCTGAAAGCCTTTAAATTAATGACGAATTTCTCAAAAGCACTTAAAGCACGCACACACATATATATTCTCCACATACAGACACCAAAAAGCATATGCACAGATTGATGGCATTGCAGCATTGATGAATTGATGAACATAACAACGTGTGGCGTGGAGACGCACTCGAAAACGTCAGCATAACTAAAAACACAAAAACAGCTAAGCACAACAACAACAGCAATAATAGCAGCGATGATGATAATGATTCACCGCACGCATTCACACCTACCTAAATAGGCCATCAACACCAACATCGACAACATTACGCATTTGCATTGACAAGCGAGATTGACAGCACAATTTGAATTTGCATTCGTTTAGCTCATTTCGGTTATGAGCGTGGCACTTGCCGCCGCATCCTGCTGGCTCCGCGCATATGAGCATATTTTTTGTATGTGTGAGTGTGTGTGTGTGTTTGGCGGCGCAGTAAATTACTTTGCAAATTAATTTTCAAATTAGAACGGCGAATATAAGCAAATCGATTAAGCAGCCAACGCGAAAAGTGCTCGTCGACGCTCACACCTCGAACTCCTAACGGTACACACACACCAAGCACACCGCAAAATCTACATGTGTGTGTTTGCCTGTTCGACTCTCAGCTATTTTAATATTTTAATGAATTGATGGATTTGCACGTAAATCAACTCGAAAACACTTGAACAGCCAGCCATTCAAAATGAAAATTGTATGCATAAGCGAGTGCGAACAGACTCTGCTCAGCTCAACTCAGCTCTGCGGCGTTGTGGCATACAGTTAGACATGGGCTGACTAAATGTTGGGCTGGCTGAGTGGCTGAACAGTTGGCTGAGCTGTTGGTTGACTGCTTGGCTTCGTTGGTTTGTTGCTGGCTGACAGACAGGCTACTGCTACTACTAGCTTGTCGCTTTGATTGATTGACTTGCAGACTTGCTGCAATCTGCCAGCCAGATTTTATAGCAAAGCGCGTCGCTGCTGCGGCATAAAGGTGTTATTATTTTATGCGGCTCGAAAGGGGCTCTCTCAAGCTTTGGCACTTGTGTGTGGTGCTGTTGACGAGAATAATCAATGAACTCACATGGTTTGCGAACGAAGTGCTTACATAAATAAGCGTTTGTGTGAATGTGTTTATATGTGTGTGTGTGTGTGTGTGCTTGTGGCATGTTTGGTAATAACTCATATATAAATCATATTTGTTTGAATTTTGTTGATCAAGAGATCACAAGTCAAGTGTCAAAATCACTTAAAGTTGTACAGACTACACTTCTAACTGTACATATACTACAACAACACAACGCAGCGCAAACACTTAACAAACACACACACAATAATAAGTATGTATATATAATGGACATGTGACACTCTGGTTTGAAGTGAGTGGCAGTGTTGTTGTAGAAGTGCTATTAAATATTTGAGCAATTAATAGCTGCGATTGCCAAGTAATTATTGCTAGTATCGTGTAAGTGGAAAAAATAACTTTGTACTTATAGTTCAACTAAATATTACAAATTGCTATTTAACCCTTTAATGCCCAATGTCACCTATAGCCAACATTGTAGTTACTCCTCCCATTTTAATTCGGGCATGAGGGGGTTAAAGTATTTACAATATTAAATGCTTTACTCACTCATCAAAAATTATTTTAAAAAAGTAGTTTAAAGCTCCACTACTTACGCTTTCGCAACGCCAAAGCTATTACTTTTACCTAAAGCTCGCACACGCTTATGGCTTGTTTCATTTTCAACTTATCAGATGGACCCATTTTAGATTTTCTGACACTTGCAAGTAACTACAACATAATCTCTGTTGATACTGATAATTTTTCAGCTTGCTTAAAGCAAGAAGTTGAAAGTTTGCTGCCGCAGCTGATTTATTTTCTCTTATATTCATACAATATGTCTAGTATATAGTAAGTAAATATGTATATATATGGCGCTTCATATGCATGAAAGTGCTCTACACTAACACAAACTAAGTTTTATGTTTCGAAATTCGGTAGAAGAGTGACTAAGCTACATAATAAATTAATAATAAATTTTGAATGCAAAACTAAAGCTCATAGTAGGGTACCAAAAATTCAAGAGATTATATTATGAAGTTCTTAGAAATTCTACTAAGTATTCCACAAAATTTAGATAAAGTGTGGATTTTTAGATATTGTTTATCGAGAAGAAAACGCATATAAATTAATGAATAGAGCTTTATTACAAAGATAAGTGTTTGCCTTTAATGTTTTAAAAACGATTTCGTGGAAGTGACCGTCGCGGTTGGCTCGAAAAGATTTCAGCCAAGAGGCCCAATTTTCGACATTTGACCACGATTTGGGCCATATGTCAGCAACAAATGATGTTCCGGAGTCAGTTTGTTCATTGTCAAACCGAACTGTGCATAAATCAAATAACAGCTGACAAGAAGACTAACTCCGAAGAAAGAATTTTCTCATTGAAAATCACACGTTTGAAAAACATGCGTGCCTATATTTCTTAAGACAAATGAGATTTAAAGAAAATAAAAAAATCAATGCTTATGAGTTTAGCCATAAATATTCGTAATTTTTAATATTCTAACAAACATTTTTTATGTTTCTTATCACCTACAAATCTTTCAAAATACATATTTTTCATATAGCCGTGACATAGTCCAGCGATGCTTTCATTATCTACTATGTGAAAAATCCACTCCATTCCTCTTCGGTTTCCCAATATGAAATATGATTTTATATTCAATGAAGATTATCACAAAATTCACTATAAAATTTCTCATTCATATAGACAAAGTAACCACCACATTATATGAGAAATCCTTGACACTACTAAGAAGTTTCGCCACAAATAAAAAAAAGTTCAATCTTTGATCTAGAATACCAGTAGTTAAGGATGAAGGCTTAGATTACTAACAGAAGACTGTCAAAGGTCCATTTCATACAATCGTTCTAGAGTTATGAATCTCAAATTGTCGACGAAGGTGACCTCACTTGACATCATATAGCTTGTGTTAAGAATTACGCTATGAAAAATGTGTCGTTCCTACACGTACTGGCCAAGAAAACTTTTTATAGAATTTTTCAAAACATTATCTCAATTAATATTAGCTGTGAAAAAGAGTTTCACTTGCATTTAAAATATAAATGATTGTTGTTTCTTCATTTTATTTAAATGGCTACATAACCTCAAATATTAATATTAAATCCATATTTGCTTATGCATATAAATATATAAAAATTAATATATCATCTTATTAAATACAAAAGTGATTTCAAGCTCACTCTCGCATTTAATTGCAACAAAGAACCTTAATCAGCTTTGTGCAAAACTGCTGTCGTTTTATGCTTTCACTTTGGCCTTAACGCTTTTCATTACGTCTTTTTTCTACTCTCTTGCTTCTGCTTTATAACTATGTTGTATTTTATTCGCTGCCTTTGGTAACTAGTCTTTAGTTTTGCTGTTTTAATACATTACACGTTAACTTTGGCTGTGAGCTTATTGCATTTCCCCAACCATTTTACAACCCACACATCCACCAGTGTGCCTGTGTGGTTGTATTTAATTGTTAACGTTACCTTTTCCTTCAGCGAAGCGTAAAATCATTTTGTTAAATGCATTTGCTATGCAAGAGCACACGGCCAAGAGCAGCTCAGCGATTGGCCGCACAAGCTTTCACTTATAATTCGTGCTCTTGTAAATTCACTTTTATTGTGAAGAGAAAAAAAATAAATCTCGGTCGTTAAGCTAAAAGGGTGTGAGTAAATTGAATAGCGTTAAATTATGAAAGGCGTTAATTTTATTGCAATTAATTAGGGGAGACTTATTAACGCTGTTTGAGAAACTCTGTGAAATTGCGAAAGCTTCTCTTTAAATGTATAATTTAATAAGTTTAGACAGTTTAGGAAAAGCTCGCCACCATCTTGTATATTGGGTTTCAAGTTTCTTTTCGTATTTTCTGTATCATTTGAAGAAATATGTGTACGAAAGGATCTTGAGAAATGCTTATGAAAGCTTTATGAAAGCTTCTCGAAAGCTTTAAAGACTTCTAGTGAGTTTAAAAGCAAACTTAATGACATTTTTTTGAGAACAGCTATGCCATATTGATAAACTGTAAAAAATCTGAGCAACTAGAAACCATCATTCGGACTTTATTATCGATATAATATAATATATAATTCGGGAGGCCAAAGCTTAAAAATTTTATGGGAACCAAAAATTTATCATCTTTCTTAGATTGTTTATAAGTAATCAACAGACCAAATTGATAAGCGCATTTGCACATCTACTGATTAATAAATGCAATGTGAAAGGTATAGCATATTTCATTGGTGTTGGCGATATCCTTTATACGAGTATGTATTAACCAACTACAAAGTAGCGTGGCACTTCAACGCCATCGCGTAAATCCTTCGCCACTCATTACAAAACAAAAAAAGTGAAACAAACTTTCCGTGTATTTTTCATAAATGCGAGCTGATTTTTCACAACTTTAAATTCCACTCGTTGCACACTCGAGCTTCACGAGCAGCATAGAAAAAGAAAAC
This sequence comes from Zeugodacus cucurbitae, assembly GCF_028554725.1. Classification (NCBI taxonomy): domain Eukaryota; kingdom Metazoa; phylum Arthropoda; class Insecta; order Diptera; family Tephritidae; genus Zeugodacus; species Zeugodacus cucurbitae. The sequence continues at coordinate 76,236,437 of NC_071667.1, read as the reverse complement.
TGTATTTCACTTGCGCGCTACGTGTGTATTTACGAAAGGGTGTGCGGGTGTGTGTGTGTGTGTGTGTGCGTTAACGCGAGCGCTGCTGATTGAAGTTAAATGAAGTACGTGCCCAATAGAAAGTTGAATGAATGCCGTGCGTATGTGTGTGTGCGCACAGTTGCCCCATCTTTTTTTTTTTTTTTTTTTTTTTTTTTTTTTTTTTTTGTTGTTGTCGGAGGGGGAATCTTCAAAAGATACCGTATTAAATAGTATACGGCATGCACGATTCATCCCATTCGCTTAAGATACACCAATTTTGGGATCACGCCCAGCAACTCTAAGTTTTGCAGGACTTGCGAAGAGGGACGCCTACGTACTAAACCCTAAACTCCGTCTTCTATAGCTCTTTATTCTCCCTTGCGGTACCACCGCTAGGTATTTCATCACAAGGGTAAACTTTAGCCAATTTGCTCATCTCCATTCCAATTTGGTCTACTGGTCACTTGTCATCCTCCTTTCGTTGCTACGTTGCCACTCATTCTTTCTTAGCTCTGTTAGAGCTCTCGCGGACCATGCTCTTACTTGGTTCCATACATTTGGTGATTGGATCATGTGCGCCACTATATTTCCTGGTGTGAGGCGTTCCTTTAGTAGTTTCTCCAGTTCCGTTCTTTCACATTCAAAACGAGGACACTCAAAGAATACATGTAATGCGTTTTCGCATCCATTGTCACAGAGGGAGCATTCAGATGCATCGTCATGTCCATACTTTTGTAGGTATTCTCTAAAACAGCCGTGTCCAGTCAGGAACTGCGTCAAGTAGTAGTCTGTTTCACCATGCTGTCTTTCTACCCACTTTTGAATGTTTTTGATAAGCCTATATGTCCATCTACCTTTTGTCGTCTCGTCCCAGCGTTTCTGCCATTCATTTAGGCTCTTTTGCCTTTCGTCATTTCTCTCTTCTGTTGTCAGGCGTCTCTCCGTACTTTTCATTTTGTCAAAAATTCTTTTTTGTTCCATCGCTGCAATGTCTGGTGGCATGATACCAGCTATAACTCCGACCGCCTCGTGTGATACCGTCCGAAACGCACAGGAAACTCTAATTGCACTTAACCTCATTATAGATTTTGCCTTTTCAGCGTATGATTTATGCTGCAGTGCAGGTCCCCATATAGGTGCCGCATACATTAGTACCGACTGACTCACTTTGGCTAAGAGTGCTCGTCTACTCTGGCTCGGTCCACCAATGTTAGCCATTAGTCTGGATAGTGCAGCCGTAACCCTTGCCGCTTTTTCACAAGCCTTGTCAATATGGGTCTTATAGTTTAGTCTCACATCTAACATCACCCCCAGATATTTCAGGGACTGCTGTGTGGTTATATTGTACCCGTCAATATCTAGCGTAGCAGTCTCTAGCTTTTTCCTACTTGTAATTAGCAATAATAATAAAATTAGCCCCATCTATACCTGACACATTGGTGGACTCCTGGGACGCAAGTGAACTAAACTGCTGCGAGTTGTACTTGTTGTACCAGCGCAGGCAAGCATTTGCACCTCTTTCTTAATTTTCCCGCTCATTTATGCACTTCACACTTCAGACGTGCCACTTCGTTGCACTTTCCGCGCTACTCAGCACCTTCCTTATCCCAACAATTTGTTTGTTGTCACAACTTTATGATTATGCTTTCGCATGTTGCTGCCACCTTCCGCGTTGTTGTTGTTGTTTTTTGCTGTTTTTCTTGCAATATGTTTTGCGTGTATTTTCGTTTCGATCGCGCAAACCCCTAAAAGTATGCTAACCAATGCTGACACACATGTGTTTGTATTTGTTGTTGGTGTGTGGAGATTGTTTTCTATGTATGCCTACATATGTGCGTGTGTGTGTTCCCTGAAATTTTTCTGCTTCGCCAGCCAACAATAACTTTTTCGCCAAAGTACAACTTTTACTCGTTCACAGCCTCAGCTCATACCTTTAACTCAGGATATACATATGTATATGGATATATGTGTATGTGTGTCTGTGTGTGTGTGCTGGCGTTTTGTTATTACCAACTGCTGCTTTCACACTCCTTCGTTTTTATGTCTCTTATTTGCTGATTAGTGCTGATTGGTATTTTTCGCTTTGCTGCTCATCAATACTAATTTTGCTGCGTCACTCACGTCGCTGCGCTGCTTTCGTGAGCAACTTTCTTTCTGCGTGAGTGTGTGTGTGCTTCTTTTAAGTTAAGATTTTTTTGTTGTTGCCAACTCCCACTGCCGGCAGTGCTATTGTGTAGCAAGTCTCAGCGGCAAAACGCACGTTTCACTTACAAAAGACCTCAACTCACGCACACACTTACACTCACGCGTCCATCAACTCACGCAAGTATTTCGCAAAAAGTTTCATTGAAGTCGTTGGCAAATGATATGGCTGCTAGTCGCTAGTCGCCAATTGCTATCTGTCATGCCGTGTCATAGATGAAGACATTCTCGCTTTGCCAGCGGCGTTGATGAGCGTATCACGCTGGGGCTGAGTGGAGCTGCGCGACTGTGTCATCACAGCGCCAGTTTATGTGGTTGGAGATGATGATGAAAAGCATTTCTAAGCAAGACAACTTATACGCCACTCATTTACGGCAAGCAAACACGCAAGCAATCACCAACAACACACATACACTGGAGCACACACGCACCGCTAACTTCTTCGCCGCCACACAAAGCAGCCGAAGATAAAGAAAGAACGCCGGCGAGTAAATGCAAAGATTTGCACGAAATGTGAAAAATTAAGCAAGTGTGAAAGATTGATTAGAAGCGGCAGTAATTGATGAATTCGCTCATCGTAAGAATTCAGCATGCAATAGCAACAACAACACACATATAATATACACATATACTCGTTTGTAAGCTTTTGTATCGTGTGCTAGATTTTTAAGCGTTTTGCGGCGCAGGAAATCAATCTCCGCAACAAAGTTTAAGTGGCAGGTAACGCTTAAATGATTTTCGCTTGATTCCAAGATTTCGTTTTCTCCAAACCCCAGCAAATTCGCAATCAACACATTAATGAGCACAACTTTATGTCAATGAATTAGTTGAATGCTTCAGAAAACAACTTTATTTGACTTGAGCACTTCTTTCTTTGTGTATTAATTGCATAGATTTGTCAGTCTCCTTTCCCTCCAAATTTCTCTGTGTTTCTTCATGTGATTGCCTCTAGTGTTTTTTTCTTGTAGCAAAGTTGTATGATAAACTTTGGAGACGGTCTTCTGTCTTTGTGAATCTTTCTACTAGAGTAATAGTTGATATGACTGCGTCTGCAAGGAGATGTAAGGTTTTTGAAGTATGTAATCAACTCTATCTCATTTACGACAATATTTTTCTGTATTGGTATCGATTCTGAGTCCTTTGCTTTCTTGTGTTTGAACTGCATTATAAGTAATTCATAAAGCTGCTTGTAAAAATCTCTTGCACCCGTTCTTAGATGTAAATACCTCTATAACCCCTATAAGTCTAATTCCAGCATTTGCGAACCTAGCTTCACAGCTTTTTAGTACTTGGTGTTGTTCAAATTCTTATCATTAATTTTGGTACCCGCTGAAAATACTTTTACAAAGAGAAAAAAAATGTATAGTCACTATTGTCATTTATTGTTCAAATGATTTGTCTTCTCGACCTTAAACATGCCGATACTCTGTGATTTTGAAATTATTCAACTACAGGTCCAATTAATCATATATATAATCAGAAAGTCTATGAAATGTTCTGAGATTTAGATAAACTTTTGGATAGGAAGGTGAGACCGATATTGTTTTTGTTGTAGCAAATAGTTTTAGAAAATGATACCGTGTTGATAGTTCTTGAACGGATTTAGTTTCAACACTATTTTAGTAATATTAGCTCTGTTGGCTTGGGAACCACGCCGACTATATCCACGGATCAGATTTGTCTCAAGCGAATTAATACTGGACGGTTAGATTTGACGTAACCAGTATTCGCGTAAAATCTTTCTGGCCTAGAATAGATCTGAATGAGGAATACTTTACTACTTGATCATGCCCAAACCATTGCAGGGGTTCTAACCGGAAATTGTCCACTCGACTGACACATACAAGCTGTGAGACGAAAGGCTTTACAGCAGTCAATTGTTAAAATAGTCTGGGAGAAATATCGGTAGAATCATCTCGATATATCATGTACAATGACCAGTTTTCGAGAGTCGAAGATAGACATTAGACATTAGTTGACATACCTTTAGTTGTCCGGGCCAATTAGCTGGTCTCGAAATTAGGTACTTTAACGGGCATATTAAAAGTCCAAAGGGGTTTGCCGATATATAAAAATCTGAATCCATATCCATATATATATTTTTTGTGAAACATAATGAAGGCTTCTTAATTATTCCGTGGTAAGAGTCATTACCAATGCCAACCTATATAAGAAAAACTGTGTTAAATATGTTCAGCATCAGTTTTAAAGCCCGCTTATTTTCGATTCTAAGAATTTAAATGAAATACATTTGTATCAATTACAAGCTATCTTTTTGCTAAAGAGTACAGCGGCCATCCCAAATCCAATCAATGTCTAAATAAATATTTAAATACATCAAGTCAACAACAATGACTTTCTAAACATATCGTTTATCTAAATAAGTAAATAAATGCAATACGAGTATACACACATAACCTAAAAAATATGCCGTACTTTGCCTTGTAAATATTTACTAACTAAAACCAAATTTGTTTCACTTCTCTTTTTTTACGCCGCTCTCCACATGACAACTGCACCATATAAATCAATCCAACTGACAACAACTATTGCCGCCGACTGCTGACTGCTGTGACTACAACAACAACGAATCAACTGCTGTAACAAAATGCGAAACTTTAAAAACGGCGAAAAAATGCCGTTATTTGGAAATGCTACATGCTACGCGCTACTTTTTATGCTGACGCCCACAAACGTTTATCAAAATGTCAACGGCCGCTTGGCTCTAAACAACAACAACAACATGTGAACAATGCTAAAACAACAACACCGCTTGACTGGTTGACTGGCTGACAATGTAAACAATAACTGTATATTTTTGGCATAAAATAATTTCATCAAAATCAACGCGCAACTGTAACTCGCAACTTTTACTGCTAATAAAACACGCACACACATACACGCATACATACTTGCAACACACTTGTGAATTTATGGCCTGAATGAATGAACTGACTGACTGCTTGAATATGGTCAACACAAACGTGTTTATCTCGCCTATGCGACTATGCGGTTGCGTCACATGCTTTCCTATATGTATATGTGTGTGTGTTTGTGTATGCCTTTGGGTTTTTGCGCACCTGTCCGCCGATGCTGACGTGCCACATCCTGCACAAATGCAAATCTCGCCGGGATTGTGTCACATTTGGCTGTGCTTTTTGTTGTTGTCGACACACCTGCGCGCCGGCAAATGGAATAAACGTCATAACAATGTCAACAACAATAACAACAACTACAATAAAAATAAATAAAATACTGCTGGGCGATGCCAAAAATGTGCGCTATGCGGATGGACGCGCCTGCACACCCACGCGCATATTTTTATGTACACACACGGACCCACTCACGCACCTACAATGACAACAATTTTAATGGAATTTGTACCCTTGGGCTCTCATATCTGCTGCCACAACGTCTTCAACGTATGCGTATATGCGCGCAACGACGTGCGCACGCTACGGGGATTGCTAACATGACAAAAACAACAACACAATACCAACAATAAATGTGTGCACACTCACGTACTACTGCCTGCTGCCGCCACTTTGTCCTCATATTTGTCACACAACAACGAAATTATTACATTTTTTCCGGCTGGCGTACATATTTTTGCGCCCAACGCTGTATTTAATTTTTTTTTTAATTTTTTTTTTAATTTTTTTTTGCAATTTTTTGTTCTCCATTTTTATGTTATTTTTCATTTTCTGTTTATTTATGCTTTAACCGTGTGTGTGCGCGTTGCTGGCCGCCAACGCTTATCGGCCACATTCGCCGCCGCCATCTGCTGCCGCGCGCTGCCCAATTATTTGTCCCACATTTGGCACACCTGCTGTTTTCATAATCCCGCCGCAACTTCGGGCACTGTCTGCGTGTCCGTCTGAACGTATGCCTGTCTCGATGTGCGCTCACCTGTCCATCCGCACTTGCTTGCGCGCCCATCATCCGCGCGTACCAATCTGCGCGCTCTTCTATCCGTCTCAACGCTGTTGGTGTGTATGTGCGCGCGCTTCCTTCCGGTTGTGTTCCACATGTTTTCCGCCATGCGCCTTACAAACACACACAAACTCTGCCGCTTACTGTTGACGTTCACTTGACGGCCGCGTACGTGATGCGCCTCAATGCGATGCGCTTACTTACGGTTGCCGTCCTTTAATCCGCGCCACCGCGCGCTGCTCACTTTCACTCTGACTCTGTTTGTTTGCTGATCGCCGCCCACTTTTGACACTCCGCATATGTGTGGCTGTTGTGCTTTCGCCGCCATCCATGTTTGCGGTTGCTTGGCGATTGTCATATTTTCCGGCTCGTCTTCAACGGCTCGGCACTCATATCGCTCATATTGTATATCTTTGACGCCTGCCGCACTTTCGGGTACACGCCGCGCTGCGTTTTACGGGCATGGGGGAAATCGCCGTAATTTGATTACTCTCTTTTCTGGTGAACAAAAAAAAAACATTTCGGTTGGTTACCACGTGTCTTGCTCAACGCTCCCCCTCATTCCTCGTACTGCGCGTCACTTACGCCTCTGTCGCTGTAACTGCCACGTGTGTTTATTATATTCTCTCGCTGGCGTTTATTTACTTAACACCTTTGTATTGTGGCACTCACATGAACTTAAACACTCACACACTAAAAAAACACACGGTTTAAACTCGGCGTTAATCATCAAACTTGATAACTCATCTCCATTTGCCTTTGTGACGTTGTTGATTTAAAAAAATTTTAACACCCTTATACCTCTCCTGCATTAACGCGCTGCATACATACCCATATATTTCCATCCAATTCCCGCCATTAAAATATAATTTTCGCTCCACTTCACATTCTTTTAATCAAAATATGCCTTTAAACCCGTTAAAATTTCCACGAAAAATTCCACTACTTGCCACATGCTACATGCCACACACACCACATTGCGCCCAAAATGCTGTTCGATATAACTTACGCACACACAGGTGCTTTGGTTCAAAGACACCATGCAACTGGACACCACCGAACGTCACATCATGGAAAATCGCGGCTCACGTCACACACTCATTATACGAAAAGTCCATCCTCAGGACTTTGGTAATTATTCTTGTGTGGCCGAGAATCAGTTGGGTAAAGCACGGAAAACTTTGCAACTGAGCGGGAAACCAAATATTGCCGTCTTCAATTCACCTCCAATCAGTCAGTACAAGGACAGGTAAGTGGGTCATAAAAGCAAATACACACATACTCCCATATATAAATGCGTATAAACACATACATACATATAATAAGATACTTACGTGTATATACTCTTATAAGAGTTGTTGAGTTATCTGCGTACATTCCCTCTGTGGTATTTTCATACATGCGCCTTGTTTGTATATGTTGAAGTTGAAGTAATAAAAATGTTCACAAACTCATTACGACGGTAAAGCGGATGTGATAAGAAAGGATGCTGCCACAAAAGTTTTGAGTTAAAAGTACCATCTGGTATTAAATCTCTCATACATATGAAAGGCTATAGATGCTCGTAAATGTATATATATGAATCTATACGAGTATATGCTCGTATAAAGGATTTAAATACAGGGAAGCTAGGTAACACCGAGAGATCTTTTGAGACTTTAGTTAAAGTTGGTTAAGTTTACCTAACCTAATCTAATTAAACAACTACTTGGCCAAAAATAGTAATCCATGCAATGATATTCACATATAAATATTAAACAAAAATTATTGCCGGTATGTAAAAAAATTAATTCCGTTTAGAATCTTAATTTTTTCGACACGTAAAATTCTAGAATATCTTGTACTTGCTACAAAGTCTTCCATCCGATTACTCGATTTAATATAGAGACTAACGGACCCGACAGATGTTGTCCTGCGTGATTAAGCAAGCTATTAGGATACATTTCCCAAGCAAAAGCAATTGTATATATAAAATGTGGTACAAAGGATCGCACTAGGAAGGGGCATATTTGGATTTAAGTTCCTTTTAGCCACTCCCTTATATAGTCCAAAAATGGAGGAAATCGGATTATAACCACGCCCACCTCCCATACAAAGGTTATGTTGAAAACTACTAATAATGCTTAAATTCAGTAAGGAAAAACACTAGAATCCTTTAATTTCATTATAAAGAAGTTATAGAAGAGCTGCACTCAAATTGGTATACAAAATTTTAAATGGGTGTGGCTCCGCCCACTTATGGATCAAAAACCGTATCTTCGAACTGCTCGACCAATCTAAATGAAATTCTGTTTATAATATTTTCCTAGCATTCCCATGATATGTTAAAAAGCCTCAAATCGGTTCATAACCACGCCTACTTCCTATATACCAGAACTTTCATCTGAATCGTTCACTTTACAATATATAATAATATGGGTGAAATCGGGTTATAACTTCACCTAGATCCCATATACCTAATATTAGGGTTTCCAACTTTCAATGGACTTTATATCATATATATATGACGAATGTGTAGGTCAAATTGTGTGTTATATTAATAAAATTAAATAAATAAATTGCGAGAGTATAAAATGTTCGGTTACACCCGAACTTAGCCCTTGCTTACTTGTTCTTTTTTTAAACATAAACAAAATTTATAAATTTAAAATTAATTAAATGCACTATTTAAATTGGACCGAATAGTGACTACAAACCATTTTCAAATCCAGCTGAATACATAAAAAAATTTCATTCAAATCGGTCCAGCCGTTTAGCAGGAGTTTAGTGACCTACATACGTACTGAAGAATTATATATATATAGTTAAATATTTTTTTTTGTTTTCGTTGCTGTACACTGACATAAAACATTCCCAAAATAGTTCCGGAGGAGCAGTCCTAGACCTGTCGATGTTTAATTAAAATGAAGGCGATGATTTTAGAGGTCTGACTTTCAAGAGACATCAAGTATGGTTGTTATAAATGATAGTATTTTGATGTAACTGAAATTTGTATACTAGATGTATCCATATAGAACATTTTTTATTTAAATATTATTAAAAACAACGCTGAATGTGAACATCTGGCCATTTGTGTGTACTCCACATACATATCCAAGAATTCAACTTAATTATCTAGCAGTTTATTTTAAACGTATGCCAACCATTTTGTGATTATCAGTTCATTAAAGTTTCATTCGTGGAATTGTATATTATTACAATAAGAATAAAAAATGACTTATTACTTTTATAGATTTCGTTCTAAATGTATGCTCTTCTGACAACTGATGTCGCTTCCAACTAAAAATAATCCCGATGTCAGTATGTCTTATAACGGGTGATTTTTTTGAGGTTAGGATTTTCATGCATTAGTATTTGACAGATCACGTGGGATTTCAGACATGATGATGATGCTCAGTATGCTTTGACATTTCATCATGAATAGACTTACTAACGAGCAACGCTTGCAAATCATTGAATTTTATTACCAAAATCAGTGTTCGGTTCGAAATGTGTTTATCGACAAATTTTGTTCAGCGATGAGGCTCATTTCTGGTTGAATGGCTACGTAAATAAGCAAAATTGCCGCATTTGGGGTGAAGAGCAACCAGAAGCCGTTCAAGAACTGCCCATGCATCCCGAAAAATGCACTGTTTGGTGTGGTTTGTACGCTGGTGGAATCATTGGACCGTATTTTTTCAAAGATGCTGTTGGACGCAACGTTACGGTGAATGGCGATCGCTATCGTTCGATGCTAACAAACTTTTTGTTGCCAAAAATGGAAGAACTGAACTTGGTTGACATGTGGTTTCAACAAGATGGCGCTACATGCCACACAGCTAGCGATTCTATGGCCATTTTGAGGGAAAACTTCGGAGAACAATTCATCTCAAGAAATGGACCCGTAAGTTGGCCACCAAGATCATGCGATTTAACGCCTTTAGACTATTTTTTGTGGGGCTACGTCAAGTCTAAAGTCTACAGAAATAAGCCAGCAACTATTCCAGCTTTGGAAGACAACATTTCCGAAGAAATTCGGGCTATTCCGGCCGAAATGCTCGAAAAAGTTGCCCAAAATTGGACTTTCCGAATGGACCACCTAAGACGCAGCCGCGGTCAACATTTAAATGAAATTATCTTCAAAAAGTAAATGTCATGAACCAATCTAACGTTTCAAATAAAGAACCGATGAGATTTTGCAAATTTTATGCGTTTTTTTTTTTTAAAAAGTTATCAAGCTCTTAAAAAATCACCCTTTATAATAATATTTTATAAATGTGGCACTTTTTACAGTGAAATTAAAGTCTAAATATAGTTCATAGTGTGTCAATTATACTTAAAATAAAAATAAGATAATTCCAATACAAACCATAATTTTCTTCGAAATTTAAATGGAAATTATGAAAGTCATTTTATTTTTTTTTTGGGTTTCTCAGTGTAAAATGGAGACGATTTTAAGCAAACTAAGTTAGTTTTTAAGCCTTATGAATAAAGAAAGTGGCTATACAAATTTTCCAGTTTAAAAAAGTTTTTAGAGTTGTCAGCTAATCAAAAGATATATATTTTCCAAAAAATTAAATCATAAACAAATGAATATTTATGAAAAAGAGTTTTTGAGCGAACTGTCTGAATGCGTCCGTCATTCTCATTTTATAAGTTATAAAAGATAAATTCAATTTAATAGTTGATCGAAAAGAAAATTATTTGCATTCAAAGTCTTACAATTACAGTTACTTTGCTAATTGAATCACATATTTCACATCTATATATTTTTTTTCTAATCCCCAACTATTATTGCTGCAATTTATAATTCTTGTTATTTTCACTGTATAAAATCTTTGCACTATCGCATTTCGCCAAAGATTCCAACCAACTATTCTCTCAATTGATTTCCAAAGCATTTCACTTTTATTATGGCAATAAGCTGATTTTATTAAAAGCCAATACTATGCATGCCACACAGTTAGTTTTATCTACGCTCTGCCAATTACGACGGTAATTCGAATACTAATTTATGCGAGTTAGGCGAGCAGGCAAGCAGGCAAGCTACATATGTAATAAGCGAATATGTTTACGCATTAAGTTTTCCTGGCAATAAAGAGCAAAATAATGCGCAAAAATATATGGCGGAAGTGAGTGAGAGAGAGTAGTAAAAGCAGTAAACATATGCTAATTAATGAGCGAGTGTCAATATACAAAAGCAGAGATAAACGTTTGTGCAAAGGATACTTCTAATTAAAAGTTACTCATACGCCCCCCACGCCACGCCAACATACACTACACATAAAAGCAAGTGAAAATGCTGGAATATGTTTATTTATATACATAAGTGCTTGAAGTTGGCGCTAGTAGTGTGTTGGGGAGAGAATTGTGGTGTTGTGTGGGTGTCGTAAACCAAAGTAACGGTATTTAGTGTGTATGTGAACACGACTGAATAGTGAGTTTGGAGTAGTAGTTAGGCGAAGATTTTTGATAGTAAAGTTGCCTTAAGCCAAAATAATTTAATATTAAAGATTATAGTAGTCAAAATAGTTTTCGAAACTATTCGAAGATCCATTTTTTAAAGTATATACTAGGTTTTCTTCGACATATTTGTATAAATTTTCTCTAAAATTTATTTTTTGCCAACTGGGTAATGTTGTTCACATATTCATTTATTTATTTATTTTTCCATACCAAATATCAACTCATAGTTCGTTTTGTGTAATCGCGTAAAAATCGGAATAATATGAAGTTGTCGCTTTGTCGACTGAAACTTTTACTACACGCTGTCGAGCTATTTCTATTTATTTGTGTGCGATATAAGTGTACCACACACACTTGAATGCTTCGGCAGTTGGCAATTACAACTTGCTGTATACTCTCGTGCAAACATAAAAAGTGTGCCAATCAAAAAGTTCTCAAGCACTAAGCAAGTAGCAATAAAAATGATTATAAACAATCGCCAGGAAAAAAATAAAATAAAACGAAATATAATAAAATTGGCAGGCAGTAAAATGCGGCATTGATATTTAGAGCACTAAAGTCATGGCAAAGGTCATAGGTTACATATTTTTCATATGTAAACAGAGTCAGGCAAATATATATTTATATATATATGCAAATGAAAATAGTTTTTTTTTAGATAAGAGCATTCTCACAACGCATGTTAGCAGACTTTTAACAGAATACAGATTACAAATTTGCACAATATATATGTATATATATATATATATATATATATAAAATATACAAAAAAATAATTTTGAAGAGTACTTGTCACTGTCAAAACAGCAACTTTTTGCGAATAAAATATTGGAATGCCTTCCAAAAATATTCGGATTAGATTAATGTGCTCCAGTGATAGCGAACTACTCCCTAAACTAGTACAATTTTCAGTAGTAATGACCAAAATATGTAGCAGGAACAGGAACAAGACTCTTCTAGTATACCTCCCATAGAGAATATATCTGTAAATTCCATAACAATTATTTTCCGCAATCAGCAGCTGAGTTTATTTGATGAAATATGTTTTCCGAAGTCATTTCGCTAATAAAACCTCATACCTCATACAAATAATTATATGTGCATGAACTTTTTGCAAAAAAACTGTAAGATTAAAAATTGCTCAAGTTTTCTGAGTATGCAGGTTTGTTATTACTATTATATACGATATAAAAAACAAAAAAATTAAAAAACAAATTTAAAAAAAAATGTAAAGTATAAAACATAATTTAAGTTCAGGCGTATAGTAAATATTTATATGTGCATTTTAATATTTTTACCAGTAAATCCTATACATTTGAGTTTAACTAAAAGAAATGTATATTTTTATAGTCAGTAGAATATTTATATAAATATTGGCCCATTCTTGATTTATGGCTAATTTAAGGTGATGTACTGCCTCAAATAGCGGCTTTTCGTATGGAAAACAGTAGCAGAGGAAATCCCCAGAGATCCTCAATAGGATTTAGGTTCGAACTCAATGCTATACACCTACAATAATTTTACAAACAAAACGATTTTGCCGCGATACTAAACTAATTTTGCACATATAAATATTTACTATGCAATACTCAATTCACAAGTACATTCTTAATGTAACGGTACTACGAACGAGAAAAGTATGAACGAATTTTCGTCGCATAGTAACAACAACATATCAACCTATTATTCTACATTTACCGAAATTCAAAAAATAAGATTGAACAAGAAATATAAACAATAACAAAAATGCACATATAAATATTTGTATGAGGTATGCCCCCTCTTAAGCTAGTCTAGACCAATAAACACAAGCAACTAAGCAATACTTCCCTTCAAAATCATTGCAAATCTCAAAGCACACCACATATTTCATGCACAAGCACACATTAAAAATGTGTAAATTACAACGGTAAATGATGCAGTGATGGCAACAATGACAACGACAACAACGCCGACAACAAGAAGCGATCGATGCAACCAACCGCACACAAGCAGGCAACAGTGCGTATAAGTAACTTTGAGCGAAGCGACTGCTGAGCAACGGAAAAACGAGAAATAAACTAAATAAAAACGCAGAAAACTTCAAGAAAAATGAAGTTGTGCAACTTAATGTTGACGTTAACGGTTGAGCGCACCTCCGCCGATGTGTCATTGTCTGTGGCAAAAACCGCATTGCCACTGCAACCGCGGCGCATTAAACGCACTCACACACAAACTGTTGTTATGCTGCAGTTCGGCGAGCACTTGCGAATGCATTTAATGAGTTCCTTAACATTTGCTTAGTTCGCTAGCGTGTGTCAAGTCGTTACGCTGCTTGCTTGTGCTCGCAGACAATCGCTACTTCTGTGTTTATTTGTCATTTGTGTGCATATTATAGTTGGGTTTTGCTTACAAATTGCGCGCTGTGGCTATCGCAGGCCAACGCGGCGGTCATAGAGCTCCTTTGTAGTTGGAGGCTTTGTAATTCTCTGTAAATGTTATTACGCCAGCGTGACATTAAGTTTTATTTCTTGAGTTGCAATAAATGCAGTGGCAGCAATATAACTTGATAATAAGCCAATGGACGATGGACATAAAATTCAATTGATTTCAAACGCTCAAAGGGGTGCACCCCCTCTACCTCCACCATCCGGGTGATAGATAGACAACATAGCTTTAGACTTTTATAGAAAACATGTATCTGTATATATTAATAGCTCTTAACTGTGTACTGTTTTGTGGTATTATGGCTTTGTTCCAATGAAAAGCGAGAAGTGAAGCGAGCTTCAATATTTCTATAATCTAATAACTAAATAATAGTTTCAGTATGTATGAAAAGGGTTTTATTAAGAAGCTTTAGTTTTAAGACATGCCTGAAGCCCTCATATATACGACTTTTCATTCGTTTTTCCATCAAAGAGTTTTTAAAGATCTTACAAATTGTTTCTCGAAATAGTCTGGTCACCACATTGACGATTCAATATAAATGAATATATTCATAATGTTAAATCGAACAGTACGATCGAAGGTGTTTATATAACACCAAATTCCAATAATATGGATTTTTCCGAAGACATAAATAGAATAAAAGGTTATGCGAGGTGTGTTCAAAAAATAACGGGAATTTTCGGTTTTTAAAAAAATATTTACTTATTCGTCTACATTATGTTATCGTATTTAAAATAGACTCCATTCGATATTATACACTTCTCAAACTCGAATAGACTTTAGCTCTTTCAGCGATTTCTCATTTGCTTGTGAAACAAACGACGGTTCTCTTTATTTTTGGAAAAAGAAAAAGTCATACGAAGTCATGTCTGGCGAATTTAGGAGTTATTTTTTTGAACACTGCTCGTAGTAATAATTATATGGCTTAGGGGCTTCACATCCATGTCGTTGATCGCTGGGATGTTTAAATATCTTCGAAAAACTCATAAGTACTTCGAAGGTGGTTTAAAGTGGTGTGTATCTAGTTTGATTGTCTAACAACATCATTAATATATTTTGTTCTCAGATCTGGATGGATCCTGAAACCTTAAACAACATCAAATTGTTTAATAAGAAATCGGATTTTGGATCAGAGTATTGCCGCTTGGAGTGTTAGCTTGATTGATATTTCTGAACAAAAAATTTGTAGGTCACATTTTTGTCTGAAAAATTTTTTTAATAAGAAATCGGTTAAATATTCAACAAAAGTATCCAACAAAAGTGTTAATATATATTTTTCCTTAAAACCAAAAAAAAAAAAACAAGTAAGGAAGGGCAAAGTTCGGGTGTAACTAACCGAACATTTTATACTCTCGCAATTTATTTATTTAACTTTATTTATATTATATAATACACAATTTGACCCACATATTCGTCATATATATTGTATAAAGTCCATTGAAAGTTGGAAACCATAATAAAGGGTGATTTTTTAAGAGCTTGATAACTTTTTTTAAAAAAAAACGCATAAAATTTGCAAAATCTCATCGGAGATTTGAAACGTTAGATTGGTTCATGACATTTACTTTTTGAAGATAATTTCATTTAAATGTTGACCGCGGCTGCGTCTTAGGTGGTCCATTCGGAAAGTCCAATTTTGGGCAACTTTTTCGAGCATTTCGGCCGGAATAGCCCGAATTTCTTCGGAAATGTTGTCTTCCAAAGCTGGAATAGTTGCTGGCTTATTTCTGTAGACTTTAGACTTGACGTAGCCCCACAAAAAATAGTCTAAAGGCGTTAAATCGCATGATCTTGGTGGCCAACTTACGGGTCCATTTCTTGAGATGAATTGTTCTCCGAAGTTTTCCCTCAAAATGGCCATAGAATCGCGAGCTGTGTGGCATGTAGCGCCATCTTGTTGAAACCACATGTCAACCAAGTTCAGTTCTTCCATTTTTGGCAACAAAAAGTTTGTTAGCATCGAACGATAGCGATCGCCATTCACCGTAACGTTGCGTCCAACAGCATCTTTGAAAAAATACGGTCCAATGATTCCACCAGCGTACAAACCACACCAAACAGTGCATTTTTCGGGATGCATGGGCAGTTCTTGAACGGCTTCTGGTTGCTCTTCACCCCAAATGCGGCAATTTTGCTTATTTACGTAGCCATTCAACCAGAAATGAGCCTCATCGCTGAACAAAATTTGTCGATAAAAAAGCGGATTTTCTGCCAACTTTTCTAGGGCCCATTCACTGAAAATTCGACGTTGTGGCAGATCGTTCGGCTTCAGTTCTTGCACGAGCTGTATTTTATACGGTTTTACACCAAGATCTTTGCGTAAAATCTTCCATGTGGTCGAATAACACAAACCCAATTGCTGCGAACGGCGACGAATCGACATTTCACGGTCTTCAGCCACACTCTCAGAAACAGACGCAATATTCTCTTCTGTACGCACTGTACGCATTCGTGTGGTTGGTTTAATGTCCAATAAAGTAAACTGAGTGCGAAACTTGGTCACAATCGCATTAATTGTTTGCTCACTTGGTCGATTATGTAGACCATAAATCGGACGTAAAGCGCGAAACACATTTCGAACCGAACACTGATTTTGGTAATAAAATTCAATGATTTGCAAGCGTTGCTCGTTAGTAAGTCTATTCATGATGAAATGTCAAAGCATACTGAGCATCTTTCTCTTTGAGACCATGTCTGAAATCCCACGTGATCTGTCAAATACTAATGCATGAAAATCCTAACCTCAAAAAAATCACCCGTTATTTGGTTAGAAGCACCGAGGTCCTCGTGTTCGATATTTGGGGCCTTATAAACCTATGGTCCTATGGTAAAGTAAACGATTCAGATTGTCTTCAAAGTTCTGGTATATAGGAAGTAGGCGTGGTTGTGAAGAGATTTGGCCTATTTTCATAACATATCATTGGGATGTAAGGAAACTATTACAAACCAAGTTTCATTGAAATCGGTCGAGTAGTTTCTGAGATATGGTTTTTGACCCATAAGTGGGCGACGCCACGCCCATTTTCCATTTTGTAAAAAAATCTGAGCGCAGCTTTCATTTGCCATTTCTTATGTGAAATTTAGTGTTTCTGACGTTTTCCGTTAGTGAGTTAACCCACTTTTAGTAATTTTTAACCTAACTTTTGTATGGGAGGTGGGCGTGGTTATTATCCGATTTCTTTCATTTTTGGACTGTATTAGGAAGTGGCTAAAAAAAAAGACTGCAGAAAGTTTGGTTTATATAGCTGTATTGGTTTACGAGATAAGTACAAAAAACTTAGTAGGGGGCGGGGCCACGCTCACTTCCCCAAAAAAATTACATCCAAATATGCCCCTTCATAGTGCGATCCTTCATACCAAATTTTATTGCCATAGCTTTATTTATGGCTTAGTTATGGCACTTTATGTGTTTTCGGTTTTCGCCATTTTGTGGACGTGGCAGTGGTCCGATTTTGCTCATTTTCGAAAGCAACCTTCCTATGGTGCCAAGAAATAAGTGTGCCAAGTTTTATCAAGATATCTTAATTTTTACTCAAGTTACAGCTTGCACAGACGGACGGACGGACGGACGGACAGACAGACATTCGGATTTGAACTCCACTCTTCACCCTGATCACTTTGGTATATATAACCCTATATCCAACTCGTTTAGTTTTGGGTGTTACAACCAACCGTTAATTTTTACTTACTTTTATGTGAACAAAACTATAAAACTCTCTTTAGCAACATTTGTTGCGAGAGTATAAAAATATAATACAACTCTTTTCAAATGAGTTATGAAGATATCTACATAATTGTATTCTTTCTAACAAGAAATCACGTTAGCGCTTCCGGGGTTAGTCAATCAATTTGATGGATACCTGGTTATAAAAAAATGCATTGAATCCGAGTCTTGAGAAAGTTGAATACAAGATGAGTTTATTGAAGTCTTTTAATACATACCCAAAGTATTATATGGATACACTTAACAAATGAAATGAAAATAAATTTATTAAACAGGAAATTTAACTTCCACGAAATTCAGCATAAACAATAATCAAATCCGAGCGAACTTAGCAGTTCCTTGCAACCCTGTCTACGAAATCAACGCTAACTAAGGTCAATCAGCTAACAGCAACTTTATGCGCACTGATTGCGAGAGAAAAGGATTATGCATGCAACAAATTGGCAACAAGCAAGCAAGCACTGCAGCTAACTCGCAGTCGAATTGCTTATTTAACCTTTACAAGGACAAGTGGACGCTGCTTGCGGCGCTTAACTGAAGAAATTGCAAGCTTCTACCACCCACACGCACATACAAGTGCAATGTTCTCTTCTTTGATTGCTCGCTTGAGTGTGTTTGTTTGTGTGTTGATGTACGGTTATCCGCAGCACTTCTGCGTGCTGCCATTGCAACAAAGTCAATGCACTGGCATGTGGTGGCCGCCTGCAACCGTCATTGTTTTCGCACTTCAACTTCTTAACAATGCAAACATTGGCTTTGCCACCTACGCACCACCACCACCGCTGTGGCATGCGCTTGGTGCCGGCACTCAGCGTCTTGGCGACCATTTGCCAGCGGGAATTTGCGCTTGACTTTGCTGTCTGCTGTTGCGCTGCTGAAAACTGACTTTCTTGCCATCATCGTCAACATGTTGATGCGGCAGTCAAATGCTTTAGTGCTGGTTTTGGTTGTTGTTGTTGTGTGGCAGCCATTATTGTTGCGCCAATAGAAGCGCGAACTTCATTAACTCCGACTGTCGCTCCCACTGCTTCTGCCCGAGCTTCGTGAACCAGCTCGCTGAGTCACAAGCTCGACAATGCTATTGTTATGTTGCACATAAAGACAGCAATAACAACAACAAAAACAATTGCTGAGTTACTCACATGCACAGATATACATGCAAACGGGAGTGAGTGGCGCAACAGCATTCTTGGTTGCAAGTTTGTATCTTTAACAATACCATTAGATACACACATAACCCCACATTTTCTCTTTTCTTATACTTGCCACTAACAATTCTTGTTCTCTCATCGCCTTTCTTTGTAGATACAACATTTCTTGGACCGTCGATTCGCACACACCCATCGAAGAGTACAAGCTGTCGTTCCGAAGGTTGCCGCAAGGACACGAGGTCGATAACTCCATTGATACGCACACCGGCTCGGCTTCCTCCTCGACGCTGCTGCAGATGTACGGTGGCGGTGGTGGTGGCGGCATCGGTGGCGTCGGCATGGGCAGCGGTCTGCTTGGCAGCCAGCATAATCATCGTCTCGGCAGCGGTTTGGGTGCCGGGCTCAGCAGCTATGGCAATGTGATGCACTGGGGTCGTAACGATTGGCGTGATGTGGTACTCGCCGCGATGCCATTGTCACATCATTACACACAGGGGATGAGTTATATGATACGCGGTCTGGATCCGGACCAGCACTACGAGGCCACCGTGCAAGCAAGGTAAGGTTTGAGGAGAGCGTTTTGTTTGTGAAATCCTTCCAACATGTGGCAGCTGTTGCGTGCTTAGAACGCCGTAGTATGTGCCACAACTTTATGGCCACTGGTGTGGTGTAACGGTTTACTTATTCTATACTTTCTTTGTTCTCTGCTTCTATATGCTATTATATGCTGTACTCCTCTCCATGAGTATCCCGCAATCAATACTTTAATGTATTAGATTACAACAATCTTTGCCTGTTATTTTTGTTTTTGTAATTTTCAATATACCAACAAGGAGTTGTTGTCATTTTACAGCTGCTTCCTTATTATTACTGCCACTTCAGCCCTTTGCGCAGTCATTGCTGTTGCGCTTTCAGTTTTGGCGACGTGCTTTGCTTTGATATTTCTTCCTCTATTCCTCCCTCATCCCTTTTATTGGCGCAAAGTGATTGTTTATTATGTTCAAGCTCTTGATCAGCAGCTTTTGCTAGCTTTCACATTGACACATTAACTATTTGCAACGCTGAGACACACTGTTGCTCGGTTGTTTTTGTAACTGTAGCAGTGACAGTGACAACAACAGTAACAACAACGTTTGCAAGGACAACAATGACTGGAGCGCTCGTTGATTTAGTGCAAGATTTCGCACAACTTGCTGCGGGGCATTTCATTGATTGCTCGCTGAATTAGTTGCAAATTGTTTAGTGTCGTGCGGCAGACGGAAATGTAGCGTGAACACTATGCTGCAGAAGCAGCTAGTCAAAATTATAGATTTTTTATAGTTGCACAAAATTATTTCAAAGCATGATTCATGATTTTGCTAAACTTCATTAGAAATCAATATTTTTTCAGTAAGTACATACAAGAGCTGCTATATATATTTCTGGCCTAATAATGAAAATAGGAATATTTATCAACTTTTGCATCCGTTCAAACCAATTTTCGAAGCACTTTTTTTTAGCCTTTTTTTGAGCGATTGTCAAATTTTGCGGGATCCAACGAGAACAAACCTTTTTTACGGCCAGGTGTTCATGCAATATCGAATGTAGGCTGGTGGGAGAAATGCATAGGCATGCCTCCATCCGAAGGTATGTTACATGATGGTCTTGCATTATCAGTTCACGTACGGCATCGATGTTTTCTGGCACAACGGCTGTTTTTGGACGACCTGCACGGAATTCGTCTTTGAGCGAGCGTCGGCCACGATTGAATTCGTTGTACCAGTTTTTCACAGTGCTATAGGATGGTGCTTCATAGCCATACAAAGATTTTAGTTCATCGATGCACTCTTGTCGCGATAATCCACGTCGAAAGTTGTGAAAAATGATCGCACGAAAATGTTCACAAGTTAATTCCATTTTTTGGCCGCGATGAATATTTTACTTCCCTGTAAATAAAACAATTCACGATTAAATGACAAAACGTTCTGAGTGATGTTATGCTAAAAAATGTCAAACTTTCCAATGGAAATGTCAGATTGCACCTGGCCTATTTGCCTAGGCCAGAAATATATATAGCAGTCCTCGTACATATATATATATATATAGGTTCAGATGCGTATATTTATACGTATATTTTCAACTAGGTTTCAAGAATATCGAAGACATGAGTTCCGAACCCAAAAAGTGGCTCCTTAGCCAATGAAAAAGACCACCTCGGAATCTATTCACTGGATGATCTATTATTTCGATCTATCAAATTCCCCAAAAAATCTAATGTTTCCGCCTTTCTGTTCTTTCTTTATTTATTACAACCCTTTTTGCCCAAAAAATTGTAGTATACACTTCGGAATTGTTAAAAAATTTAATCCTAAACGAAGAATAAGTCATGTACAGTTATTCCCGAAACATGTAACTATTTTGACGAAGTAATTTCGAACTACTTTTGTTGGATTTCTCTAGTCTGAAATAAGTATGCAGTGGTTCACTGTTTATTTGTACATAGAATCATGCTGAGATCCATGATTCGTCGTCAGTTTTGATTTATTTATTATTATTTATTTTTGACACAATAATGCGTAACATCGCTTGATCTTGGCGGCCATTTTGACCAAAGCGTGAAAAATTAGGAGACGCCCCTACTTGTTAGAAATGGAGATCGCCCGTCGATTTCGTCATATTCTGTGAAAAAAAATGTTGGTTAACATCGTGTTACAGAGCTCGCTATTAGTAGTAACGGTATTTACTGCTTCATTTCGACAGAAATTAGATCCAATGAAACCGGCATACTACAATCGGCATCAAACGGTACATTTTTGGAGATGCATTTGGATTGGCGAAAATTTTGTTTGTCGAAGAAATCATTAAGCCAGAAATGGGTCTCATCGGAGAAGATGATTTTTCGATGAAAATCGTCGTTGGCTTCCATCATTTCCAGCATTCAAACGACGTGACATATTTGAATGGCAAACCTTACTGAACACACTGACAATTTGTCACAAATGAGTAAATAAAAATGGCTGCCACTAGCTGTCCAAACCACGTCATCCCTGTACAGTCATCAGATAATACTTTATAACTAACGATTGTTTAATATCGTTTTATAGAGAATCGAATCGAGTTGTTTCATAGCAGACTGTTCAGAAAAAATTGTATTTGATTACGAAATACGCCATAACATACCTTTCCTATGTAGACTTCGCTCATATAATTTCGATTGAAACTTAAACTGATTCATGAACTTGTTAAAAAATATATTCGTCATACAATAGAAGCAGCGACGAACCATAACTAAGTAAACTAATATTCTTAGAAACAGCAATCGCAATTAATATTATATCCCAGGGAGTAAGAAACTTACTTGATTGGATCAGTTTGTATAGAGATAAATATGCGCTTCTCCTCATCGAAATTGGAAATTATACTCCTTCACTTTATGTATATACTTTTATTTTCTGATTTTATTACTCAGCTCTTAATTCTAAAATCAAATTTAAGCTCTAAAATTCACAATTTCGCCATGACCCACTGACAGCTAATCACATGCCAAGCAAATAATTATAAATTACATTTTAACACAAATATATGACAAGCCTACTTATATATGCGAGTAAGCAGTGAATTAAGACCTTAAATAAACATGAAGGGCCTCCAGGCACAAGGCAATACTTCCAATTTCATTTTATTTGTTTTCCAATGCTAATTTATATTTAATTCATGAATTGTTTAACTCGTGTTATTGTGATACTCGCATGCGCTGCAAGTGTACACTTGTTCAACAACAACAACAACAACAACAATATAGGCAAATAAAAGCAAAAACTAATTACGACAGAATGAAATGCAAGCCCTCGAACAAATTATATGCAAATACTTGGACCGCACAGGTATTTTGCTCTCGGTCAACACATGCCACTTGCCACTTGTCACATGCTACATATGCCACATACTCGATATTGCACATGCTGCACACTGCCGCACTGTTGCAATTGCTGCGCTTGTCGCAAATAATCACTTGTCCTTAATAATTTTCGAGGTGACATTTTCATTCTCTAATTAATTGCAGATTCTCGTTTTGTTTGTTTTCACCTTGAGATATATTGTAACATACTTTAAGAATCAAGCAACCGTAACACAAATAGCTGAGCAATGACTAAATTTCATTTTAATTATATTTGTGTTTGCAGGAATCGTTATGGTTGGAGTGACTTGACGCATAGCTTCCTCTTCTCGACCTCTTCGAATGGTAAGTGGAAAACTGCTGTATTGTATAATATTATATTGCATTATTTGAAAATTACACAGACACTTGCGTAAATAACAGTAAATAAGTGTCTTTAACAATATATTTATTTGAATATAAAGGGTATTTTTTAGGAGTTTTGGTATTTGAGTTCAAATAAAATTTAAATGCCAAAATCATCTGTTCACTTTGACAATTGATTTGACTGCTAACTTTCTAATGAATTCTAAACCCCCCAAAAAAACACCCTTTATATTAGCAGTTTATATTTAAGCGCACAAGTAAACATTATTTCGGAGTGCCAAGCTGTTTTTATGTGCCATTTGTAAATTACATTAAATTTAAGCATTACCAAAAGCAATTGCCTGACAAAGTAAACTTAAACTAATAAAACCACACACTTGCAATGCAATTACTTGCACACACACACATACGCACTCATATATTTAAATGCGAAATAACATAATTAAGTATGCAAATCCCTGCATGCATAAACGTTAGGGATTATATATTAATTTTTAAGGAATTTTAATGCCAGTTGCTGCAGATAACTAGCACAAGCTTTTGGTAGCAAAATGAGTTGTGAATAAAACAAGTGTTGGTACACTGGAAAAATTAAAGTTTTTAAAAGTGATAATACTTCATAACTATGATACGACAAAATATTGAAAAAATTGCAGAAATGTCGTTAAAGAGGGTAGTTCTCTAATTTTTATGAATACGAGTATATTCCATATGACCTTCTTGTAGTATTACATTATAAGCGCGATGTCTAGATATTATATTTATAAGCAATATTCATGAACTAGAATATTGATAAGCACCTACGGCAAGATAGCAAAATAGTACTTTCTCTATTATATGTATTGCGGTCTAAATCAGACTCTTTCCTCAAAAGTTTGTCCATACTTGAAACTTGCTCATTCTAAAAATCCCAGATACTCTACAGAATATGGAATAATCTATAATT
Source organism: Zeugodacus cucurbitae (assembly GCF_028554725.1). Taxonomy (NCBI): domain Eukaryota; kingdom Metazoa; phylum Arthropoda; class Insecta; order Diptera; family Tephritidae; genus Zeugodacus; species Zeugodacus cucurbitae. The sequence continues at coordinate 76,212,345 of NC_071667.1, read as the reverse complement.
CCTCTTTATTATTTCCTATATTCATTGTTTTTCATATAAAAGGTAGTTCAAAGACAGCCCCGTCAAGCATTGATGACTGCCAGAGAGAGGTTAGAAATATCGCAGTTCAGCAAAAGTTGTGCCTCTGTTTTTATTTTTGCTGGAAATCGTATATACCCCACCTAAAATGTTCATCTACTAGTCAAGCTTGTTAAGAACTTTTCAAAATTGGTTATAAGCTAAAAATATTGATTCTATATCTTATTAAAATATACCATTGTGATTATTGTTAAACAAAAATATTATTATTTTATTTTTAAGTAGAGAAATCAATATTTCTGGACACAATTTTACTGTTTGTCCAGCTTCTTTGCTCCTACATTGTTATTTTACTTTCTAAGAAAGACATCATGTAACCTCACATATTCATAAGAATTAACATTATACATATGTATACAATTTTATTATACATATGTATATATAAACTAAAGCGAACAAGCTTATCAGCAGAAGCACTTAAGGGGTTAAGTGGGTTTCAAATTTTGAATTCGAGTAATATTCTGAGATATATACTCTTTGGAACTTATGCTCATCAGGCCACGTCTATAAGGATGTAAAACTCAAATTAAATTTTTCATTTCAGTGGACACGATTTCTCGAAAAGTTATAAAGCGATTCAAATTTGGCACACATCTTTGAAACATCATTATCTTTTTAATGAGTGTAAATTTTTTTTATAATTTTTTACAAATTTTTTTTTTTTTGCAGTTAATATATGGCGAATATTTTACCAAAAATGTGAGGTTTTTGCTTAAAATTTTATCAAAAAATCAAATGTTAATAGTTTATTTTTTCCTCCGTTCAATAACTCAATTTATCTATATGCTATTGAAATATTTTTAGTTTATTGTTTTTAGTTCAACTAATCATGAGTTATGATAGCAAGATCTTTTTTTTAAGGCATGGGATATGAGATACCAACGACTGAGTTTCGGCATTATATAATTATATATACTAAAAAAAAATTTAAATATCCTTGTTTTTTGTCTCTGAAACCCACAGGGGCTAGCTTAATCCATAGTTTAATACCTTTGATGTTGAAATAAAAAAAATCGCTTCATCAAAGCTTGATAAAGAGGTTTGTTGTTGTTGCCTGGCGTAGACACCGTTTACGCGGTTATAGCCGAATCCACAACAGCGCGCCACGCTTCTCTCTTTTTCGCAGTTTGGCAACAATTGCTAATACCAAGTGAAGGCAGGTCCTTCTCCACTTGGTCCTTCCATCGGAGTGGTGGCTTCCCTCTTCCTCGGCTTCCACCAGCGGGTACTGAATTGAAAACTTTCAGATCTGGGGCACTTTCATCCATTCGAACTACATGACCTACCCAGCGTAGCCGATGTCTTTTTATTTAACTTTTGTTAAAGAAGTTTAATAGTCAATATTAATATTTTCTCATAAAGGAATTCAAATAATTCTATTGAGATTTTATAAAAATTTCGGAATTTTTCTAACATCTTTAATTTGATATTAGCTATGTTTGGGCGGTTTAGATAAGTTTGTTATCCTATACAAATAAATTCAAATCGTAATATTAGTCAATATATTTTTGGCTAAAAAGTTATTTTAAGATCCCAAAAATATTTGTTTTTTAACCAGATAAAAGTGGTTCCAACTTCTCTGCGTGTAGCTCTTATATTTATTTGACAAATAAATCTGCTAAAAATTAATCTATGAACATTAACACAAACATTTAAGTGGCATAGATAGCAAGAACATATAAATGTAATTTGGTTATATGTATGTCAGTGTGTTAGCGCCAAAAATGAAATGTCTTTGTGAAGAATGCTTTTTCCGCACCACTCGTCGCTGAGGGCGTTCGGCAAGCAAATCAGTTTAAAATATTCCAATTTAAATGCATTAACATATTAGAATGCAAAGCAGCTAACAAAACTATGCGAAAGACGCACACAAACACCCATCTTCTATATACATACATACGTGTAAGTGCAGATCTACAGAGAGACAGATATACGAAGATGCGTGTGTGTGCAAATAATGCGCTGCGTCGCTTTGCCTGGCACGCATTTACTCATCCATTGTAATATTACTGTAAAATTGCAATAATAAATTTCTGCAGGATTTACACACACGCTGGCATACCAGTTACTTTGCATGCGAGCATATGTGTGTGTGTGCGTGTGTCTGCTTGGCGCACAGACAAAGGCCAAGCAAACGTGCCAGTCAACGCTGCTAATATTATTGCATTTATCTTGCAAATGCACGCACAGATAACAAAGCCAGCCGGCAAACACACGCACACACACACACGTGTTAGTGTCTGGAAAGTGACAGAACGCAACGCAGAGTAGTCTGCCGCTCGCCGCTCAAGTGCTATCGCTCAAGTTTCGAGCGCTGTCAGCAGCAAGCAAGGCAAGCGAGCGCAATGTCATGCTCCACAATGGCACTCAAAGCCTCGAGCAACCGCTTGTGTAATCAGGAGGAGTGAGGCGTGTGGCTGGGGAGCGCATCACATGCACATTCCTTGAGCACATTCATTCATTTTGATTTCACTTAAATATTCATCCGATTTGCGTCAGCCAAAGCGAGTCTCAAAACATATGCGCAAAAGTAATAATACACACACAGAGAGAGAGAAGCTGGAAATTTGTTAGTCGATATGTATATATATGTGTGTGTGTGTGCTTCTGCGTGTTGCATGGCCATATGTTAATGGTGGCATTGTTGCTGCATTTGCTGTTGTTGTTGTTTTGTTATTGCTGCATTTCGCTGCTACTTTGCTGTTGCATTCATTGCGCAACTATTTATGGATCTGTGAAATTGTCATTTCGGCACGCACTCACTAACTCACGCCACCGCACTTTGTCACACACATACAAACACTTATACAAGTGCAAAAACAACCGTCTGCCTGCATAGGGCTGCCAGTGAGTAGAGTCGCACGCAAAGCAAGTAGTTAAGCAAGTAAAGCCTGTGTTGCAGCATGCGGCATAGCCTCCGTCTGTATTTCCATATATGTATGTGCGTATGCATGTATGCATGTGGCAAAGCTAAATTCAGCAAATTAACAATTTTTGGCACGTTCATTGTAATGCTCGCTGCCGCTACTACTTACCATTGTAGACACAAGCAATAACATGCCACATAATCACATATACTCATAGACCGACACATGCATACATATGTACATACAGACAATAACTGTATAAATGCCTGCAGCGTTCACATTGGCGGGATTTCGTTAGTTTAGTTGGTTCATTTCGTTTTGCGTTTACTCTCAGTTTTCCTCACACCACACCACATACTCTCTTTCCCTGTTGCTGCTGCTGCTGCTCAGTATGTGTACTCCATGGCGTATACGTAACATTTTGCATGTGAGCCAGCGCCCGTACAAAAATGCCATGGAACAATAAGCGCATAGTATATTGCCACTAGCATGCTATAATGTCTCATTTCAACTTGCAAACACGCACACTCAAATACTCATATATATACATATACTCATACTCATACAGGAATACAGTCATTTGTCTGCCGCGCGTTGCCATTGGCAATGCATTGTACTCACGCCGCGCCGCTCCGCGCATTGGTTGGAGCGATTTTATCCCACTTTATTATTCAATCCGTTCCATTTCATTGCGTTGTATTTATATCGCTAATTGCATTAAAGAAGCTCAGCTTTTCATTCTAATTGCAAGCGTTATTCGGCGCTTTATGGCGGACTTTCATTTCAATTCAGTGCAGTTGTTTGGCTTACATATATGATTGTGTGGGCTCGTATGTGTGTGTGTATTGTAGTTAGAAATGGTTTTTGTTTGGTGTTATAGATGCACTTACTTATCACATCCAAATTGTGGCTGTTGTAGGGAAAAAATGACATATTCTCCAATATTGGCGTCGGTTATGCTTGAGTTCGATTAATTTACGATATTTTTATATAACTTTTTCCAAAGTCGCATTAGTTTTGAAGCTGAACCGCTGCGAAAAAATAATTATTTACAAAAAAATTAAAAAAAAAATTGGCGTTTAAGTGAAAGCTAATTTTTTATTAAGGTGTAGCCATACCATTACAAAATGTTATGATTTTTTCGAAAAAAAAAATTCTTTTACAGGAATTTTTGAAAATTTCTCAAAAAAAAAAATGGTAAACAAAAAATAATAACATTTTGAAGGTAGTCATTGTTGCTTTGTTAAAATATTTTTGTCATTGTTCAATTGTATAAGGTTGTGTCGATAGCCCAAAACAATTTGTAACATGTAAGGAAAGGCTAAGTTTGGGTGCAACCGACTATACTCTCGGAATTTATTGATGTTATTTTATTAAGATATAACACGCAATACTGACCCATATATTCGTAAAGAAGAATAGAATAGCGAAAATCATCATATATTGTAACGGGTGATTTTTTTGAGGTTAGGATTTTCATGCATTAGTATTTGACAGATCACGTGGGATTTCAGACATGGTGTCAAAGAGAAAGATGCTCAGTATGCTTTGACATTTCATCATGAATAGACTTACTAACGAGCAACGCTTGCAAATCATTGAATTTTATTACCAAAATCAGTGTTCGGTTCGAAATGTGTTTATCGACAAATTTTGTTCAGCGATGAGGCTCATTTCTGGTTGAATGGCTACGTAAATAAGCAAAATTGCCGCATTTGGGGTGAAGAGCAACCAGAAGCCGTTCAAGAACTGCCCATGCATCCCGAAAAATGCACTGTTTGGTGTGGTTTGTACGCTGGTGGAATCATTGGACCGTATTTTTTCAAAGATGCTGTTGGACGCAACGTTACGGTGAATGGCGATCGCTATCGTTCGATGCTAACAAACTTTTTGTTGCCAAAAATGGAAGAACTGAACTTGGTTGACATGTGGTTTCAACAAGATGGCGCTACATGCCACACAGCTCGCGATTCTATGGCCATTTTGAGGGAAAACTTCGGAGAACAATTCATCTCAAGAAATGGACCCGTAAGTTGGCCACCAAGATCATGCGATTTAACGCCTTTAGACTATTTTTTGTGGGGCTACGTCAAGTCTAAAGTCTACAGAAATAAGCCAGCAACTATTCCAGCTTTGGAAGACAACATTTCCGAAGAAATTCGGGCTATTCCGGCCGAAATGCTCGAAAAAGTTGCCCAAAATTGGACTTTCCGAATGGACCACCTAAGACGCAGCCGCGGTCAACATTTAAATGAAATTATCTTCAAAAAGTAAATGTCATGAACCAATCTAACGTTTCAAATAAAGAACCGATGAGATTTTGCAAATTTTATGCGTTTTTTTTTTTAAAAAGTTATCAAGCTCTTAAAAAATCACCCTTTATATGAGGACCGTGGTAATTCCTGTACCGATTTCACTCATTTTCACCATCAAAGCATAACGGAAATAGGGGCAACTTGGCAACCTGTTAGTAGGCACACAAAGTGTACATTCGGCATTGAAATTACTCCTAAATTGAAAATCAACGATACACCAGTTTCCAAAATCGCCAAAAATAGCGCTTCTCCAGATATGCAAGTTGATAATTTGGGAAGTACGGCGTAAAAAAATATTTATACATACAAGTGTTTTTGCAAATATTAATAAAATTTCAAACAGATTTCTGTCTCTTCTGTCTCTATCCGGACATAAAACAACAATATAATACCCATAATTGGCTGAGTGAACGTCTAATATTGGTCGCAAAAAACAAAGATGTCGTCGATGTCAGTGCGACAATTTAGATTTTCGTTACAGGAAAACTGACACAGATACAAATTAGGATGGCGTAGCCAACTATCCCAAAGGATTTTTATAATCATTGGAATTGCCTGGATTATCACCACTTGATTTTACTTTTAAAAGTTGTCATCATGCTGTATAACATAAATCAACCTCGACTTTGTAATGAACTTTGTATCGTCATCGAAGCCACAAAACGTGTGGGCGGGTCTGCTAATTGAATTATAAAAAAAAAATTAAGAAGAAGTTTTATACGCTTGGATAATACAAAAATGTATTCCACCTTTAATGTGGTATAATTGAGTACCTCTTTTTAATAGTAGAATAAAATTTGTTCTTTATAAATCTCTGTATTTATTTATCCTAATTTGTAGTATACCTTAAAAAGTACACAGAGGTCACAGCCAAAAAATTAAGTTAGGTCCATAATTAGTAGAGCTCATCGTGAGCAAAGCCAAAGCTGTTTACCAATACATTAACCAATTTCTATGAATTTCAAATTCATAATTAGCGACCAGGAGTACCTCGAGTACTCGGATTCAGCGACCCCAAAAACATATAGTACTCATAGTAAGACCTCCAGGTCATAACACAAATATTTTTTTGCGTGGCTGATTAATCAGTAATCTCTCTATCTAATATATCTATTTTAACTGCTTAAATATGCTATTTGTTGAATTAAAATATTGGCTCTATATATAAATGCATTCTTCTATAATGTAGAAAATCATTATCTTTTATTTTTTGGAGACTTTTATGGCTTTTTACCCTGAGCTAACTCCTATGTTATAACCATGTATCAAAAGTGAATATATTTAGTATAACAAAATATATATATGTGTGCTTATGACGACCAGTAGCTACGAAATTAATCTGTATGTATGTGATTGGCGTTGCAACCGTTTAGCCGGTTATAGCCGAATCGACGATAGTGCGCCACCTGTCTCTCTCCTTCGCAGTTCGGCGCCAGTTGGAGATCCCAAGTGTAACCAGGTCGCTCTCCACCTGGTCCCTCCAACGGAGTGGAGGCCTTCCCCTTCCTCGGCTTCCTCCGGCGGGTACTGCATCGAACACTTTCAGGGCTGGAGTGTTTTCGTCCATTCGGACAACATGACCTAGCCAGCGTAGCCGCTGACTTTTTATTCGCTGAACTATGTCAATGTCGTCGTATAACTCGTACAGCTCATCGTTCCATCGTCTGCGGTATTCGCCGTTGCCAATGTTCTGAGGACCATAAATCTTGCGCAAAATTTTCCTCTCGAAAACTCCTAGTGTCGTCTCATCTGATGTTGACATCGTCCAAGCTTCTGCACCGTAAAGCAGGACGGGAATGATAAGCGACTTGTAGAGCTTGATTTTGGTTCGTCGAGAGAGGACTTTACTGTTCAATTGCCTACTAAGTCCAAAGTAGCACCTGTTGGCAAGAGTTATTCTGCGCTGGATTTCGAGGCTGACATTGTTCGTGTTGTTGATGCTGGTTCCCAGGTATACGAAATTATCTACGACCTCGAAGTTATGACTGTCAACAGTGACGTGGGAGCCAAGACGCGAATGCGCCGACTGTTTGTTTGATGACAGGAGATATTTCGTTTTGTCCTCATTCACCTCCAGACCCATTCGCTTCGCCTCCTTATCCATGCGGGAAAAAGCAGAACAAACGGCGCGGTTGTTGCTTCCGATGATATCAATATCATCGGCGTACGCCAGGAGCTGTACACTCTTGTAGAAGATTGTACCTTCTCGGTTTAGCTCTGCAGCTCTTATAATTTTTTCCAGCATCAGGTTAAAGAAGTCGCACGATAGTGAGTCACCTTGTCTGAAACCTCGTTTGGTATCGAACGGCTCGGAGAGGTCCTTCCCAATCATGACGGAGCTTTTGGTGTTGCTCAACGTCAATTTACACAGCCGTATTAGTTTTGCGGGGATACCAAATTCAGACATCGCGGCGTAAAGGCAACTCCTTTTCGTGCTGTCGAAAGCAGCTTTAAAATCGACAAAAAGGTGGTGTGTGTCGATCCTCTTTTCTCGGGTCTTTTCCAAGATTTGGCGCATGGTGAATATCTGGTCAGTTGTCGATTTTCCAGGTCTAAAGCCACACTGATAAGGTCCAATCAGTTTGTTGACGGTGGGCTTTAGTCTTTCACACAATACGCTCGATAGAACCTTGTATGCGATATTTAGGAGGCTGATCCCACGGTAATTGGCGCAGATTGTGGGATCTCCCTTTTTATGGATTGGGCAGAGCACACTGAGATTCCAATCGTCAGGCATGCTTTCTTCCGACCATATTCTGCAAAGAAGCTGATGCATGCACCTTATCAGTTCTTCGCCGCCGTATTTGAATAGTTCTGCCGGTAATCTATCGGCCCCCGCTGCTTTGTTGTTCTTCAAGCGGGTAATTGCTATTCGAATTTCTTCATGGTCGGGTAATGGAACATCTGTTCCATCGTCATCGATTGGGGGATCGGGTTCGCCATCTCCTGGTGTTGTACTCTCACTGCCATTCAGCAGGTCGGAGAAGTGTTCCCTCCATAATCCCAGTATGCCCTGGACATCGGTTACCAGATTACCACCTTGGTCTCTACATGAGGATGCTCCGGTCTTGAAACCTTCGTTAAGTCGCTTCATTTTTTCGTAAAATTTTCGAGCATTCCCTCTGTCTGCCAGCTTCTCAAGCTCTTCGTACTCACGCATTTCGGCCTCTTTCTTTTTTTGTCTGCAAATGCGTCTCGCTTCCCTCTTCAGCTCTCGGTATCTATCCCATCCCGCACGTGTTGTGGTCGTTTGCAATGTTGCGAGGTAGGCAGTCTGTTTTCTCTCCGCTGCGAGACGGCACTCCTCATCGTACCAGCTTGTTTTTTGTCGTTGCCGAAAACCAATTGTTTCGGCTGCAGCGGTACGCAGTGAGTTTGAGATGCCGTTCCACAGTTCCCTTATACCGAGATGCTGATGAGTGCTCTCAGAGAGCAGGAGTGCAAGTCGAGTAGAGTATTTCGTGGCTGTCTGTTGCGATTGCAGCTTTTCGACGTCGAACCTTCCTTGTGTTTGTTGACGGGCATTCTTTGCTGCACAGAGGCGGGTGCGTATCTTCGCTGCGACCAGATAATGGTCCGAGTATATATTTGGTCCTCGGAGCGTACGCACGTCTAAAACACAGGAGACATGTCTTCCGTCTATCACAACGTGATCGATTTGGTTCCGCGTGTTTCGATCAGGAGACAGCCAAGTAGCTTGATGTATTTTCTTATGCTGGAATCTGGTACTACAGACGACCATATTTCGGGCCCCAGCGAAGTCGATCAGCCTCAGGCCGTTTGGCGATGTTTCGTCATGGAGGCTGAATTTTCCGACTGTTGTGCCAAAGACACCTTCTTTACCCACCCTGGCGTTAAAATCACCAAGCACGACTTTTACATCGTGGCGGGGGCAGCGCTCATAGGTGCGTTCTAGGCGCTCATAGAAAGCATCTTTGGTCACATCGTCCTTCTCTTCCTTTGGGGCGTGGGCGCAAATCAGCGATATGTTGAAGAACCTCGCTTTGATGCGGATTGTGGCTAGACGTTCATCCACCGGGGTGAATGCCAGGACTCTGCGACGGAGTCTCTCTCCCACCACAAATCCAACACCAAATTTGCGCTCCTTTATATGGCCGCTGTAGTAGATGTCACAAGGACCCACCTTCTTCCGTCCTTGTCCCGTCCATCGCACTTCTTGGATGGCGGTGATGTCAGCCTTAAGTCGTATGAGGACATCAACCAGCTGGGCAGAGGCACCTTCCCAATTAAGGGTCCGGACATTCCAGGTGCATGCCCTTATATCATTATCCTTAAAACGTTTGCAGGGGTCGTCATCAAAAGGGGGGTGTCTCATCCGAGGCTTTCGTAGATTTTTCATTGGGGGGTGTTTTTATGTGGTGGGTCCCAAACCCTACGCACAACCGCATAAGCGGGCTCGCCTTCTCACTTTAGCTCGCCTTCAAACGGATGTCTGTTGGCTACCCAGAGGATACTTGGTCTAAAACCGGAAGTCGTGAGCTGCTTGAACCATGTGGAGAAGAATCGTTTCTGGCCACTCCCAAGTGAGTGACAATCAAAAACTTTCCTCACTTGCGTGAACTTCTACACATGATCCCATCCTCCGAAATTAATCTGCTTATATAAAAAAACACTGAATTCAACCTCAAAACTAACTAACTAATTGCGTAATAATAATGTGTATTAAAACTGACATTATGAGTGGTTAGTTATATAACACCAAATTTGAAAACGTTTCACATGTATTAGTATGGCATCTTGTCTGGTGAATATGGACCCTGGGGCATAGCTACAGTATTGTTTATGAGATTTTAACAAACAAAATTCATCAAGCTCATAAAACCACATCCAACCTTGAGCTGCTGCTACATACAAAGTAAGCAATGAATACAATTGAACATTTTATGGACAATTGGACCTTCCATACGCGTGAAATTTAAAATTGCCAATTCAAGAGTTCGAGTTATGGAGAATTTCGAGTTATAGAAGTTCAAGTTATGGAAGAAAATTTTTATGAAATTTGATTTCTAAACGCTATTGTCAATTAAGTGGTCATAGACGAATATCATATTTGGATTTAAAACCTTTAATATACGAGTATATTTTTTTTATCAGTAGAGTACCTAAATGTGACCACTTTTCGAATAGATTGCTTTTGTCAGCCATATCTGCAATTTCAAATTTGATTAACAAAAATATTTACCTTCTTACCTAAATACATTTAAAAACTCAACTTTATTATGAAATATAAAACATGAATATGTATTACAAATCTATGTATGTAACGGTGAAACAATGCGTAACTTCAAATATGCTTCCACAATATTAAAAAATATACGAACAACGCATGCATACACCTAATTTCACGTGAGCAGCTAAGCTTATACAACAATTTTTGCATTTTAAACCATTGAAAAATCAATTACGTATACGCCACGGTGCACGCGACCAACTAAGCAACGACGCGCAACTAGTAAATGCACTGTATACCTAGCAGCCACGCTAAACAACAACTACATAAACATTAAATAACAACAAAAACAACACAATAAACATAAAAAAGAGAGAAAAAGTGAGTGTTTCCAGAAAAAAAAGAAAGAATTTCAACGAAAAAGTGCGACAGTAAAGCGAACGAAGGGAAAAAAACTGTAGATTTAAGTGCACAAGCGAAAATCATTTAAATGCAAAATGCTATTTTTGCATAGAATACGAAATTACTGCAGCGAAAAAGTTGTAAACGAGGTAGTGCGCTGTGAGAAAATACTGCGAAAGGGGCGTGTAAGAAGTGTTTAGAGGAAAAGAGGGAAAGCGCAAGGTGTCCTTTCGGCTGTTGCATGGAGCCATAATGCATATGCGTGTGTTTGTGTTTGTGGAAAAGCATACGCATAACCTTTTTAATATGTGTTTTGTGTATGTGTACCGCTGCGTGCGATTTCCTGCCCAATGGTATTGCGCCAGTCGCTCCACTACACACAAGACACTGTATTCTATATTTTGGACTTTCTTGCCTGCCTCAAGCAAATACACACACACAAACACATATGTATATATGTACAGTAGTAATGGATAAGCATATTTTGGCCCTCCCCATTGTGCTTGCGTACGTGCGTGCGCCGCAGTGCATAAAGACACGACACAACACGCAGTGCAGCGCAGCGCAGCTCCTAAGCGGCAGACGCCATAGGAATGCGGCGAAAATTTAATAAAGGATACGTGCGTTTTGCAAAGTAGCGCGGCAATAAAATACACAATGCAATGCCACGAACGCCGGCAGGGGCGCACAGTCAATGCTACAAGCGCCACGCGGCATGCATTTCGCCATTGGGGAGAGAAGTGAAAAAAGCGCCGTCGCATTTTAATGGCACAAAAACTGCAACACCATTTTGCCTGCGCCTCGTGCTGCGCTTTGCTACTGCTGATTGCACGTAGTCGCGTTTTTTGCCAAATGAAATGTAGATTTGGTTAAACTTAAGTTTATGATCAACGTGACTTATTTAATACCGACGCTGGGGAAATGCAAACTGACGCGCCGGGTTTCGACTGCAGATTTCGGCGAGCTGCTACAAACTTAGTAAAACTTCGCCAAATTCTCAGTCAATGCGCTTGCTTTTTACTAAATTACGGAACTTTGAGACCAAAGTGTTTAGGTTTGGAACTAAGATTGTTTGGTATGTGACTAAGCTAAAAATATTTTTTTTTTCTCTGAGCTATTTTTTTAACTCTTTGTTCCAAATTATATAAAGTAAATCAATATATTTTTCTCAAATAAATACCTTGTCTTACAACTCCAGAATAGTTTGTGATAGTTTTAATATTTTTTTTTACTTTTAAAATGTTGCCTACCTTTAGGCGCCTTTAGTAATGCATATGTAGTCATGTCACACACCTTTCATATTTTCATTAAAGCTACAAGGCGCTGCTGATTTAAAATTGTAAAACTCTTTAGCCACTTTTATTAAATTACAAATACAAAATTGAGTCAAAAACACTTTCTCTTAAAAACAAAATAAAGCTTCCTATTAGGAGATTATTAAGTCAATCATTGATTCCAACGATTCATTAGTAAAAATAGATTAGAAATATATACCATATTATAAAACCCGATTCCAAGAAATTTAGCGTGTCTTCCAATGACATTACTACACAAATACCTAAAAATGCTAAGTAAATATTGTCCTGAAAAAATGACTACAAAATCAACAAAAGCCACTTATTGCAAGTTCCCGGCTAAAATGTTAACGAATAATAAAAACACAACAACAACAACATCAAAATAATCAGCAACAGGCTACAGTGCGACTGGGCTTAAGCAAAGAAATCGTAGAAGAAACGACTTGTCTACTTAGACCAGTTTTTGCACCGTCTTTCTGCTTCCTTCCACACTACTTTTTCACTAACAACTCGAAGTGTTGTTGTTGCTTGTTAAAGCAACGTTTCACAAGTCCAGCGCCACTTTCATCACTTTAACAACTTTTTCAATTTGTTGTTGTTGCTGCATTTGTTAGTTCCACAACTAGTAGATATTGTAGTAGTTTTGTTATGCTAGTTATTGTTGTTGTGCTTCGTTATTGTTGTTGTTGCACTCACAATGCGCTCGTGTACATAAATATACTTAGATATATGTGCACTGTGTACAAGCAAGTAAAAGTTTTCAATTTAAAATTTGCTAGCCTGAAGTACTTGTATTCCCCGAGGTATGGCAAAAAGAAGCAAATAGAGAGAGACTTAAGTGCCACTACAGGCACTCTTGGTTGTTTAGCTTGTTTTCTCTACATTCTACTACTTCGTCTTCTTCTTCTTCTTGTTCGATTCTCATAATTGTGTTCCCTTGTGTAAGAAGCTCATGTATGCATGTGTGTGTGTCTCTTCGTGCGTGCGTGCATGCGTAGTACAACCCTTCAATACTCTATTTGGTAAGCCAGTGCCCTACTGCTTCTTCTTCTTCTTAAATTATAAATTGCGAAAAAGTGCATTACAATTTTTTTCCTCCCCGCCGCTCGGTCACCTCGATTACTTTACTTAGCTGAAGGCAGAAAGTTGAGCCGCACATAAGCAACCAAAGCAACAGCCAACAACACAACAACACCAACAACAAACAACAATAAATGGCAGCAAAGTTAACAACGTGGCAGTACTCTTAACAACAACAATGCGCACTTGGAGTGTCAACGACAGCAAAACAGCAAATGACAACACACCTCCAGGGCAGACAAAATAATAGCGGAACGAACGAAAAAAGGGTCACAACAAAGGACATGCCAAGCCTGGTTGGAAGGGAGGGGAGCGGAGAGGTGCAGTAGTTAGGCGAGCTGACTGAGAATAGCAAAAGAAAATGTTTGCTTTGTTATTTAGTGGAAAAAAGTGGGGAAAATAGAATTTTATTTGAGTTGTAAATTGCCAGTGACAATGCTCAAGCGACCAGACAACAACAATTGCAGTATACAGTGGTGGGATATAATAATTTCACTATTTCCTTAATATTGATTACATTAAAAGGCAGGGAAATTAAGTAAATTCTATAATGCTTGATGACCTTAATATAAATTACAACGATTACAATATTGAAATCGCATAAAAATCCTTAATAAAGTAACGGGACATTAGTAGATTAAAGAAGTCATGTTCATTTAAATGAAAAATAGTGCAAAATATTTGAAATTTGAACAAAAATACTGGGTTAGCTGCCAATAATATATATTTTGAAAATACACTTCTATACCATCCCCCAAATTGGTAAAATAAATTGAATATTGTAGAATTAATATAAAATCATTAATGGACTTTCGCATTTACATATCCAATTGAGTCGGTTAGCCAGAGTCTGCTTTACATGGACATCAGACGCTGAAATTCAAATGAAATTTTTGTGAGAAATCAGCCAAATTACGGAACATTGAAACGCAAATGGTTGTTGTGGAACTTGACTTGGTTGGTGACTAGGCTAAAAATATTTTGTTTGAGTTGTTTTATTATAACTCTTGAATTAAATTTTAATAAGTAAAAAAATATTTTTTTTTTTAAATAGAGATAATTTAAATGTATTTTCTTTCTTTCTTATTTTCTTATTTATTAAAAAACGTTGCCTACCCTTAGGCGCCTATTTTTCACATGTCGTGAAGTCGCACACCACTCATTAAAAAAGTAATTAAGCCATATTTGCGAAACAGAAATGCATTTGAGATTCATGAAATTCTACTGCATGTTTAAGATAAGACGTGAGAAGAACTTGTTATCTAAAACTTATAATTTTACTAACACTGACTTCTGGGATCGGATTTTTGAAAAACAACGTATACGACAGTACTCTTCAAACAATTAAAGTGATCAAACCTGACATTCATGTGACATAAGCCCTATACCCCGAGATGATAGACTTAGTTATGAAGAACAAAACAAAATTAGCCCTTTTATTCTGATCAATAAATCATTGATTCTGTATTCAACAAGGAATAATTAATAATGAAATAAAATGAATTTAGGTTAGGTTTGGTTAGGTTACTCTGGCAGGCTACAACGCCACACATAGGCCAGTTTTGGTCCTTTGTGAAACCAGATGGAGTGCCGTCACTTGGTTAATGAGGAGTAGTCATCCTTTAGGATGCCAGCGTTGTTGTGAATTTCAAAAGGCTTTGTGGCTTTACCAACGAAATCTCTTCAAGATTGACGTACTGTGCAGCCCCCAAATGCTGAAGCCGTTGTCTTGATAATGCAGGACATTCACAGAAGAGGTGCTCCATTGTTTCTCTAGTGCCTTGCTCTTGACATTTCCTGCAGTCTTCACGATCTATCAGCCCCATCTTGTAGGCGTGCGCCGCCACAAAACAGTGACCAGTGAGTATGCCGATCATATTCCTGCATTTGCTTCTATCGAGCGCCAATAGAAATTTCGTGTACTTCTTATCTACCGCCTTGCACATAACTTTTGCGGTTTTGCATCCCGGTATATTCTTCCAGCGCGCTTTGAACTTTTTTACCAAGTTTCTGTCTAGATCATCATATAGACAGTGTATAGGTCTATCAACGTTCATCATATTTACGGATGACAGATTTACGCCTCGTTTGGCAATCTCGTCCACTATCTCGTTACCTTCTATGCCCTTGTGGCCTGGCACCCAGTAGAATTGAAGTCGCCTATTTCTGGCGACATCATCTACTGCTGTCCTACCACTTAAGACACTTTTGGTCGAAATGAATTTACTACAAACACAAATTCATCTATTAGTAAGGTTAAGTCGATTAAGAAGGTCATACCGTATTTGTATGTAATTTGTAGCTTAGGTGAGCCTCTTAAATACAATAGCTCTAAAAACATAGATATTTGCTGTATGCCTAGCCTACATCCAGGCGCACTCTTCATTTTATTTTATACCAATTAGTTATTTCCTTAATCATTTTTTATATTTTAAGCAGCTTTCAGTTATCAGTGCTGGTTAAAATCCCAATCCTAAAAAAAATATAATTAATTCAATACATATTCTTAATATGAAAAATTCAGCATTCAAAAGTCTTTGAATACCCATTTAAGCACATGCATCAAAAAACAAGAGTTTTTCACACACACTGTTAGATTTAAATGCAATAAATTCTGAAATTCATGCACATCTTCCTTCACTTTAAATTCACAGAGCCAATATTTATGCCATGCAACAACAATTTTATGAATAAAGTAAAACATAAGCCGCCAGAAAAGCTTTACATATTCACACACAGCACTTGCATACATGTGCACATACATATATAACTGTATAACTGTAAACGAGTATGCATTGAAATGTGCAAAAATGCAATTCCGCATGCAATCTAACAACAAAACCAACAACAAAAGCAGCACTCAAATCTGTGTGCACACCTTTATTGCGAAAATCCCGGCATTTTCATATTGCCTACCGTATTCATGCTGACGTCAACATCAAAATTGTGTAACGTGAAATTGCGAAAATGTTTTCAACGTTTTTTAAACGGCACCACCGGCCACACACCGCGTACCTGCCACGCGCGCCGCTGAATTGTCATAGAAAAATGCAAATTTATATCAGAATGCCCACGATTAATTCGTGTGCACATTTTCACGCCTTTTTTCTGGTTCCCCAGCACGTTTACACTTCAATGGCTAAAACAAAAGTAAAAAAAACAAAAATAGGAAACAAAAATAGGCAACACAAAAAACGCCAACCACAAGTTGGCTTCCATCAAAATCACACTACGTTCTAAACATCGGGCCATCTAACGAGTTGTAAACCATGCAAAAATGCAGAAGCCACCTCGGGTCGCGCTAAGCGTTGCTTGCACGATATTCACAGTTCACTGCAGAAGAAATCAAATTTTCATATCGCTTGGAAAAAAAGATGGTGACCTGACACACGTTTGTTGGTAACAGTGTTGCATTTTTGACAGTTATATTTATTGGAATGTAGAAGTAGAATAGCGAGGTAATAGACAATTTGGGTTTAGGCCACGAATTTAGGGGAAAGCGGTTTGGGCGCCTAAAACTATGCTATATTTTTTACTTTTTTTTTTTGATATTTGGTAATCAAACTTTTTTCTTTAATCTGTCTTTATTTTTAATCAAAAATATATAGTTTATTTTTTAATAAGAAGCCTCAATAATCACCTAAGTCTATTTTCTAAACTCTTAGACAATTGATCATACAACCTAAACATGTGCCACGGAGCTTATCAGTCACTACAACAACAACAATAATATCGCATATGCAAATATTCTATAAGAGGTCATATGCAATCTTGTATATAAATTTTTAAAGCTATGTTGTCCACATACACACATACGCACACACACGTAGTTGCCACATAAAACCATCAAGCAGCGCTCTTTCCCATCCACAAAAGTGGCCAAATGCAACCATGCCGTCGGCTAGCTGGTGACTACGCTCGTTGAATGCATAATAGTTTAGGCCACGCACAGCTGAAACAACCGCTGCAACAAAAACAACAGCAGCAACTGTCCAACAACAAAATATGATTGCGCGCATAAAATTCAAACACGGTCCACAACACACATACCAACAAACGTATGTAAAGCAGTCGACATAGTCAAAACTTTGTACCGTTATCGGACTGTTGAATCGCCATGTGCGACAAAAAAGCATAGCAAAACAACAGCAACAACAACAGCAGTGCTGTGTGTGCACTCTTTTTGGCCACGAATTGGTCATCTGCACAATTTCGGTCACATTGTGCGCCGTGAGCGTCATCTCGATTTCGTGTGCGCATTTCTTGTTGTATTCCTCATGCAGAGTTGCATTTGTATGCATTTGCCTAAATGTATGCTATGGTTGTGCGGTCGAAGTGCAATTAAGAGTCGGTAGGAAAGAATATTTTTTGGGAATTCGGAATTTTGACTAGTAAGAGGAGAATTTGTCATGGAGAAACATGTCTTCTGTTCAACTGGGCCTCTATGGAGGCAACATTTTCCGCTCTTCCAAATATTCCAATTGCCATAAACGTTGCCTACATTTAGGAGGAATAAAGCATTAAATACTTTAGATGGTACAGAGTAGCTTCGAAAATTTACTTTAGAGAGCTAGTTGTTTCTTCAAATTGTATAAGGAAATTTTGTGGAAAAAATACTAATATCGAGCATTTACTAGTGATGGTTCCAGGCAACTTTAAAGCTAAATTTTTCAGGTAGCTTCACGATTCTTTAAATACAATATATAATTCTCAAATTTTTAACCAACAAGCTGACTTTTCCTACAGTGTAAGCTCCAATATATGCTACTACATTCCTCGCTAACCTTTCCTGCCTCAAATTGCCCAGTTGTAAGCTTCTGCAAACGATATTTGGCCAGCAGACAAACACGAGCAAAAGCAGCCAGTTGATGTTGCTTGGACTGTGGTTGAGATTTCTGAGATTGCATAGCGACTGCAATGCATGCAATGGGGGCATGCAACCTCTGCTGCTGTCAAAAACTGGCTGTCATTAGTCAACTTTAAGCTGTCACAAGACACATATTCATTTTTGGAATGTTTAAATATAATTTCGCTTGGCACAAAAAATGTGTGTTTTCTTTAAAACGCGCTTTCCATAAGCACTCACGCTTTTTGCCACGTTTTCAGCGCGATTTTCGTATAAATCATTCGCTTTCAATAGTTGATGGTAATTGGCCACGGTAAGCTACCAATTAAAATCAGCCATGTCAATAATGACAAATGAGCGTGTTTATCATTAAGTATTTGTTGTTGTTTTTTTCCTGTTTTTGCTTAATTTATGTTGACATCAGCGCTTTCGCTGTCACAGCATGGCATTGGCTCAAACGCAATTGTGTCCACGAGTAAATAGATGTGAGAGTGTGGGGGAGTGTAGGTGAGTCTGAGTATATGTATGTCAGTATGTCGAGTAATCATTCACTTTTTATGGCCCTGACACATAGCAGACACCCACAGCGCACACAGAGATATACTTGTGATTGCATGTGGCACAATCTTACTGCGAACGAAACTTATTAGTGGCAAATGCATCTGTCGTGAAGCTGCTCTATAATCGAAGAAATGAAGTAGATAAGAAACCAGGATAAGAAGTGCGCAGTTGACAGTATTTTCTTCATAAATGAATAACTGTACTAAATACACGGCGCGAGTGAAAGCGCACTTGACTGCTGCATGCGCAACAACTGGGGCAGCATTGACAACACTACACACACACATACAGACGCACATATCTATCTGCATATATAATATATCCTGCTGATGATGCCGTCGCTGTCAAATGCGATAAATTGTTAGAGATTGCAACATTCACTGTTATATAAACACACATACACTTACATGAAGCCAAGTGCATACGCAGGCACTTGAAGGTCCTCAATTGCCGGTGTCACCGTTTCGTCCTTGTGTAAGTCGCTCTATGTGCCTGTGTGTGTGTGTGTGTGTGTGTGCGCGCGTGGCATGTTAATGCTGTTTGTAGCAATACAATTTCAATCTCCTCACTCACACTCTCGCACACACACAAACTTATCTTTCACGTGCGATCACTTGTCAGTCGAGTCGTTGAAAAGAAGAGCCGCCGCCCAATGATTTGCCCACACACTTGACTCGCCTTTGAAGCCGGCATTTTACGTCTGTGCGCTGTAATGACCGCCTTGGCTGTGCTTTATCAAGTTGACACTGTGCTCGTTCACTGTTCCATTTACAGTTACAAGGTAGAGGAATTTACAATGTTGCAAGAAACATAAGCAACATTTTGGCTCTTATATAATTTAACTTATATATTTATTGCTAATATTCAGTTATGCTTCCTGAAAAGTCCTGCACAAGTCTGCCATAGACATTTTTGCAATTTTGATTTAAACTTCGAAACCCCCAGGCGTCTTAAATATGTTGAAAACATCTGAATTGGTCTACGTGCCTTTTAGTATTGACAGACAACCACATGTTAATGCATACAAATAATAGACTCCCAACACTGCCTGGTAGAAACACGGTGTACAGCAAGTTAATATTATTTTTTACAATTTTATTCTTAATTTTGCTGTGCTTTCTCTTTATTTCATCTTTAGTTAGACTTCCACAAAAATTTTAACGCAAAAATTAGCCGAATCTGTCGAGGAGTTCACGAGTTTACTAAGGTCATCGAATAGCAAATTATTTAAATAACTATATTTGCAAGAACTTGAAATTTTCGCTTTTCTGAAAAAAAAATATAATAAAAGATGCTCATATTTTGCTCAGCACTGTTGTATAAATTGTAAGTGTATTTCTACTGCGTCGTAATTGGGTCATCCCCTTTCCCAATAGTTACCGTTTCTTCAATGCTGACACTGCAACTAAGTAAAGACTATGCTCTTGGAACTATATATAATAACAGCACAATTATACCTACAACAACAATACATATTTTATGTCGTTAAAAAGTTTTATAAAAAAATAAAAATAAAAATAATTTAAATACAAAAATGTCCTTAAATTAAACTTAAACAAGAAATAAGTATATACATATCTCCACTTCTTCTTCTTCTTAACTGGCGTAGAAACCGCTTACGCGGTTATAGCCGAGTCCACAACAGTGCGCCACGCATCTCTCCTTTTGGCGGTTTGGCGCCAATTGGTAATACCAAGTGAAGACAGGTCCTTCTCCACCTGGTCCTTCCATCGGAGTGGAGGTCTCCCTCTTCCTCGGCTTCCACCAGCGGGTACTGCATCGAAAACTTTCAGAGCTGGGGCACTTTCATCCATTCGAACAACATGACCCAGCCAGCGTAGCCGCTGTCTTTTTATTCGCTGGACTATGTCTATGTCGTCGAACAACACATACAGCTCATCATTCCATCTTCTGCGGTATTCGCCGTTGCCAATGTTTAAGGGACCGTAAATCTTCCGCAAAACCTTTCTCTCGAAAACTCCTAGTGCCGTCTCATCGGATGTTGACACCGTCCACGCTTCTGCACCATAAAGTAGGACGGGAATGATGAGGGACTTGTAGAGTTTAGTTTTTGTTCGTCGAGAGAGGACTTTACTTTTCAATTGCCTACTCAGTCCATAGTAGCACCTGTTGGCAAGAGTGATTCTGCGTTGGATTTCAAGGCTGACATTATTATCGGTGTTAATGTTGGTTCCTAGGTATACGAAATTATCTACAACTTCAATGTTATGACTGTCAACAGTGACGTGGGAGACAAGACGCGAATGCGCTGACTGTTTGTTTGATGACAGGAGATATTTCGTCTTGTCCTCGTTCACCACCAGACCCATTCGCTTCGCTTCCTTATCCAGGCGGGAAAAAGCAGAACTAACGGCGCGGGTGTTGTTTCCGATGATATCAATATCATCGGCGTACGCCAGGAGCTGTACACTCTTGTAGAAGATTGTACCTTCTCTATTTAGCTCTGCAGCTCTTATAATTTTCTCCAGCATCAAGTTAAAGAAGTCGCACGATAGCGAGTCACCTTGTCTGAAACCTCGTTTGGTATCGAACGGCTCGGAGAGGTCCTTCCCGATCCTGACGGAGCTTTTGGTGTTGCTCAACGTCAACTTACACAGCCGTATTAGTTTTGCGGGGATCTCATCCGAGGCCTGTGTTTCTTATTCACTGGTTATTCGTTTTTATGTGGTGGGTCCCAAGCCCTACGCACAACCGCATAAGCGGGATTCGCCTTCTCACTTTAGCTCGCTTCCAGACGGATGTCTGTTGGCTACCCAGAGGATACTTGGTCTAAGACCGGAAGTTGTGAGCTGCTTGAGCCACATGTAAAAGAATCGTTCCTGGCCACTCCCAAGTGAATGGCAGTCAGAAACTTTCCTCACTTACGTGAACTTCTACATATGTGGAGGCCCCGGCGAGATATCTCCACTTGGGAAACATATATTTTGTTATCAAGTCTTGATTTATACACAATTCCTCTTTTTTTGGGTGTTACGTATCTTAAATTAATGTCGACCTTCATATTCTTAGCTTTCGTTTTATAATTCGGACATCTTACTTGACTGCTTTAGCTTATTAGTAAGTGATTAAGACCCCAAAATAAGAGGTCTCACTTCACACTTCTCTGCTATTTATCTTCAAATATAGAGTCAAGAAAACTGTTATTGCTTAAGATTCTAATTTGAAAAAAACTAGCAACCCCCTTATTTTAGTAGGTTATGAATCTATTATAGGGAACTCCCTTTTTTTCCTATTTTTGCTTGCACTCATTTTCTTTTCCATCTCTCCTCCATAAAACCTACTTCGAACACTCCAGCACACTTCACCGCTTTTCGCAACACGCTGAAGAAATTTGCACTTAACACTTGAGATGCTTTCATAACCACTATACTCTATACTATCTACTGTATTATTATGTAGCACAAGACGCTTATCTATTGAGGAATCAAAGCCAAGATTGCACACTTTCAACTAAGAAATGCGTGAATGATTCTTGCGAGTATTCGTTCGTGCAAAGAAAAGGCCCACAAATACTTGTATAGTCAGAGTGCTTACATCTTGGCAGAGTTGCATGTGTATGAGTATAAGTGAAACTATGTTTATCTGGCAAAGGACTGAATGAGTGTTGAGTATGTGTGGGCGTCTGACACGTGTGTCGAGGCGTCTAACCCAAAGTAGATGCTTATGTAAATAGATTTCATATATACGAGTGTATAATGCTCACCTGCCGTTACCTTGGTTTCTTACCTACACATGCACTTTGGTTTGAAAAATTGTTAGGCGCACAAATTTGTATGGACTTCCCGGAATCATTAACACTTTGTCATATAACAGAATGATGTGATTATGTAATAAATGAAAAGCAAAATACAAATTTAAAAATATATATTTGTTGGTGTCATAGCTATTAAAAGCTCATATCATTAAGCTTCAAATTTCAAACACTGTTTACTCTATATGTATGTTTTTATGTATATTAACCAACACCACATAGCACCCACTCACACGCACACTGTAGTCATATATCTGTATTTTCTATTTCATAATTGCTTTCCTTCATGCCTCTTTCATATTTTTTTCTTTCTTCATCTTCACTGATTTCACACAATTTGTCCCGTTATTTCAGATGGACTTATTGATCTATCATCTTTTCTAAATCACGGTTCGTCAGGTTAGTTTCACTTTTCGAAAACGTTTACTTAACAACTGCACCGTTCTTTTCACTCACTTCTTTCATTTTTTTCTGAATAATAATAATTCTAAAGCATAATTCAAAAATTTTCAAAAAATTCAAAATTTGGCTAGAGAAGAAAACTTTAAAATTCCAAAAAAAAATTGAGGACAAAATATGCACTTTTATAAAAGATTAAAAGAGTCAAAAATTATTAGTGAAACTACAATTTAGTCTCGTACTTCTAAAATAAATTTCTTTAAGTATTACAGCATCTCAAAGCATTGACTTATTTATCATTTGCATGCACTTTGTAAATTTATTTATTGATTTAATTAAAGCATGTTTTCTGCTTCTTAGTAGTTTATATACCTCGTAAAATAAGTTAAATAAAGTAAAAATCATGGTCTTGAGTTATGTACTTCTTTCTGTAAATCAAAAAAAAATTTGAACTAAGAAATTTTCGCTGAATTAATGAGACTTATTCGGGTGGGTTATAAAATTGGGGCCGAAAACCGCATTTATTTTTTTAACAGGTGGCAACCTTATTAACTTTTTCTCTTATTTTAAGCTTTTGCAAACCTCTTGGGCGCTGTATTGTAATACATCATTCATATTTTAATAATTGTATTGAATTCAACATTTAATTAAGTGGCAACCCTATTCAAAAATATTTTCACTTTAAATTTTCTAAGACCTTCTTGAACTCCTTTACATCCATATTGTAGTGAGTCATTCAATTATTTTATTGAATTAATTTTTTTTTTTAATAAGTGGCAACCCTAGCCGAAAATTTACAAATTTCACTTTCTTAGTTTAAAGCGTTTATTAAGGTGAATATTAATCTTATCAATTTTATTAACTCAAAAATTCAAACCAGGTGGCAACATTATATTTTATATAAAAAAATAATATGTAAATAAAATTTAGAAAAGAAATTTGTTAAACAAAATTTAGGCGTACAATACTATACTTAAGTAGAATTTCAATCAATGATGCAAAAACAGCCAGCTCTTCAAAAGAAAAGAAAGAGATGTGTACAAAATAAAGTTACAACTTTTTGGTCTAATCTATAGTTAAAAAACTAAAAATATATCATAAAATAAAAAATTACATATTTTTTCAGACTGCATGACTTTTGACTATTGTAATATTAATAATAATATTTATTAATTTAATTTCGTGAAAATAACTCAACTCTCTACTTAATCCACATTTACTTACTATTTAACGTCTTTTCACTACTTTGCAGACAATGAGATGCGCGATCTGAGTGTCACCTTCTACGGCAGCGGCGCTACACACAAACTCCGGCTGAGCCTCACCACACTCTCATTGGTGACACTCATTTTGGTGAAACTCAACAAAAGCTTTTGGGCCTAAGCGCTGCACGGGAGCCCGGCGTGGCAAGGATTATGAGTTGGAATTTTACTAAATGCCTAATTATTAGGGCGAAAGTTGATATTATGCAATCAGATTACTTTTATAACTGTAAAACTAAAAGATAACGAGAGAGAGGAATGAAGTAAAAGAGAGAGATCAAATTGTAGCACGTAGAAATGTGAGAGCCGGTATTTAGGTATGTGTTTAAATTTAAGCTAAAAAATATAAATAAATGTAAACATAAATTTTTATTTGAATAAAAATACATATTAAAAGCTTAGATTTGTGATTAACTGATTTTCAATTTATAAGGTATTAAAGCGTTAGTTTATAGTTGGCACAGAGTTGATTTATTTTTTATTTTTTAATTGAACCGTATTCAAATTTGAAGACATTAAAAATGTGGGAAAAATATTTTTATTTAAAATAATTATCTTAAAAAAAAAATTGCATAAAAACTTAAAATAAAATTAATGAAAAATGCGCTGATTGATGGATCGTTGTAATGATCGATGTGAAAAAGACAGAACCTCAATTGTAAATAGTAAAGTAATTTTTATCTTATACATACTCATACTCTTAGGCTAATTATAATAAAAAAATAAAATTAATTCAATAAAAATATTAATTAATAAAAAAATTAGAAAGAGTGATTGTCACAGCCTGACTGACAGTTCGTTGCTAGCTGACAGTTGAGCAGTGACAAGAGAAGTGAAAGCAAAAATCGGAGAGTGTAAAGTACATAAGAGGTTATAGGTTAATATGAGAGTCAACACTCTCAAATTTAAGTATCAAGAGAGAGCCAAGCAAAATGTTTTTTCAATATTCCACTCTAGTACGTAATGAAATAGTGAAATAAAAAATGCATATTGGTAAGTAAATGATGTACTTAGTAAAAATTTAAACTAATTTATTGTTAGCGAAAATTATTATTATGAAATAACTGTAATGAGATTAAAAAAAAACTAAAGAACAAAAAATATATATTAATTATAATACAAAATATGAATGTGTGTATGTGCTAATGCACTCTTATACATATGTACATATAGACCACTTGTATGTTTATTCTAGGCATAAACACATAAATATACTCAAATAAATCGCACATTGAAGTATTCAAATTTAGTGACAATTAAGTTTGGCAAATTTGTGTCGTCGTTTCTCGTGTCATTTAGTGCAAGCTAAAGTTACTTAACAGTAACTAATTGCATAGCGGGCGCTGCTAATATTATCTATGATGAAGTGAAATCATAAAAAATTAAATAATAAAAAAATTAAAATTGCTTGCGGCCATGCATACATACAGACAAACAAATATAGAGAATTTTTAAGCTTTTTGCTATTTTACTCATAAGCTACTAAGTAACAAGTATGCGTAGTTAATTTTAAACGGTAATATTAGAAATTTCGAAAGTGTGACATTTTTGTAATGCTCTTATTTTTGTATGTGTGTATAATTTTTTGGAAATTTAAAAAGTATAACTTAAAAGGAAAGTCACTAAAATAGAATGATTAAGGTTAAAAAAATATTAAAAAATTAGTGACTACACTTTTTTATTAAATTCAATTATTTTTATTGAAATATGTATATTTTAAAAATTGTCTTTCAAATATAAAATAATAAAAAATATATACTATATATATTAATATTTAATTAATTAAAAATATTTTTTTTTTAATTTTTTTTTCGACATAGAATAGTATATAGAATAATTACTGATATAAAATGAATTAATTTTATTTTATATAAAAAACAATTATGAGAAAGTGTGAAGTTTTTTTTATTTCAGCAAAATATAAATATATACATAATAAATAATAAAAACATATATTTAATTAAAAAAAAAAAAAAAAATTAAAAAAAAAAATTCAAAATTTTTTTTAATTAAATATATTAAATATAAACATATATTTAATTAAAAAAATTTTTAATTTTTTTTTCATTAAATATATGTTTTATTTTATTTTTATTTTTTATTTAAATTTTTAATTTTTTTTCTTTATTTTTACGAATTTTATCAATATCTTAAATGTTCTAGAGTATGGATTAAATTTCATTATATTATATTATATTATTGTAAATATTTAAAAAATTTCCATAAAGAAGAAAAAAAATTTGGTACTCTATGACGACAGTGGATCGAAAAAAGCATTAAAGAATTTAGAAATAAAAAAAATAATTATGATGAAAAAATACTTTAAAAATGCTATAATAAAACCTTAATTTGTAGTGAAACACATTTATTTTCATAGTTTAAATTTTTTACTTCCAAAAAGAAAATTCGAAAAAATATTCAATTAATTGATTTTCGATGCTGAGTTAACAATAAAAAATTTTCGAAAAAGCAGTGCTGCACGGAAAGTGGCAAAATTTGAAAACTTAAATATTTTTTTGTTTTTTTTTTTAATTTGATATTTTATTAATTTTATTATATTAATTTTTTGTCATAGAATTTTTTTAAATTTAAATTAAGCTAAAGCATTCACAAGGAAAAAATATACAAAATCTGAAATGTGAACAGTTTGAAACCACCAAAATATTAGAATTATATAAAATACGTACAGCTATATACATAATTAAAATAAAATAAGAGCAAATGAAAAATTAAAATATACCAAAAAAAAAAGAAATGAAATTAAACAAACAAATATCTAGATAAATTTATTGCTTAAGCAAAAGAGAATTTCGAAGCATAAACGCAGAAAGCTAAGACAAAAGAAAAATGTGCGAATATAACTGGTAATATGTACAGGGTGTGAGCGATGCTTGAAATGCAGAAGCACCAAAGAACCAAAAATAAAATAATAATAAAAAACTTTAATTAAATAACAAAAAAATAAAATATAATTAAATAAGCAGAAATGGAAATAAACTAACAAAAAATGCAGAACACAAATATCGCTAAATTACAGTTAAAGATAACAAAAGTGAACAACTGCGCTCCAAAAAATGTTAAGCAATTTTCAATCTTCACACACAAGTTTTTCAATACTGCACTGAAAATATTTTCTATTTTTTACAAAAACACAAAAAATCCGCTAAAGAGATGTTAGAGCATCCGGAAATACAAATACAAATGCAAATACATACATACAAACAAGTATATATAATAGTTGAAAGGACACACTGTTGTATGTACTTGTAAGTGAAATGCCAAGCAGTACTTTAAATTAACAACAAGTAATTATAAATAATAAAAAATGTAATTTAAAAGTAAAGAAAAAAAATTACAATTAAATACTAAAAGTAATATTAAATAATTAATATAAATAAAATAAGAAAATATATGAAAAAGCTAATTGAAGAAATTTCAACAAAATAATTTCAAAGCAAAAAGTGAAAGAAAAACGCTAAAAATAAATATTAAATTGCGATAACTTAAATATTTTAGGCAAAACAAAAAAAGAAATGAATGAAAATCTATGATAACGGTATTTTATGGGAGCTTAATCATATTCCCGCATTGGAAATCAAACACCGACACACAGCTACAGACAGACATACAAACAATTGCATACATGCAACTACAAAGAGATTAATCTGAAAATATACGTACATACATATTTGGTCATAAATGATTAGACAGTAGTTATCTAAACAATGATTGTTGTGTAACAATTTAGATACAAACATACATATGTACATGCGTAGATTAACTGATTATACAAGCATGCACACACAGTGAGAAATATGCAAGCGAAATGACAGTGAAAAAATATTTCCCAAATGACAAACATCTATTACAGTTAGCTTTTGACAAAAAAAAAATAATAATAACAACAACAACAAAAAGCAGAGCAACAGCTATGTAAATGCAGCGGCTGACTATTTCGCCCATTAGCTAAAGTAAATCTACAAATAAAGCGACACTGACACAGACACATTTGAGAGCATAAAAAATGCAAATTCATCAAACACACACACACACACACTTAACTAATGAAACAAAAGCCTTAAACTCTAAATGCATACAAGCGTAGATATGTTTGTTAACGTACCTCCCTACACACAGGCATACAAAAACACACAAATGCAGTTTTACAGTTAAAATGCGTGAACACTAATGCTAAAAATATTTTTGTTATACAACCACGGACTTGCTGACCATTAGCCAAACCAATAACAACCACATACATTCACTCAGACACACCCACATCTAAACTCCCAACCTGTACTTGTAGTGTATGTAAACACACCTAACTGTAAATCATATGTAAGTAAATATGCGTATTTAGCTGCAAACATTCGTATGCATCTACTTGTACACACATACATACCTAAAAACCTATACATATATATATGATTTGTATATGAGTTGTGCGCTAACCAAATGTCGAGCTAATTATTTTTTTACACTTCATTTGCTTTGTTAGTAGAATATACGTAAAAATCTATGTATTTGTGAGTAAGAAAAAAAGAAAAAACATTAATACATACAAACATAAATATATATGAAGCAAATCTTAACACACACATACTACATACATACATAAAACTAAAATATTTGTTTATTTTGTAAAATTTTTAAAAACTACAAATAAAGTCGATATTATCATTATAAATGTAAATTAATGAGTAAAATTGTGGTTGTTTCTTGAATTTGGAGTTTTGAGTGGCATTGGGATATTAAGAATGTAATCGACCACTTTCAGAGCTGGAGCGTTTTCGTCCATTCGAACAACGTGACTTAGCCAGCGTAGCCGCTGTCTTTTTATTCGCTGAACTGTATCAATGTCATCGCATAACTCGTTCGGCTCATCTTACCATCGTATGCGGTATTCACCGTTGCCAGTGTTCTGAGGACCATAAATCTTCCGCAAAACCTTTCTCTCGAAAACTCCTAGTGCCATCTCATCGGATGTTGACATCGTCCACGCTTCTACACCATAATTCAGGACGGGAATGATAAGCGTCTTGTAGAGTTTGATTTTGGTTCGTCGAGAGAGGACTTTACTTTTCAATTGCCTACTCTATCCAAAATAGCACCTTATGACTTTCAACAGTGACGTGGGAGCCAAGACAAGAATGCGTGCTGTCGAAAGCAGCTATAAATTTATTTGCTATTCGAATTTCCTCATGTTCCATCGTCATCGATTGTGAAATCGGGTTCGCCATCTCCTGGTGTTGTACTTTCACTGCCATTCAGCAGGTCGAAGAAGTGTTCCCTCTAAAGTAATTAGTAGGTCAAAATGTCCTATTATTTCTTCGAAAATATATTTATTTTTTATAAATAATTCATCGTTAGCCTAAATGTAGATATACCCATAGAAACACTCTCTGCAAGGCTTCCTTAAATAAACGCCAATTATGCTGATTGAAATGGTTAACTAAAGAAATCTTCTTTTAAAATTTATAGCATTTATTGTATACTATTTATTATCCCTTTTTAGTTTAGTTTATTTTTTTTTCAACCCCAAATTTTAAGGGAGTCAGATTAAATTTTTCATTGGATGACAAGCGTGACGTGAAGAGTGTATTAACTCCTCGTGAATTTAGACTTGAAATATATGAGGTCACTTCAGTGTCGTTATAACGAACACAAATTAATTGGTTCAAAAATATGAGTCAGTACTACTTTTATTATAATATTATTATTATTATAGTACTTTTATTGATTCAGAAGAGCATTGAAGAAGACTAAGAATTATCTTGTTAAGACTGTACGTCATTTTCTCTTTGCCGTAGATAGAAACGCAAAAATTAGTATATAAAGAAGTATAGATCTGTAAAATGTTTTTCAATATTGCAGAACATAAAGAAACCTTCACTTGAAATAAGCTTCTTTTAAAAACATCAAGCCAATAGAATTATGAAAACGAATATACTTTTGTAATTTTGTAAAGCATTTGTTAAGGATTTATGAAAAGATACAAATTGAATCGAAGTCATGAACAAACAAATTTTCATAGCAAATAACTCACTTTTTGACAAACAGTTTTCACCATGTAAAAATCCATCAAAATTCTATATAATACAAATGTATACATGCATGAATATTTCAGAGAATCTTGAAAATTTTATGGAGGCAATCCACCGATTGGTTGTTGCACCGTACAGTGCATGCCATACAGTCATAACTGTTCACTCAACAAGAATCATTTGCTGGAAAAACAACTGTAAACACACACACACAGAGGAGGCAACAATTGATAGACGGTGTTTGCGAGGCGAGGTGCGAGGTGCTTCGACGGCAGTAAACATATTTTATAAGAACCACAAGCATTTTATTGGCAATATTGGCGATGAACGCGACCGCAACGCGGAGCGCACAATGACCGTGAAGGCGAGAGAAGGCCGCGGCCGCGCCGTCCCAATAACAACAGCGCCGCGGACAACCACAACAAAAGTCATTTATGGTCGGTGGACGGTTGTTGCTGCCGCCGCGGTAGCTAGGGTGGTAGTGTGCAGCGCGCGGCGCTCATCGGACAGACATTTATGGGCAAATAAAATCGAAATGTAGTGATTTAGAGCTTCGCGGGCATGGAATGCACTACGAAAACACACACATACACAGAGGTATATGAATGCGCATATAAATAAGCGGATTGAAACAATAAAATGTGTCGCTGGTTGTTTGAGCTGCGGCGTTGCCACAATTGTTAAATTGCCATTTGCTGTTGCCACAAGATCGCAGTTGATTTGTGTGAAATATGACTTTGATTTGTATTTAATGGTTGAGCGTGTGATTTTTCTGAGTTTAAAATGTATTTTAACTTCTTTTGTGCACTAAATCACTTGCTGCGCCTAAAACTATGCTTGGCAAAGTGTCAAAACTGTGGGACTTTTTTGGTCAAGGCTTTCATACACATACTTTTTATGCACACTGTAGCACATTGTTGATGGCAACAAGTTGCACGAGTTGAATCACTCACTGTCTTTTATTATTTGTTGCTATATTTCAATGGACGTTCGTGTAAATTTCGGTTTTTAACTCAGTCTTCTGACAAGGCGGGCATGCAACATCCTTCTAACTTGCGCTCTTGTAACAGTTGTGTTTCTATATTTTTTTGTATTTTACAGCTTTCATGTTTTTCGGGCATTAAATATTTACAAGCAAATCTGTCGTTTTCACCACTTTTGCTGTAGTCAACGCAAGAGTTGCAACAACAGCAACAGCAAGCAAAAGAAAAACAATATATTTGTTGCAACAACAGCACAAAAATTTTAATTTTCCACTATAACAACAAATATTCATACGCAAAAACAGAATAAAAAAACAAAAAAGGAAGAAACATAAAAATACGACGCGACAACGCTGCGCTGCGCTGCGGTGCAACACAGTTGCAACAACAAATTGCGCAAATCTCCGGTTGGATAAAGTTTTGTTGTTTTTATTTATTTTTTTTTTCTCATGAAAAAGTGTTGCATATTTTTGCTGTCTGCTATTTTATTTATTTAGCTTATGTGTGTGTGTTGGCATTTGCATGCTGTTCGCTGCTCATGTGCACTGTTGTTGACATGTCTAACTTACTGTTATAACAACACAATATATTCTTCGCATTGCGGCCGCATTTATTATGTGAAAATTTTGTATTTTCCACCGCTGCACGTGTTGTTGTTGTTGCTGCAATAACAACAAGATAAATATTTATATAACAACGTGGCTGGAAAAAAATGCATTTTGCAACGTCAGCAACATTGGTAACAGCATAAGCAAAAACAACTATAATAACTTAGCAATAAGGGGGGTATATTTTTATTAACAAATAAAAAACGAAATATATATACATATATAAACGAATGAATTATGACGATTTATGCGCGAAAATATGTTGTGAATTTGCTTGTTTTTTTTTCAGGGGCGCTGAGTGTAATTGTATACAGATATACAATAGGTATTATTATTATAGATTATACGTTAATTTGTTAATAATATTTTCTTCGAATTCATACATTATTCAGTATACACTTTATATAATAAATAAGTATAAAAATACAAAAATATATAGTGCCGCTGAAAAAAGAGACCCTATATAATCTATAATTTGTACCAAATCGAATTATTCTTAATAACACTATCAATCTTCAAGCACTTACAACCTCTATTGCGAGTGTCGACTGGCAGTAGATAATCGACTACTGAGCGAGTGCCGACTACCGGTGCTATTATAAGTGTCGATCAATCGCTCAACCATCGACTGTGAATGCTTTTCAATCGCTCATTTGTGGACAGCTACATTTCAATCGTTAGAAATTTTTAATCAGATTTCGCAATAGCAAATTAAAACATAATCGACTCAATCGAATGCAGTCTATTCTACTACCAATTGGCACTCACAATTGTGAAGTGCTCAACGCGGATGACTCGGATAAATTCCAGAAGAGATGGCAATTTAAACAAAGTTTTGCAGCAATTGCAGCCGTATGTCAGCAATAAACGTTGTTGGGGAGTAGGACTGTTCATTATGGAATGACAAACCAAACTGAGTATAAGTCGAGTAACAGCTGTCAAAAAGACTAAGAAAATAGTATTATTTCATTGAAAACATAACTAAATAACATCACTTGGTATAGTGTGGAATAACGATGGAAAGCATTTCCTACTAATCGACTAAGAGATAAGCCTTCACAGATAGTATGTTTCAATGTTTCATCAACCTTATAAGTAATCTAAATTCGACAACTTCAATCTCACATGGTTTTTGGAAATGAAATCAAAAGAGTAAGTACCCACACTACACTTCAACTATTATTACCGAATTCTTTTCTGCCAAAATTTTTGATCTGTGTTGAAGGTGTTCTAAGACTTGATGTATTTATCCAACATCTATTGGTTTACTCAACATTTAAAAGAGCAAAATTGTTTTGAAATAGCTCAAAATGAGGGTAGGATAGATAATTCTTTATTCAAAAATATAGTCAAACATATAATTCTGTAAAAAAGAACGAAGGTGAGTGAGTTGCCATGCCAACTTTAGATGATTCTATACATTGTTGTTTCAGAAAACCTTAATTATTGGGAAGTTAAATAAATGTTTCAAAACTAGTTCGCGAAGGATAATGTGGAGTTTTTAAATTATCTTAATAACGAGTGATTTTTTTGAGGTTAGGATTTTCATGCATTAGTATTTGACAGATCACGTGGGATTTCAGACATGGTGTCAAAGAGAAAGATGCTCAGTATGCTTTGACATTTCATCATGAATAGACTTACTAACGAGCAACGCTTGCAAATCATTGAATTTTATTACCAAAATCAGTGTTCGGTTCGAAATGTGAAATCCGCTTTTTTATCGACAAATTTTGTTCAGCGATGAGGCTCATTTCTGGTTGAATGGCTACGTAAATAAGCAAAATTGCCGCATTTGGGGTGAAGAGCAACCAGAAGCCGTTCAAGAACTGCCCATGCATCCCGAAAAATGCACTGTTTGGTGTGGTTTGTACGCTGGTGGAATCATTGGACCGTATTTTTTCAAAGATGCTGTTGGACGCAACGTTACGGTGAATGGCGATCGCTATCGTTCGATGCTAACAAACTTTTTGTTGCCAAAAATGGAAGAACTGAACTTGGTTGACATGTGGTTTCAACAAGATGGCGCTACATGCCACACAGCTCGCGATTCTATGGCCATTTTGAGGGAAAACTTCGGAGAACAATTCATCTCAAGAAATGGACCCGTAAGTTGGCCACCAAGATCATGCGATTTAACGCCTTTAGACTATTTTTTGTGGGGCTACGTCAAGTCTAAAGTCTACAGAAATAAGCCAGCAACTATTCCAGCTTTGGAAGACAACATTTCCGAAGAAATTCGGGCTATTCCGGCCGAAATGCTCGAAAAAGTTGCCCAAAATTGGACTTTCCGAATGGACCACCTAAGACGCAGCCGCGGTCAACATTTAAATGAAATTATCTTCAAAAAGTAAATGTCATGAACCAATCTAACGTTTCAAATAAAGAACCGATGAGATTTTGCAAATTTTATGCGTTTTTTTTTTTTTAAAAGTTATCAAGCTCTTAAAAAATCACCCTTTATATATAAATAAAAAAATTTCTGAAATTGTTAATCTGGATTTTATAAAAAATCGATTGTTCTTTATGACGTCTCAGAGACCCTTTGACCGTTGGATTAACATATTTATAAATAGAAAAAAATTGATTTTTTGAAAAATTGATTTGATTTACACATAAACTGTACGATTATTAACTGCAGGCTGGACTATCAATCGCACAATACTCTCCTTCTCCCACCTAACAATCACATTCGTACTTCATTAACTTTTAACCAATTGGTCTAAGATTTCATAAGATATCAGAGAAATCATTATATTCCTACTATAGTTAAAGGTTCTAGTTTTGTTTTTATAAAAATGCTAATAAAAATAAAAAAACTCCATATTAGTGAGCCAAATTTAATAAGAAATTCATAAGTGTACAAATTAATTTTTTTTCTTATTCTATAAATATGGCGCGCATATCCACTTTTATAATTTCACTTCAAACCTTTATTCACATATTCAACACCAAAAAAAAAAAAAAAAAATTATTAAAGTTCTCAGCAGTAAATGGCAGTTCTTACAAATTTATGTTTAAAATCAGAAAAAATAAGCAAAAATACATGTGTTAAAGATAAATATGTATATCTGTGTAATGGAAAGAAGATTCTTTGTAGTAATTTAGGTTTACGAAGAATTAAATAAATGTTAATTGGAATTCTGAAATGTCAAAAAGTTTGCGATCCAAAATGTGATGCAATTGCTAAATTGCATTTATTTTAAATTGTTGCTTTAATATTTGGAATTTTATTTTAACAATTAAATATTATTATGGAATGTTTTAAATCAAGTCGAAATAATCAACTACAGTGGAATTTCTATAACTGGAAGATCTCCATAACTTGAACTTTTGAATTGGCAACAGCGTTTAGAAATCAAATTTCTTACTAATTTCCTTCCATAACTCAAACTTCCCTAACTCGAGGTTCTCCATAACTCGAACTCTTTAATTGGTAATAGAAGTCAAATTTCATACAAATCTCCTTCCATAAATCGAACTTTTCGACCAGGGCATAATACAAAATTTTAAATTTTAATATCGTGCACACTATTCAAAGAGTTCCTCTATATCGTATGGAGGTGAACAAAAAATATAATATTACGTTTATGGATTGCTTAACTCATGCAACGTAGA
This sequence comes from Zeugodacus cucurbitae, assembly GCF_028554725.1. NCBI lineage: Eukaryota > Metazoa > Arthropoda > Insecta > Diptera > Tephritidae > Zeugodacus > Zeugodacus cucurbitae. The sequence continues at coordinate 76,177,021 of NC_071667.1, read as the reverse complement.
AATGGGATACAGACGTCAAGAGCCAAGCAAGAGCAAAGTGCAACAAACAAAATTACAAAATAGATATTATAATGTATGAACATAAAACTTTATGCGAAAATAAATCTATTTTTTACAGCTTTTTGAAAATCTATATGTTTTAATGAAAATTCTATAACTCGAAGTCTCTCTAACTCGAAGTTTTTTCGTGGATTATGGTGATTCGAGTTAGAGAAGTTCCACTGTATATTAAAGCATTAGACGAATTTTATATATTTAAGATTGATTTAGAATTCTCAATAATTACGAAAAAACACAGACTATTTTAAATGCCAGACATTCAGAAAAAAAACTCTGACAAATTGCTTAAAGACAACACGGACTTCATCTACACAACGTTTGTACGTATGGTATGTTTGCTAAAATTGTCTGCTAAAACAGCTTGCTTGCTTACAGCACTTAGAAGTTCGCAGCACACACACATTAACACACTCAAATATTCTTCTAATATGAAGCATATTGTATGTTACAAAAACAAGAATAAAAAAATGCAGTAAAACTCACTAAACGAACTGCATAACTTTAAGTGCAAAATTCGACGGTAAACTATAAAAGCAATCAAACACACACATCTATGCATGTGAGCGAATGCAAATTTTGGTAAATAAATATTAATACAAACATACATACAGACAAACTTCCACCTGAGTGATGGTTCTATAAATGCAAGCGCCACATGCAACCATTCATCATCTTCGGTGAACACTCCGAGAACGAAGAAGAACTTTACACCAAGTGCCAGGCATGTGTATATGTGTAAGTGTATGAGTGTATGGCTGTTCGAACAACTGTATACATGTGTTGCTTCAATTGCATATGAGATATGTAGTCTACCTTGAGGAGAGGGTAGAAACTGCAATGTAGCTGCGCTGATGGCGCTCGAGGAAGCGGAGTGGGATAGCAAGTAAAAAGTTGTGGTGTAAATCTGACACTTTCCGCCAAAAAAATAGTAAAAAATGAATAAAGTAAAATCGGCACATGCGCATTACCACTCAATTTAAGATATAAAACTACTTTCGAATAGTAGCGGTTATGAGGTGAAAAGAAAATAAGGATTATCAGCGTAGCTGGAAAAAAGTTGAATTTCGCCGATGGTGTTCTTCTTTTTCAGTTAACTTAAAAAAAATCGCAGGTGTAGAGTTAGTAAATAAATTATAACATTGTTCTAGCATAATTTAAGTAAAATGTATAATTACTTATAGAAAGTCTAGTAATGCTAAATCAATTATTTTTCCAACAGTTTTTTTCAGTATGGTATGTTCAAAAAAAACGGGAAAGGAAAACTGTCCAAGTTTCTTTAATTTTTTTTTATTATGTTGATTTAAATGCCGCTGAAGCAAGATAAAATTGTCAGCTGTATTCAATACTTACTTTGTCTGTAGCAGCCTCTAAGGCTTGACGATTTTCGATTGTTAAAGCCTCACACTTCATAGATTGTTCTTGAATTTTTGGCCAAAAACAATACTGATGCTAATGCTAAAGATGCCCCAGCCTCCATATACGCCATGACTCCGTGTGACTTTTTCATATATCCAAAAATCAAAGAACCTATAAGACCGTCGTTTTAGAAGCAAACGAGAAATCGCTGAAAAAGCCAAAGCTATCATATAAGTATATAGTATTGAATGGCATAAGTGCACAGTTTCGAATAGGGACTATTTTAAAGGCGACAACATTAATATAGACGAATGAATAATTTTTTTTAAGAAACGAAAATTCCCATTATTTTTTGAAATTTCTCGCGTTAAGCTCTGAATAACAATTTTTTTCAAGCATTGATTATAGAATGGAAATCGTCGAGTCCGACAGTCATGTTAGAATTGTTTCGCTAAAGATAGCTCAAAAGACTATTTGGACCATTTGAATAAGGCTGATACAAAGAGTACTCGATGTATGGATGACACACCAACCACAACGCTAACGACAACATCAATTAAATAGGGTCGCAATCAAATATCGATGCGCCGGCGCAAACGACGATAAGGTCAGGTTTGCTGGATTTCGGAAGGTTTTGTTATGTATTTAGTTCCTCTCCTCCTCCTGCTCCACTACTGCCACTCTCTCACATCGAACATAGATTATCAACAATTGAACCGTCTAAAGTAGGCAATACCTCAGAAGTCGACAGCAGAGAGGAGAACTGTGTGTTTATCAGGACAACACAGGCCACATACATCGATATTGACTCCCAAGTGGCTACCGGAGCTTGGTTGGGAAGTTCATATGTTTATATGATAGTCAGGAACTGTCACCAAACAATTTCTACCTGCTCCTGTCCAAGCGAATAATTTTGCTGATTCACTTCAAGAGAAGCTGGTGAGTGTTACTATTAGAGTAGCATTATAAAATTACCTACAAAGTGGCAAGAAGTTGTCGAACATAATATTTTCATATTTGACTTCAATTAGACTATTCTAAATTATACCTTCAATTTAATGCAAAAATAATATATTTCTTTTTACTAGACCATATATGTATATGGTACTCGTATATAGACATAACTAAAAACTTGCTCTCCACTTACAACCACTATATTGAACCATTAGTTAGTTGCAACCCACTTTTATAACAACAACAATATTTCCGAACTAGCCGACCAAAGTCGCGTTCCAAATAAAAATGTTTATGTAAATGTTATACTTTCGATGTTTGTCGTCGAGACGCAGCTGCCACATTTAGTGGCACACTAAGTGGAACGCATGAAGAGGTGTTGCAACGTTAAGACTGCAATAACGCAACAACTATGCCACAATCTTGTACAACACTTTTTCTAAATAAAAATGTATGGAAATGAAATTGAGTCTGAGCTTCAACGGCAACAGCAACAACAATGAAGGAAACAAGAGGCAGCGGAACGCAGCAAATATGTGGCATTGTTTGTTGCAACAACTCGGCCGTTTAAGCGGCAAATGACCAGATGTGCATGGAAATGGATGCTTATTTGGTGCTATGGGAGTGTGTGTGTGTGGAAATTTGTTTGTAGGTGTGTGTGTGTTTGCATGTTGCAATGCTTGTTGAGTGCTTTTGTTGCACAACAATACCGTGGCATTGTTTATTTAAGGTCCTCTGCTGCAGGAAGTACCATTATGTTGGTCCTAGAGCCCACAAAGTCGCACCGCAACAACATGCCACAAAGCTGCTGCTGCCGTTGTTGCTGCAGTTGTTGTTGTTGTTGCTAGGAAAAACACGAAAATGCTGACACTCAATAGGGAGCGCGGCATGTTCGCTGCAAGCGCACATAACCTCTTATTTACATATGAAATTTATTATTCAAAAAATAAGCCAAGATTAAATTCGAAGCGCGCCACACACACGCGCACACAGTCACATACAAACTTAGACGAACGTGCAACTAAATTGCACCACAAGTAAGACTCATATGCGCACACACTTATATTAGAAAATATTAGAAATGTGTGTAACGGCAATAGATGCACCTATGCAAACACACAAGAGAGAGTTACATGAGGAATAAAGATATCAGAAGCACACACAACCGCACACAGACAAACACGTTCGCGGCGGCTCGCAGCTGGGATTTTGGTACGTGCGCGCCGCCAACGAAGCGTCGAAATAGTTAACGGTGTGTATTTCTTGTTGTTGCTATTTTGTATTTTTTCCCACCGCTGCAAGCATTAGACGCCACACCGCAGCAACATAGCAACATTCAGCTGTGCCACACTGTGTGGGTGTTGTTGCAACAATATTACTATTGTTTACATTGCAAGGCATTCAGTATTGCCTCAGCTGCATGCACATTCCATTGGCCACTTGCGCTGCACTCCAAGTTCGCACTTCCGTTATGCTAGGTAACGGCGCTTTTGTACTTGCTGCAGCCACACTTTTGCATTTACGCTTCTTTGGTGTTGTTGGTTGTTGCTAGCTGCAGCCACAAGTTCACCAACTAAAGCATGTATTTTTAGTGGCACCGATGCGGACGCACATATACACACTCACACTACACAGTCTCAGGCGTATATGCGCTCTTGAAGTGCACTCAACGCTGCGGTGTTTTAACTGAAAATTCTTGCACTGCCACCTTCACCGCAATTGCTTCACGTCGATGTGATCTTTTCCGAACTAAAGTGTGCGTCCGCATGTGTGTTTGTGTAGGAGTGTGCAGCTGTTCGTGAGTTTGTTGTAGTACATAAATTATGTGGCATATTTTTAGGCGCATTGCAACGTCTTGGTCTTAGAATATTGACCGTTGATGCAAATTATTGCGTTACATTGCGGAAATTAAATTGTTTTCTCAAATTAATTACAAAGGCATCGCTTGTTGTTCGTGTGGACTTAGTGAAAGGCATATGACTACAAGCAATTGACGGTCGTTGGTATTTTAAATGCATTGGATGTAATGAAAAGCTCTTTCATAGCATTTTCAATACCGATCAAACATACTGCAAATAAGTTTTGACCAGAACACATCTTCGAAGAACTACAAACTCCTTCCGGATTCAATCGAACTAATGGGAAAACTGCGGAGTACGATAATATGGAATAATGGAAGATCTAAAGTATACACATTTTTGGGCAAGTGGTTTTCAAAAAGAAATAATTAGCATATAATTTCATTTCATGATCAAGGATTTAGCTTTATTACAAAGATAAGTGTCTGTCATTATGTTTCAGAAATGATTTCGGGCAAGTGTCTGTTCATTATGAAATGACAAATCAAACTGTCTATAAATCTAATAACACCTGCTCAAAAGACCAACTCCGAAAAAATATAGCCTCATTGAAAATCCCATGATTGAAAAAACATTGATTTTAGTGGTGTCCCAACTTTCCGATACCATACAGAAATCCATTCCTAACTAATTTTGAGAACTACTGTCGATATGAAAGGCCTTGTCCGGATAAAATACCAGGTCCGTCCCAACTGTCGTGGGAACAGGTGGCGATTGCATCATCATTGTCGCTAAAACTATTTTCACGATAGTAAGTTCAAGAAACATCCATTTTTCACAGAGTTTTGCCATCCAAATTTTCAGGAACGATATATTGAACATGATCCATTGACATATTTAGTAAGTCATCTACCTCTACTAATTTCTTTTTACAGTCTTCAACAATTATTTCATGTGTTTTGTACGGAACCACCTGTGAATAGTTGCTTTGAATAATGCATAGCAATGATAACTCTCTTCGAGACAGTTTTTGGTATTATCAGCAATTGTTTCACTAAAAATATTTCATTATTACTCGAATTGCTACCCCACTTGCTACACTCACAATGCACAGTGGTTCAGCTTGTATGAAGGCGCGGTCATAAATACTTCCCGTTGAGATATCGCTATGAAATTTTCACCAAAAATCTAGAAAAATATTTTAAATAGAGATTAAAAAAATTGGCCCCATCGGACTACTAGGTCCTATAGCTCACATAGAACAGTAATTACCATTATACGGCAATGATGCGCAAAAATACTTCTCATGGCCATGGTTGGAGCGTCAAAACTTTCAGTAAGGCTTAGGAAAAAAAGTTAAGAAAGCGAGAAAAAGGCTGAACATGATTTGTCGTTATAGTTTCCCTCATCTAACCCCCATATTCCACCTATAAGAATAATATCATATAAAAAATTTATGTAGGGAAAAAGCAAATTATCAACCAATTTAGTACAGTTAATTTTTCAACAGCCATTGTAATTAGAACAAAAACTTATAATGTATCTTCTAGTAAACTGTACACTGATTGAAATAATGACGATTTATCCTTCTTTCCAAGCTTCCTTAGCCCAATTATGATCAGTTTGAACGTAAAAATAGTTAATTTAAAGGCCATTATTATTTTGACGATTGCAAATACATCCGCAACTTTCAGCACCTAACCTTAACACTTTTATTACCTTAAGACTCTACTAAATACTATATAAAATACAATTAAAGGGGTATCGCGGGGGAACACAATTAAAACTTTATGTAAACACATTGAAGACGCAGAAAAAAGATCCAAAAAAATATAAGTGATATAAACCACTAATTTCACAAAAAATACAAATCTCGTTAGTCTTAATTAATTTCACAAGTTAAAGTAAATATCTTTAGCTTCCAAATCCATTAAAAATAATCTTGATTCGTTAACCTGAACAATTACCAGTACAAATGGAAGTTCGTTGTTGCTGTGAAATTTAAAAAAAAAATTCTGATGTGCTTTAAAAAAATACATGAACAACGCATTTAACTCTATTTTTAGAAAGTACCGTTAGATTTTTAGGAAAACCCGATTTGCAAATAGGAAGTGTGGACAATTTAGAGGCCAAGGGTATACATTTAGTCTTTGAAATGAAATGTTGGCATTGAAGTAACAGAATAAATTTTAAGAACTACAATAGTTCTCATATAAATGATGATATATGAAGATTCTCAGAAATATATGATGCTATTTTTATATTAGATCTACAACATTGCTTCCGCCGTTTTCCAATAGATGACTCTAGGGTCAAGCACTGGTCGATTAAATCGTTTTATATCGAAATTGGACATTTGTGTCAATATTAACCCAACAAAATATTTGTAGAGAACTGTTTGCATCCCAAACTTATTCTCAACTGTCAAAATTTCACTTTTTGAGCAGAATTCTCGACATTTGCACGGAATACGTATGCTGCCAGAAAGATGGTCAAAAGTAGCACCTAGTGACGGCCAAAATTTTAAATAACATTTTTGTAACCGTTTTTATACAAAAAAGCCTTAAATTTACATACTAATACTTAGAATGATCTCTTCTATCACATGTACTTAGTTAGTCTGTTAACAAACATTGAAAGACTTCGCCGTTAAACTATAAACGACATCCCAAAATAACTCCTTAAGATCCTTACCAATCTCGAAATCAATTGATATGACTAAGAATATTTCCCCACGTCGAAAGGTGACGGTAAATATCAAAAAAATATCAGACTACACCAACTCACAGGCCAATATGTTATGATCGTATCATTTTGCATTATACGAAGATTTAATATAACGAATATTTGATACAGCTTTGGTTACTGCAATGAGTCTACAATTATTTAAAGATATCTTAAATAACTTTATTAATTAAATTGTTATTGCATATAAATTAGAATTAAAAGAAGAAAGATAAACTAGACGCTTACTCCCACCAGCAAATGCCCGAATAAAATTGCGAGCAAAATCAATTATATAATAAAAACTAATTTTTCTTCCGGCTATCAAAGATAAGAAAATCTGTTCATTTATAACTTATAATGACTAACGTGAAATTGTTGCCTGCCGCATTTAGTTGCTAATTTGCAAATGTTGCGTGCCACACGCGACTAAAGGCAGCAGAAAAAATGAGTTCGCATAGAAAAGCGATTTGATTAAGTGTCCATCGCTTATTATGTGTCCACCAAGGAAGGTAGGAAGGAAAGGTGAAAAGGTCGCAGGTCGCAGGCTTCGCACAGAAAATGATAGTAATTATGAAACAAACAAAAAAACAACAGCAACAAATATTGTTTTGCACACGTCTAAAACACGCAAACAGCAACACAAACACACTGGCAAACAAATTAGCCGCGTTAATAGGCGCTGTCATATTGCCCCCATTTTGACGTCCACTTTTATTGTGTTGTACACAAAGTGACCTTTCATATTTGCTGAAACTGAAGCTGGAGCTGAAGCTGCTACTTTTACATTTATTTACCGCTTCTATTTGCTTTGTGCTTGGCGCTGCCAGTGTTTTGTGTTTTTTGCAAATATGTTTTCTTTTGCTACTCATTGTTGGCTAAGCTTTGCGGCGCAGCTTCTTGTGTTGGGCGCTTGTTAACTTGACATATTTCCCACGGGGAGCGTAAATCTGAAAGCAGTACAAACAGCGCGAGCAAAATATGCTCGCCTTTTTACTCCGCTCCACGTAAACAACCTACCGTACGCCCGCGGCTATTACGTAGAAAATAACAGCAACAACAACAGCAACAGATAGCAAAAGGTCGAGATTAAATGAAAAACGGACCGGCCACGCCATCATCACCACCTCCGTCGCCGTCGGCCACAAAGCTGCAGGTGAGTGACAGCTTAGAGCAGCAAATATGACAGCGGCGATAACAAACACAGCTGGGCTTGATAGGCAGGGCTGTGATGGACGGGACCAGTACGACGACAGAGATGGGAATTGCAAGCAGTGAAGGGCTCTCCGACGTAAAGTGCGGTGCGGAGTGATTTGCTCCGTCTCTGTATTCTTTTTTCATGACAAAGAAATTATTCTATTTAATATATTGCTAAATAGCAAAAACAAAAACAACAAGATGAAATAACAGTGGCAATTTGCTTTCCGTTGCGTTGCTTATTTACGAATTGCTGCGCAAAGGTATTATGGCGAAATTCATGCTAATGCATCAATTGCAGCTTAACAATAAATTTTGCTGGTAATTGGCTCAGTGGGACAACAACAATAAATGCGATTTTTATTGCTCGCTGCCACTCACAGCATCGACCACCAGCAGCGTGGCGAATTGATTGACAATAAAATTGATCTTTTCACGTCGCACGTAGCATCATGCGGGAAATTTTAAATAACGGAACAAGCGGAAATTTCAGGAATTATTTTTATTAATTTATGGAGCTTATTAAGTTTTAGAAAGTAGTAGCATATGCTATGCAAGAATTCAGGGCCGATACAACCATATTCAGTAAAATTGTTAAAAATGTTACTCATACGCCATGTAGTACTACCAATTTAGAGACATAAAATATGTATATAAAGATTAAATATACTCCACAGCTTTGTGTTTCAGATTTCTTCAATTGATCATATTTACTTACGTGAGAACAATTATTCTCATAGTTAACTTGCATGGAATATTATAATTATTTTTTATGTCGAGTATACTTTATGCTACTTATTACTTTCTCTCATGCTATAAACTTTATGTTCTAGTATAAATATTTTTGACTTTACTTTGATTGCCTAGTTAGCATTCTTACAGCCAAATTGGCCAGCACTTGAGCGAAGCAAGTGATATGACGAAATTCGACTCCGAATACTGCTGTCATCAAACATGCTCCATTTGCACAGACTAATTGGCGTACCACGTGCACTCGTCGCTTAATTGCTTTGTTTGTGCGGAAAGTTCTTTTAATTATGTCACAGTCGAGTGGCAAGAGAACGAAAACTTCCCATTTGCAATCGATAATATGCCAATGAAATTGAAGGAGTTTGCTGTTGATAGCGCTAAACAATCGAAGAGCTCTGAATGGATCATAAATTTGGTAAACCGTTAAATGACGACTATGTTGAGTTAGTAACATCCAGATGAATATAAAAACTAATTTAATGGATGTTTAGTGTAGTTAGAGCTTTTAGGGCACTATGGATGTTAAGGGGTTTGATTGACGACTCAGTAGCTTTGAAAAAAAACTATATTTTTTAGTGACAAATCATTAACTGATAATTTGTGAAAAATGTACCAAAGCAACGCGAGAATAATAATATTCAAATTATTAGAGTTTAGAAGTTGCTAATTTCACATCAAATTTTAATATCAATCAAAAAACTGAGCGCCCACGGCTTGTGTGCATTATATCTCCAGTAAATGAAAAATAGGGAATATTCCTAATTATTATTGCAACAAAATTTGTTTTCAGCCATTTTGCATAAACAATTTAAAACCGTACCATCATAAAGAGTTACGTATCCGCCCTGTCACACAATGTTCTTCAAAATATCACACATACGCCATGGCATCCCAGCAAAATATTTGAAAACCTTTTCAGAGTTAAATAAATAAATGAAATACATCATTGACGCGTTAAAAGAAGTCATCAAACAAGAAATATTTTCAAGCCTTAAAGCCTTAAAGCCTTTAAGCCTTCAAGTAGCCAAATTATAAAACTATCTAGGCTGCGGCCTTTAATTTCAAGTCCCATAAGATTTTTAGAAAATGTTAACAGAAATTGTATATTTTTGCAAACCTCAAAATACAAATGTAAGTAGATCTCTTAAATACAATAGTTTTCCGAACACATTAATTGTCAGGCCTGTTCGTATTATCGAATTTTTCGTTAATTCGAGTACTCACTTAGAGGTACGTTTTTCAATAAAAATGAGTTAAATATCCATAAATTGCAGTTTAATAAATTGTTTTATTAATTATTTGTTAAAAAATTAAAAATCATTAAAACAATTGAAATCCAATAAATTCTTCACTTATACTTCCATTTGGTACTGATCAATAATTTTAATGCCCGGTCTCACAGTCCATACTTAAGTTGTGCTTAAGATAAAATAGGGAAATAGTGTTTTACAGTTCATACTTAAGTTATACATAAGCACTGACAATGTGAGCCTTAAGCAGTGCTTAAGTAACAGCTGATTTTTGTTTTGAATTTTCAGTTATTTGTGAAAAGAAGTATAATAAGAAATAAGATATTATTTTTTGTGCAAAAAAAAAATCTGGAATAGGATTGGGATTGTGATTTTGACAGTGACCCAGAATACGATGACCTGTGGAATCTTATAATAATGCGACGAACAAAAGAAATCAGATCCCGACCAAAATTCTTCAAGCTATATGATGATAAAGACTTCCGCGATAGATTTCGGATTAGCAAAGAAACAGCCTGGAATGTGCTCGATTGTATTCGACTACAAATTGAGCACATAACCAAGTGGTACATCTAATTTGCCTTATACGACTCAATTATGTATACATTCCTTTTAGGAATCATGCATTATCGCCAGAACAAATGATTTTGCTTACATTGCACTTTTATGCTACGAGAAGTATGTTGAGGACAGTAGGAGATTTAGTTGGAAAGTATCTATAAGTACGGTATCAAGAGTTATAACAGTAGTTTCGCACCACATAGCCCAATTAAAAGACCATCACATTTATATGCCAAAAACGGAAAGCGACTGAAAAAGTCTCAAAGAGACTTTTTTAAATTAGCTAAATTTCCTCGCGTATTCGCAGCAATTGATTGCACTCATGTAAAAATAATTTCTCCAAGTAAAGAAAGTCCAAAAAAATGCTGCTCTCAAAACCTTTTTATACGTCCGTCCGCATTCGATGACAGCTTTATACTTTTACACCAGTACCAATAGGGGTTCCGACTCGCTGGCAATGAAATTCGGTGTTCTTTTGTTATTTTCATCCATTTCCGATAAAACTTTGCACGGAAACTTTTTTATTCTCTGTTATAATTTAAATATTTCAAACATATTTTTATGGATAACATTTGTAAAACATATGTTTCCCATAACGTTGCCATATATCAAAATAAAATTTTATAGAAATTAAGCATTGGCTGTGAAACACAAACGACTACTCAGTCTGCAACAATGCTTATCTAAGATTTTATTTGGGCACAACTTAAGTATGAACTGTGAAACCGGGCAAAAGCTTTTTTATAAAATTCAAAATTTTTTCAATTTGCACATTTCTTTTAATTTTTTTTCAAGTTTTATTTTTAATTCTGCTTCGACGTTATTTGATTTTTTCTCTTTCTTCATATGTCTTCTTCATGTTGTTCGTTAAACCGAGTACTTACAAATCTCCGATGTTCGTTATTTAAGGTACTCAATGTAACAAATTTGCTTGTTCGTTATAAGCGGTTTTCATTAAAACGAATATTCGTTATTTCGGAAAACTACTGTATATATAAATTATGTAACAACAAATTGGCGATAGCCTGAATTGGTAACTCTATAATATTTGGCAAAGAAAAGTGGCCTCACTGGAACATATCCCGAGAGATATGTCAAAGGAAGTGTGCATAGTTTAAAGTACGATTGTGCTTTAGTACTGTACGCACTCGTATGCAACGCTGTGTGCAGAGTAAACTAAGCACCGACTGACAAACAATGCTGCAAATCAGCCGTTAGCAACAAAAAAAAAAATACAAAAAATCAAGGACAGAGCGAGGGATTAAGAGCACAAACCGGCGAAGCAGCAAATGCCAAATGTCGAACGAATGTATGGAAATATCACAACAACTACAATGTGGCGAGCAATGAAAACGACATTACAACGGATCAACTATGGATTAACAACAATAACAGTCACATAACGTTGTGAGGCTATATATTGGCTAATATATATACAGACATATGCATGTTGTTTAAATATATATATACTAACTTGCAAACATACATACATACATACATACACATATGCGAGTGTGTGTCAGTTTGCCGCTTGCAAATTGCAGTCGAAATTGTTTGAGCACGCTGCCGAGGAGCAACCAGACGCTGGGACAAGTAGACGTCTTCAAATCGAAATGGTAAAAAAGCAAGAGTGACACACAATGACAGATTAGCAGAGCCAAAGAGCAGTTGAGAAAACGAAAAAAAAAAATTAAAATAAAAAATTTAAAAAAAATCTTTACACACTAGGGAGGAGACGAGTGGCCATGTGGCACAATTGAAAAAGTAGCAAAGAAACTACGAATGATTCAGCAAAGAACTCGCAAAGAATCAACAAGCAATAAAGAAAGAAAAACTCGAAAAAGACAACACAGCATCCATTCATGTTGCAAGTGTGCATGCTGAGCAAATTGACAGACGGACAGTCAAACAGACGAGTGGAGGGAGGAGAAGTTAAGCGGCACGACGGAGTCAAACAAGGATGCTTACATGAAAAATCACTGTAAAATACCACAGGAAAATAGAAGAGACAAGCCGAAACGAGACGAGCAAGTGCAGTTGAGTGAGGAGTTGCAGTTGAGTGAAGGCGCAAAAGGAATCAAATTGGATATATGCATGTTTACAATAACAACAAAAAAAAACAGAAAAAACTAGAAAAAACACCGGCCAACAATAGCAAGCGATCGGCCAGCGGCAGTGGAGGCACAGCAACAGCAGCAGCAAGTGCAGGCAAATGAGAATAAGAGACCAAACACAAATCCAAGCAAATCGGATTTTATGATTTTCACCAGGCCCTTGCGCCCTTGCAGCGCTCCTCTCACTTTGTTGTCGATCGCATTTAATACTTTTTGTTATTTTCCATTTTTTATTTATAACTTCAATGTGCCGACCATTGTTGAGTTGAAGCTTTCGTTGTTGTCGCTCGTTAGCTACAATTGGACAAAATACACCCCATCAATGGCCCGATTGCACATGCCACTCGAAGGATGCAATTTGGCGGCGCCGCGCAGTGGAGTGGTTGTCTAGCGTTGTATTTATTTTGCAAATCATTTGTTGGTTTGGCGCAATTGTGCTTAGGGAATAAATTGATTAGGAGCCCAAGCGGTCGCAGTTGCCTGCCGCCTGCTGTCGAGGGATAAGCCGGCGCTGCACAAACGAGCAGGTCGCCGCAGGCGATTAGTTGCGCTTCAACATTCAAATATCATCGGCCGTTTGGGTGATGATGCTGTAACGGATGAGTTATATTGTATATGTTATTTGCTTTGTTGTTGTTTGACTTGACAGTTGGCCAGTCATCTAGTCATGCATCTTTTGTCATCAATGACACTTTGTTGGCTCTTGGCGAAAAGTGTGGGAGTTATTGAACTTAAAGCGCTTAGAAGTAGAAGTCGTTTGCATTTATTTGGAGTCAAATAGGAAATATTTTTTATTTTCTCAGTGCCTTAGTAGCATTGTTGAAGATATAAAAAATTCAAAGACAATTCTAATTAAGAAGGATTAAAAACTTGATTTGAGAAGTCTTTAAATCGAGCTCTGACCACGCCAATTAACATGAAGTGCTTTAGTCTCCAACGGAACTTAATTAAATTTAGTATGAAGGGCCCAAGTGAAGAAGAACAATAAGCGGAATATGCTTAATTTATTGAGAATAAACCTCAAACCAATTTAAAATGAATTTGGTTCATAAAGAAACAATTACATGTTCCGAATATAAGCTGAAAATCGGTCTATAACTAAATCCACTTCCCATCTAACGTCGTCTTGAAACCTATCAATCAACAATGAATTTAGCGAAGAAAAAATTATAATTAACTCTAACCTCTTATATAAAAACTCTGATGTTTTATAGATGGAATCTGTCCTACACTCCGCTAGCTTCCATTCATTAAATTAAATTTCGAACATTCTGGTTGTCTATGTACTTCATATAGGATATAGATAATAGAAATCCATAATAAAAAAACTATCAGAGAGTGCTGAAATTGCCTGGCTTAGTCAGGCGCTATTTTGTTATTGTCGATTCGATCCCCGTATTTTTAATGTCAAAATATGATTCACGATCTGGAAAACCAATCGTCGATAATATCGTTGAAATAACGGAAATCGTTGAATCCAACCGTCATATAAGCATTGTCTTGATTGCCCAGGAGCTAAACATTTCACAAACATCAATTTGAAACCATTTAAATAAAGCTCTTGATAAAGTGTTTTGGTGGAATCGAACCATCTGAAGGTTGCAAGCGCCCAAAACCGACAACTTTGACCAATAGGAGAGGACAACGCCAAAGGCACCGGGAGCTTGTCTGAGAAGTTTATATGCATACTCCTTATAGTTCGAATATGGTTCCTGACTATGATTCCTGAATATGATTATGACGAAAGATTTTGTCGATAAAAAATTCGCCCCAGAAGAACTTGTGAAAATCGACTGTCTCAGTGCGAGGGAAGCTATAAGAGTGACATTATGAAAATATATGTAAAGTAGCAACAAGTTAGTGAACAAAGCGGTGCTTTGATTCGGTTTAGCTCAAAGAAAATTGAATCATTTTGCCAAACAAAATATTTAATTCGATACAAAAATAATGGATTTATCTTCACTAGACCAACCTATATGTCTAACATGGACAAATTAGACAATTTAGTGCTCATCAGCGTAACCTCGTCTCGCATTGAAACAATCTTAATTGAATTTCCATGTTCTAGACTTACATCACTGAACTTTTTATATTTTTTGCCGAAATGTATAAGAAGCACAATCGCTTTACCTTTTAAACCTGATGGATAAGTTGCTGCCCAACCCTATAAACCATCGACATTTTAATGTAAAATTCTGCACATGTTCAAGTGTGTGTGTGTGTGTGTGTAAATTCATAAAAAACACTGCAACTAAATAACAGATATTCACTACAAGCCGTGCAGGTAGGTCGTTCACTTTTGTAACACCTGTACATTTAGATACAAGTGTCGGATAGTGTTCATCAATATTAATGTGAGGCCAAAAAGTTTCCATTAACGCTGCCAACTTGCTACACACGGCTGCGATATTAACAAACGGCACATTAAATACCGTTAAAACAATACCTACACATCACAAACGGGAGCCACATTTGAGATTTACTAATAATCCACACGATTTCCAATGAGCAATACAAAACAGACGTTCGCATTGAGCGCAGCTTGCTGAAAAACAAAAGCCAAGTGAGGCAAAAAAAAACAATAACAATTTATAAAAAAACACACAGGCTCGATGGCCAAACTTTGCAGTCGCACAGCCACTTCACAGCACTACACAACAAACGGCGATTGCACTTAACGGTAGCCAGCAGTTGGCAGTCGGTATTTCATTATTGTGAAATATGCGCTCGCAAAAGCAACAAAAAGAGTACAAAAACAACAAAAAAAGAAAAATAGTAGAAATGAAAAACAAGAGTAAAAAGTAAAAAGCAAAAGAAGTGGCTGCAATTCCTGGCGCACTTAAGCGTACTTATCCTACATATCCCGTTAGCGCACACACACTCGCGTACTCTCAAGCTCAAGCTGCTGCTGCTGCTGCAAAACTTTCATAAATATGCAATGACCAATTGTTCTCAGCAAATCCATTTTACGATTATATTTTTGTGCTGACCACAATTAGTGCAGATCCGCATATTACAAGTAAAATAAATGACAGACAGCAGCCAGCAGCCGGATCAGCTGCACATGCAGAGCTGAAGGCATCTATGTTGTTGTTTTTTGTTGTTGTTGCATGTAGACATTGTCAGGCTGCTGTCAGCTGAAGTGGCATTAAAGTCATTGCTGTCAATGTACTGCACTCGGAGCTGGAGCTCGTCGTTAACCGTCCAGCACCCGCCAGCCAGCCAAGCGGATGGCTTTAGTCAGCATGTGGCGGAATGTCAACCAGACTAACTGATGGCAATTTACAGCAACAGACATTCTCATTGCCCAGTCGAGTAAGGCACTCACTCATATACGTCGCAGTCGTTCTCGACGTCTGCGGGACTCTGGGTTCACATACTCATACGGCATGTCGACGGTCAGTTCGCTTTGCTTTTTCCACTTTTTTTCATTTCTCTTCGCCTTGCTTTATTTAATTCTATTCTGTCAATTCATTCATATTAAATGTGTTTTCCTTGCGATTTACTGGGGAAAATGAAACGGAAACGGATACGGCTGCGACTGAGATTAGCATTTACTCTGGCTAACAGGCACACATACGTGAGCACGTTCGTAGTAAGCACCCTGTATGTATGTTTATATGACGTGGCATGTAAATGAATCATAACCCCGCTTAAGACGGACACTTGGTTGGCTTAGCGCTCTTGGCTCGAACGGCAGTCGAATTAGCAAAGCATTTAATAAAAGTTGTGGTTATTCTAGAACCAAAGCACAGTTAGGTAGTATTTATGTATTTCAAGTCTGCATAAAAAGTGGATAACTTTCTTTAAAAGAGGCCGGTCATTCAGTGCAAATGGAAAATCTCTTACTGAGAGCCTAAAGTGAAGTACCAAAGAATGGGAATAATATGAAGAAGAATGGCAATTAGAAGGCTTTATTGATATTCTTCAAGGAATTCTAAAACAATGAAAATTCTATGGCGTGATATTATCTACATATAAAGTGGGGGGCGGGCCCACCTCCCCAAAAAAATTACATCCAAATATAGTGCGATCCTTCATACCAAATCCTTATATGTACCACCTCAATTGGAATAAGTGTAATTTGCTCTTTCACATTGCAATGTTGCCAAATTTCAAGTTGTTTCAAGTTCCCATACGAAATCGAAATAAAATGAAACTTTGTCTTTGCCTTCCTTCCATTATTGCCACTTTTTCAGCAGTAATTGGCAATAATGTTGTGGTGCCAGCACTTTTCCTAGAATGTGTTGGTAACAGTTGCTAACTGCCCAGCATTTATCAATGGAACTCATTTCAATCTCTTCACAGCCTCGATGTGTCTTCATGTGTTCTTCACTATTATCATTTTTTGTTTTTTTTTTTTCTTGTGTTCGGTAACTACCTTAAAAGTCTGCAAATGCAATGCCGTTTCGTTAGCCGTTGTCTAATTGAAATGCAACCAAATGGTAATGATGTTCTCATCAAAGTCTAACATTATTCCACATTGTTGTCAATGCAACGCCTATTCTAGTTATTGTTCTGACTGCAACTGTTGCTGTCAGTGCCAACTGTTGCTCATTCAAATCAACATTTCATTGCCTGACAATCAGTACAGACAATGCAATGGATTAGCACACAAGCATCAGCCCAAGACCAAACAGAAACACTCACTCGTTAGGTCATTACAAAGATGGATATTGTTGCATATGTGTGAGTGTCCTGTCAGTAATGGTGTAACCATCCTAAATTTCCAAAGATATTCTCTGTATAACTCAACTGTTTTCGAATCACCTTACCAATACCAAAAGAACAACACAACACATTTGTAATTAAGTTTTCGCAATTTTGAATTTCATTTAGATATTGTTCGAGAAATCTAGGAGGACAAATTCATTGCTGACCAAAATGCTACAATGTATTTTTTCAGCTCTTACCTTTATTTCTATACAAAAAGCAAGAACTTAGCTCTCAAACGCCCGCCTCCACATGAAATACAGACTTTTTAACGGAGGCACTCGTATGAGTCAATTTGAAGAAAAGTTCTAGGGTCAAACCATTCATTGAAATATTATTTTCGACACGATATTTTAACCCATAACAATGTAGACCAGCTTATTTGCCATAAACGTACAAAAAACAGCTAAACAATACAGCAGGTATTTTTGCTCAAACCATTTCATAACACTGTACAACACTCTGTTGGGTATTGGATCAAACTAATTTTACCGAGTGATTAGAATCTGAGTAAAAAAGTGTATTCTACGATTTTGAATTTAGACTCCAAAATCGAAATGTTTGGTTTTGAAGTTCGAAATTTGTTTTCTAAATAATAATTATTATTATAGTTACTAAAAAATCCGAAATATGGATATAATCAATATTTTCCACTCAATTTAAAGACCCGGAAAAATAGTTTTGTCCAATACCCAGAAAAAAGTAGATTTTGCTGAATAGTGTAAAGAACAACGCTGATGCAAGGTCCCTATTACTCCAATTAATTAAGTTATCACATCCGAGCATTTTTATACTCTCGCAACAAAAGTTGCTAAGAGAGTATTATTGTTTTGTCTACATAACGGTTGGTTGTAAATCCTAAAACTAAACGAGTTAAATATAAGGTTTTATATACCAAAGTGATCAGGATGACTATCCGGATGTCTGTCTGTCCGTCCGTGCAAGCTGTAACTTGAGTAAAAATTGAGATATCTTAATGAAACTTGGAACACATGTTCCTTGGAACCATAAGAGGGTTAAGTTCGAAGATATTCGAAGAATCGGACCACTGCCACACTGCCCACAAAATGGCGATAACCGGAAACAGATAAACAGCTATAACTAAGCCATAAATTAAGCTATGAAAGTGAAAATTTGTATAAAGAATTGTTCTGGGAAGGGGCATATTTGGATGTAATTTTTTTGGGAAAGTGGGCGTGGCCCGCCCCCTGATAAGTTGTTTGTAACTATATCGTAAACTACTAAAGCTATATCAACGAAACTCTCAGGAGTCGCTTTTTTCAGGCATTTTCTTATATAGTCCAAAAATGGAGGAAATCGGATTATAACCACGCCCACCTCCCATACAAAGGTTACGTTGCAAACTACTAAAAATGCTTTAATTCAGTTAGGAAAACCAACAGAAACCTTAAATTTCATTATAAAGAAGGTACAGAAGACCTGCACTTAAAACGTTATTAAAAAATTTTGAAGGGCGTGGTTCTGCCCATTTATGGGTCAAATACCGAAAACTCCGAAACTACCACGACCGATTTCAATGAAATTCGGTTTGCAATATTTTCCTTGCATCCCAATGATATGTTGTGAAAATGGGCCAAATGGGTTCCCAACCAAGCCTACTTCCCATATACCAGAACTTTGAAGATATGAATTGCTTACTTTACAATATTTAAAGTAAACACTAGTGAAGATATCGGAACAGAACTATGCAAAAATACTATATCGAATATGGCGACCTCAGTGCTTCTAACAAATTTTTTACCGAAAATATAGGTAAGTCTCTCAGATATTTTGCAGAAATTGAGGGAATATATTTCTTCTAATAATATCTCTCCGTGAGAAATATACGGGTCATAACTTCACCTTACTCCCATATACTTAACATTAGGTTTCTTATAATTGTTTTAAGTACGATCTAATTATGATAAACAAATCTTTATGAAGCCAAAACTCTAACAAAATTCAGCTCTAACACGAACTATTATTAAAATTATTTTCATTTCAATCCGATGTAAAGAAGAAAGCTAATATTTAACAAGCTTTCCAAGGTTCACCGCTACCATTTACCGTTATGTTAAAGCAGCTGAAATATATTTTCCACTTTAGTGAGATAAAGGTAGACAGCAGTGACCTGTGACTGACTGCAACAATTTATAACAACAATAAAAAATGCTGTCAGTGCTACTCTGGCATGAAGGCGCTGCCAATTTACAGTTATGCACAACCCTATCATTTGCTTTGTAGTACACCCACACACACACACGTTCATTGCTAATAAATAATCGACATTTGCCACAAGCGGCAACTGCAACAAAAAAAAACAAAAACTATATAAATAAAATAAATAACTTTAAGCGTAGCAGTTTTTACAGTTATTTTACCAGTTTTTTACACATTTCAACCCTTTTGACTTAGCAATTTTGTGGTGCGTTTTTCACATTGTTTGTTGTTTTGTTTGGTTGTTGTTATTGTTATAGTTTTGTGCTTATGTGTAAAAAACACTTTTTAACAGCATTTTGAGGTTAACTGCAGTTGCAAATGCGAACGCTTGACTTTTCGAGTGCAACTTAGAAAATTTATTTGCGTTTTTTACGCCGTTCGCTTTTAACGGTATTTTCGCAGCTTGCTGCCACACTATTTATTTGTTTGCCACTTGAACAACAAAGCGCCCACACACCGATTCACACACACACACACACACACGTGCAACACATAAAAATGCATGCAACACACCTACAACTACATAACGGACTTGCCACATTTGCCACACTACAAACGCATAATTTAATTAACAAGTTGGCACGAACTCTTGCCACACGAACTGACTGTGAAATATGCACTCGAGACGTGCCACGCCACGAAACGCGCGCTCCGCGCTACCCCTCACACACAGCCTACATGCAACAGCGCTGCACCGCCATCACCGTTAATTGTTCTGATTAATGGATGCATCCATGACCTCGCCACCGTGTGGCAGCGGCAGCAGCGAGGTTTTATACTGCATTGCTGCGTGTTGGCGGCGCATAGAAAAACAAATTTCGCCCAACAAAATGCAAAATGCAGCACATTCATAGCTTGCAGCTAACAGCTTATAGTTTACAGTTAGCAATTTACAGTTTACTGTTTACACTTTTCCACGTTCTTTGCCGCATTTAGCATTCAGTTTACATGCCGTTTAGCGTTTTTTTCTTCTTCATAAACATATGTATACAAAAAATACGCTTTGTTTGATACCGCTATGCCAGTCGTTGCGTCGGTGGCAGCCAGTTTATTTGAATAGCTCATGCCTTGACTGACGGCCAAACAGCCTACTTCTCATGCGCCCTTAAACCCTTCACTTAATATACAGTTTTACCGCCACATAATGCACAGCCTTGCCACCATAAATCGGTTAAAAATGGCAACAGCGCCCTCTACCTACGCGACACCAACGCACTTCAGCTCAGCTCGACACAGCTGAATGCCACAAATAATTCTGCGCTCGCTTCCTAACAGCGTTCCCTATTCGCTGTCGTTTGCTTAAGGTGCCAACTTTTTGCGTTGTTCCATTTTCCCTTTTGCTTCTTTTTGTTTTCTGCTTTTCAATGGCAGCCATTCTACTCTCTTTGCATTGTTGATTGCCACGGCATATTCCAATTTACAGTTCCGCAAATGTTTATTACACTAATCATGCAGCTGTCCCTTCGTCTGTCGTCCGTCGTTCGCCATCGCCTGTCGTACGTATCCTTTGCTCATTATTTAGGTTATGCAGCTCGACTCGGCTCGCCTGTCTTGTTAATGTGCCATTGTAAATTAAGTTTAGCAGACATTTAAGAGTTTTTTAAAATTAATTACAATACAAAGTACAGTGTGCCGCTATAAATCATGGGATGAAGTGCGCTCCGTAGTAGTTGGCTGAGAAAATATGGTATAAATACAAGTAATAATGTGTTAACGTACTTCTCGCGTTGTAGATTGGAAAGTTAGCGGCTTTCTGTTCATCTTAGCAGGCCATGTGAAATAGACGGAATACCCGTGCAAATTCTATAAAGAGGAGGCAAGTTAAAAGCTCTTCCAAGAACTCTATTGGGCGCAGGTTTCGATTTCAATTCGATTGCAGGTTTTTCGGTAAACACTCGAAACTAACAGAAACTTTTTCAACTTTGCTCTCAACTCTGGCTACACAGCTGATTAAGTTTGTTGTATGGCAGCACTCGTTATTTACAGTGACGCTTTTCTAAAATATCTTACTGTTGGTTGGACATTCTGTATTGAGTTGTTAAAAAAAGTGGTTTAGGTGTAACTGAGTTCACGCGAAAAATCACAAAATTATTTGGGGAATGCTGTTATAGTAACATGTTAGTTTGATGTATATCTGGCTCTGTTTTGGTCACAAGGTTTTATACAGACATGGTCCCTAAATCTCGAAATTTTCTCGGCCATTTACTTTTAGTACTATCCAAGTTTCTGTTGGAGTGTATCCGCATACCACCAATTCTTGTCAAGAAATTTAAATACCATGTTAAAATAACAAAGCAAAAGCCAGTTCAAAAGATCCGATTTATAAGGTAAACTAATGTATTTGATATTCCTAGTGCTGGGATCTCGAAGAAGACGAATAAAATAGTGAATAATCAGCTTTAACGAGCATTAGATGTCAGAGTCACCGATTCTTTAACTTTTCGCCTCGAAAAATCCAAAGGTCTTAAGGTCTTTTCAGGAGGTACTTAACAAGTCTCGATGCCTCAAAATTATACGGTCTAGTAGATCTTGGGCAACAATCAAAGCAACTTTGGTCTTGTTTGCTAAAATATAATAGACAGAAGTCTTAAATCATTTTGGAATCTTTATTTAATGGATGCAATGAAGATGCCGATGAAAAATAACGTCGTAGGACTTCGAGAAACAACCCTCACCAACGATTTCTTATAAACTTTTTTACACACCACCATACCAATGTATATGAACATTAATATAAATAATTTACTGCAACCCCCGAGTGATCAACCTAATTACCAAGAAAAAGTAGATCCCACAGCATGCAGCGTCAATTAGTTTTCCCCTCAAGAACCCCAGTTTGTTTTCCTACTGAACCATTTCCCCACACAATAAGAAGTTGCTCGGCACATTGACGCCATTTTCCCCTGTTATGCCGAGCATAATGCTGCCCCCGCCTGCGCCTCGGATGCAAATGCAACAGTAATGGCGGCAGCGCCCAACAACACAACTGCCGGCAGCTGCGGTGGACCGCAACAACTTGCGCCATTTGTTCTGCATCCGCTGGCCACGCTGAGTCATGGCAGCGATGTGTTGCAACACGCTGCATTGCCTTGCGCAAACATAAATTTCGCACGCCATTAAAGAAAGCAACGCGCTGGTAATGCATCATGCACCTTTTGCCCACCAACACACACCACATTCACATGAATATACAGTTATAAATGCTGAAAGCGCTGCTTCCTTGTGGGGAGCTTTTTTTTCTTAAAATTGTGCAATGTGCAATCACTGCTACGGTTGCGGTTGTTAACGGTACATATTATCACACACACACATTCATGTCGCCGAAGACTCTGCTCCGCTTAGCACCTACACAAGCTGTAGCGTTATAACTCTTAGCCGCGCTCGTTTTGAGTAATGACTAACACATTTCCGCATTCATACAGCGTGAAAACGTTTGGCTCTGCTGAGCATCGAGCGCACCCTATATCCGTTACAGTTTATTGTTGTTGCTGTACGCCAAGTGATTTGCCCGGCGCCAAAGCAGCGGCAGTTGCGACACAGTGCTTGCCTTCGCCTTCATTTAGCCACTCCGGCACTAACTGCGGTTGTTGCTGTCGTTGCACTCGCCGGCATTAGCCGCCCGATCTGCTTTGAGTCAATAAAGAGGAGCAACAGTGCGTCATCTTCGTGGGGAACTGCATGCTTTGTTTGCTGGTGTTGCGGTGCGGTGAAGTGCAATGCAGAGCAGGCGCCTGTGGCCAAATTGATGTGTACTTACAAACAGAAATTGTGCGGAAATGTGTGGAATTCGAGGTGACACGAAAAGAGCAATGCTCGGGAAAAGAATTAAGTGTTCACATTACCGATTCAAAGAAAAAATTAATTGTGTGGGGAAAGATGTGAATTAATATTGAACAGGGTTGCATTTGTAGGGAAATTCTGAATTGAATTTCAGCACTGAAGTCACATATTTAATACGTTATAATTTTCACTACGTGAATACCGCAACAGGAAAAAGTTGACCAAGTGCTTTAATCCCCAAGCCATGCGGCACATAAAGAGCTACACAATAATCTATCACCAAAATAGAGAACCAGCTTCAAAGGTGCCTTTAGCGATAATTTTTAAATTTTCGAGACTTTATGGAGAATACAAGGTATAATATAATACATAATGACAAAGTATAGCCACTCAGAGTAACTTTTGGAACTCTGCGCTTCTTCATTCCATAAAAAATTCTACAAATCGCTCATCGATGGTACTTAGGGTAAGTTCATATATTGGTGGCAATCTACAGGGGACTCTCCTGATCGATCATTAACCTCGCCAACTTCCGGTGTCTAATATGTATTATATAATGCAGATAAAAAATTTACAGATCTTCGAGAATGTCACACCTTGGACAGAGTTCCTCATCACCACCTATACATTAAAGACTCAATACAACATTATATGATTATACAATCTAATCGAATCGAATATTATACCATCGAAATCACCCCTGTTCTTGTTGTTGTTGTTATAACGGTTACTCATGCCTGCCTGAGCCGAAAAGGCTAGCCTAATTGTCATCGAAATCATTTAACCGCACAGGAAAGGAGCTATTTCGATGGGGTCGGACCAAAGGGAAATTAGTGTTAGATGAGTAGGATTAATGGGGCATGCAAAGAGCTGGTTAGTGTCATGAGGGGACTCTTTGCATGCCAGACAACGAAAGCGGTCCCCACAACAGCCGGTTCTGCGATACCGGGATTGACTGGGATTTTCGGATCCGAAGGGAAGGGCTCTTTTTTCGGCGACCCAGACCTATGTGGATCGATAAGTTCTTGTCTTCTTCTCGAAATCGCCCCTCTTATCGTTCGCTTGAAACAGAACTGCATTCTTGAATCATGAAAAGAACATTTTTAAAATATATTCATAAAGTCAAACAGACACTTAACATAATCTACAGATAATCAGTCAATATTTTATATACCCTCTTCAATCAATTTCGGTCTGGATATTACAACGCTACTATATTATCAGTCTTTACATATCTGACAGCTCTCTTAATATATCTCAGCTTTACTTGGCATCGTAATAAGTACATATGTATGTATATGTAAATATATATGTAAATTCAGAGAATTAAAAAAACTCTTTCCTACCGAATAATAAATTATGCGCTTGCTGTGGATAAATGCTTGAGCTCGTTTGTTGTAATTAAATTTTTATCAAAATTACTTAACTCTGACAGTCCAGTGGTGTCTTTCACGGATATGTTTATAGTCATGTCAGGCAAGAGATAGAGCAAATGAAACTGTCGTTTGATATGCCACCCACTCGTACATTTGTATATTTGCATGTATATAATATAAGTAGCCGAGTCATTGCCGTCGCACAGGAAGCGGAAGTGTATTATTTATGAAGCGCACACGGTCACTCTCATACACAGATAATCAAATTGATATGCTTACTTACTCGAACGAGGGCATATTTATGTTTTTTTTTTTTGGACACACAAACTCACACGTACACGGAGTATTTCCGTTCGCTAAGTGCATTTGCTGGCAGACACTTGCTACTGTTTCAACCTGTGGATGTGGATTTTTTTCCATAATTTTAATACACAGATTTATTCGTTTGGATTAATAAAAGTGTAAACTTGGTTTAAAGAGATGTACCATACGTGCTTAAAGAATTTAAATGTTTGAGGACTGTATTAAAGGAAGAATTAACTGCTGTATTTAAATTCGGAAGTTTTTTTTTTTTAGGTTACAATTTTCAAAGTTTGCTTTTCTCTTATCACATTAATAATTTATATTTTAAGTCTTTTTTTCAAATTTGACGTCTTCATTATATCGCTTTTTATTTAGACATGGAACTTATTAAAGTCTACTAAATGTAGTAAATTTTATTATTCTCTGACCTTTGGTAAGATCTGTCTGGTTTCGAACTGCATAGAAAATGTAGAAGTTTTTGTGAATAATTAGTGTTGTTTACACTTGGACATGGATCTTCTTCCTACCAGCCCATAACATTTTCATCTTAATCATCTTACCACCCTTTTTCGAATTCCATGCCGCAGTTACTAGATTTTTTTTTTTAATAATATTTCCATGATAAGACGCTTATAAAGTATAGCCTAAGCTGGAAATCTCTCCAAAAGATCAAAATAAATACACGCGTTTCACGAGATGAATTCAATCGTCTGTCTGTACTACCGATACTACATAATCGGACAACAAAATACAAAATCTGCATAGAGGAAGCCAGCTTAAGTGCAACTCCATTTACATATTCAACTATTAAAGAAATGGAAAGTTCGATGTTTTGTATTTACAAAGAGAGTAACATAAAGTTTTTGAGTAATCAGATTGAGAATTTGTGGCCAATCCCCTTCTTATTGGGACAATGCCGAAGAATTCTGGGTTCAGCTTTAGCAGCGAAAACAGAAAGAGTGGTAAGATTTTCCAAATAAAATTTTCGATGAATTGTTAGTAATGCTCTAAAGTCTTCAGAAAGTACTACGATCAATGTGTTAATCGTTAGCTTTTCTCTTCCACAACGGAACCGCTGAGAACTGCAAAGCTGATAAGCTAGTACTTATGGAAGCTCTGAATCGTGGGAACGAACTGGTGCTCCATTTTCCTCCTGCGTTTTGGCACTAACATAGTGGACCTCGTACAAGCTCGGTAGGCGGTGACTGAGGACCAGCATCTGCGTGACTGCGAGATCCTTTCGAACCAGGTGGATCGTAGGAGGCCCACTGAACTATTTTCATTAAGCTAAGCTCAACTTGTCGCAATGGTAGGGGTCCGTACTGGACATTGTCTAATGGGTTCACATGCCGTGAGGAAGACGAAGTTGAAACATTTGAAGAACTGTGATATCCATATTTAGGAATATGCGGCATCACAAAGGATCACTATGTCACTTCTGTCTACAGGGTTCACCATCATTGGGGCATATAGAAATTAAAGAAACCTTGTAACCATCTATATGATATATTTCTATGAAATTTTTTCCTTCAAAATTTATTTGGACTATTTTTTGAACTCAACATTAATCAAGTGGTTGTCTCTTTCGATCGCTGCAAATTGCGTTAATGTTGTTTCGTTTTCCATATTTCCGAGTAACTTGAACGGTGTAAGGATGGTGGCGATAAGTATGTTTGATTTCAGCTCGACAATCGTCCATGGATTGCTGATATACGCTCGACATTTAAAAAATGTTCACAATAAAAAATAAGTGCGAGTCATATATGGAGATCTGGGGCGACTTTTTTCGACATCAGATGTTGAAGGAATTTTTGTTGTGAAAACTAAGCAGTTTTTCAGTAGTCTAGATAAGCGAATATCCATTTCTATTATCTTTCAATCTCGATTTTAAAATTTTTGCATACCGACAGGGATGGCTCACACTATAATATTGTTCTAATCCAATATTAAATATGTTGCGTTCATTTATGGCCAGAAAAGAGACTTCTCCTTCGTTAACGTTCCCCCAAATTAGATTACAAATCCAAAACTAATCTTCATACAATACTCACAAAGTGAATACATTTGACAAATTTCGCTTTAATTACTTAATTCAGGGAACAAACAAAATGTTGCTCTTTGACCTGCAGACATTTCGTTAAACAAAGTCAACACACAGAGGTTTATAACCGTTACTGCAGATTACGAAATTTTCACTGTCGAAAATTTAACCCCAAATGACCACTTAATGCAACAACTGTAATTACAACTACAAACACAACAACAACAACGCCATCACTCATAAATGTAGCGTAAAATTTGTCTTGAGCAAAGTAAACACACCTACATGCAACAATGCCTTGCCAGTTGCGGCAAAGAAACTCAAAAGTGGCCACTGCAACAAGAGCAACAAGAAGAAGAACGCTATAAAGCTATAAGAAATGCAATACAAGCAGCTTGTTTGCAATACATTTTCCGGGGCAGCTGACAAAGACCACCAGCCGGCAGCAAGGGTGATAAAGCGCAATCACAAGCGTGGCAACAACTACAAAAGGCGCACCTCACCCACACCACTCGGTGTTCCTCGTGTGCCACTCGTAAATTTCGAGCGTACAAAGTAATCACTCACTCCCTCACTTGCAACATGAAGTGCCGCATTGCCGTTTGGTCAGCGGCGGGCGAGAAGCAACCGTATGTGTGTGTTTGTGTGGCCCCACAGAGTTGGAGGCGAATATATTTTATCATATTTGCTTAGCGCTTCAACATAAAACATTTCGTTTACAATTGTGCAACATGTGCAACACAGCGCTTCGACAAACAGTTAAAGTTGGCCAATAAGTTGTGTGTGTGTGGAGGGTGCGCGGTAGCGTGGCAGCAACTCGAGTCACATGCAAGTTGAAGTTGCAACTTCATGTTGTTGCATACTTCAAACTTGCCAAAGATGTATGTGGCAAGTGGAAGTTATGCATTGAGTTGTGGCCAAATTTATGGCAAGCACACAAACACACATACATGCACATATATATATAAATATATATATTTTATTCTTATTTTATTTCAACTTCGGTCAGCATTGCAGTTGTTGTTGTTGACTTTGCTGTCGCAAGTTGTTATTTGTTGCATGTTGTTAATATTTACATGCTGCTACGGCTTTCCAAAGCATCAGCAGCATGAGCGAGACACACCAACACTCATACAAGCAGACGTCTGCAAGTGCTGACTGCTGACTGCTGACCCAATAGCTATCAAAGTGCCTGCGACCCGATTGCACTCCACCGCTCTCCCCGCACACTCTCAACAACTTGAAACTGCCAAATCGCTAGAGGCCACACAGCTACTACAGCTCTACTCAGGCCACAATGTAGCTGCTTTATAGTGAAAAATAAAAATATAAAAAATCACAACAACAACAACAATCATCAACTACTGCTTTCAATGCGACCAAACGACTGCTGAGCTTGGCAGTAGCGCAAATGTACACACCAAAAAGCATGCAAAATAAAAATGAAATGCAGAGAAAAAAAACGCTGAAATAGATAAAGGCAAATAGCAAGTAACTAAGCGTACCCGCGGGCATTAACAACTCGTATCCTTATCCGCATCCGTGACGGGCGTTCGCCGCTTTCATGTTCGCGCCCCAGCCACGTGGCGTATACGTAACATTCCATTCGGTATTACCATTACCTGCACTGCACTGTTGCATGCACTGCACGGCAAATGCTACACTTGCTTCCGTTGCATGCCCACATACACACATGCATACAGTTATATACAGTTATATGCATATATATATTGCATTATTCGTTTATTTTATACCCGTGTTCTTGCGATTTCAAAACGTTCGGGCAACTAGTATTTTACCGCTCACCTTTAAATCAGCGTACAGCTGCTGTTCATTGGAATGGAAATGTTTCTAAGTTTCAATAAAATATAGATTTTAGTGTTTAATTTAAAATTATTTACCATTTTAAGACATTTTTGGCAGAACTAAAATTTTTTCTTAATTTTTTTGGGAAAAATTCAGCATCAATATTAGCTGTGTTCAAAAATAACAGGAATTTTCGTTCTTTTTTTGAAAATAATTATTCATTCGTCTGCATTAATGAAGTCACCATTAAAATAAAAATTTTTCTTAATTTTTTTGTAAAAAATTCAGCATCAATACTTATAAGGTGTGCTCAGAAAATAACGGGAATTTTTGAGAAATTTTTGGAAATAATTAAAATTTTTTTAATTTTTTTTTAATTCAGCATCAATACTAGCTGTGTTCAAAAATAACGGGAATTTTCGTTCTTTTTTTTGAAAATAATTATTCATTCGTCTGCATTAATGAAGTCACCATTAAAATAAAAATTTTTCTTAATTTTTTTGTAAAAAATTCAGCATCAATACTTATAAGGTGTGCTCAGAATATAACGGGAATTTTTGAGAATTTTTTGGAAAAAATTGTTTTTTTTTTAAATTTTTTTTAATCAAGCTGTGTTTAAATAATAACGGGAATTTTCGTTTTTTTTAATTATTCATTCGTCTGCATTAATGAAGTCAGCTTAGGTTTCGGTTTCTAAATTGGTAACTTGTTGAGTTAGTAATTTTTCTTGTTAGCTTCAATTTATTATGTCATTTTGGTAACTTGAGTTTTGTTTGTTATCAGCAATTTCCAATTTTGGAAAAACCAAAATAACTCAACAAAGTTCCGGAATAGAAATTCATTGAAAATAGTCGTATTTCCAGTTTAAAGTTCGAAAAGTTTCTAAAAAGTCGTTAGTTTGGGTTCGGTTATATAGCTGATCCTCAAGGGACAAGAAGTATGCCACTTGGACAGGTAAGAACAGCCGGTCTTTTGTGATGCCGAAAATAGAGACACTTGGTTCGTCGTTTGTGTTCGACAAGCTACCTCATTTATACTTATAAGTCAGGGTGCAATTAGAACTCCTATAATTTCAGATAAATTAACTTTGCTAAAAGCAAGTCATTCAATGGACTCATATTTTAATTAGAATTTTCAGTCATTTTTTTTACTAAATCATGTTATTTTACAAAAGTAATAATATGGCATATTTTGACTTAAAGTCACGAAAATTAAAAACAAATAATTTCCAAAGTTATAGTTGTATGTGTTGACCCATTTCCAAAAAAGGTCCTTGCGGTAACAATCATAAGTCCTTGGAGAATTATCTAAAATCAATGGGATAAGAAAAATTAATTTTATAAATAGATAATCCTGGGCCAAAGCTTTTTGCTTCTTTTATTTCAAAAATTAACAAAATGACGGCCGAGGAAATTTATTTTCTAGATTTCCCAGCGCTTCTTACAATCGTCAACACACTTCTCAAACTCGATATTTGGGATGGCTTTTGGCCCTTTCAGCGATTTTTCGTATGTTTGTAAAAAACGGCCTTTTCAGGTTTCCTTCATTTTTGGAAATATGTAAAAGTCATACGGTGCCATGACATTGTTACAGTATTGTTTTTGGCCAAGAATTCACGAACAAGCAACAAACAAACAAAAAACGAAAATCGGCTGCTACAAATAAAGTTAGCAATGAATACAACTAAAAAGTTGATCGTCCTTCAGCGGCATCTATCAACAAATTAAGAAAATATTTTGACAATTAGACGCTCCAAACTCGTGAAATTTTAAATTTTATAATTCTCGTTATTTTTTGAACATACCTCTTTTGCGCATTAATCTAAGCCTGTCGTGTCTTTAAGACAATTTGGGCAAAAATTGGATTTTTCCTAAATATTTTTTGGAACATTTTTATACCAATTCTTGATTATATTTTTAATTATTAACTGAAATTTACATTTATTATGCATTTAAGTACTATATTTTATTTTTTTTCACTTTTTATGAAAAAAAAATTCCAAGCGTTTCCAATTCGCTGCTCACTAACTGTTTACGGCAGCTACTTGATTGCCTGCCTCAACCGACAGCGTCCAGCGTTTTCCGCCAAAAAGCTTTATGTGACTGCATAAGCGCACTTATACACATGTGTATACTAAAATATATAAACAAAAAAGTGTTATATGCACGCCTGTGTTGTTGTTGTATGCAACAGAATGTATGTGCAACATTGCAACACTTTACGATGAAATTCGTAGCGTCGGAACTTTTGAATTAACTACCGTTTGCATACCACAGTTTTTTCGCATTTTTTCAGCACTTTTTTTAAATTGGTTGCTTTTTTGTTGTTGTTTCCACTTTTTTGTTTTTTTTTTGTTGTTGCTGCTACTTTTCTTATTTTTCGTGCTTACCAAGCAGCGTTGCAGCGTTATTGCTACCTCTTGCTGTCTTATACACTCACACACAGACACACCTCAATGGCGTCCAGCAGAAAATGCAGTTGATAAAATGCAACAACAACAAAAATACTGTGCAACACATACGAATTATGTGCGACACCAGGTGGGGCAAGCAAGCGGGTGTGTCAGTGAGTTATAGGCGGTTGCCAGTGTATCGGTGGCCTCGCAGCAGCTTTATTGACTTTTGCAAACAGAAACATGCACACCCACACACACAGAGCTGCTTTGGCCAACTTGAAGAGCTGCTGTCGTGGTTTGTTGCATCTCAACAGCTCAGCGTTACGCTCAAGCCACCTTACCCCAACACAATAAGACATACATAAGGTATACATACCCCAAACATAAGATACATATAGGCTATTTTGTGTACTATATATGTACTTATATATGTGTGTGTACGTTGCACACCCCTCTGCTATAGCCGAAAGTTCGTTTTTATTTGCTGTAACATTTTTATTTTCTTAGTGTTGTTATTGTTGTTTTCTGCTATTTATTTATCTCGTTTTTTTGCTCGTTGTTTCTGTTTAAATTTATTTTATTTGCTGAGCAATCAGATTCCGTTCTGTATCCTTGTAAATCTGTTCGTCCTCGATTTCTCATATCCCCCACTCGTACCAGTTGCCCCTCATCCAAGTGGCTGTTGACTGGCGCAGCATTAAGCGTGTTGTTGTTTTTTTTTTTTGTATTGCAGTTAAATGTAAAATGTTGTTTTTGTTTTTGCTTTGGTTTACACAAACATGCGCTTACCCCTGTCCCTCGCTTGTCCTCCATACCTCATTACAATGCAGTGGCACTTGCTCTAGTTTTTGGCCTAGAAAATTTCGTATAAACTGCCCAATTTGCCTGTTGCCGTTGTTGTTGTTGTTGTTATCGCTGTTGCCTTGATTGTTTTCATTTCGTATGTGTGTGTGTGTGTTTTTAAATTACTTTCGTATTTTTTATCCAAACCAAAGTGCATTAAATGAGTGGGCACAAATAGGCTTAAGATTCGTGGCGTAGCCTGTCTCCAAGCACCACAGAGGCTACAACAATACATTGCGAAGCAACAATTGCTTGTTATTCTTCTTTCAAATCCGCATATACACTCAAGTCCAGACTAAAATAAACATTTCGTCTACTTTCGTCTTTCAATTCATTCCTCCACCTTTACTGGCGCTTAAACAAATCTCAATTTTCTTATTTATTTCGATTTCTATTTATTTCCGAATTTTTCGATTTATTTCCAATATATTGTTTCCTTTTGTAGCTTTATCGAGCATGCGGCCTGTCGTGGATGACCTGCAAATTTGTTGGCTTTCAATGAAAATCAAACAAATTAACAACTACAACACTCGTGTCAAATTTGTGGTTATGTAGCGTCCAATTTGGCTGAGCAATCGCTGCCGCCGCCGCAGCCACTCGCCCAGTCAATTTGTTGGCATTTGCACAACTACAACTAATAGAGAGTTTAGTTGTCATCGCCGACCTATTTGATTACGGTAAAATCCACTCAGCGTTGCATTTTGTTATTAACCCGCTGACAGACAGCATGTAAAAAGTTTCAGTTTCTAAATTGGTAACTTGTTGAGTTAGTAATTTTTCTTGTTAGCTTCAATTTATTATGTCATTGTAGTAATTTTAGTTTTGTTTATTATCAGCAATTTCTAATTTTGGAAAAATCAAAATAACTCAACAATGTTCCGAAAAAGAAATTCATAGAAAATAGTCCTATTTCCAGTTTTAAAGTTCGAAAAGTTTCTAAAAAGTCGTTAGGTTGGATTCGATTATATAGTTGCTCCTCAAGGGTCAGGAAGTATGCCTCTTGGGCCGGTTAGGTCGGTCTTTTTTGATGCCGAAAATAGAGAGAATATCAGGTCCAGCAAATTCACTTGGTTCGTCGTTTGTGTTCGATAAGCTACCACATTTATACTCTTATTAGAACTCCCATAATTTCAGGGAGATTAACTGTGCAAAAAAGCAAGTCATTCAATGGACTCCTTATATTCCACTTTAGGCCGGAAGGATCTCCGGAAGTACTGGATGCTTATCAACGTTAACTGACCTCAAGGGCGGTGCATACATAGTTGGCTAGATTACAAGAGGTCTCCAAGTCAGTCGGTTCAACGTAACTGGAACGGATTCAGATTCTCATCCGACCAAGGACATCAAATCGGCAGTATTTCTAAGAGTTTTTTGGGGAATGTTTTATGCTGTTACAACAACAACAGATGGCGAAGTGCCGGCTCATCTCCAGTCGAACAGGTATAGCACAAGGCTGCGCTTTCTTGCAAGATGATCGGCTTTAAAGTTTCTAGTGGTTTCGTACATTTGAGAGCAGCTACATATCTCAGCCTGAAATCTACTGAAGTTAGAGTTGTTGGACAGCTCTCGAAAAAAGACTTCCTCTTCCACTTTTCATCCGAGCTCCCTTAGCTTCGTCCATCCGTGAAAAAATTGAACAATTTAATGAAAATTTTTTGGTAATTTATTTGAGACAAAAAATATTAGACGAAAATTACTCACGTAGCTCGACTTAGGATACCCTTTAATAAGAAAGTCAGTATGAAATGATTTCTGCCTGAAGTTACAGACTCATTTTAACAACAAAAGTAGGAGACGATGTTTAGCGATTATGGAGAGAGATGAATGAAGCTATGATCCATTTCTGCTATTGACATAATAATCTGTTCAAAGGACACTGTTATACATACGAGGACTGCTATATATATTTCTGGGCTAGGCAACACTAAGTGTTGCCAGGTGCAATCTGACATTTCCATTGGAAAGTTTGACATTTTTTAGCATAACATCACTCAGAACGTTTTGTCATTTAATCGCTCGCTCAAAAACGTATTCCGTGAAGGTCGTCCAAAAACAGCCGTTGTGCCAGAAAACATCGATGCCGTACGTGAACTGATAATGCAAGACCGTCATGTAACATACCTTCAGATAGAGGTATGCCTATGCATTTCTCACACCAGCATACATTCGATATTGCATGAACACCTGGCCGTAAAAAAGGTTCGTTCTCGTTGGATTCCGCACAATTTGACAATCGCTCAAAAAAAGGCTCAAAAAAAGTGCTTCGAAAATTGGTTTGAGCGCATGCAAAAGTGTATAGATCTTGATGAAGAATATTTTGAAAAACAATAAAACCATTTTCGTTGATAAATATTCTTATTTTCATTATTAGGCCAGAAATATATAGCAGCCCTCGTACAAAAAAAAAACATTTTTTTTCTTTCAAAATAACCTCACATTTTGACCTTGAACCATTTTCGCATATGAAATTTCCATTTTTTCCGCATATTAATTATGACGCATATTTGAAAAACGCAAATAGACCATTTAAGCTGCTTGAACACACGCCGGAAATTTAATTCTCTGCAACCACAATTGGCACAAATTCAGCATGTGAACATAGCAACCTATATTTGTGTGCGCTTGCGTGTGTTTCGAGGCGACAAAAAGTACGCCAAAAGCGAAATTGGTGTCAAGCGAATGTTTGATAAGCCAATGGAGCGCGCATTGTCACCGCCAGCGGCTAGCCGCTGCACATGCCACTACCCACAACATTTCCATACACACACACACCAACATATACATGCATAGCTATGGGTGAAAATATGCGCGTGAGTGTGCAAATATGCGTTTGGGCGCGTACAACCAACCAACATCAGCGATGCCCGCGAAACCGACACATCGGCACTTGGCAGTTAGCAGCGGCCATATGAATGATGCCACCAACGCGACCGCATAGATAATATTAACAACGCCATTTTGCGGTTTCATACAAAATTTATAATGACCAAATAATAATTTATACCAACGCGGTACTGCATAAAGTGGACCAACACCACTGCCCGCACGCACACCCACTCACACACATACATACATACGTAACACGAGCAAAGCAAATAGTACACCTTGGGAAATTACGCACCCGTTGGTAAATAGAGGCGCAGAATTGAGTGTTTGAGAAAGCGTATGTGTACTTATATGTGGAAAACCCTTTTGTAAATCGGACTATCTCTGAACAAGCGAGGTATGCACCAGTGGTATTCTCAAATCATTTGATTATCTTAAGCATATCTTATAAGCAAGGTCTCGCACATAGAGCAGTTTTTTATCTGATCTCCGAATCCCGACCTCCATAGAATGTTATGTAGCAGATTTCATAAAAATATTTAAATTTCATTTTAGTGATTTGTAGAACGGACGGACGGCAGGACACATGGATGGAATGAATGAATTGATCCGAATGATGACAAATACATGAACGGACAGGTAGATATATAAACAATTGATAGACAAACGGGCTCACGGACGAATGGACCGATGGCCGGATGGATGAATGAACAAACAGAGAGATAAAGGCACAGATTGTTGGATAGATTGGAAGAGTCGATGGATGGTCGGATAGAGGATTGTACGAATGGATGGTTGGAGAAATTGAGGGTCGGTTGGTTGGACAAAGGGATAACAAATGTATGAACGGACTAAAACGCATAGGTTAATATATGAATAATTGGTCTGGCGGAACCAATAATGTATGGATGAACGAACGGAAAGTTAGACGAAAGGATGGAGTAATAGATGGATTATCATATCGGAGGACAGTTGGATGGAGGATGGATGAACGGTCGCAAGAACGCACTGGAAAATTGAAGAATTAACGAATGACGAATGAATAAACGTACGAACAGCTAGATAAATGGACGAAAGGCCGAATGAATGGATGAATGGACGGATGCATAAGGAAATAGAGGATGAATGAACGAAATGACGAATGGTGGAATATGAAGTGGACGGAACGATTAGCAGACGAGCGAAGGGGTGGATGGACAGAGAATGAATTAAAGGATAAAGGATGAATGGATAAACTGAAGGGTAAATGGATGAAAATACGGACGGATGGATGGATGCACGGACATACTGATAAATGGACGGACGGATGAATAAATGAACATATAGTTAAAAGGACGAATGGGAATGATGAATGGGATTGCCACAACGTCTAAATATAAAAATGATTTAATTAAATCCGGGTTATGTAATTATTTTAAACAAAAATGAAGTGCTCATACCACCAAGTAACTAATTACTGTACAAAGTCCCACTCATTTTGACTACTGCCACAACCCATTCATATTTATACATAACCTTATAACATGCGGGTAAATATGAATCCACAGTTATGCGTATGTTTATCAACTGCGCCACAATTATCCCTGCCGCATGTGTTTATTTGCGTTGGCGCTGGTGTTGTTGTTGTTGTATGCTGCATCGTTGTGATAAACGTTGGTAAATCGCAATTTAAACGGAAATAATCATGCCTGACAATTTCACATAATTTTCGCGTGCCAACTCTCCAATGCCCAAACACGCACACGCATACACTCACACATCTGCGCGCCAGCTTATAGGCACGCAGTGATGCCACAGGCGTTGTTGACGATGCTGTCGCAAAGGTAATATGTGTACACACACAGCTACACACACACACGCATTTCACTGTCCTGATTACACATTCATCGGTCACAGGGGAGCGACTGCCACAGCTGCCGCAGCTGCTGCTCCTCCCGATGGCATCATTTTACGCCGTTGCTTGCCACATTCGCGCGCCGGCTGCCGCACTGCGGCGACCACCTCCGTGCCAACTCGAGCATTTACATACATACATATATACAGATGAATATTAGTATTTGCTAACGATGCTGCGTTCGGTGGCCCCTGATTTGGCGTGTCTTTTTAATCCTTTTAATATTCAAACTAGAAACCGTGAACCAGCATAGTGACACACATGTAGTATATTGTACTATGTTTACATTCATCAGCTGATGCAAATAAATTCAAGTAAAATATAATTATGAATAACAGGCAGGAAAATTTATCCTGACTTAGTTATAACTTCAAGCAATCTTAAATTATTATTGTCCAATATAATTATTACATATTACATATTATTACATACATATTACATATTTTTCACATAATTTTTTTAAAATTTTGTTTTTTGATTTCAATTAATTTGGAATTTAATTTATTTTCTGTATGTCAAAATGTCAGAAAACATATGATTGTGGCAGAAGAGCTTAAAGCTTTTAGTGTGTTCAATGCAATCCATTGTAGTACATTTCACAACACCACAAAATTTCAATGGTTTCTAGAACTCTATTGTAGTACGAAACACCATTTGCTTCCAAACAAAATTCGGAAAACCGGTGATACACATATGGTTTCTGATGCATACTACATGTCTGTTCAGGTATTACTGTATAAAAGCATTTTTAGTAATTTTCAACATTTGTATGGGAGATAGACGTGGTTATAATCCGATTCTGTTAATTTTCGCACTGTATAAGGATTTAGCCACTTCCTACCCTAGACTAGTTTGGAACCTAGAAACTACCTTAGAGAGTTTGGTTGATATAGCTTTAGTAGTTTATGAGATATGTACAAAAAACATAGGGACCGGATCCACGTCCTCTTTCCTAAACAAATTTCCTCCAAATATGCCCCTCACTAGTGTGATCCTCTCTCCAAATTCGGCTTTCATAAAATTATTAATGGCTAAGTTATGGTATTAATATGTTTTAGATTATCGCCATAGCGTGCACAAGTGGACGGACGGACGGACAGACAGATATCCGGATTTCAAATCTACACTGCTCATTTTGGTATATATTTATAACTCCATATCTAAATCGTTTATTTGTGTATGTTACATACAACCGAAGTGTGAACAGAACTATTATACTCCCCTTGCAACATGTTGCGAGAATACAAATATGTTACTTAGCAAAGCAATGATATTCCTACTAAGAGAGGCATACGACTCAAGCAGATACTAAGTTATTATTTAATGAGTTTATCATGCCATTCCACGGTACCCAAGCTTCACTGTATTTTAATAAGAAGTTTTAGTATGCTCAATATTTCAGATCCTCGAGGAGCATCAGATTTTATAACCTCACTTCGATTTTAGGATTTAAATCTACAGAAAATATTTTATTTGAAACCTGTATATAATGCCACTGCATGAATATATTCCAACAGCTAACACGAATGTATTTCTTCAAATAAAACACGAGATACGCAAGCGAACAACCACTAGCGACACCTTCGTATTGACATTTAGTAGACATGTGTAATTTGTAGATCATTGACGGCATGTCCGGTGTCGTACACGCACTTAACTGCACGCATTTAAGCGTTCCGTATTGTCACAACAACACCACAGTATAACGCGAAGCGATTGCCAATATTGATACAGTAAGTCCCGGCCAATTGAACGCGTGACCGCGCCTTCTACACAGCCGCCGTTATGCAGGTCAGCAGTGTCGCTAGCGCATCAATAAACATGCATATATGTATGTACAAGGTCTATGTGTGACCGACAATTGTTGCAGAGTGCGAAAGGCAAATATTTAAAGCATCAGCGTTGTTGTGCCGTTATATTGGTTGCCAACAGCCGCAATGTCGCGCCGCTCAAAGCAGACAAATGCAGAATATTTGACATTTCGGGTCATTTTGTAATGCCACTGGGGCAAGCATGCAGGCATGCAGACAGCAGCGCGTTACTGTTTATTATCGGAGTTGTCATAGCGTATGCGAAGGCCACAGTTCAGCAGCGCGTGTCGCCGACAATCGCCAAAGGACGACGACTGCAGTGACAGTATCGGCAATTTGGTTTTGCCGGCTCGCACTTTTAGACTCCGTTATAACATTTGGCGAATTTTTGCACGCAAAATCACAGCAGATAATGCCAATGGTCAAATATACATATGTATATGTATAGGCTGTCAACGAGATAAAATGCGTGTTATTTGGTGATTGTCCGTTGATACTGAAAAACTGAGCTTGTACAGGCGTTGATGGGTCAGTATGAAACTCTGGTAACCCATAATCAGGAAATGTTTAACATGAGAATATATAATTGGTTATTCCGATTTAAAAAGTAAAAAATGTTCCAATGCCAGCATTAGTGTAAGCTTTGGACAACCCTTACACCTTCCAACCCTTACCCTGAGACGGGTTGAAGTCTCGATATATTCGAAAAGAGCCTCGTTCGCCACCACAATCCATGGTCATTGATCTAATTATCATGAATACATACTTCCTTCTTCACTATGTACTCATGATAGACCTTCGACGTTCTCGTAAAAAAATAAACACAAAGGTATGAACATATGTTTAGTTAGTTCGATTCGCTACTCGTTAACGTTTGGGGAACCGATGTCTGATATCATATATCTTCGGCTGCTTCGAGTGAATTACTGAAATCATGGGTTCCTATTCCTACGAAGGATTTGTTATCAGGGCGAAATCTATGGTGAAGAGGTTAAATGAATTTTTTTACGGATGGAACGAAGTACAGAGGGAAGGTTGGTAAAGGAGTTTTCTGTGAGAAGCTCGTCGTCAATGACGGTTTTAGGTTACTGGACCACGACATTGCATCACACATACTCCTCTGAAGTGTGGCCACTTTTAGGGAGGTCAAGAGGTGCCAGACCTCACTATCAGTAGCATCAGACTACTTTAGTATTATACTAATTTGGGTGTCGGCTCATTTCAGCCAAATTCTACTCACATTGGGAGCGAGCTGGTGCCCCATTGTCCTCCTGCGGATCTGTAGACTGCGCACGAACTTGTCAGGCGATGGTTAATGAACATCATCATTAGGGTGACCCTTAGTTGTATGGAGGATAAAAAAAGTTTCTGGATTCTCGATCGCACCCCCCAGAAATATGCGAATAGCCCAAAAACTAGTATATACAAAGTTTTGGGTCAATCAAAAAAGGTTTAGAGGTTGCGCAAGGAGCTTGAAATCCTGAAAAAATAA
The DNA here is from genome assembly GCF_028554725.1 of Zeugodacus cucurbitae. Taxonomy (NCBI): domain Eukaryota; kingdom Metazoa; phylum Arthropoda; class Insecta; order Diptera; family Tephritidae; genus Zeugodacus; species Zeugodacus cucurbitae. The sequence goes on along the minus strand of NC_071667.1, from coordinate 76,136,756 downwards.
GAATTTTTGCCATTTTTATGTCTCAGACTTCCATATTTCAAAGTCACACTATCCCTTACTGGTTTTCCATACTAAATAATAATAAGAATAACATTAGAACCGTTATAACGGTATATCGCGAGCATGCGACGCTTGAGAATGCACATTAAATTTACTTTCATATTTGTATTTCTGTAACTCTATCATCAATCGACCGATTTTTAAGATTGTGGTAATTTTGGAAAGGCAATAAAATGCAGATCTTATTACGGTATGGAAACCAGATAGTGTGGCTTTGAAATATGGAGACATAAAAATGGCAAAAATTCTTAATTTTTCAGGATTTCAAGCTCCCTGCGCAACCTCTAAACCTTTTTTGATTGACCCAAAACTTTGTATATACTAGTTTTTGGGCTATTCGCATATTTCTAGGGGGTGCGATCGAGAATCGGAATACTTTGGAAAATAAGGGCCACCCTAATCATCATGAATGACTGCGATATCATTTTAGTCCAGCGTGGATCGTATGATGTCCACTGAACTACTTGCTCTTAGCAAAATTTAACTCGATTCAATTGTAGGATTCCTTACTGGACACTGTCCAATGAGCTTACATGTGAGGTTAAACATCTTCCAGGGTGCAAGTTGCCGATTCTGAATAAAGGAAGAACAGATTGAAACATCTTGGTGCCTTCTTCTTACTATCCAGAATTGGATATTAAACGTCTTAACAAATTTGGGACAAACTCAAAGCCCTTTCTTGACGATTGAAAGTTTGTGATATCCACATTTTGGAGTTTCATATAACACAAAGGTCTGGCGATATTAGCTGTCTAAGTGAGATCCATTTGATCAGCCCATTAACATAACCTCTCATTATTGTTTTCTGTTGCCGTCAATCTTCGAAAGTTGCTGATGACTTCCAAATTCGTAGATAGAGACATAGATTTCATAAGATGGAAGGATTTAACATGTAAATAATCAGAGATCAGAAGATTTTTGCATTTCAAATATGCCAGTGTAGACGTGTCGCAATATATCGACGTCTTCGGTAGTACAGAAAGGAAAAGAAGATGCATTGGTAAGACTAAATGTGACCAGAATACATTGTATTTCTCAACGCAAGTACTACAAGTAAGTCTAAAGGCTAAAAAGAGAGATATCTCCAAAGGTTTTCACATGGATCATACGACCCTTTGGTAACATGCTTATCAAACAAGTAGTTCTTTTCTTCTAAATAATAAACTTAAAAAAATTTCTGTAATGAAATATTACTCTTTGAAGCAACGTAAATTTATATTCGCCTTGCCTTCCAATTATCTACTCCATCTCGACCAGCTTGGTCGCAAAGCTTTTGTAGACTCAAAAAAAAAAAAATAACTGAGACGATAAATACGAGATTGGCCTCTTTAATGTTTTGAAAGTTTCCGGATCATTTGATGCTCTCCCAACTAACAGCCTTGAAGAAAACGACCAAACTCACGCTGCTCATAACTCATCGAACCACGGAGTATATGTGAGCGGTCGTTGGGTGAATGTGCCACTATTCAATTGCGAACCATTACAGCGATTACTATGATGAGCGACAAGCAAAAAAAAAATAGTGACTTCGACGATGATTCGACTTATTGCCGTCATCAGCAAAACTTCAGACGTCCGGGGAAAAATCACATGAAAACTTAAAACAATTATAATTTCCTGCTAAATTAACTTGATCAAACACGAGAACATTAAAACTTTATCCAAGACGACGACGCCGCCATACACCGCACATCGCTTAAGTGAAATGTTAGCAGTCAAAGGCGGCGCTAAGCTGCCACCGCCACCAACGCCGCCAAGCGCCAATCTTAACGGCATCCACAGGCAAACAACTTTGTCGCAATATCATCGATGAAACGCGCCGCTGCGAGGCCAAGTTGCAAACTCCTTTGCTACACACATTGTTTTTGGAACGGCGGAGGCCAAAGTCTGAAGCAAGAAAATCTCACTGACCGATAACAACGCCAAGCGGAGACTTCGAAGGGTGGGCTCCGAGATGGAGCATGAGAAAAAGTGCACGTCAAGACGAAAGATGACGACTAACGGCACACACACACATAAGCTAACAATGAAATTGTGCAGAAGAATCCGACAAATAAGAAATGCGAAGAAAGAAATTTTATTAGAAAAAAACGTCACAAAAATCATGCTTAAATCACAAAACAAAAAACCTGGTTAGACGAATAAATAGAAAATGGACGCTGAAACAAATAAAGTTGGCAATGCGCCGCTCAGCTCGCAGATCCACAAGCAGGCAGCAGAAGTCGTTAAAAGTTTATAAAAGTCAAACAGAACGCGCACGACAGTTCGCCGCGTCAGCTCTTGGCAGCTGCAGCAACAACAACACAGCACAGGCGTGCTGTAATGCAACCGTTGTTGCAAGCAGCCGCGGGCAACAAGCCAGGGATCGCTCAGGTCGCTCTCCAAATCAAATGCCATCCACTTTCCAATTTCTCGAGCTCGAATGTCGCCGCAACTGCAAAGGCAGAAAATGAGATTTTGTGTCGCGTTGCCTGTCAGCGTTGATTTAGTTGTCACAGCCGCCGCTGAAGCTGCGCGCGCTGTAAAATGATGTGCTGTCGGCTCTTCCGTTTGAATTGTTTACACAACGCTTGCATACACAATTTCATTTATTTTTCATAAGCTTTGTTTTCCCCGTATTTTGCATTGCAATTTCTTCAATTTTCTGCAGCAGTGGGGGTTAGTCTGGGTTCAAATGTTGTGTCTTCGTTACCAATGGAGAAGATATTAGAAGAACTTGTAATAAAGAAATGGCTACGCTAAGAAATTCAAATACAGCGGTAGAGGTGCCTTGGTGCTTTTGCTACATCCTTTCACAGTCGAATCGGACTATAAGAATACTTATTCCACGCATCTTTTCTTCTACTACTAACTCAACTATATTTTTTATACAGGCGGACTCAATATGTATTCCACATCTCAATTCTGGGAACAAAGAAGAAGTGAGATGTATCCAAATTTAGGAATAATAAGAGTTGAATAACTCGCCTATTGTTCTAGTAGTTTATTTGAATAATCTCAAAAATATTTGAAGGTAAAACACAATCAAAGTGAAACTGAAAATTTTATAAAAATCTCATCCACAGGTAGTACTTGCCATATATGAATACGTTTTCCAATATCGATAGTATACCACAACATCCTTTTCCCTCTTAGTACACTTAGAAGGCAATGTTGTAATCCAACAATGTAAACAGATTTCCATATTCCTTAAAATGGAATGAGAATGTTCCAAAGAACAAGAGTGATTTTGTATATACTCTACCAACACACGATAAATCTTATTATCAAAACGGTTCAAATATAACTTATTGAAATACCATTTAAGAGATTATTAGGTCTACAACTTTGCTTCCGCCGTTTTCCAATAGATGTCTCTAAGGTCAAGCACTGGTAGATTAAATCGATTAAATCGTTTTATATAGATCTTTGACATTTGTGTTAAGATTAACCCAGCAAAATATTTGCAGAGATCTGTTTGCATCTTCAACTTATTCTCAACTGAAAATGTTACTTTATTTTAATTAATATTTAATAGGCAGAGTCTTTACTTTAAGTAAATATCTCATTGACTCACAGCTTACAGAAGTTACTCAGACATCGGGTTTCTCTTTACATCCGGTCTTTTGAAAATTGTTTTAAAATTTTGTTTTGAACTCAGTTTTATTCGTGGTTTTAGTTTTTTCTTAACCATTTCTATGCTCAGGATATTGAACCATTTGCGACATTTCTTTTTTTTCACTGACTGTGGTTCTTATGTGAAATGTAGTACTTACTCGATATTTCAAGTTAACACAGCTTTAGAGAAAATTGGTATACATACACTATACACTATAATATCAATATTTATATTCACTTTATATTTCATCTACTTTCTCAACTCTCCATTGAGACAGTGACCCTTAAAAAATATTTTAAACTTCGTTCGTTATTAGGTTTCGTAAAGTAGGTTTCGTAATAAAACACAGATTTTAAAAACCTCTGTATTACTCAGATCAAAGGTAATTCTTAATATGCATAGAAGAATCCTAGATATTCCAAACCCTTTTTGAAGCTTTATCACTTTCTTATTTTTATCTGTTTCTATGTTCTATTTTCACTTTAATCTTTTCTTTCGAACAGTTTTCAAACAATAATTCAAACGAAGTATGCACTCCCCAGCCAAAAAGGATCTGATTTGATTTTCACTTAAATGAATTGATGTCAGTTATTGGCTATTAACAAGACACATTCAAGCAAAAGCAAACCCGAAAGTATCTTCCTAAAAATACTCCACGTCTGGGGAGTTAACTCATATGAGTAGTCATTAAAGTAATTTTTCAACAACCAAAATCAACTTCCGGCTGGGTATTACACCGCCTACCACCACATATCTATACGTATGTTGCGTTCTGCTGTTTCGCCCGTCAATTTCAACGCTCTGCCAATTTGCATGATAAAGTTTTTATTTAACTTTACCCAGCATACTCTTTCCTGCACTGCGTTTTCTACGCTTGGGTTTGAGATTTCAAGACACACCATTTTGCACTCCGCACGCCGCTGATTTGTCACGAACGAAAGTTTGCATAAATGAACCGCAGTCAAGCAGCTCGAGAGCGCACTCGAGTGCTGCAAGACCACACAAAAGAAATTCGAAATCTTAGTGAGTGTGTGTGTGGGTGTGTTTCGAGTATTCTCTGGGTATGTGTGTTTGTGGGTATTTACTTGCAGCACATTAATTTCACTTGTCAAAGCTCGTAAAGGCATAAATTCAAATTTCCAACTGCCAAAATGGTGAAGGTTGCGAAATTTTATTAACCTGTTCCATTAAAAGGGCACAACTGACCCCATTAGGCTCAACAGTTCTCCGCTGGCAGGCATCTTTGGCACTCACTCACTAAACCCACTTATAAGTTTTGTGTTTGGTAATAAAAAAGTTTGCAGCGCACTGCAAAGAAAATACAAAAATAAAATAATAATCATAATGGAAGATATGAAAATGAAACCGAAGCAAACAGATACTCGTCGAAAACATAAACTTTTTCATCAGCGCATTTTTTTTATTATGCATTTTAATAGTATTTTTTTTGTTCATTTCATATTTTCAGCTATAATGACCCCAACATTATTGGGCCGTAAAACAAAATGAACACTCGACCGTGCAAATACTCAGGGGTCCGCAAAAAGCATTGAATAACGCAACAAAAATGGGCTAAGAATGTGAAAGAATTGCATTATCTTGTTTGTTCCCCCACCCCGCCGCTGTCTCAACGTCACTATCACCACTTTAGTGAATTGATTTGCTAAGTTCGGCACACGACAGACAGACGAACGGGCAGCACTACGTTGCTTACTGTGCGGCAAGCGTAACCCTCAACTAACTGTAAAGCAGCTACGTCTTTCACATCACAGCCCAGCTCATTCGAACCTCCACCTTTTCGTGCTGTCATATTTTGCAACTGTCATCTTTATTTCATTTTTTCATGCGCTGTCACACGCACACTTACACACATACATACATATAAATGAATGAAATGCTTGTGTTTTTTCCGTTCTCCAAATTTTGACTCAATTTAATAAAGCATGATGAGGGTTATTACCCTCAACTGCAACACATCAGAGCGTTTGTGTGTGTGTATGTCAGCTCTTTGCTTGCTGTTTGCATTTCCGAAAATAAATTATTAAAAAGTTATGTTTTTCTCCACTCATTCCACCAAAAATTAAATTCTTATTTCATTATCCGTATCAGCCGTTGGAACTTTTTTCGATTTCTCAGTGAAATTGTCAGCGAAAGCTTTTGCCTATTCATGCGCTCGTGAAGCGTGTATTCTCAGAATTTTTTCTGTAATCTCTGCGGAATTAAATTGATTTATATTTTTATTAAACGTACTGTGTTTTCTGAGAACAGAGCAACGCAGATTTATCAAATCAAACGACATGAGATTTCAGAATATTTAAAGATAAACGCAACGATTTGTTTGGCGAGTCTTCCTAAAGAATTCGAAAATAAAATTAATATTATTCTTACCTTAATTTTGCTTCATTTTTTATATTTATCAATAGACTTTAAAAGTACTTTAATGACATTATACGGCAAAATCGACTTTTTTTCTTGGTATTATACCAAACTAAATTTTTCCAGTAAATTGAGTCAAAAGTAAAAAAATTGTATTTCCGATTTTCGAAGTTAGCCTCAAAAATCGAAATATTTGGATGTGCAGCTCGAAAAAAGAATTATTATTAATTCCTAAATAATTCAAAATAAAGATAAAATCTAAATTTTTGTCTCAATTCAATGGTATACACAACATTTTCGTTAAGCTTATATATTATGTCTCAAATATCTGGATATTGCGTTCAACAGTTATAGTCGTGTAAACATGAAGTTCACTAACGCCGAAATTCTCGCTATTTTAAAGTTTTTCTTCTTTAAAGTCAAATCCACTAGAGAAACGTTCCGTGAGATTAATGGTGTTTTGGGGGATGGTACTATATCACTTTGAACTGCGGAGGAATGGTTTGGACGATTCAGCGCGGGTGAAAACGACACCATGGATAAGCCAGCCGGCGGAAGACCTGTGAAGACGAATACCGGTCAATTAATGGAAAAATGGCTGGATACACAAAAAAGTTTGATGTTTGGGTGCCGCATTATTTGACGCAAAAAAACCTTCTGGACTGAATCAACGCCCGCGATATGCTGCTGAAACAGAACGAATTCGACCCATTTTTGAAGTGGATGGTGACTGGCGACGAAAAATGGATCACATACGACAATATCAAGCGAAAACGGTCGTGGTCGAAGACTGGTGAATCGTCCCAAAAGGTGGTCAAACCGGGATTGACGGCCGGGAAGGTTTTGCTGTGTTTTTGATGGGATTGGAAGGGAATCATCCACTATGAGATGCTCCGATATGGCCAGACGCTTACAGGCCAACAGGAAGGGTGTAGTGTCCAACCAGGACAATGCCAGACCACACGTTTCGTTGATGAGTCGTCAGAAGCTACGGGGGCTCGGATGGGAGATTTTATCGCCACCACCGCCCTTGGTGGTGTAAAGTTGAACTCAAAAGAGGCTTGTGAAAAGTGGCTGTCCGAGTTCTTCGCAATTGAGGAGGGGGCGTTATGAAATTGCTATTTAGATGGAAACAGATTATCGAACGAAACGACGCATATTTGAACTAAATCCGATTACTGTAACACTTTTTATAAAGCATTGAATAAAGAGCAAAAAATCGGAAGGGAAATATTTAAAATGATCTAACATAGCAATAATACTAGGAAAATTTTAGATAGTAGGATATGAAGTAAACTTCACACCCGTGTATAGAAGTGACGACACGTTTTGTAAGGTAATGTCAAGATTCCATGTATGTTTATAACTCGAGAACAATACGCCCGCTGGGGAACGCCCTCTGTCAAATATTAAACAATATTGCAAGTATCATATTATCACTTTAAATATATTTTTTTTTTTAATAAATGGAAACAGTCACTAATGCATATCATGTATCAAATACTAATAACTGCCAGACTAATTCCATATACAGCAAACACGAAATCTAAGTAAGCCAATTTGTAGCAATTTTCAGGAAATAACACCAGCTCTAATGAATTAAGCAAGGAATGAAATTAGCAGAAAGTTCTGTGACATATTCGTATTTAAGATCCCCAAGTCTCGTTAATACCTTCGCCTGATTGTTTTATATATTTTTAAAGCTTTTTGTATGTTTGTATTTGTGTGAATGTGTACACTAACGTGCAATTTCGCATACAAGAAAGCGACGACAAAAGCAACAAAGCAAACTTAACTAACTGTAAAAAATTTTATTGTGATTTCATTTTTCTCCCTCCAAAAAATTGCATACACCCATTTGAGTCGTTGCACGCATCGCATATAACGGTTAAACACACACACACATATTTGCGATAGTGTCTTCGCTTTGGCTTAAGTTAGTTTGCTAAAGGAAAATATCCGGTGAATGCGAAATATTAAGCCAAAATGCACGCGAACAGCTGCTGGCGACAAAAAGCGAAGGTTTGTTGTTACTTCATTTCTTCTTTTTTTATAATTTTGAAGCATTGAGCTGTGAAAATTGCCAGATATTTCAGTGTTGCGGGTTCACCAAACGCAATTCGCACAATTTCGAAATCAGCGAATAACGGCAGGTTAAAAAGAAATGCGCTTCCTTCGGCGATGACAATGAAGACTTTCGCACTGCAACCCTAAAGGGGGAGGGGCGGAGGAGCATAAATGCAATTGTGTTCAATTACACATACAAGCACTCACGTGTAGACTATATGTGTGTATGGAATAGTTGCATACATAAGTCAATTATATATGATGGGGAAATTGTGTGCGTGTGTTTGTGTTTTTGTTGCAAGGAATGCACGCAACAAGAATAGAAATTTCTAATTTAATTTCTTTCGCATGATATCCTTCAACGCAGCTGTCAAAAATTGTACTCACGCCATACGAGTTCGATTGAATATAAAAAAGTTCATTTTCGATGAGTTAAAATGAATTTTGTTTAATATTTATATTAGTCAACCCAAAAGCCGAAATCCAATTTAACGATAGGACAAGGTTTAAATATTTCTTAGAATTAAAGAAAATTGTCTTATAAATATGGTACTAGAATTCGAATTTCGAAGACTAACACAACTTCGAAATTTGTGAAATTACTTTTTTACTTATGACTCAATTTCTCAGAACAATACCCAGAACAAAAATAGTCAATGTCGCAATATAAGGTTAGACTGTTTATAAATATATAGAAACACATGGCGTATACGTAACATTCCAGTCACACTGCCGCCGTTCACAACTGAACGGCTTGAGTGCATTAAGCATGTAAGGTGGTTGTAGACTTGGCAGCGTGAATCTCTATTCGTTTATATACTTGTAATTAGAAAATCAAAATATACACATTTTCAGTAATATGGCATGTTCGAAAGCGACCAAAAAACCAAATATGTCTATATTCTATCAAAACCTACTATATAATAACATAGTTAAGCTCTACAATCAACTGCTCTTCCCCTAGCGCATATACGTGAACCTCAGGAAAAAGGAGAAAAGATGGCATTTAAATGAAAATTCCTGCACGTTGCCACGTGATACGAATATTAAGGTAATCGTGTGCTTTTGTAATATTCGTAATTAAAGAAGGATGTGTGTTTGGGTACATACATAAATATTTTTCATATTGTGAAAATAAACCTACATAAGTAAGTAAGACAACACATTCTATTATGAGACGAAGAATTAAGGCAATAATACAAAATATAATATAGAAGCTCCAAATTATCAAACCAATTTTTTCCAGTCGATTTGTATTCCAGGAATTGCATAATTGCTTTGGGATTGTACTTGAAAATGTGCGATCAAAATTGAGTTCATTCCATTATACTAAATATATTGTTGATAATTTTTATTTTAATTAAAACAAAGATTTATATAATTATGATTTGATTATTCCCTTGCAGAAAGATTTAAAAGATGTCCTATTATTCTACTTATTTAAATATTTAGACTTCGAATTGTTTATTGTTAGTTTATGGGTACTAAATTTTTTTCCTCTCGCTGAAATGTAGGCAACGATTTAATACATGAATAGTATATGTACGTTATTGTTGTTGTTGTAGTGGCAGATAACATTCCTTTCAAAAATTTTCGCTGTGGCATTCACAGCAATCGAGATTGCATAATATACAGGGACGCTCCGGCTATGTAGACCCGACTTTCGTGGGCAAGTTCACACAGCGTTGCTTGTTCTTCTTCTTGAATGGCGTAGACGCGATTATAGCCGAATCCACAACAGCGCGCCACGCATCTCTCCTTTTGGCAGTTTGGCGCCAATTGGTAATACCAAGGTCCTTCTCCACCTTGTCCTTCCATCGGAGTGGAGGTCTCCCTCTTCCTCAGCTTCCACCAGAGGGTACTGCATCGAAAACTTTCAGAGCTGGGGCACTTTCGTCCATTCGAACAACATGACCTAGCCAGCGTAGCCGCTGTCTTTTTATTCGCTGGACTATATCTACATATGTCGTCGAACAACACATACAGCTCATCATTCCATCTTCTGCGGTATTCGCCGTTGCCAATGTTTAAGCGACCATAAATCTTCCGCAAAACTTTCTCTCGAAAACTCGCCGTCTCATCGGATGTTGACATCGTCCACGCTTCTGCACCATAAAGTAGGACGGGAATGATAAGGGACTTATAGAATTTAGTCTGTGTTCGTCGAGTAAGGACTTTACTTTTCAATTGCCTACTCAGTCCATAGTAGCACCTGTTGACAAGAGTGATTCTGCGTTGGATTTCAAGGCTGACATTATTATCGGTGTTGATGCTGGTGCCCAGGTATACGAAATCATCTACAACTTCGAAGTTATGACTGTCAACAGTGGCATGGGAGCCAAGACGCGAATGCGCTGACTGTTTGTTTGATGACAGGAGATATTTCGTCTTGTCTTCGTACACCACCAAACCCATTCGCTTCGCTTCCTTATCCAGGCGGCAAAAAGCAGAACTAACGGCGCGGGTGTTGTTTCCAATGATATCGATATCATCGGCGTACGCCAGTAGCTGTACACTCTTAGAAAAAATTGTACCTTCTTTGTTTAGCTCTGCGGCTCGAACTATTTTTTCCAGCATCAGGTTAAAGAAGTCACACGATAGCGAGTCACCTTGTCTGAAACCTCGTTTGGTATCGAACGGCTCGGAGAGGTCCTTCCCGATCCTGATGGAGCTTTTGGTGTTGCTCAACGTCAGCGTACACAGCCGTATTAGTTTTGAGGGGATACCAAATTCAGACATTGCGACATAAAGGCAGCTCCTTTTCGTGCTATCGAATGCAGCTTCAAAGTCGCCAAATAGATGGTGTGTGTCGATCCTCTTTTCACGGGTGATCTCCAAGATTTGGCGCATGGTGAATATCTGGTCAGTTGTTGATTTTCCAGGTCTAAAGCCACACTGATAAGGAATTCTTGGCCAAACAAAATACTGTTACGATAAATCTGCCTCCTTATTCACCAGATAGGACTTCGTGTGATTTTTTCTTATTTCCAAGAACCAAGAGAACCTTGAAGGGCCGTCGTTCTACAAGCATACGGGAAATGCTGAAAGAGCCAAAAACTATCCCAAGAATTGAGTTTGAGAAGTGTTTCGACAATTGAAAGAAGCGTTTACATAATACATAGTATACAATGTGGACTATTTTAAAGGCGAACACATTAAAGTTGATTAATGAATATATTTTTTTTTTTTTTTTCAAAAAAAAAAAGGAAAATTCGGATATTTTTTAACACACCTCGTAAAATAACCCACAATCCTTCCGTATTTTTTGTTTCACTTAATTAAATTGGACAATTAAATTAAATTAATAATCTCGAAATCAGTATTTCCTTATTTAAATATGTAGTAAATTTGATACTCTTACCGTTAACCACCATCAGCACATCTTTCCAGAGCTCATCATTAAGCGCACAAAACAGCGAACCACCATTAAATTAAAGTGAAAGTGTGCAACCATCTTTTATTAACATAACTGCAGACACTAACACACATCCCCATCTACTATAGAGAATTTTTTTCCAACCACCTTCTTTCGGCCAAACCAAACCGCTTGCTTTGAATGCGTGGCAAACACGCACCCAAACACACAGATACACCTGAGCGGGCGGTTCATTTATTTGCCTTTTTAAATGATTCCACTTAAAAATAATAAAAATAAAATAAAATTGGTCATAAAAATAAAAACAGCAACATGGAATCCGCAATTCCGGCGCCAAGCGTGTGCGCCGGCACTCACCGCAAAACGCTTTATTCGACTTTTAGAACTATGCGCCAAGCGTACGAGTGGCCAGTGGCCGGCGCGCGGCAGGCTCTATAACAGCAGTGGCCGCAACTTATGGACGAGTATGGTATGTGCACACGTATAATAACCGACCGCTGGCAATAACATAAATTCTGCTTCTAAAAACCATACAAAAATTTAGCAAAGTGCAAGCTAACTTATTCACGTACGAGCCGAAAATGTGGAAAAAAATATGTGAAACAACAACAACAGCAACGACAAGCAAACTTTTCACTTTTGGTGAACGCATGGGGTCTCAATGGGAGCGTGTCTGTGAACGCGAAACGCCTTTGCACCACCCCTAACGGTAACTGTTGGTGTATTATTTTTATTATTTTGTTGTTATTTTTTTATATTTGTTGTTCACCAGTATGGTGTATGTGGCAACGGAAGGAAGGGGTGTGGCACAAAGCGCAGAAATCAACACCGTTGGTCACCCAAAACATTGACTGGGAATCAACGTGCAGACAACTGAAGTGAGAGCTTTTGCATTTGACGAGTTAAATTTGCTTCGGACTTTCAGCAGCTTTATTAATTCTAAAGCATTTACTCTTGCAACATGTTGCACATAGTTACAAAATTGAAGTTATGTTGAATTAGTATTATACTATGATTCCTATCACGAACATGAGGTCAGGACGAAACTGCCGGAGAAGAGACGCAGCAAGCATTTTAACGGATATGCAGATCGAAGAGGGAAGGGAAATTTAGATGCGGCGTCTTCTGCAAGGAGATTTCCATCGAGCTTAGTTGCAGGATAGTAGATTACTGTAGTATATTTCAAGCAGAGATGTCTACATTTAAGTTAGCGGTAGATGAACTGAACTCCTACAGGGTGGTGAGTATCCACTCTGATAGTTAGATAGAAAACATGGCCCTGAGCTCGCTGAATATATGCCCAATACTAAACAAATAGGGTTTAAGATCGGTGGCGATAGTGTCAAACAATTTCATCGACTCAGATTCGTTTCTATGACGGATGAAAGCGGAACCGCTGAAAACTGCAGAACGGATGGGCTCTGAAGAAGGGAGTCCTATTTCACCAGGCTGTGATCGAGCTGTGGCTTTGTTGTCGATTACACTTGCTCTTAAAAGGTTCATCTTGCCGCAATAGCAGGAGAACTCAATGCGGAATAAGCATACATGGGATGGAATGAGCAATCCTGCATGTCACGAACTGTCATATCTGTAAGAAGGAAGGCGATATGAAAACATAAAGTATTTTCCTCCTCAATTACCTAGTATAACCAAGCGAATTTGGAATGGACATTAGTCGCGTAGTAAAATTTGTGATATATAGGGGTTTTCTTTGAGATCCATATTTAAATCTTTTTTTGCAACCCCAAGCGGGAGATCTTTCAATCGAACCAAACTATAGCGAACCCCTGTGATGGGGCCAAGAAGGTTTTTGTAATCCAGTCTCATATATCAAAAAAAGAAAGATTATAACCAAAGGTGACTCATATTGACCAAATCAAAGACTTTTGATGACCTTGAGATGAGACCTCAGTGTTGAGATGATTTGAGACCGACTTTGCAAAGCACCTCGCATTTCAGTGATATTTTCAGTAGAACGCGAGGGAACTTGTTTTCACAATTTAATATACCAAATGTGAACAATCTCATTACTAAAGTTTTGAAGTTGGCAATCTTTTTACTTCGATTATTCTTGGAAAAAAGTCGAAATTATAGATTACCACCCATAACTCTGCGTGTTCCAAATTAAACTCTAACTGAATATTTCTTCACTTACATATTCACTGTTTTTCAACGATTGCTTTTAATTGTGGTATTTAAACTTATTTATTATTAATCAGTTTAAACAGCACACTACGTGTGTATTTAAGTTGAAGTCAATTTCGTGAATATCTCCTTCCACCACCACTCACATCCAATTTAAAATAAATTATGCAAACCACCTCCGAATTTAAATGCTTCCAATGCAGACATCAAATTACAAATCAGTACGTCCCAGCGGATTTCTCCAACATTACGACGCCACCTTTTATACTGCAGCTCCCTATCGATTTAATTTTAACATCGAAATCAATTCACTGTTGCAGTGAATAATAATAATAAAAGTGGCGAGCGAGCGAGCGATATTCACGCGCAGATTCCGACAATCAAACGGGGCCGCGGATGAGGCTGAGGCCCGGGCTGTGGCGGAGTGGCAACGCCAATACATTAGGCTAATTCAAGTCATAAATTGCACGTGGGCAGCTCGGCTCGGCTCGGCACTATGCGCGTTTATGGAAAAATAGAAATTTCGCACTCAACCCGCAATGCCCGTGGGAGTCCTTTGCGTGCTGCCGTTACGCCTCAACGGAGCTGACCAAAGTGAATGCACACACCCATACACACATACCTCCATCGACGCCACAAATTGAAAACCGGATAAAACTTAAAATTCAATTTGTATTGATGGAGCGCGCCAGAAGGTAGTCGGGTGGATGAGGCGTGCGAAATGTTGGTGAAAAATTTTCATTTAACTAAAGCACCTGCACAACACCGCGGCTCCGGCAACGAGCCGAGGCTCTGGCGTACGGTGAAAAGGCTGAACTATGCGAAGGCATTAAAAAAAGGTAACAAGTACCGTTAGGATTTCACTCGGCATTTACACCAATCGCCGGGCAAAGCAACAAAGTGCTTTTATAACGCGGCAATTTTAAAAATTGATAGAAATTGTAACAAAAATTGAGTGGATACAGCAACAGCTACTTTGTAGACACACCAACCAATACAACGAGGAATATTTAAAGAAGTTAGTGGAGAGCAGCGAGCAGCGGCAGGTCATCGTTTAGGTTAGTAGTCGGCCAGGCATTCACTGGAAATAGAGTTGAAGTTTGCAATCTCAGCAACACCTGCAGTGCGCGGAGTCGAGCGGAAAGTCGACAAACGCCGCCTAATATCGGACAGCCGCAATGCCAGCAATCCAGTGGTGGACCAACAGACACCACCACTACACAATCAAATCAACTATGCGGTCAGGCAATAGTAGAAAATAGTCTGAGAATTGCACTACGTCTTCATAAATCTTCGACCGTAAATGGAGAACCCTGGCGGGCTGTCGGCAAACATTTCTTATTGGATTGCTTTCTTTTAGGGTACTTGTGGAAAAACTCTGCGAATTATACGAAACAATGTTCACAAGTGTCTCTCGAATTATCTATAGTTTTTTACATTCCTTGATCTCAAAGTCGATCAACAAATACATAGATCAGTGAGAGTTTGATAAAACTTGAGACTATTAGGTAATCCTGAGAAGATTATTTAATGGCTTAAGACCAAGTCAAGTATAAAGTAATGAAACCAAACCGATTTTTTAAATTAATTATAAACCGTATGAGAATTACAAAATAGGTTTACTGAAGGAATGAAATAGAAAGAGTCGCTCAAATGAATACCTGCGAAAGTAGTGGAAGTATGAATAGGTTCGCGTTTCTCAAAAATATATATATATATTTTACATAGGGCTCTTTCTTGAAAACTTTCGGTTGGTATATACATATTTTCACCGAAAAATATTTTTCATCTATTTAAGATATATAGTGAAAGTTACTGATTCTTCATAAGATTTTTTATTAAATTTTTTAAGAATTTAATATTTTAAACCTCTCTTTAAGACAACTGTGGCAGATAAAGTAAAGCCATCGAAATCGAAATGACTTCAGATTATTTAAGAGTATTGAAATGAGAGTCATTCAAATCGATACTATATTTTTCCTCACATCATCGAACGAAATTTCTAGCTGAGTATTATAACTCAAGAACTCACTTCTCCATTGGGAGTATTTAGATTTAAAAAACGTATAAAGTATGCACTGGAAAGAATCAATACACATATATATACATATATAATTCGTAGAAAACGAGTTGATTGCATTTGAAATCTCTTGTATATTTCACATCACTCTTTCTATCACTACCGCTCTCACTAATTTTATTTCCTATTTTTTTATTTTTTTCTTCTGGTTGTTGTTTCCTGAGGTCAGCAGTGATAAAATGACGATTTTTATTACAGCAATAATATAAAAAATATATGTACAGCGCATTTTTTGTATGTAAAACTAGTTACTAGAGCCATTGAAGGGCTTTGACCGCTGTAAATGTGTGTATGTATTTACAATAAGTTAAGCTCCTTTTCGACTGTAGCAGCGGAAATGGGCTTTATATACCTTGTACATGTTGTTCTAAGCCAATAGTAATTTGGTGAAGCGATTTTTATTGGTTTTAAAGGCGTTTAAAATAATTCAACTTTGCTTTAAGAACAGTTTAGTTCAATTACTCGCCTATGTAGCGCCAATAACAGTAAACAGGAAACGTTTTTAAATGGAGTAAATATATATTTTTTCGGAAAATAAAAATTGGTTTAGATAAAAGCAATGGCAAAGTAATAAAACATCACACTTGAAGCTTTAGCGCAGTTTGTTAAAATTGAGCTTGTTCTAGGGATTTCTGCAGTCTGCAGTCGTCTTTTCCTTGTTGTAGGGGTTCTAATTGGTCAACCAAACGGTAAAGATCATTTAGGATCCCACTTATAGAAGCTGATTGGAAGAAGACGAGGTGGGCTCTTTTCGACACTTCATTCTTGGCAGTCCGATATTTACGAGATCAAGAATAAATACCTTTTATTTCATACCATGAAACTTACTAGAATTAGGTCAACTAGCGGGATAGAAATATAACTCCTAATAAGATTTGTGATGGCTTCAAGGCTCTTTGCTGTTATATAAGATCTAACAAAGTATTTAGCAAATGTGATATGGGAACCTTAAGGAGATCACAACAACATCAGTCCAACATTAAAATATGAGAAAAAGTTTCATAAGAAGAAATTATTCAGTTAGTCTGTGGAAACATTTACGTCCGAAAATATTAAATCTTTAAGATAAACATTTCTAGAGAGAGCCAGATACAATGCGCCTGAGAGACTATTCTGAATTCGATATTTTGGAAGAGCTTTATCAATAACCGATGTCTTACTGACATATCTCATGCTCACGGGCTCCTTTCATTGGTTCAAAAAGGATGATTACAAGTAATCGAACCCAAAATGGCCTTAACACTGAACGCGATGGATGACTTAACCGCCATTTGTACTATGAATTGGTCTGGCTCTACTCAGACGATAACACTGCTTTGATGCAATTAAAAAGGCAACGTTTGCCAAATTTGAAGAAATAGTTGAAACAACCTTGTTCAAAAGAAGAATATATGAATTCAACAAAAATACCGTTTCGTCAACTGTTGCGACAACAATGTTCTGCTTGTATTCAAGCGATTTTGTACAATTACGACTCGCTTAAAATTCTTACGTCACGCCTGTATTGATGTGATTGACAAAGGTCCGCATAGCACAATCACCCGCAAGTCCAGCCATCCCAACTCCGACAAAAGGAACCGCACGAAACCGCCACTGCAGTTCCACGGCTACTCGGCTCGTTCTTTTGTTGTGCTAACAATTCAATTAAATATTCGCCTTTGTAGCTTGATAATGCGGATGAGTCACCCAACTCAACAGCAGCAATTCACTCAGGCCTATGCTAAATGTAACGACTTGAGCGACTGGGCGACTTGGATAACTGCAGATTACCGGATGGAAGTCAAAGTCAAAGCAAACGGATTGTGCGGCAGCCGAATGCTATGTAAATAGCTGAATTCATATCTGTTACATATGAGTGTGTTTGTGCAAGGATATTTCTCAAAGAGTAGACAAAGCGTATTGCGACAGCGGCGCATTTTCAGAAAATCCACAACGAAGACAATGAAGATGAATTTATAGCTTTTTAGAAATTTTACACTTGATGGCGTCTAATGCGATTTTGTCATATAATTTCTTCTTAGACGCCGCAGCGCCAGCAGCTCCAACAGCAGCGGAATGGGCGGTGCCGTGGAGGGTAGGAGAAATTCATTCTTGCTTATTTGAATAATCTTGACTGAGCCGAGCGCAAGCATATTTCATAATTTATCTGTAATAAAACACAGCATGCAAACACACACACGTACTCACGTGCCGGCATACGACGAACACAATCAAAGTCATTTAGTGCGCATAGAAATGCAAAATAAATAGGCGTGCAGCTCTGGAGATGAAGATGTAGAAGATGTCTTAAGCCGGTTACAATTGCCAGTCACCAGCGGCAGCAGCAAGCCAGCAGGTCCATTGTATTTCTCATATACACACATACTCATAGGAACATCAAACACGGAAATCAGAGCTTGGACAAGCATGACAAATTCGAATGCCCGTTCATTGGCTTGCATTCGAAGGGAGACCCAGCAGGGAACACGGAGTCATCTTATTTGGGGATTAATGGATTTAGGGCTTATCGCATCAAATTTTCAACATCTTCCATCTTTTTTCCTTGAGTCGCTGAAGAAGATTGGCAGTGAGTGACCTCTTCCAAGCATGGGTCACATGATAGTTACGGGTTTTCTTCTGCTTGAAGCTCTCCATTAACTCTAGTGTTATGCTTCCAGACTACTGCAGTGTCTTTCATGCATTTCTAAAGTCCTTGTGAGCTCGTTAAGTGGCTGACCGACCACCACCACTTGAACGGGTCTGAGACTATTTTAGACCAAAGTAGAACCCAAAAGTTATATTGTCGCTGCTTCAATGCAAAAGGAATTATTGAAATTACAAGAGCCCGATGAAGCTGGAATCCTCATGATCTCCGTCACAGGAATTAACCTAACCTAACCAAGCATCGCAATTTAAATCAAGAAGTTAGAGTGATAATCGAGTACAGGGCTCACATATCTGCAATAAACTCTTATCCAAATTCCTTCCTTTTTGTATTAATGGATCCCACACAAATGGAAGATTCCTTTCCTATCTCTTAACGATTTAAAACCTTATGAGCGTACCTTTGAGACGCGAAACGATTTTAATTTCCCGAAACTACTTCCGATGCTCGTACACAAATTTAGAGTCTGACAAATCCTTTTATTAACAAAGTTGGATTCCTCCATTGGCTATAGAGAGGTATGGTCCATATGCGTTATATTTTTCACCTAAGCTAATTTTTTACAGATAAGTGTAAATGGACAATATACATGTACAAAAGCGCCGCTACCCAGCATTTCTTCAAGTGTCTTACCAGCAACCTGCATGCAGAGTCAGCGTGCGTCGTGACTTGTCTGCAGCCAACAGTGCGCATCCAACTTGTTATATATTATTATTTATTTATGCATCATTACTTGTCCTGCACTTTTATCATATTCCTATTTCCTTGCTGACACCCGAGTAGACAGGTAATAACAAAGTTTGCGGAATTCTGCTTGCCAATAAGCAGCTGGCGTCTACTCTTTACCAATAAATAACTTTAATAGAATTGTTTTTCGTATTGTTTTTTGCAATAAGTAATTTATTATTCTGCTTTCTTCATTTACTTTTCTTTTGTGTAATTTTAGAATAAAATATATATTTTTAAATAAATAAAGGAAATTATGAAAATTTATGGCGTTAACACATAATACGATGTGAACATATGGTATTAGAGGTATGATGCTGTTTCGGAATATTCACTCTGCAATCAGAACTATTTGGAAAGAGCTATTTGGTTGGAAGGACCGAGTGTTCATTGTTGATGTTGTAGCGGTATAAAACATTTCTCTAATAATCGTACGTGAACTGCTGTTGACCTGAGAATCTCTGACACGATTGTTTCATTTATACAACTAAGGCTTAAAAGAAGATAGCTCTATCACATGTCTGGTCGAGAAACTAGAATCTCTCTAGAAACACAAATGGAGAAACAAGTGAGGCGTCAATTAACAGCCATCTTTCTTGAAAAATACACAACGTATTGCGGATGCGGGGACAGAACTTACCAGCGGTATCCTCTTTACATAGTTCTTCAAGATCTTCCAAATATTTAAAGCCCTATCTTCGTTGCTGATTGTTTAATATTCAGGGCTTCCTTCCAACATGTTAAAAATAAAAAGTTCATGTCTTCACTTTCCGATAAAAAAACCTATCACCAGTTGAATTCTTCTAAGACAGGGTTTAAATGATTTGTTAATAAAAAATATGCTCAAAATATGGAATATATATGGAAATAGGAATTTTATTAAAAATTATTTTTAAACTTTAACTTGGAAGAAAATTTTTTTCAAAGTGTTGTTATGTCCATTTTTTTGTAATAATTCGTTTAACTAAAAAGTAAAATATTAAAACAGTTGGCAACCCTCCCCAACATTCTTACTTTAAAAGTGTCTGTAATTTAAATTGAAAAATATGTGGCAACCCACAAATATATTTTTCTACACTCCAAAGAACTTTCGCTTCCAAATTATCCAAACAGTTCTTATTTCTTAATTTATCCTGGAAATATATAAAGATGTATGTGTGTGTGTATATACATATGTTCTCTGTTTATTAAAATTTCAAAGTCGAAGCTTTGTATTTCCAATCTAAACATTTTCCACACACTTCATTTGTTCATTTATACACTTCAGTGTGTGTGCAATCAGTGCTTTGTCCATTCAGGTCAATAGAATTCATTTAGTGCAAAATCTGATTCACTAACCCTTTCAAGCGACGCTTTTGTAACTTTTCATCAGACATAATTGTGCCCGAACATCGGGAATTTCGCATAATCACACATGTCAGAATGCTTTTATTTAATATTTCAATATGCAATTGTTGGCGTCTGGTGGAAATTCAGCATTTCATATTCACATTTTCTTTAAAACTATACATGAATGAGAGTGTAATACATATATTTTCATAACAACAACTACTGACCTTCTTTACATGTAAATATGTATGCATTTGTATATGTAAATGTGAGCCTTTATTTGCCCGCCCGCTTGCTGTACGCTTGTCCGCTAGAGCAGAGCAGCGGGCTATTTGCATTATTTCAGCTTGTTTGCACATCGCCCCTCATAATTAAGTAAATAATAATGGTCGAACAAATTAATCGAGTGTAAAATATGGACAAGGAAATTAATTTCGAAATTTACAATGTTTGGTATTTGCATATGAAAAGTGAATATAAATAATTAAAATTGACATTTTGTGGCATTGAAAGAGCAACCGCTGGACGTCTCTAAAAGTCAGCACAAAAGCCAAGTGCCGGTTAATTGGCCACGGCGCACGACGGCGCGTGAGTGTGTAGTGTGGAGGAGGGGCTGGCTGTGGCCCCATTGAAACAAAAGTTGACCGGTCGACCAGTCCAGTTAATAGTTCTTCGCACAGTTCATTTATTATGTATTACCATAAACAAGAGAGCAGCACACACACACAATGCCGACCCTCATCAAAGAAATTAAGTTATAATGTGTACATATGTTTATGATTGCTGGTGTATTACATGTGCTGATATTTGTGCGCATGAAAGCGGAGGAAACAATTTGTTTGGAGATGTTTTTTTAGTTTTTATTTTACTTTTATAATCTTACAAAATCATTTTACAGAGGTCTTAAGTTCTCAAGGTCTTAGTTGCCGAATACGAGGACCTCAGTACTTATGACGGACTCTCTACCTAAAATGTCGGTAAATCTTTCAGAATTAAACAATCCTAATCTGATCCTGACCCCGCAAAACTTAGACAAACCTGGTCACATGTAACCTCGGAAAATATAAACAAGCCCAAAAAACCCCTCAAAATGATAACAAATCTAATACTCGTATCAACTGAACCCACAAATTATAAACAAATCTAACATAAAGGCAAAGAAAGGAACAACTCACGAAACGTATAATTTTGACTTCAAGCCTAATCTTACCTCAGCACTCAAAAACCCGACCTCTGTTGACAACAAAATTATGAACATACCTAACCTAACTGTAAACGATCTGTTAAAAGACATTGACCTCACCAAAGCTCGTCAGATCCGACAACACAATGTAAACGGACATCGACGTTTTGGTTCTGGAGTTTGGTCCACAGTTTTTTTTACATTTTGGTCGAGGTCAATGACCTTTGATACTCCTGGTATGAGGTCAGATAATGTCTGAGAATATTAGATGTTGAAGGAAATCGATGAGGAGAATCGATCCATTAACCCCGAGCAATATACTACACAAATTGATGATCGTTATCGTGGCTGCTTTGCTCATATCTTATTGAGAAGAAATATCTGTTAGCTGAGTCTTTATGGATTAAGTTCCATAAGAACTATTGCGTGTAATTATAAATCCACCCACTCAAAAAGCATGTCATCTACAATGCTTCTATGACGTAGCAATTAAATGAAATTAAGCCATTACACCAACAAATTTTAATTTATCTATCCCAACTAATTTTATTTTTGTCCGTTAAGCTCAGAGGCAACGGGAGCCTTTGTACCGCGACACGTCGTCTGACCTACCTGCTACATCAAAACTACAAAAATGGGTCCGGAAAAAAAATCAGTTCTATTTTCTAATAAATATATGTCTGTATTTATAGAAGTTATAATTTCGAACTCGTTGTATTAAAAATAGAAAATTTGTTGCGTGTGCCAGTGCGTATGATGAATTTTTGAATGTGTCGCGTGTGCGAGCACTTTTCTACATAACCAAAGAAACACACCGGTTGAAGCAAACAAATATGAGATATGTTTATCATTTAGTGATTGTAGTTTGCTTGGAGTGCAACAGTTCGAAGTTTTTGTGGCTGCCAAAAGCTATTGAAATGAGTATAACAACCTTGTTCTCATATGTACTGATATCCTCGTTATATCTAAACAACACACAAGCAGCGAATATCTTAATGATAACCATGGGAGGCACTAAGTCACATAAGATACCATTTTTGGCGCTAGCAAATGGACTTATACCCAGGTTAGTAGGGAGTAATTGGAGAGGAATTAAGTAATGGAAGAGTAATTGAGAGGTAATTGAAGAGTAATTAAATAGTAATTTAAAAGTAATTTAAGATTAATTGCGAAGTAATTGAAAAGGAATCGAAAAGTAATTAATTTAAGTAATGGAAGAATAATTTAAAAGTATTTGATAAGTAATTTAATAGTAATTGGAAAGTAATAGAAGAGTATTTGACCATCACAATGTATTAATAAATATCTGCTTGCTTCTTTTCCACAGAGGACACCAAATTACGTTTGTGAGTGGCTTCAAATCGGACGCAATACACAAAGGCTTAGAAGAGGTGGCACCAGTGCCACTTATCAGCTACATACAAGAATATATGGATTTGGATTTGGTTGGTGCGCGTTATGAGAGAAAACCACCGCTAAATGCATGGTATGCTCTACGCTATCCGGCTGAGGTGAGAAAATGTTTTATTCAAACTTCTTAGAATATATTATTTCATACTCCCATCCACAGGCCTGTCAGAGCTTCCTCAGCGACACTGCAACAATCAACTCACTGCTATCGAAAAAGTTTGATTTGGTCATACTCGACGGCGCTTTTCCCGAATGTGCACTCGGTTTAGTGCATCGGCTTACCATGCCATTCATGTATATCAACACGGTTGGCTTCTATACGGGCAGCTTGTCTCTAGCTGGTAATCCGAATGTGTATGCTCTGACACCACATGTCTTCACCACGTTTACACAGTCCATGGACTTCTTTCAACGCTTACAAAATGTTGTTACACATATTTTGGCTGAACTGTTGCACAAGGTGCGTAGATATTTATACTTTTAGAAACCCCTAGCTACTCCGGAAGTAAAAGGTCGCATTAATCGTCAAAACGCTTTGGTCTAGTAGATTGAGCAGTATGGGACTATGTATACTCCACCTGGACTAGTTTTCTCAAGAAATCAGATCGAGAATACTGAACGAAAAAGATAGTCGAGATCGTTGTTTGAACGCCCCTGCAAAAGAAAATATTATTTTTGATGTAGAAAGTATAAATATATCTCATCTAATAGGACGTCTGGGAGAGACAGGTGTTTGTGTGTTTTATGGTCTCTAATATCAGACAGTCCTTTCTCTGAACTGCATTCTCTACAGCACTTATTATAACAGCATATCTTATTCTCTCCCATCCTCAGTATTGCACCGCACAAATACACGCTCTGCTGCAAACGCACTTAGGCCGTGATGTACCACATCCCTACACACTGGGACGCAACGTTTCATTTATACTACAGAACGGGCATGCCAGTGTGACCTACCCACGTCCCTACTATCCTCATGTTGCCGAAATCGCCTGCATTCATTGCCGCCCAGCCCACGCACTGCCACACGAGCTAGAGCAATTTATGTCGTCAGCGCCAGCAGGTGTCATCTACTGTTCGATGGGCTCATCGGTTCGCGCTGCTAATATGCCCGAAGCCTTTCGCCAAATCTTGATACGCACATTCGCCAAACTCCCGGAGTACCATGTACTGTGGAAGTGGGAGGGCAATGCGACACAAATCAGTGACCTGCCGTCTAATGTGCGACTGAGCGCTTGGTTACCGCAACAAGACATACTCGGCCATCGGCGGCTCAAGGCCTTCATCACACACGGGGGCCTACTGAGCATGTACGAAGCAATTTATCATGCGGTGCCCGTGATAATGTTGCCGGTATTCTGTGATCATGATGTGAATGCAGCCAAAGCAGTCGCCGATGGCTATGCCATACAGTTAACACTCGACGCGCAATTGACTGCCGCGAGGTTGGAGCATGCGGTACACAATATTATACGTAACGGTAAATATAAGCGCGCTGTTAGGTGAGTATTGATTAGGATTTCCCTGTATTCCAGCATATTCAAAGCTTATCTACTCACAGAGCCAGACGCGCGCTGCTACTTGATCAGCCGCTGGCACCGCTAGAGACTGCAATCTACTGGACTGAATACATTCTACGCCATCGGGGCGCACAACACTTGCAGGCACCTGCGCGCAACTTGAAGTAGTCTTCCTCTAACTCTTTTTTAAATATTAGCAATAACTCCATGCCACTCTTCTCTCTCTCCTCCTTCAGCTTCTTCACTTACCACTCACTGGATGTTCTAAGCTTCTTTGCTCTGGGTCTCCTGTTGCTGATTGTTCTCTTCGCTGCTGTGCTGAAGTGCCTGCGTCATCGCGTCTTCGGGGACAAAGCTAAAAGAGA
This sequence comes from Zeugodacus cucurbitae, assembly GCF_028554725.1. NCBI lineage: Eukaryota > Metazoa > Arthropoda > Insecta > Diptera > Tephritidae > Zeugodacus > Zeugodacus cucurbitae. The sequence continues at coordinate 76,111,877 of NC_071667.1, read as the reverse complement.
TTGAGCGCTTTTACACACGGAATGCATGTTTTGCGCACAAAGTGCTAAATTAAAAGTGGTGCACAAAAGCCATTCGCAGGTTCCCCCAATGTAAAGCATTGTAATGATTTGAAAATAGAAATATTCCATAAAGCAGAATTCCCACACGTCTTTTGAAAATGTGTTGCTGGTATTTTTTAATTTGGCGCATTTCACGCAGCAAGCAACGCTCCCCTAACCCCGCAGCGCTTATTTGATATTTGATTGGGCCACCTTACCCACCCACACACCACCTTGGAATGCTTGCTTAGTTCATTTGCTGTCAAGTCAATGCACGCTTCCGAAGTGTATTGGCCGCTGTGCTATCGCAGCACAAAAGGGGCGTGTGTGGGAGGGGTGGGGAGCGCGCGGAGCTTATTGCAATTGTGCGTTCGCTTCCATAATAAATATTACGGGCATGTTGCACATGTCAAAAATGGAAAAAAATGCGGTGCGGAGCGTTGGTGTTAAAATTACATAACTGGAAATTGCTCGAGTGCATTATGTTGTATCATATCAACGAGTGTCGTCGTCGTCGCCGTCTCCTGCTGTTATATACAACTTTCTTTCATTTCCTCACACACTCAGACTCGGCAAATGCTATGATAGGAGTCAGTTAAATTGCTGCATGATTTCATAGAAGGGATGTCCTAAGGTGTACGGAGTTTTTTTAGAAAGAAATACTTCGAAAAGAGAGTGAATATAATATAAATAAGAATAAATACAATATTGAACAGATTCTCCGATTTCACCAAGAGGGTTGGCAGACAACTATGTCGGGAGTACAGAACCCCGGACAGCTAATCTCAACATAGGTTCACCATTGTCAGTTGAATCTCACATTAAAGCAACTGTAGCACCAGAAAATTCAAGAACAGGCGACTCTTTCACCTCTCTCTCGTTCTCTGTCTCTCTCTTTTTTGCTCTCTCTCTCTTTCATACTCTGTGGTTATAATCTATGGATACATTTAAAGAGCATTCTCTCCGTTAGAAGCAATTTCTCTCCTTCTCACTATATATCTCTTTCCTTCAGAAATATGCTCTTCATCTCCTGAGCTCAATGTTTCTTTCTTCCTCTCTCTAAAATTATTACGGATCGTTCCTCATAAACCCTATCTCTTCCTATATATGGTCAACTTGCAAGTATTGAGAGATAAGTATAAGAATAAGGTCACTGATGGATATGGACGAAGTAAATCATAGCAAGACAATCATAGGGTCTGTGATAAGAATTGCTCATACAATCAAAAAAGTATTGATAAACAGTAAAGTTAAGGTTGTGGAACACGTAAGGCCGAGTCGAAGTTAATAAGATGAATGATAAAGATATCTTGACATGAAGCCCATGTTTTAAACTCTAAAAAACATAAAGTCATCATTTCTAACCTAGAATAATTTAGATGTTGGTACTTGGAACTTGGTACTACTCTTGGTATATCTTGGTTTGACTCGATATTTGACCGCGCTCTTATGCGCACATGCGAGTATAAATATTTTCTAAGTATAATATTACCATTAAGAACTCACCTAATGTGTTATCACCCTCTTTATGACTTGTCAAAAAATTGCATCGATGTCATTGTGTGCAATGAAACATAAATGTCACAATGACATTTGCAATTTGATGTGGTTGTTGCTGCCACTTGATTGCGGCTTGTAATGCAATGTGCGGACGCCAGAAGAGCGAAGAGAGAGCTGACGAAAGATGCGAGTTGCAAAACGTTACGTTGCACACCATGGTGTTAGCAAGCGATTGAGTGACAGCCGCAGGATATAACACTCTCTCGCTGTGGTCCGTTGCGCTGTGGCAAGGTTTGTGGCGGGGGATCGCCAAAGCGATTTTTATTACACATAAATAAGTGAGCATCATTCAACAATTCAATCAGTATGACAGCGCAACACGGCAACAACTACTTTCACAACACACATACAATCATACAACACAAAAGCAACAACAACAATTGTGAGCTGATGCTTGCAATGGCTGCTACACCGTTACAATACGTCGACCATATCAAGATGTCATCCACTCGCATCTCATATCCCACGGGCTGGTAGCTGATGCTGGGTGGTATGTAGATGCGTGTGATTTGTGTGCGTATTTTATGCGTTTCAATAAATTCTGCCATAAATCGAGTGTGGCATGTCTTGTGTTATTAGAAGAATCAGCGAACGGTAGTCGGGTGCAGTGAAATGGAAGGTTTAGCTTTCAAGCAACCATATCGATAACACCACCAGCAGCAAAATAACATTGTCATCGCGCAGAGCACATTGAAGTAATACGAACATTGAAATGCATGTATTAGATACTTTCTGTGCGGCGGTGGAAGGACGCGTGCAATTGCTAAGCTCGGTGGCAACGAACTTTGGCCGCTTGGTTACATGAGCTTTGTCGCTGTGCGATTGTGAATTTCTTAAGAGATAGAGAGAACTGAGAGGATAGAAGAATGGTGGGACTGAATGCAATGAATATTATGTTTCTGATGAAATCCCCAATCATCATCCCATAAAAACACTCGAACCCATAATTTAATCAAATTTGATCCTACGTGACTTCTCTAAAGATAAACAAACCTTACTCATGCGTTTCTAATATTACATTAATCTATAAAATATACGTAAACCACACCTCACGCAACCTCATTAATCATAAGCAAACCAGATCTCACGTGACTCCTTAAAATTTTTACAAACCTGACGTCAAATCAGTTTAAAATTTGGAATAAGCTAACTCTACGCAAATCTTCGAACTAAAAAGTGGCACATTCTCACCTGACTTTCTAAATTCTAAACGAATCTGATCTATGCAAAACTGACCCCACCTAACCCCTTAAATTGTAACCAATGTTCAAACCTAATATCATATTAACATCATGTTAGCTCCTAAAACAAACCCCGTATTTTAAATGAACCCATAAAACATAAGCAAGCCTGAATTCATGTGACTCCATATAAACAATTCTGACGTCACGTGATTCAAACTCAACCTGAAGTTACATGACGCTTCATAATATATACAAGCCTGACTCCATAAATTCTAAACGAACACATGACTACTTGACAACTCAAAATTTAACAAAGATGTTCTTACATGACGCTTAGAAACGTAAACAAATCCTTGCCAAAGATCGTTGACTTCAACCAAAATGTAACCAAACCTGGACAAAGGTCATTACCCTCAGCCAATAACACAGGACATTGATCAATGACCTCGACCAACAATGTAAACAAACCCCTGTCAAAGGTCATTGACATGTAAACAATCTCAGGCCAAAGGTTAATGACATCCGTCAAAATTGTAAACAAACCTCTGTCAGAGGTCATTGACCTCAATAAAAATGTAAACAAACCCTGACCAAAAGTCAATGACTTCGACCCAAAATGTAAACAAACCCCTGTCAAAGGTCATTGACCTTAGCCAATATTTAAACAAACTCAGGCCAAAGGTCAATGCCCTCGGTAAAAATTGTAAACAAACCCTTGTCAAAGGTCAATGACCTCAACCAATGGCCCGCGTTTTGGTTGATTTCAATGATATTTGGACAGATTTTTTTGACGAATCACGTCACGAACAAGTTTGCTACATTTTTTCATTTGGCGTATATATTGGTTATTATGTGAAATATCTTAAACAATTTTTGTAGAATATTTGCGCAGTATTTTGGCTAAAATTAATTTGGTCAATGTAATCAATATAGTTACAGTGGGACTTTCATAACTCAAACTTCCTTAACTCGAAGTTCTCCATAACTCAAATTCTTGAATTGGCAATAGAAGTAACATTTCATACAAATTTCCTTCCATAAATCGAACTTCTCGACCAGGACATAATACAAATTTTAAAATTTAATTATCGAGGCAGAATTGTAAAAGAGTCCCTCTATATCGTATGGAGGCGAACAAAAAATATGATATTACACTTATGGATTGCATAAATCATCTAACACAAGGCATGGGATACAGAGGTCAAGAGCCAAAAAATAGCAAACTGCATCAAACAAAATCACAGAATATACATACGTTTTAACGTATGTATGTTCATAAAACTTTATGAGAAGTAAATAAGTAAAACTGTGTATACTCGAAGTCGCTCTAACTCGAAGTTTTTTTGTGGATTATGGTGATTCGGGTTAGAGAAGTTCATTAAACTTTTTTTTTCATTGAAGGATCATATTGTTTTTTTTATATTTATCAGATGGAGTTAATGAATTTTCAGTCAAATACCTGCATAATAAATCTGTAATAATCTGTCATGTTCAATTACAAAGTTCTACGTTTTCGATTCCAATAGGGTTGTCTTAAACCAATTCTACAATAAATTAAATTAAATTTCGGCTTATATTTTCAGCGATATAATCTATGGGTCTCATTAGCTCGTAGAATTCATAAAAAATGTGCAAATATCTACATTATATGGTAAACCTTCTGAAATTCCTACATTTCACGAATTATTGTCGTTTAAATAACTCAACTTGAAAAGAAAGCTTGGAATTTAAGGATTATCCAAAAATGTTTATAATAATATCTTTCGAAATTGAGTATAGTTCCCTTGAGCTTTACTAGAAGACGTCTAGAAATTTATACCCCGAAAAAGCTACGAGATTTTCGGATGATTTGTTTGAGTACTGTTGGTCAGCTGATAACAAATCGGATTTAGTTATGTCAGAACGGTTAAGAGATATTTATTTGTAGATTTACTATATACTGCTAGTGGGTGAATAAATAAACCTTTGGTTGAGTTTAGAATATAAAATTTTATTCCCAAATTTTCACGAACAAAAATTCTTTAGAATCAATCGTGATAATTTTTTTCAGTGTACAGCTTTCGTTTGATCGAATGTATAGGGCAGTTATTATATAATATTACAGAGCTTTTGTAAGCATATTTTTGTGACAATGATTGGTAAAAGCTCAACACAAAGCACACACAATAAGCTTTCAAAAGCGCAGCTTTAAGCGCCGCTAGATCAAACGCTGGACTCTCTCAGTTACTACTAAGCGCACACACAGTTAGGTTTATATGACTACAAGAGTGAATGGCGATCAAAAGCTGCGCGCGCTGTAGTGCTTGTTGCTGTAAAACCTAAGCCAACTAACAGTTGTTGAAAGCGCTGTCGTGCTAACTACACACTTGATTAGCCACAAGGCCTGACTATGTACGCATGGATATAGTATATAGCATAGTGTTGTTAACACGCGCAACGCCAACCGCCAACTTTATTTACAAAACGCACTCAACACACTCTTCGCACACAGAAAAACCAGTTTGGCAATAAAAGCTTCCACTTTCAATTGGAATGAGGTAAGACTGGCGATCTTACAAATCTCAGCGAACACATTTGAGCGAAAAGGCAAGGCGAACGGTTGGGCTTCGCGAAACTGAGCGGTGTACAAATTAATTAATTAAAGAAAATTAAAAGTAAAAAAAAAAATACAACAAAATATTATTTATACAACGAAGCGAGAAAGAAAAAAATAAAAAAAATATTAATTTGCATATTTCGGCGCTAAGTGAAGACACGAACAACGAAAAATAGCAAAAGCAAAATTATAAAAATATAAAAAACAAAAACAAAAATTTAATTGTTATTATGTTTGAAATGAAACTGGAAATTTAAATTAAAAAGTTTATAGATTTTTTTATGAAAATTAAAGACAGCGAGCGACAAGTGAACGAGGCACAGTGTGTGCGAAAAGTAAATAGACTTTTTTTCGAATTTTGTTTTTGCAAAAAATTTCAAAATTTAACAGTGAATTATGCGTGCGAAATCAAAAGCAGCAAATTGTTTAAAAAATTTCGATAATCAAAAATTATTAAAACAAAAAAATTTAAAAATTTAAATTAAAAAAAAAAAGAAGAAGCCAACTGAAGAAGCGACAAAAAGCAGATAAGCAAATCTACTACCAAATCGGCGTTGTTTTGCACGAGAGCCAGTGTGCGTGTGCGGTGTATGTGTGTGTGCATGTGTGCCATTATTACGAACGCCAATCGTAACGCGCCCAAATAAGCTATCACTACAACAACAACAACAATAATGCGATTAACTAGAGCGAGTTGCGCAAGTGATAATTGAGCAACTAAATAAAATAAAATAAAACATAAAAAAACATATAAAAATAAATAAATAAAAATAACAACAAAAACAAAAACAACAAGTGATCGCCATAGCAATGAGCTGAGGAATAAGCAAAAATACAAAGCAACAAATAATCATATTTTGTATTTCGCTATCAGCTAGCAACAACGCGTTGGATTTTTACACACACACACACTGAAGCAAATAAATAAATAATTTTCGAAAATTACATTGCCAAAGCTGAGCTTAAAATCTTTATCAGCGCAGAATATGCGCAACAGCAATCAGAGGAGGAGACACACGAAATATTAAAATTATATTGAAATATTATCAAACAAATTTTTTATTGTTTTTGTAACTCAAAAGTATAATGAAAACGAACTGCCAGCGAGCAAACACTACGCACGCACACTGCCGCCACTGAGATAGCAAGCGAACCAGCCAGCGAGCGCTCGCAGCTTCCAACGCATGCGCCTAGTCACATAAAGCAGCCAAACGCAGATTACGCCTGCCAACAACAACAACGATAAGCATAAATGCACTGTCATTCCGCGAGTAATTAGTGAAAGAAAGAAATATATTGACAACGGTCACATGAAATTCAGCCAACAGTCGCTACCGATTTGGAGCCACCCGCTAGCAGCTGCACTTCGCAGTTCAGCGCTCGTTTAATAGTGGGCGAATGCAAGGTCATTCAGTGCATAGCACTACGATACACAAACTGCCGCGGCTAGTAAGCCAACGACGAAATTGATACCAAAATAACAACAAAAAAAAAAAATATTTTTTTCTCCAAAAGAAACGCGAAAAGACACTGCGAATATGGAAGGCGAGAAAATGTCCACGTTCTATTCGAGTTCAACTAAGGTGAGTCTAGAAGATAAAGTGTTAGTTTTTGAGAGCTGAAATACTCAACTAATGCGCTCATTTGTACTTAGTTAACAGAATTTTTTTATTTTTTTTTATTATATATATAGCATACAACAAATTTCAATTTGTTAACAATTAGATTTAGTAAACACGAGCGTTCAAATTCAGTTCAAAAACAAATTAAAATTCTATATATTTACATATATAGGAAATATTTTTGTATGTGTGCGCTTATGATTTGAATAACAAAACAGATCTTGCGCTAGTGCTGATAACCCCCGCCTGTTAGGTATGCCTATGCCTTATCACTTGTCTGGATGTCAAATGTTGACCTTTCTTCAACAAAAATATGTACATACATATTAACAGTATAGTCAGTCACATGTGTAATGGTTTATGTTTCACATAAGTACATCAAAGGCACTAATAAAATATTTTATAGATTTAGGGAACATGTTGAAATCAGCTGAAGCCGAGTACTTGAATTGCGTCACAACTATTAGGTGGGTCGTGGGTTCAAGTCGTATATGGTTTCATAAATTGAAATTGTCGAAATGTTTTTTAGAGATGTTTAATACCAAGCCTCTCAAATAAATCAAGAAGCCAAGCGGGAATTTATTAATTGAATACACACCATGTTATATATGACAGATATAAGGAAAAACATGAAAATATTGTTCTATACAATTCTGATCCGATCTTACCTAATATTGTGGTCATATTCCTAAAACAAAATCGGATTAGTTGTTACACCATTTATAACTCAATAGAGACTTTTGATGATCTTTATCTTACTTTTTCGGGTTATCTCCGTTCTATAAACATTACTAGACGTTGACACCGGCTAGACACTACCCAAAAAACAAATTGGAGAAGTATGGATTTCTGATCGTTCTCAAATACATTTCACACTATAACCCAAGACTATCATTCTAAAAGCATCTGAGTTAAATTTTCATACTGTCCCATGTGTTTATTGTCAGTAGGTCGTTTTCATGAATTACATTGCAAATATAGATTTCGCAAAGAATATATATTTTAACCAAAATTAATGAAGACTTGGGATAAAGAGAAATTATCGCTAATCAATATTAAGCTCCACTCTACCAATCTACCAATCATTTTCAATTTTGAGATTTTTCATATAGACATATGAGTTCAGTTTTCACTACTAACGGTATTTGAAAGCCCTGTTTTATGATACCAAAGAAAATTAATTTCATTTAATCAGCATATCACAGAAACATATTTCAACAGTCTTTGTGAAATTTTTATTTACAAATTCCGAAAACTCAGCCGTTGTTACCTCATCTCCCATGACGTGTCCAAAAAAAAGCTCTTGCTGTGTTCATCTCAAATGTAAAACTAAAATATTTTCAATTAAAGAAAATTTAATATATTTTGATATTACATGGATAAATCTCGTTATTGAACAATAAAAACTCAAATTTTCAATAACGAGATTTACAGACTTTGACCAAAAAATGCCTTAAAAACATATGGTCCGATTTCGGCGATTTTTAGAATGGGGCTGCCACACTATAAACATAGTATTTGTGCAAAGTTCTGCACCGATATCTTCACTAGTACTTACTTTATATATTGTAAAGTAAACGATTCATATCGTCTTCAAAGTTCTGGTATATAGGAAGTAGGCGTGGTTGTGAAGCGACAACATATCATTAGGATATAAGGAAACTATTACAAACCAAGTTTCATTGAAATCGGTCGAGTAGTTCCTGAGATATGGTTTTTGACCCATAAGTGGGCGACGCCACGCCCATTTTCCATTTTGTAAAAAAATCTGAGTGCAGCTCCCATCTGCCATTTCTTATGTGAAATTTAGTGTTTCTGACGTTTTTCGTTTAGTAATTTTCAACCTAACTCTAGCTTCCCCCACTTCCCCAAAAAAATTACATTCAAATATGCCCCTTCATAGTGCGATCTTTCATACCAAATGTTAGCTTTATTTATGGCTTAGTTATGGCATGTGTTTTCGGTTTTCGCCATTTTGTGGGCGTGGCAGTGATCCGATTTTGCTCATTTTCGAAAGCAACCTTCCTATTGTGCCAAGTTTCATCAAGATATCTTAATTTTTACTCAAGTTACAGCTTGCACAGATAGACCGACGGACAGGCAGACATTCGGATTTGAACTCCACTCTTCACCCTGATCACTTTGGTATATATAACTATATCTAACTCGTTTAGTTTTGGTTGTTACAAACAACCGTTATGAGAATAAAACTATAATATTCTCTTTAGCAGCTTTGTTGCTAGCAACTTAGTTGCTAGAGTATAAAAATCTTTAGTACATTAACTACATTTTATTATTGCAAAATTTGAACAAAATCGCTACATAACTTTTCGAAAATCGTGTCCACCAGAATGGACGGAACTACTAAAGGGTCTATTTCTTAGAATATTACTCGGAACGATTTAAAATTTTTGGATATTATGTTAAACATAAGACACATATATTCTTTTTTTCAAATTTTGGAACCCATGATATGAACATCCTACAGAGTTGTCGGATGAATTTAAATATAAATTGTTTAGAAATAAAAAATATGAGAATTGGAAGCTACTATTAGATTTAGATACATTTAGGCTTTTTATAAGTTTAATTTTTATATGCAAAGGGTTGCCACACTTATATAATTTCCAATTAAGTGATAAAAACACCCTTTACAAGAGCAAAGACTCATAAACAATAGAAAAATATGTTCTACGTACTTTTGAACAAATTGGGTTAGTAAAACTGATTTTTTGAAGAAAAGACTACTACAACGCCATCTTTGAATGAGAATGTTTCCATACAAAAATATATGTACATATGGATCTCTATTGTATACAAAATTATGTCTTATTAAGCGCGCTGTCGTTACAATCGCATTTTAGTGTTCTAATTCAGCAATTACAACTTCAAGCGAATGTATGTACGTATGTATGTGCTGTGTGTGATTCTTGCAATGGCAAAGTTTTTACGCCATAATTTTATGCTGCATTTTATTGAGCAAGGGAGAGTCCACACAGGTGGCTACATACATATGTATATAGAGCACTAGTATTAGAAAGCAAAATGCATGGCATTCATTACGCAGAAAGCAACAACAACAGCAATGAAAAAGAACAGCAATAACAAACAACAAACAGTCAACAGCTAACAGCAATCAGCAACTAAGTAAGCTAGTAAGTGAGTAAGTAAGTGAATCAAAAGTTAGTGAATGCCTCGAATGTAGTGCAACAGCGAAAATTCTGTTAATGACAAAAAAGGTGATTGGTGGAAAATAGAAATTTATTTATTTTTAACCCGGGCGCATAGACACACACATACACACTCAAGCATGCATGTGCAACAACATGATATTTATGCATTTAGTTATTCAAGCTTAGAGATGAGCGTTTTTTTTTTGTTGTTTGCTAGAGTGCTACCGGAATGGTTGAATGACGGCGACTGCGATTGCTTGGCAGTTGGAAAACTATTTTTAATTATTGCCAACTTTCAATCTACTAAATACCACAAAGCAACAGCCGACAAACAAGCAAAGCAACAAAACAAAACAAACAGATAGACAAGTAGCTGTGTGTCGTTATTGTTGTTGTGCGAGCTGCATTGGAGCATAATAATAGCAAGTGCATTAGTAAACGGGCAATAACAACAACAACGCAAGAAAGATTCTAACAATTAGCAAATTCTGCGAAATGACATTTTCACTTTGCTGCCGCTGCTGGCGCTGTTTACTGTTGTTGCTATTGTTGCCAACGCGCTATTAGCAGCTAGCTAGTGTTGGCTGTTAGCTGTGTTTGTGGTGGCGTGTTGTAGCATCGCTGCCGACAGAAAGCGGCTACATTCCTCATCTTCTTATAATGCATTTGCTGTTTTTTGCTCAGCTGAAGCCGCTCAGCGGCGACACTTTGCAGACCTACTTAGACTTATTCTCGTTTCACAAAGTACAAAGGCGACAAAAACTTGAATTGGCCATTTGTGATTGATTTGCCGATGATCATCAGCATGATTTGCTGATTTAGCGCGCCGCACTGCGCACCGCTCCGTTGGCAGCTAGCTGGTAAGTGACAGCTGGAGGCTGTAGCTATTTCTGTAACTAGCTAACGCTCCTCTCCACTCCACTCCACTCCCCTGTCTTCTGTGTTGTTCGGTGTTGGCGCGCAAATGCCTAAACGGTCTGACACTTGGCCGTCAATGTCAGTGCGATCGCATCGTTTGCCGATCTAACTAGCAACTCGTACCTACATTTGCAACAACAATACAACAAACAACAAAGCGGCACATAAAATGCATTCGCTGGACCCTCAGCAACAGTTTTGCTTTTCATTTTGCCATTTTTCCACATCTTATTTATTTATTTTCATTTTATTGCTTGTGTTACTTTTCTAATTCTATGCTGTGCCGTCGCGCCGCTGCTGCTGCTGCTGCTGCTGCTGTCGCCGGCTACAAGCCGCTGGTGTCAACTATGTCGTCCAACCGTGCAGCAACTATGCATGTAGGCAGTCCAGGCTCGCCGCAGCTAAAGGCCTATTGGCCTCCTCTCAGCAGTGTCTCGAAGACGCAGCGTTCAGCGGGCGGCAACCGCGGCGGGCAGCGAGTCTGTATTATGGGGTGAAAATCGCTCATTATGGTGGTAATAAAATAAATACTGTCAGTAATTATGAATGTGTGTGTGTGTGTGTGAACGCAGGCATGTTTTCTGCCATCAATGCGGAGAAATGTTATGGAATGCATGGCAAAAATAACAAAAACCACATGGAAAATCAATGACATAAATACTTAGCTGTTCTTAGGTGGCGACATTAATGTTTGCAAAACAACAACAACAGCAACAACTATTTATTTATAATGTTTTTCACTATTGCAGTTTTAACTGCTTACTTTTACAGTCTTCAAAGCGATCTTCGCATGCGCGTCCACCTATTTAGTATGGCTATAATTTGTGTGTGGTGTACTCATTTTGATTTGATGGAAATTATGTAGCGAGAGAATGTTCTTTAGTTGGAATAAAACATATTTATAATTTTTTAATAATATTCATTTTCACAAAAAGTTTACTTTTTTTGAGGAATTATCTACTACCAAGAACACTCAGTCATTTTTAACTTAGCATCCGGGGTTTCTCATGATCTCTTATGCACTTTTTTCATGCTCTCAAATTTGTACCACAGAACATGGAAATATTTTATCTAATGCCCATACCCTTCATAAAGTATTGCCAACTATTTCTAATAAATTTATCTATGCTATCGATTAAGTCCCATTTTCATTTAAAATTCTTATTTATTTTTCAAGAAAATGTCCTAATCCAAAAATTGTTTCATTATCATCACTGTTTCCATACCTATGAAAGTAATTTGCTCTCTGCGTACTCTGAGAATTTTCACAACACTAATTTGAGAGTATGTGTCAGAACTGTGGCAGTTAGGTCTCAGCAAAATTTATTCACTAATTCACGAGCTGTTCCAAAAATGGGAGAGATTCTATATATCTAAAGTAGGTTAAAACCAAATCTAGATCTTGGTAGACATTCAAGATCCATTGACTTTTATGAATTGACCAATATTTTAACATCAAGTGGCTCTTGCGAGATCTTAAATATAATACGTTGCCGTTCCCAAATAGCCATATACGGCTTTTCAAATTGTTTAGAATTTAATTTTTTCAGATATGATTTCTCTTCTTTTCTTCTACACAGGTCATATATCCACAATTCCAAATATTTTTTATCTATTATAGGAACGATATATAGACGGAGCTCTAAACACTATATGCACTCGGTTTGGCATAAACAAATAAGGCCTTTCCTACTTGGGTTGTTTGGAAATCACAAACTTTCCAAGGAGTCAGAGTGAGTCAGTCACGGAATCCGTTTCTGTATCTAATAAGAAACCATGACTAATACGATAGATTGGAGTAGTATAATTATTGAAGTATGCTGTGCGGCCTCGGAACGATGAGCTGTACGAGTTATACGATGACATTCACATAGTTCAGCGAATAAAAAAACAGCGGCCACGATGGCTATGTCATGTTGTCTCAATGGACGAAAACACTCCAGCTGTAAAAGTGTTCGATGCAGTACCCGCCGGAGGAAGCAAAGGAAGGGGAAGGCCTCCACTCCGTTGGAGGGACCAAGTGGAGTGCGACCTGGTTACACTTGGGATCTCCAACTGGCGCCGAACTGCGAAGGAGAGAGAGAAGTGGCGCAGTTTCGTCGATTCGGCCTATAGTCTATTGTGTCCTCGATAAATAGGACAGAAATTATCAATTTTTAAACAATAGAAGAAGAGTGAGAACTTTCTTGACCCTAGACCACTTTGGTCTTCAATACCCCAACATTTTATTATTTTAGTATAAGTTAGAACTAGAACCCATTCTACAATATAAGCTAGGTTTAACACACTTTCAAATCTTAGACAACCTCAAAATTACCAAAAAATTTTTATTAGAAGTTCAAATGAACCAGAGGTGTAAACTTTTGTTAAAAAATTCATAATTTTTCGTACAATTGACCGAAATTTAATTTTCTACATAAATTCTTATATAAATTTGTATTGCTTTTACGATATAAATTTGGTATAATGTTGTTCATTGTTGTTTCGTTTTTTTTTTATAAAATTTCAAAGATTGCAAATTCATCAAACAACAAAAAAGTGTGACAACATGTAGCATGCAACAATGTAGTAAACTGCAACTGCATTTTGTAGTTCGTGCGACACAATTCTATATACACAGCAACAACAAGCAGACAAACACACATAAGTGCTGCTGAACCTAGCTACAAAAGCTGTCTTGTCTTGATTTTGCCAACGCGAAAGGTCGTCGTCTAATTGAGATTAATATTTTATCAAGTTTCAAGTCACGATTGCGCGTTGCTAACCGCCACACGAGCATAAATCGCTGACATTATTATTACCTTAGGACTGCTTTGTTGCTCTTATTGTTGTTGTTTGTGAGTTAAATGACTGAAGTGCTTTGATTCTAAACTGTTTGCATAATTCCATACAGAATATTTATATAAGGTTCTTATTTATTTTTTGTGACTTTTCCAACGGCACAACCCACGCATGCGCCGCCACGGCAGTGACACTCCAACACCATGTCCGCCGTGCCTTTAAATTAATTAAGCCGCTTGCGGCTACTATGTAAGTTAGCTGCGGCATGCCCGATGCCCGTAGCGTTTCTTGTAATGCGATTATTTCAGATTATTGCCGAAACGTGCCGCACAAAGTTGGCGACACTAATACACACGCGCTGCTGAGCCACAGCATAAAGTTGGCTTTCAAATGATCTTCTGTTGAGCAAATTGAAATTTAATGGCAAGCCATGGGTATTTCAATTTGTCGCTTGACTTTTGGCGCGGACTGTTGCACACCTGCCACAAGAAAACTGCATGGCTACTCGTGCATCCACAAGCAGCAATCGCTGTCAAAGCAATGCGACTACAAATTAATATAATTTTAATTTTTATTTAAATGCAAGCATTCTTTGTTTGCTACCAGCGCGCTGTCACAGCGGCAGCAGTCATAGCCAGCAACAACAAGTGGCCGCCACTACAGCAGCCAAGGCCAACTAGTTGCAAGCCGAGCGCTACCTGATGGCAATCGCCAACTTGTGTGCCGCTCGTGCGATTTGCAACTAATCTAAATGCAAAAATGTGTGTATGGGGTGGTTCGAATGTAATGACTATTTCTTTTAAGAAAATGTAAGTTGGTACAACAAAAAATAAAATAAATTGCAAAAAAATAAAAACAAAATTATTGAAATATATAGAAATCTATTCTAACTAATTAGTTTGAAAAAATTTATTATGAAAATCCCTAGAGCTTGTAAACTGCAAAAATCTGTATACAAAGTATATTTTTTTTAATAATTTCCATGGTTGTTAAAAAAGAAGATTATTATAAACTTAGGATTTAGAAAACATAGCCAGGGTAGGGAAATCGGAATTATAAGGCAAAAATAATTACCGGAAGAGGTTGTGTCAAGCTCTTTTGTCCTTTTTCAGATTACAATTGCTCATGGTCGAACAATTTATAACCATACCAACTGAAAATTGAACCAGGAAGACTTTCGATTCGATCTGAATACTGATGCAGTCCGATTTCGTCCATATTGCTCACAAATAAACTGTGACAAGCGGTCCCTTATTTTTTGCCGTATGTTCCTACGACATTATTCGATACTTTTCCAATCGAACTACTCACTCATATTGAGTAATAGTGAAACCTCATTTAGCGTTTTTAAAGTAAAACTGGTCTAAAATCTGTTCAATGAAGCCTGGTAGCATTTAAGAGAGCGATTATACCACTTTAGTAAGGTAAACGAAGTAAGTCCGCATACTCTCTAATATCGAATTCAACTCTCCAACTTTGTTGTTGCTTTTACATGCAAAATGTTAGATAAGAGATCAGCGCTCAAGAGTAGCGAGCAGAAAAATGGCAAATCGAAGACGCTTGCTCCTTGCTTTTATAGCTATAATATGATTAAAGTAATCCATTTTGGATTCCAGATCTCTTATTAATTATAACTATTTTGACTCAAAATCTACACGAACTGCTGTTAAATTGATCGAGGTTCTGACATCTGTAGTACAGGATGACTTAGAATTAGAAAAGGTAGTGGTACACGTATTCTGAAACCGAATTCAAACCTTTGGACCACCCCGTTTATATTCATTCAGTATTTTTATTGTTTGTTGTAATATTTAAACCATCTAGAGTAAAAAAAATTGTATTATATTACTATAGTAAACACTGAACCACCCTATACATTCAAGTCGTACATATTCTCTGGCCCACTCCATTCTAATATGCAATTCAAATTTTCAATATTGATATATAATTGCATAAATAAACGAGTCTATTTGAATATGTTGATAAAAGCGTTCACCGCTGACACTGAAATGTTAGATTGGTAGAGCGCGTTGCAGGAGCGTTTCAGCATTTGCCAAAGGGAGCGGCGTACGATGCACTCAATGTACTCAGCATTAACAGACTAACTGTTAACTCGACGCGATATATTATAATAAAAGGTTTGGAAATCAATACTAATTGAACACTTCGGGCCGGTTTTATTACTTCACGCCACAATTTCCATTACCAAAGGCATTAAAATGTACAATAAAGTACATAAAAAAGAACAACAAATATTGTAACTTTATACTGGTTCTCTCTGCAATGCCGCGCTGCTTCTACGGTTTCAATTGCTTGTAGCTGTTCAAGGTTGAATTATAAATACAAGCCGAGTCTAATAATTCTTTGTTCAAACGTCAAACGCCAAATGGCAAACGCTGCTAATCGCTCGGCGTTACTTTGGCGCGCCGCGGTCGCTGGGTTGGGCTGGGTCAGTTGCTATTGCGCAGAACGTAGAAAAAACCAATTCCAGAACACAACACACAAAGTAATAAATAAAAGCATTGAAATTATAACAAATTGCTTTTACGTACGTACAACAACTAGCAGCAGCAACAACAACCAAAATAGCACTGGTACCATATAAATATTTATGTAAGCAGAATAAATGCAAAATAATCTTTCATTTATATTTTATGTATGTGGATCACTGACAAACGAACGAACGTTCTGAGCTGTGTTAAGAACGAAAACAAGTTGGCGCTCATACACACCTACACAACTACATGTGTAAATAAACACTTGTGTGTTCTTACTTGACAAAATGGTGTTGGCTTGATTTGTTGTTTTTTATACTATTTTATTTATTTTTTTTTTACCTTTTTTCATATTTATATTTTTTTCATTTTCTGTTCTTTATTATAATTTTTTGTTTTCTTTGTATTTATTTATCTCTTGTCTTTTGTATTGATTTAATATTCGTAGAGATCGCTTGTTAACGCGTACAAACCCATTTATTTGATCGTGCGCAAGCGCTTGATTTTATTATGCTCGTACTTTTATATTTTGTCTTATTTCTATTTTCACTTATTGCTGTTGTGTGTTGTTGTTGTTGCTGGTGGGTGTCTCAACAAACTGGATTTCATAATAGCTATGTTCTGAGTTTACACTTCTAAACCACAATACATATTTTACTTTACGAGCTTAAGTACGTACAGCTGTGCTCCGACAAATAAAGTTGTTACTGAGCTAGATGCATCACAAAAAAATTAAATAATTTAATAATAAAATTGAAAATAGAAATAAAATTTTATACAAAAATCACTTTAATCTCTCTTCTATTGTCTCTTCTATGTCTGGAGTTTTAAAAAGTCGAGTAACATATTCTGGTAAAGTTATAATTGGTTGGTGGTGGATCTCTTCGCTTCTCAAAAAATCTTCAATTTTACACATTTCTAAACCTATTTGGATTTCCACTCATATATTATTAACTCGTATTTCGGATTTCGCATCAATTTTCTTGTAAAATGTTTTTAAGTGCATTATTTTTTAATAAGTGGCAACGCTGTTTAAAAATCAGTTCAATAGTATAACTTCTAAACCCTGTAATAACTCATCTTTCTTACAAATATTGTTGAGGAATGTTTTTTAAATGGCAACACTCCACGGAAAACTATTTTCAATTATAAGCTTCTGTAAACTGTTTGGATTAATATCCACATTCTAATAACTCGTTGGATCAATATTTCTATTTTATTAGCTCGTTTTTGGCTATACCAGTGAACCTATAAAAAATTTGGCAATTTTCGTGAATTTTTTTTTAAAGAAAGTAATCGATCGAATGTTTCGAAAGTTTTTGGACATATAAGGTATATTTTCTGCAATATTTTAACATTTTTTTTTTACAAAAATATTGAAAAATAACGGAGTTATGTGCAGTCTTAAAAGGTACCAAAAAAAAAAAGTTTCCCAACTGCTGACATGATTCCGGCCGAATGAGTAGTTGAAACAATAACATTCAAAAAGAGTATTATAGCTGAGTTATGAAATTTGAAAAATATCAAAAATTGACAAAATGGCGTAGTTCTGAAAAAAATTTCGCTATAGCTGCTTATACCTGCGGGCGGTCGCTCTTTAGAACGCTACCATTCAAAAACTATTCAAGCTACGATCTTACCGATAAAATAAAAAAAAAATATATATTTTGAAAATGTCACACTGGTATAGCCCCGTAAGTACATTTGTTCTTAATAAGTAGCAACACTGCTAAAATATTTTTTTAAATTTAAACCTTCTATCTATTTAGATCTATGTTTCTCTTTCTTTCTTATATATATTTTAGTTTGAAAATTTTTTTAAGTGGCAACTCTCCTCGGAAAAATATTTTCAGTTATAAGAATTTTGTAACTCCTTTGGTTTAATATCCATATTCTAATAACTCATTAGATTAAATATTAGTATATTTGTTTTCCGTATTGATTCTTTCACGTATAAACTTTTTTAAGTGACAAAGCGCCCCACAACTTATTCCCAACTGAACATTTTTACTTTGAAAATTTTGTATTATTATAATTCGTAGATTTTATTATTTATATATACATACATATATATTTTTATACATATTTTGTTGAAGTAAAAAATTAAAAGAAGTGCAACCATCATCAAAAATATGTTAAATTGTCAGCTTTTTTCAACCTTTACAGATGCTTTTAATGCTTTTCTATTTTTAAAAATTTGTTGTTTTAAATTTTGAAACAGTTGGCAACCTACGTATTAAGCAAATAGAGTACATTTTACACAGAATTTAAAAAAAATTACAAAATTGCAATAATTTTATACTCAACATCTCCTTATCCACAAATTTTATATCATTTACATTTTCTATTCCATTCATTCCAGTAATCACCTCAACAATAAGTTTATAACAAACAACTAATTTTCATTTCGAATTCAAACAATTTGCAATTTAAATCGCAACAATTATTTCTTCATAAATTTCTCTATTTGCAAAACTCGGAAAATCCCATAAATAATAAGCGTCATTCAATTTTAATTAGCCGAGTTGCGCTCCCTATTTTCTTCGACTGCATTGTTCGGATTTTTGCTCTCAATTATGGTTGCATTCTTAATATATTCCAGCCTCTCATACCTACACACACACACTCGTGCGAAAAACTGCGATTAGTTGCCTCTGTATAGATGAGCAACTCATCAACACAGATGACTAACTATAGTAATTGATTGCATAAATCTATTGATTCGCTTGCACTCAAGTAAAGGGATTTCCAGCAGAAAAATGAATTCTGCGTTACACAGCACAACAAAGGGAATCCGTAGTATTTTTATCTTATAATCAAGTTAAAAATAGATTTTCCGCTCAGCGGCTTTTTGATAAAAACCGATATCTCATAGTTAAAACGGGAATTTTTTCAATTCAAATACATTTTGGGATTTTGTGGAGTTAAACAGATATTTGTATACACACAAGTTTATATACTTGTATATAAATTTATGTATTTTTCAGTTACATATTTGTTTTCGGTTCCATGTTGCTCATAATTTAGAGGCAGTATTGCATATTGTTTTTGTATTTATGACTTCATTTCCACTATATAAATTATATACTATCTTGTAAATAAAATTGAGTTAATTTTAATCTTTAATCACCCCTATTGCGAGTGTCGACTGTTAGTAGATAATCGACTACTGAGTGATTGTCGACAACAGGTGCTGTTGTAAGTGTATATCAGGCGCTCAACCATCGACTGTGAATGCTTTTCAATCGCTCATTTATAGACAAAATTTTTTCAATCGTTAGAAAATTTTGATATTTGTCGTTCAAGTTACACAATAGCAAAATAATGTATAATCGACTCAATCGCTGGAGTCTTTTCTACTGCCAGTCGACACTCGCAATAGGGAACAATAATTCTGATAATCTTATATTTTTGAAAATAATTTCAAAACTTGTTTTTTCATTTCAATATTATTGAATATGTCATCAATAAGTTATAATTCTTAATTACTATAACTCGAAACCTTGGAAATTTACCGAGAAATATGAAACCTAAAATTTAAGTAGCTTTAATTTGGTACATAATTTGTTTTATCCAATTAAATTAATATTTTTGGTGAAAACTGAATAGTTTCGAAAACAAAAACATTAGAGTTGCCAACTAGTCTGGATATTTATGTTATTAATTAAACTTAGAAAATTTATAAATCATAAAATATTTTTTTTTAGGGTTTCCATACACCGTTTTTTCCAAAATACTAATTTATAGTATATTTTACAATTACTTTCAAAAACATTTATATAACAAAAATTTTAGCTATTAGGATTGCCATAATAAGTTAATTTTAAAAATAAACATTCGAGTGGCCAACTTGTCTAGAAATTGATTTTTTAGGGTTGCCATATCCTTTTTAAATGAAAATTTCAAAACTTAATTTTTCTATTTTTCAAAATGCTTATTTATAGTACATATTATAATAATTTTCCAAAAAAATAATACACCAAAAATTTTAAATATGGATTATGGTTGGAACTATTTGAGCTAAATTAATAAAAATAATGTTATTGCATTTTTTTTTTTCAAAAAATATATATAAAAAAAAGGTTTTAAGGCTTTAATTGTGAAAGATTGCCACATATTTATTAGTAATATTTCATTACATTTTTTTTTTGGTAAACGGATTTTTCATTATTTAATTATTTTATTTAAATATTTATATTAAATTTGAGATATTTTCGTATAAAATATAACATTTCATTAGATTTATGTGCTATAAATAATTTTTTCTCAAAAAGGGTTGCTAACAGTTTCAAATATAAACTAATTTTATAAATTTAAATCATCAAGCAGACAAACCATCTATATTTACTCATTAATAAAGGTTTTTCTATACTTTTATAATTTTTTTTTATTTTTTAATTGGTCATAAAATTTTGTTTAGATTTTATGTACACAAATAAATACCTATGTGCTCGTAATCACCAATTATTTCTCGAATAAAGTTACCAACAACATTTTTAATACATTTAACTTAATAAAGCGCATACCAAAAACAAAGCCAACAACAACAACACTTGCACACAAACCAACATATAATGGTAGCCAGCGCTGATTTTATGCGCTGATAGGGACAGATACTTAAATGCGAGTACTTAACTTGCGTCAGTTTATGATTGAGCATAAAGTTTTGCATACAAAATGAGTGCAATGCGCTACAAAATAATGAACGCTGCAAAAAAAAGTGGCATAAAAGCGCGCGTTGTCACAGCCAGGCAAACGCCTACAGAATTAGAAGCGAACGCAAGCCAGTGTTTGCGAATATACAAAAATCCAAAAACAAGCAAGAGAAGGAGCAGAAGCAGCATAGAGGCATTCAGCGCTTAGAACGCATTCAAATGCGCAGCAAGCGGTCGTGTGGCCGAGCGCACGGCGACTGGCACTGTCAACACGCATGCGCACGTGACGGCCGGAGCTGCGCTGCACTGGGCTGTCAATAGACGCGACGAGAAAGGCACAACCCTTCACCAGGCAGCCGGGCAATGCCTGCTGGTACTTAAGGCAAATACTTATGTTTGCTTGCTATCAGCCACTGCCCAGGCATATCTCTGTCCGAGTATGAAATGGTGTGTTTTCCTGCGGCCGGTGACGTGCACATAAATTACTTGGACATTTGTGAGCTGTTTGTTCTTTATTTTATTACTATGTATAAAGACTTTTTTTGCTTTACTACTGCTTACCATTTACCCCGCGGCCTTCGCTTAGGGCTAAGCAAGCTAGTTGGTGCTATTGTTATTGTTGTTGTTGTTGTTGTTTTTCTTTTAAGACACTATGCGTGGCTTTGCGTTTGTTGTGCAATGCTTTGCGCATATTTCATTTGAAATTGCCACTATCAAAGGCGTAGCGATGATTCACGTGCGAAGGAGCCAAAGACACCACTCGTCATCCAAAGACCTTCAGAAAACAACAAACAAAAACCACACGCTTAAAGGCAAAATAGAAAACTGGCATTAAATGGCAAAAAGAAAAACAATAGCACAACGCAACGCTCAAGAATGTGCATAATAATTTTTTCCACTATCTCAGGTCTTCATATATGTATATTTCCAACTTCAACTAACAAAATGTATTAAAATCACGCAGTTTTTCTGCTTTTTCGCCATTTTCAATTACTAAGTATGCTATTTGTCAGTCTGGTTTCTGCGGCCGCAAATGACCATCGAGCGCGCTGTTGGAATTAATGAATTTCAAATTAAAATCGTATATTTCAATTTCAACCAAAATCAATGAAATTAGCGCAGAGTTGAGCGAAGCGCAAACGAAAGACTTAAGCAGCGAACTTGTTTGGCTTTGACTGGGTGAGTGAGTGTGTGTGGTGGTTGGCTGACGTTGTACTATGTGTTTTGAAAGGGGAATGTAAAAGGAATTTATGTGCTGATTATATGATTTATGAAAAGCGTAAACATATTTTGGTGTTGGGTAAAGTGGGCGTGGTCTTTTAACTCAGCAAACAAATAAACACTAAAAAGCTGTCAGAACGAATATATTTTTCTTAAGCCAATAATACTACTTCTTAAGATATTTATTGCGAATCAGTTACGGGAAATTAAAAAAAAATAACATAAACTCAAATTTGAAATATTTCAGGGTCTATAATCCAAAAATTAGTGTGAAAGAAAAATTACGATCGATTTAAAAATACATCATATCTAAAGCAGCTAGTAAATATAAAATATTTTTTAAGATAAAAAAATCACTTCTGCTTTTGAGTTGAAACCCTTAACTAACCATATAAAAAAA
This sequence comes from Zeugodacus cucurbitae, assembly GCF_028554725.1. Taxonomy (NCBI): domain Eukaryota; kingdom Metazoa; phylum Arthropoda; class Insecta; order Diptera; family Tephritidae; genus Zeugodacus; species Zeugodacus cucurbitae. The sequence goes on along the minus strand of NC_071667.1, from coordinate 76,089,233 downwards.
TTGTTAAAAATAATCAGCACCCTGTATTAGTTTTATTCTAATATCAACACCAATTACATTGAAATCACATTATTATAAAAATGAACTAAATATATTCAACTTTTATTGTTTAAATTCTAATATACTAAAAAATATATATAAATTATATAATTCATAAATAATTAAAGTAGTTCTTTAAATTGTTTAAATTTAAATAATTTTTCCATAGAAATAGTTTTAGGCAGCACCTAATGGAGTCAATTAGCAAACTTACTTACTAATTTACATAATTAAACCATTCACTAATTCAATCGACTAAATATTTACAATAGCTGCTAGTAATTTTCTAATTTACTTCATTAAGAGATGCCTACAATAAAGGCTGAAGACTCATAGGCCTACGAATTAAATTCAATTCCTCATCAACTCAATTAAAAAATTGTATCAAATAACTATAGACGTAGAACACTTGGTAATTAAGTAAATTAAACTTTTTTCTAAATTAAAAATCTATATCCACAAAGCAACATTGATATAGACGACTTTCTTCCAGACTCAATTCAAACGGCATGTGAAGCTATTTAAAACAATTACAAATCATTCAATAATTGACTCAGTTAAAATGCTCTAAAGTAGATTGGCAGACTATTTGCGTACTCAATTAAGCCATTCACTAAATTAAACTAGAAGCCTACAAAAATACTTATAATTCATTTACTAATCGACTACATTAAAAGGCTTCAAGAGATTTACTTACTACTTGACTTAGTTAAAGGGCTGAAATAAAGGGCTGTGAAACGTCTATAATTACATCGATGGATCATTTGCTTATTTCCCTACTGACAAAATAATATAAAGTATCAGAAACCTACATATATACTTTTAATGCATTTCCTAATCGAATATATTAAGCGGCTGTGAGAAAAAGCTATAAGGCAATAGCATATTGACTAAACTAAGGAGTTTTTAAAACATCTTCAATCAAGGAATTGACTAAACCTTAGAGCCTTTTAGAATATCTACAAGTATATGTATGTATAATATATTTATGGATCACTGATCTAATGACGTAATTAAATCGTTCATTAATTGACTCTATTAAAAAAAAGTGTGACACGCCTATAAGTATATTGATAGTTTATCAATGCTTATTTGTTATTTGCTCCATTCAGCCATTGAATAAATTAAATTAGATGCCTACAAATATACTTAACACTTGTTAATGAACTCAATTAAAGACTCAGTTTCAGTGGTAAGCCTACACTACACTAAAAATCTGTTTACAATACTACAAAGACTAAATATAGATGGCTTTTTGTATCAACTATTCGTAAACACTTGCTTCCTCAATCAATTAAATAACAATATAAAACAACCATTAAGCTTCAATGTCATACCACTTGTAGCAAGCATAAATTAATTTACAATGTTTACATTTTCTATCGCTACCCATTTGACGTAGCTAAAACTATGCTTTTAACATACCTCCCGCCTTGTCCTGTTTGCGCCATATTGCGCACTAAATTAGATCACTATGGAAATTCCACAGAACTTCCTGCTTTGCCATTACGCTGGCGACGAACAAACGCTGCGATTGTTATTGGTGTGAAACAGAAAAACCGAAGAACGCTGCACGTTTTCCAAGCGTTCACACAACGGGACAGGGCAAAGTAACACTTTATATTTCGTGTTCTAAATCTCTGCTGCTAGTCTAAAGCAAAGTTAACGTAACGAATTGAGGCAAGCGACAATTGTGGCTGGCAATCAAGTTATAAACAGTTGTGAGCTTTAACTCAACCATTATGTAAATAGGCAAACAGCAAATCATTGGTGATTGTTGTTTTGCAATTTCTATATTTCTCTACTGTCATTCTGCTACGGCCGCTGCTGGTGCTTTTGCGCCTCGACACCTGTCAATGTTGCAGCTAATAAATTCTCAATTCGCAACTCGAAAACGTCATAAATCGAATAGGAATTTTTTTCTTAAGCGATCGCACACAATACCTCTCATTGTGTACAATATTTATGCGACGACTGACAGGCGCAAACGCACAGGCGGACGAACGGACGGACGAACGAACGAATGAAGCGGGACTGTAAGTCTCTGCTGCTGCTGCTGAGACGGTCGTGTCGCAAAGTTATTTTTAGAAATTCAAATCAATTAATTTTCCCGCACAATTGACACATACTGCCACTATTGGTTGTTGTAGTAACACATTTTGTTGTTGTTGTTGTTGGTATTTGTTTAACAACACGAATGTGTTGGCAAAAAACAACAACGTATGGCCACAGTTCACGGCATAACCAACCAACTTATCTGCCCACAATCATTACTCCAATTACCAGCTGCCAGCAGTCAGCAGCCAACAGCGTCTGACGTGTTGTTGTAAAATCCCAGCGCTTACATTTTCCAGCGTTTGGGTTATTCTATATTCGCGCAGTTGTTGTTGTTGCATTGCTAATTCTAAAGCGTTTCAATTCGATTTCGAATTTATTTTTATTTATTTTCAATTTTTTCCACAATAAAAAATGTAATAACTTCGTGACTAGTTGTCGGCATTTACATATTTATGTCTGCATTTTAATACACAGCACAACAACAACAACACAAACGAACACATATATCGCATGTATAGCATATGAAGTGAATTCGCGCATATAAATTTCAAACAATGTTCGTATAAAATTGCCAGCGCCGTCGGCGTTAACTCGCATGCCACATACATGTTTGCATGTAGCTACTTACATACATATCTGTATATATATGTATATATGTATATGAGTAACTGTGTCCATTCTCATGTACACTTAGAACTTCGCTCGCTTGCTTTTGCTGCTCACGCCTAGTCAACTCGAACTCAAACTGGCTTGGCGTTGGAAAACCCCGAATCAGTTTTAAAAAATCGGCCGCTGGCAACTGCTAAACAAACACTAACGACAACAACAACACTAGTGTAGTGTTAATAGCGTAGAGTATGTGTGTTACGGTTATAAAATGTTGAACAAATTTATAAAACGTTAGCCTCTGGATTACCAGTGTTGGGTAATTATACTGAGAACCAAAAAGAACTTAATTACAATTATGTAATGTAATTCATGATAACCATTACTGAATTGTGGTAATTATGTAATCTAGATTGAAATTATCATAATTAATTATACATTACTGTAATGTAATGGTAATCGTACTATTCAGGATTATCATAATTAAAATTGTAATTAAGTAATCTAAACGTTATTTTCATTAGTGAAAATATGAACCATTAAATATTTAAGTACATGTATGCAATTGTAATCGTACTATTTATGATTACCATTACTATATTATAAACCAGAAATGAAACGTAATCGTAATTCTCATGATTATCTACCATATATTATTTAATTACATTTATGTAATCATAATGGTAATTTTATTGAAATTGTAATTAATTTTGATTACCATTACTGAAATTATAAACCAGGAAAGAAAGGTAATCGTAATTCTCACGATTATCATTAATGAGAATATAAACCAAAAATTATTTAATTACATGTATGTAATCATAATGGTAATTTTAATGAAATTTTAATTTAGTAGTCTTAATATTGATTGCCATTACTGAAATTGTAAACCAGCAATAATTCGTAATCGTAACTGTCAAGATTATCATTACTGAAATTATAAACTTTTGAGTTTTAATTACATTTCTGTAATCATAATGGTAATTTTCACTTTTATCATTACTGAAATTGTAATTGCATAATCTTAATCGCAGTATTTATGATTATGATTATTGAAAATATAAATCAATAGTTATTTAATCAGAATGAAGTAATTATAATCGTAATTTTCATGATTACCATTACCAAATTTATAATTAAGTAATCTTCATCTAAATTTCGTTATTACCTTTACAGAAATTGTAAACCAGAAATTAAACGTAATGATAATTTTCTTGATGACCATTATTTAAATACGTAAATTGTAATTATGTTAATTATTGAATTACTATTATTTAATTGAATTCGATACTCAGCCTGTAAATGTTTTTTTTTTTTAATTTGTGTGAACTCCGCCCACTGTGCGGCGCATTGGATATGCTTCTCAGGGCGCGCATTAGCAACGCAAAAAAAAATACACAAAATCAATTATATTATAAATAGATATGAAAAAATATAGAATAAAACGTAAACACACACACCGCTCCTTAAATCAAAATAGAATTAATAAAATAACCATAACAACAATAGTGAGCGCTTAGTTTTGATTTCTAGCTTTCAGTTCAAGCTTATGCTGCTCAGTGATTGAGCGCTTTTCCACGAAACTCTTAAGAACAAAGCGCACAGAACATTGAGCGGCGTCAATAGTTTGAAAGCCAGACTAGAAGATACAAACTAGTTCTAGCATGAAATGCAATTTTTGCAGCGCCAAGCTTTATTGCTTACGCCTTGCTCTGCTGTTGCGCGGAAATTCTAAAAATACAAGCTTCATTGCAGCACATTTTGAGCGCTTAGCAATGCAATTCGACTTCAGTTGACACTGCGAGCTTTCGGCGCTTGCATTTGCGCTCACATTGCACCCTTTAGTGCACAGAACTGCTCAGTGCATGCGAGTACTCACGATGGAACGATGCACACACGAACCAACACACGAGCGCCTCTGAGGGTTTTATCGCTTTGATGGGGGTGTTTTTGAGCAAATCAAAATGTGTGAAAGCCCACAGCTTGCACAAATGCATTTTCGTTTGGGAATTTTCTCTGAGTCGCCGCGTGCACACAGATCGCACCCGATCGTTGTGGCGTCATACCAGCCAACACGCTAACGGCGCGATTTGCATTGCTAAGCGTTTTGGAAAATGGCAGCTAAACAGTGAGGTAAAGCGTACGCTTTGGAGTTTGGCGCAGAAATATTTAGCGCTGTCTTAGAAGCTGTAGCGACTAGTTTTAGAATGACGCGCTTTGTTGACGGTATGCTCAGCGGCATTCGCTCCGCCAATGGCCAAACTGTATGATTGATCTGATTTCGATGGAAACGTACGCGGAAGTCAAGGCTGTGGTTATCGCGCACATTTTGCTCATACAACTCAATTAAAGTGGCTAGATATATTGTGATAAAAATAGATTTGCTTTCAAAATCAAAACGAAAAAATAGCGTTTTAATAAAAGTGAGTGTGCTTGATTGAAATTTGAATGGCACTTTATAGTGAACGATTAAGATTTTATAAGCTTAAATTTAGAAAAATACATTAACTGTGCTTTTGCTAAGCGATCTTCTACAATAAATTCTTTCTTCCGCTCGCCTCATTGCAGTTAACTCAAAGCAATTGCTTGGCGCCACCCAACACAGTGCCCCATCTACAGCTGTCACCAACTACTGGTACACACACAACAACGCCGATGCAATCATCCGCTCAACTCTCGCTTTCACTCAAAGTGGAACCAGCAGTTTCCGCCAACGCATTTCTCGAACCGCCATCCAACTCATCCGCGTCCACGTCCTCTGCGCCGTGCGCGTCCACCTACAACGATCCTTTCGCCGCCTATGCCGATAACTTCGATCTATCACTACTACCTCAGGATTGTGCTCAACAAACAAACGGGAATATACCCACTATTGTTTATCAATTTGGTTGCAATACACAACCCACAACACCAACAACATTATCCCCAGCTTCCGTGCCGTTCCATAACTTATTAACGCCACCACAGATTAAAGTCGAGCAAGCTTGGTCGTTCGGTTCCACTATCTCCCTGCCGGAGGAGTTCAAGCGTGAGCCACAAGCGTCACCGATGCTGAAATCAGCCAATCAATTGATACCACCACCACCGTATCCGCATATTTATCCCTCTCCGCAATCGAGTCCCGCACAATCGGAATACGGTTTTCCGCAAACACAATTTGCCGGTTGTTTCGAGTCGCTGAGCTCCTCGTTGAGCTCGTCGCGTTCATCTCTACACACCACATCGCCATATCCCTCGCTAGATGCCTGCAATATTAAACAAGAGTTGCATATCCTGCCACCATCGCCGCCCGAATCCAATTGTGAAGCACCGTCGCCGCATTCATCGTGGCCCGATATCAAGTCGGAACCGCTCGATGCTGATGTGGAGACATTGATCGATCTGAATATGTTGCTCGATAAGAAGGAATTCTCTAGCACAGCTTATACCGATTACAATAACAGCAACAGCGAATGTCATTTGAAGCCGGCTGCAGCGATGCCAGTACAACAACATCAGCAGCAGCAACAACAACAACAACAGCAAAAAAGTCAAGATCAACAAATGCTACGTGAGTTCTTTGAAGAAAACCATTTCCCCATGGGTTGTAGTATGCATGAAGTTGGTGACAATATCGAACAAGTGATCTCAATGGCTCTCGAGGATACGAAGAGCTTGGCCGTGGAGACCTGCGCCAAACTGCAGATATCACAAGGTAAGTCAGAAGTTTAAGTTTAGTTGTCTACAAGATATGTCGGGATAATATCAAATCTCATAAAGAAATGGTCCTTTGCATCAGTCAACAATGGACTTTATATCCCGATATTTATTCACGAAGCTTTTTAAGATTATTAGAAAGTTTTATAAATATGAAATTTACGAAAAAGTCCTTAAGAACTATCAACCATAAATTTAACGAAATATCCAGGTGAACTATAATTCCATGAGCAAACAATTTGGATTATATTTATTGGGCTTTACATAATGTGGTCCTAATAAGGTCGATTTATATTTATTAGATCATCATAGAAAAATGAGGAGATCATGAGATCTCGTCCTTTTCCGAAAGTTTTGAAGATCTGTTTACTCGAAAGCTGCCTGCCTCTATTTTGTGCTCTCTCTTTTATGGAAGAATCGTGTCTAACTGTTCTGGTTTCATTTCAGATCCCTGCGATTGGTCGGTAACTCAAGCACACTCTTGGCTACGTTCCACAGTAGCACAGTTCAAATTGCCAGAAATCGAAGATTTGGAGGCGAAATTCCCGGAAACTGGTGCAGCACTGATATTGCTCAGCGAGGAAGAATTCAAGCGACGAGTGCCAGAGGTGAGTTAAAACCGAAAACATTATCGATTAACTACTAAATACGAAAAAAGAAATTACGAAAAGTCGATCTATCGATAAATACAAAAATATTTTATTTATTTATCGATAAATGCAAATGAAGCTATTAGGGCCAATAATAACTTTCGATAACACACATTGTACTCAAAGCAAATTTTGATTGCGCAATCGCAACTGGCTCACTAAGCTGTCCCTTGTGTTAAGTAGAGCACAAGAAAATAAAGAAAGATGCAAGGTAGCTTTTCCATTATAACCGCTCGCATGTGTGCGATACCGTAAATGCCGTAAACTTTAATATGCATTTGCCCCAAAAATACAGTTACAGCGAGTTGGACCACAAGTCGGGCGGGCGGGCAGTTGAAGACACATTCAATGATGCTTAGTGCGGTGGACAAAAGACGCAGAGGAAAGACGACTACTTATCACCAAGAGACCCACAAACAGCAACAAAAGAGTTGAGAAAAAAATGTATAAAAATAATGAAAGAAAGACTTGCCGAAGTGGTCGCACGAAAAATTCCAAATACTACTCATATAACAAATACGAATGGGTTACAAAATCAAGGGGCCAAAAATTTAATTTTGCACAAAAATGGACAGTTTAAAATTAAACAAATAACAAATAGTGTTGGCAACAACAAACCCCGAGCGAAGAGGAGGCGAGAGAATTGAAGAAACATGTTTCGTAACTGCGTTGACGTCATTTTCATAAACGCCGGACAGACAAACACACACACACACACACAAGCAGTGAAGAAGCAGCGCTCGCGCCTAAAAGCCATAATTAAACTAAAACAACAACAATGACAGCGCAACGGTAAGGTGCTGCAGACGCCAACAACAACAACTACAAACTTACCAACGATTAGTAAGCTTTTAACGCAAGTGAGCGGTGCGCCAAGTGATCGAGTGACTAGTTAAAAGTCATAACAACAGCAACAACAACAAAAATGTGTTAAATTTATTTTTGGACTCACCAAATGGCAGATCAGCAAGAAAGGAGGAAGACTACATAGAGTGGAAAAAGTATCAACAGTAAACGAGTCGAAATGTTGGAATGCGGCGATCAAAGCGGCAGAGGGAGCGCGAGCTAGAGTGTGAAAGATAGAGAGACAGAGTGAGAGAAGCACATTAAGTGAGCTTTGTTGTAGTAGTTGAATTTTTACTGTTGTTTCTTGTTGTTTTTGTTCTATAAACGGGTATGCAAACGAAAGTAAATGACTAGCACCAAGCTGATATGGAAAACAAGTGCAATAAAAACAATAAAATTAATATTAAAACGTATTGCACTTGCGCAAAGTGGCGGACAGTATTACCAACGGTTATGTTACTCCGAACATTTTCGTATATAAGTTCGAAAAGAATTAGTAAAATGCGGATAATATTAATCACGAAATTATTTTAAGAGCCGAGGCAACCTCGCTAGTCTTAGTCTAACCTAAACTAATCCAACTTTTATGAGTGAAACTTGAAAACGTCAAATGTTCCCAGGGTAGATGAGGTTTTAAAAGCTTCGCTACTAATCTTCATAATGTTCTCCGAAAAACCTTTGTAACTTTGGTTTTGAGATTGGGTTCCACAGACCTCCAATGTACATAAAACCGGAAGATCTCAAAGTTTTCTGAGGTTCTCAAACATTGTAAAGGTTCTCAATAGCATTTCTCAAATATCAGGGTACTTCTAAAATGAAAAATCGCAAAGAATCTTAAGTAATAGTTTCTAAATGCTTTGTCAAATCTTGAGGGTCTTTCAGATCCTTTAGGAGTTGTTTTCGGTACCACAATGGATAGCGCTCTTATCCAAGTGAGATTTTCTGCATGCGAGATCTGCCCTTTAACCTAACTTATCCTAACTTGAGGTTTTGGTACCATGCTTTTGGAACATGGAACAACTGCTAAATATATTCTTCTTCCATTAAAATCACTTGCCCAAGAACTGTCCTCACTAAATGACCTCAAAAGCGTTTCTAGTCGAACTCTCAAAAACCAAGATGTCCAAATTAAGAGTAAATCCAAAAAGCTATCGAAGTCCTTATATCAGTTAACTTCGTACTAGTGCCTTTTCACGCAGACCGGCAACACTGTTAGCCAAACACACAGCCATACAAGTCAAATCAACAAAATCGGAAACGCGAAAAAAATTCCGCAAAACACAAAAAACGCAAAAAGTCAAAACTCACAACAAAACCGGCAATTGCAACAACAATACCAACAATGACACGCTTGGCAGCAATCAAAACAAAAATCGTAACCAGAACGACTTCATATCGACGACACAAGCTTTTGCTAAGTGCAAAGCGGAGGAAGAGCGTCTGTAGCGTCGGTGACGGCGACAGATTGACCGTGATCACGTCAAAGCCGCCAGACACAATCGCAAGCAGACGGCGCGGGACGGACGAACGTACGGCGCTGAAGAAATGCAATCGATGAAATGAAAAAGCGAAATGGAAAAAATCAGTAACCGTGGTCATGGACGAAGGTGAAAAAGAATGCGAGTGTGAAGGTTGTTTAGTGAAATTGTAGCTGTCGCCGCTATCATGGAGACGGCGGCCCCGCTCAGCCATCACCTCAGCTACGGTGCTACTATGACTCGCGGTGGCGACGGCTTGCAATGACGGCGGAATGGCGGGGGACAGAAAGGCCGTTCGTTCGTCGCGACCAGCTGGAAAATTATTATGCGCCGAATTGTGATAATTTAGCCAAAGCTTATGCGATGTGCATAATGTGAAAGAGCAACAAATATCGAGACAACAACAACAACAAGAACATAAATTGTGTTGATTGGTAAGAGAGACGAACGAGTTGTCGAGTGGCAAGTTGGAAGCGTCACAGCAACAATAACAATGCAGCAATGGACAACAACACTATAAACAGTAAAACCAACAACAGCAACAACAATACAGCTCGCCTGACGATGTGGAAATAAAGTAACTGAGCCAACGACCAGCAACGACATTGCAAGGTGAAAGTGAGCCGATTTTGTCATTACGGTCGGTTGTTGTAGTTATATATACCGTATATGTTGTTGTTATTTGTATGGTTTTGTTGTACAACAATATTGTAGATTGCGTGTCTTTCGGCGCTTTGTAGCCAAAACCACGTTGTTGGGCCACTCTCAATCGCTCCACCAACACCCGCTCTCCACCCCTCGGCGAAAACATTCACCACAACTGCTGATTCGGCGCGGTGGCGTCGGGGGTCTGATCACTGCTGGCCCACTCTTATGCCCACTGTCTATAAATAACACAAAATTAATGTTTTTTTGTTTTTCGGAGATTTTGTTACTCGTCACGCGCTCGCATTGTGTCTGCTTGTTGCTGTTGCACTTTTTGGTACTGCTTGCTTGCTGTTGGTTAGCGTGTCAATTGTAAATGAAAATATTCCATCAATGCAATCTCCGCTGACTGGCATCGCGCCGGCATTGTGTGTTGCATTTCGGCTTTATTTTTTTGTTTTTCTTTTTGTTGTTTTCTGTTGTTTGTGTGTTTGTAGTTGTTGTTACTGTTAGAGTGGTTGCATTTTTTTGTTTTTGTTTGGTATTTTGATTTTGTTAACAGTTAAATCAGCGTTGATTGATCTAAATGAGGGAATCATGAAAATATCGATAACAAGCTGCAATTATTGCGCTGCTTCTTTTTAATTAGGTTTATAGGCGTTCGGGAAAGATGTTTTAGTGAGAGGAAAGGTACTTTCAGCATTTTTGACTTCATAAATAATTTCATTAAATTTACTTGAGATTTTAGATCTAGAAAAACTATATGAAATTATTGAAATTGTAGATCTCACTCAGTTCGTCTTCAAGATCAACAAGCTCACAAACCCAACCCAGTTGACCAAAATAGCAAATTTTTTCGTCTAAGTTAGAGAGCATAAAGTCACTTCTATTTAAAAACTTTAAAATCTGCATTTTTGACTAACATTCAAGTAGAAAGAGAAGATCACAAGAAAAATTTTTGCAGAAAACTATAACAATCTCTTCCTATTTGTCTCAAATCTATTCTACAGCCTATAAAAATCTTAGTTATGAAGTCATTGTTTTCAAAACTGATATTGGGATCCAATAGTATTAGCGAACACCTTTACTTTGATATTCTTCTGATCTATCTCGACTTCATGTTATGGGTAGTTATGGTACCACTTTTCCAAAGTTACAAACCGACTTAAAAGCCTGTATTAAATTCTAGAAACACCATATTTTTTCTCGAAATGGCTTACAACTTTTTCAAATAATTTTTGCCAAGTGGTTAGTGTTGTTTGGATCTGGATCAGTTTCGATTTCATAATAATTTATAAACCCGACCTCGTTGATATGATGGGAATACTTATCCAAAGATGCGAATCCACTTCAAAAAATGTATAAATTTCTTGAAACACTATTATTGTTGTTGTAACGGCATACAACTTTTTCAAATAGTTTTTACAGAACGATCAGTTCTCATTGGATATGTATCAGTTTCGATTTCATAATAATTTATAAACCCGACCTCGTTGATATGATGGGAACACTTATCCAAAGATGCGAACCCACTTCAAAAAATGTATAAATTTCTTGAAACACTATTATTGTTGTTGTAACGGCATACAACTTTTTCAAATAGTTTTTACAGAACGATCAGTTCTCATTGGATATGTATCAGTTTCGGTTTTATAAACCCGATTCTTGTGGAAACACTATATTTTTCCTAATCTCATAATGGATTGAGAGCAAAGGTATTTTTCAAAGAGTCATGTAAATTGTTGTATAATTATAGAGCATTAAAACCTTTTTTAGATACATATATTTAAAGAGTACTGCCGAGCTTGAAGTTTTTGATCGAATATAAAATCTAGCTTACTCAGATTACAAAGACTCATAGGTATGATCTATAGAACCTTTCACAGCAAGCATTTGGGTTTTTGAATAAAATCTGAACGGTTAAAATATTTGACTTGATTTCTTCTAAGAAAATATTGGAAAAAGCGGAAGGAAAAACGATACTCTCTAGAGAAATAAAAACCCTAGAAGACAGTTTCTTAGTTGCTATTTTTGGCATCACATAGGGCTATCCTTAATAGTTTAAATGTGTTTCCTCTGGTGGGACACTGCTATTGAACGTAACCTATATTTTGCTTTAAAAATTTATAAAATAAAATATTTTTTAAATACATATTTACAAATCAAACAAGCTATACGAAAACATAATACAAACAACAACAAAGTCATTAATTATTATTTACATATGTAAAATATATAAATAAATTAGTGTTAAAATCATATAATCATTATCTCTGCACTATTAATCAAATTAAATAACAAATTGTGGAGAAATGTGTTAACAAAAAAAAAAATTTCCAAAAACTAAGCCTCCGATATAGAGAAAGAGCACACTGTTAAGATAACAAAGAAAGATAGTTTGGTCAAAGGTCAGCCTCATATGCATATGTATACATGCAACGCATTATATATGTAAATATGTATCTATATAATAGTTGCAATCAAAACAAAAATGCTTAAAAATTAGTTAAACTTCCAAAAAAATCGCCGCTAATACCAGTTATCGAATTGTGTAACCGCAACAGCTCTCTTTTCACACACACACTCACACCTGCATACTTGTACATATGTACCTACAGTTGCTGGGCGCTTACATAATTCTTAGAAAAGACAAGATAAAAACAGAAACAGAAACCGTAATGATGGCACCGCATAAACATTAAATGACTAAGTTTTTTCGACTGACTTTGGCATTAAACTAAGCGTAAATGCAAATGAGAGCTGTTGACTTTCGTCGACGCGACAAGGCCGAATTACGATACAAAATGAAATGCATATGAGCGTTTGAGTGTGTGTGTGTATTTATTTGTATGTATGCTGGAAATATATAACAGCGCGTTTATCGAAACTTGGTCGCCAGCGGCTGCGCAGCATTGTTGTTGTTTTATTGGCTGACACCGTTAATGGGTTTTGATATTTTGGACATTTGGGCTCATTATGGCTTTACTGGAAAATTGATTATTTAAAGATAATGCATAGATTTAATAGTTAGGTGTTTAGTAGTAATAGTTAAATGCTAAATTTTATCTTTAAAAAATTATTTTCCTTCATTTCAGAGCGGTTCCGACTTGTACGCACAGCTAGAGGTGTGGCGCTATCATTTCAACAGCAATGCGGCAGAAAGCGATGGTAAGCTTCAAATTCAAAACTTGACTCGCTAGTAGAGCAAATTAATTATCGAATTCTTTCACTTTCAGATGACGAAGATATGCTGCCCACCACCAGTGCCCTAGCTGTTGCCGGCACAACAACAACCACGACAACCACAAAATCAGCAGACACCAAACGCACCGGTCGCAGCGGTGGCTCACACATACATTTGTGGCAGTTCCTCAAGGAACTTCTGGCCGAACCGCACGCACACGGCACAGCCATACGTTGGATCGATCGCAATCGTGGCATATTCAAAATCGAAGATTCGGTGCGTGTCGCGAAACTATGGGGTGGACGCAAGAATCGTCCCGCAATGAATTATGACAAATTATCGCGTTCGATAAGGCAATACTACAAGAAGGGTATCATGAAGAAGACGGAGCGTTCGCAGCGTTTGGTCTATCAGTTCTGTCATCCGTATCAATTGTAAGTGGAAGAGGGAGTTGGTGGAAAGTTATACGTCAAAGTTTGAAATGACATTTGAGTAATATATAATGAAAGTTAGGTGTGTCAACAAAATAGCGGTCTAAATGACAGAAAAAAAAAACAAATAATTTATTGCTATTTATTTATTTATTTATTTATTGCATATACATATATACAAAATATTTATTTATTTATTTATTTAAATTATTAAGCGAAAAACACATATTTATTCGTGGATGGATGCTAAGGAGTTCAATAATTTATTTATTTATTAAATTATTTAAATAATTTATTTATTTATTAAATTATTTATTTATTGAAATATTTATTTATTTATAAACGAAAGAAAAAGTGCCTGTAAAATTTACAACAATCAAGAAAGTTGTTGTTTTTTTGGCGGCAACAGCATTGCTCAGCTATGCTGTTGATAATTCTTGAATCTCTGAAATGTCCAGTGACCAATAAATGAACTACGACAATACAGTTAGTATTGTTGGTATGAATTTTAACAACGTTATAACGGTTTTGTGGCATATTTGATATTTATTATGCAAAGTAGCAACTCTGCACACTTTATAGAATGTTTTAAAGTGTAAAATTTGTCGCACACTTTAGTATTTATGCATACTGAAAAGTGTTCCACAAGTTCAACAGCACTTTATGCATTCCCAACACTAGTTGCGCTGACAAAACCGTACGGAAAATGAAACTTGGCAACACTGGAAAGCCATATATCTATGATATATCATTTTAAGTTCTATGAACAAAAGAATTTAGCTTTAAGAAAATGAAACGATATTGAGAGCATATTGAAAAGATGTTGAAAGTAATGAAAGTTAGACAACCGCCTTGAAAATGTGCTTTGCAGAAAAGCGTAGATAAAGCGATTTCCAATTTAGTATATACAGAATCGAAATAGAAATGCTGCCTTGAAAATTTTTTACTAAACAACTTTAACGTAGCCCTAAAATATTATAAAAAAATATAGAAAAATAGAGAAAAAATTTTCGATGAACATCCAGATTTTCTGCTTAGCTCATTTCATGGCGCTGTTAAATATTGATTTATTAAAATATTTATATATTTATACGCAAAGCGAGTTATTTATTAATGTTGAAGTTATGCGAATGTAGTTTGTTAAGTGATTTGCATTGTAAATGGATATGTTTTTTCGGGTGTGGGTTATTTATGGTAGCTTTAGGGTTAAATGCAATTTCGAAATGACGAAGACAAAGCAGCGTATCACTATTTATTTATTTATTTATTTATTTATATACATATTTATTGACAAATGCAGCAAAATGTTTGCCATTTGTGCAAAGAAAAAAAAAAGAAAAAACAAAAAAAAATATTTTTTATACACAATTATTTATTTATTTATTTATTGCTTAAAATGTAGTGAAAGAAAATTTTCACAAGGGTGTATAAATTATTTATTTATTAAATAAAATATTTATTTATTTATTGATTTTATATAAAGAAAAAAAGCACTTGCTAACAAAAGTGTTTTATTTAAACAATTTTCACTTAAACAAATGCCATTTGAAAGAAGAAGAAGAAGAAGAAGAAAGTTGGAAAAAAATATTTAATTATTTATTTATTTATTTTAGCATTAAGTGATGAACCAGTGTTTTGTAATAATTCACCTAAGACATTAAACGTCAATTTGTGCCTATTTAATTTATGCAATAAACTAATGTGCTAATTTATTTATTTATTAAATAATTTATTTATTTACTTAAATATTTAATTTATTTAATTAATTATTTATTTATTTATTTATTGACCAACAATGGTCGCCGTGACCAATATTTAAGCTTTAGCTATAAGCTTTTCAGAAAATGCATAGTAGCAAACACAAGCTGTTCCAACATAGTTTTATGTGAGCAGAGTTGCCAAATATTTCTGTATACTGTTTACAATAACTCAATGGGAAATTAAATGTGTGTACTCAAAACAAACTCAAACAAAACAAAAAAAACATAAGAAGCGTACAACGAATTGTTGCTTACTTAACTTATTTATATACATATATATATATATTTATTTATTTATTTATTGCCGAACAAACAATTATTTATACCATAATTTATTTATTTATTAAAAGAAAAAACAAAAAAAAAACGAATAATAATATTTAAAAATAATTATTTATTTATTTATTGCAAAGGAATTGTAACATTTCGAGAATTGAAATAAAATGCAATTGACATGTGTCAAAAAACAAAATGTGTTATTCAACTTGTTTGGGGTGGAAATAGTGGTGGATCGTGGTGAAAATTGCGCCACAGGAATATTTGATTAAAGTGATAAATGAACCTAAGAAACCTTTTTATTTTTCCATTCTTCAAAGTCGTAGGTCATCCCTGGTCATAAGTAGAGTTCAGCATTCACTAAAGTGTTCGATTGTATGTAACTATAACTATAACATATGGAGATATTATTTATCTTTAAAATAAATAAAAAATATATTTTTTGATTCCATAGAAATGCCTCAAAAAAGATCCTATTATGATCATAAATCAATTTATGTATTTATAAGGCGTTCCAGAAGTTCAACAAAGTACAAATCCTCTAAAATTGCGTGTGGAACTACTAGGGTGATCTATTTCGAGATTTTTATTTTTTCGAAAGAACACTCTCGGGTATTTAGTTTTTGACACGCGTGATGTTTTACCCCAAGGTCTGGATCGAAGCGGAATTGTCTACATGGACTTTAGGCTTTACATAACCAAAGCGTGAAATTAACTGCTCACCAAAGTGTTCTCTCAATAAATCCATTGATTGTTGTGATGAGTGGGAAGTGGCGCCGTCTTGTTGAAACTAAATTTCTCCAAGATCACGAGCTTCAATTTCATGCGTCAAATAGTCGGTTATGATGATGGCGACCGTTATCGCCATTGACGGTTACGTTCTCCCTGGTATCAATTTTGAATAAATATGGGCCGATGATTCCACCGGCCCACAAACCTAAATGGCAGCTCTTAAATCTCTTCAGTTTGCTCTTCGTCCAAACTGCGGCAATTTTGCTTGTTAACCATAAGTTGAGATAAGAGCGCGAAACACATTCTTTACAGAACGTGAGTTTTCGCAATTCTAACAAATTTGTAAACGTTGTTAAGGCGTCCTTCCATTATGAAATGCTAAACAAAAATAACATGACAACTTGACAAGACTGTGATTTGCGTAAAAAAGGCCACTGAAAAAAGTACCTCTACTTGGATCCAATCATTACAAGCAGTAACCCTTTCAAAAACATTCTCAAACGATCAACGTGATGTACCATATTTTCAGGAAACTTCCTCTGTTAAAGATGCGAAATCTACAGGATGTCACATCCATATTTTATTTTCAGACGTCAGTGGGATATACTACCGTTGAATAATAACTTAGGACATAGAAAGTTCGACTGCAAAGGCCGTCAAAAAATACTTTAGTATATATGTAAACTGTCTGATGTGGTTAGGAGAGCAAATTGTCAATTTTTTTATTAGGTTGTTATACATGCGCCTATTAAATAGATCTAGGAAAAGTATATACCGACTTACAGACACAATAACAGGGCATTGACCATTTGGAGAACATGCGTTGAAAATGGGTTTGAACGTAGAATTCAAACGTGAAAGCAGTATTACTAAGGTCTTACAATAGTGTAACAAAATGGCGCATCTAGCGCTAATTGAGACCGCAGTTTTGGGCTACACTCCTACCTACCTACCTATACACGCGCCTGAAGTACGATAAAATTTTCAGCTGTATTCATTGTGTGACATTTTCATATTTCCAAAAATAAAGAGAACCTTAAAAAGTCGTCGTTTGACCAGCATACGAGAAATGACCGAAAGAGGCATGCCAGCTATACCAAGAAAGAAACGCTATGCACTCATAATATCGATTCGGGCGTATTTTAAGGACGACACAATTAATGTAGACCAATAAAAATAATAAAGCATTTTTTTTAAATTATTTTTTTTAAGTCCTTGACAACGACCCATCTCTACCAGATTAAGAATTCTTCTTTCATATTCGCAATACAAACATAGATTTGACTTACCAAAGGAGACCACCATTAAAGAAGACATTACCGTAAATTAAAACTTAGTGGCAAAGTTTTTGAACTTAAAGCTCCGGAAAACGCAAACGTTAAGCTAAGTTAAATGCAAGACTTGAAAATTTCAATAAGATGGACACTTACATATTCGTTGGTTTGTATAATATGCACATCGTAATGGCAGCTGGTAATCGTAAGGTACGCAGCAATGAAGCAAAGGTGAAGAAAGGCAAGGGGTTAAAGAGATACACAATAATAAGTAAGCATTTGGTGGTGCAGCAGCAGCTGGCATCGACATATGTACGCCAACTGTACGGAGAGCATAATCAAAGTTTGCTACAATCGCATATAGCACTAATGGAGCATGCAACTTGAACACACATTCGCAGGAGTGGTCGTATAAATAAAATGGAAATATGAAAAAGGAGAGAATCTCATAGATATAAAAGCAAAGTAAATGTGCAGCATGAAGCGCAGACTTTGCACTTCGTGTGTGTTTGAGCAAATACGAAGATGTTGGCGAAATGTGGCAGAGTAAGGTCCTTGCAAAGGCAAAGGGACATTGCACCAATGCAAGGCAACGTCTTGCGCTGCCGATACGTAAAACGTAAATGCAATCAATGCCAAGGACCTGGAGTGCATATATGTATGTGTATATATATATATTTGCTTGAGCACACAAATGCCACCTCTCCGCTCAGCACCATCAGCTATTGAGCTATTACGAAGTCAGCGCTCGTGTGTATGTGTGCTTAATATTGATAGTAGCATCGTAAGGTGCTGTCAGAACTTTAACAAAGTTGCAAACACACTTCTTAAGAGCGCAGTGTTGCACCTTCCGACCGCCATTTTACAGTGCGAGTACTTCAGCCATGCCTTGCTCGTGTTACATAACCAGTTGGGCAGATCAGAAGAAGAAGTGTGTAACAGCTGCCACCTACAACCAGTAAGTCCTCACCTAAGTTATATCTTGGCGTTTTGTGTTTTTTGTTGTTGTTTTCGCTTTCTTCTGGTAATAATTAAAATATGCAAATATTTACTATTTACTTTGGTGTCAGTGTGGACGCAACAAAGTTTAATAGATTGTGCAACTAAGGACTAAACAGAGCGCGCACGTCATCTCCCTGTGCCGCTGAGCGGTGTACGTAAGTAAGTAAGTAAGCAGTTGAGTTGAGTTTATGTAGGCGCTGCTAAACTGCCACAGCGAAAGTCAATTGATTCAACACTGGCATGCACACGCACACACTCATACAAACACACTTAAACACCCACACAAACACTTACCCACACACAGAACATCCAAGCTTTGCAGCAAAAAGTTTCAAAGCAATATCCTCACTTCCAAAGCTCGTTTTAATATTTCTTCTAGTCGGTATTTCTTCCACACCTTCATTTTCGTATTCTTTTGACATATAATTTGCATGTAAACAGCGCATTTTTCCTTCGCAGCTTTTTTTTGTTCTTCTCCGCCCGCAGCTGAGCTCGTGCGTTCTTGCTTGTGGCAGACTTTGTTTTAAGGTTTAGAGTATATAGATATATATATATTTGTTTTTGGTTTAACTTGCCGCATAGCAGTGGCCACAATAATAGTGTGACAATGTTGCAGCATGCTATTCGATAAATTATCCTATGCAAATGTAACGGTTAATTTGAAACTGTGTTCGTATGGACCCAGCTTGAGCCACAGAGTCACACTTGTGCATTATTGGTTGGAAAGAGTGAAATTGAGAGCGTTTGGAATTCTTAGAAATTTATTATTATTCGGTTATGAAGAATGAAATTAAAAAAATAGTTTTATTTAAAATAATAATTTTTTCCTTCATCTTTTTTTTAAGTAAAAATGCATCAATAAAACTAAATATTAATAAATATTTAATAGCCTTTTCGCACAGGAATTAATTGATCAATTAACTGCCCTTTTCTCGATTAAAGTGATAATTTAGATCGATTTACCAAAGAAAAATCTTATTTTACAACTCAAATTTTTAATCGAATACAAATCGATGAAATTTACTAACATATTTTAAACAGCAAAAACAAAAATGTAGTTGTTAATCGAGTAGCCGACTGTGCGAAAGGCAAAAACTGTTTTCTCAATTATAATGTTATTGTAAAAGATTCTTGTGCAGAGTATTGAAATTAAAATTTTTGAGGCGGTGCATTGTTGGTTGCAAGAAAAACATATTTAAATTAATAATAAAATTAATGATTTTTTTCATCGAGATTTGCAAACTGTATTAATTGAATTGAGGGAATTAAAATTTAATTTACCACTAACTAACTAACTACAGAAAATTCATTAAATAATGTTTGAGAGCAATGTAAAATGGAAATTCACGCTTGATTTTAAAAACTGAAATACGAGTGTGACCATGGTTAGGTTAGTAGGCAGATATCTGCATATGCAAGAAGATCTAACTTAGGCAGGTTTGAGCGCTATCCTTTGTGTTACCAAAAAACTCATAATGGATCACGGAAAATCGCTTGAAATCTGTAACAAAATTATTGAGTGGACTAGTGTCAATTGTAACCAAATCGACAAGTTCATCGAATGTGAGCCAACCAAGGTGTTCCTACCTTAATCTGGGAAATGCTTCACATTGGAGGAAGAAATGCTTAGATGATTTCACCTCGCCTTCAATCAAAGAGCTTTGGCATCTGCCAGGATTAGTAATCTAACCTATCGTACAGTGTTCTGTAAGCACACTTATGGCAGCTTCGAGATGGATCTTGCTGAGAGAAAGCAGTCCGAAGGACCTTTAACGCTCCACTGTGGGCCAAAAAGACCTTGCAACTGCACAAGTGCAGGTCGTTGTACAGCGCTTGGCGAGCTCATTCGAAGTCTGTATGTCCAGCGCTTATGTGGAAGTGGACCAAGGACTGTCAACGATTCCGATAGTAAAGTAGCTAAAAGCTATTGATAAGGAAGTTACTTTGTCTATCTTTGTACTGTCATCAATTTCAATGCTAGTATTGCCGCCCTGCTTTCGGAGTGAATGCATACTGCTCTGAACGAGGACGGCCATCTCTGCTTGAATGACACTACAGTGTCAGTCTGGTAGTCAAAAGCTGGAGTTGATTGAGAGCTTCCGACAGAAGACTCCCACTTTACCCCTGAGTTTCGATCCATCCATGAAAAAGCTTACTTATCCTCCGGCTTCTCCCTCCCATATAGCCCTCGTACGTATACGTACAGAGAAGAAACCGCCAGGGGACTTCATATTAAAATTACATATCAGAATCAGACTTCAGCCAATTATTTTATAAACTGGCACTTAGAATTTTTAATTATAAGTATGCCTACTTTCTATATTGGAAAAGCAAACCCTCATAGTCCAAATGTATCTATAACAGAAGACCAGATGTGTCTCGCTGATGACTCCAGAAACGTATTTTATCCTTTGATAAGATAATTGGAAACAAAAAATGCGTTAAATAGGTTCACAATCTCCCAGAATGTTAGAGATTCACCTTTATTTTTGTATAATTGGATAGCTGAATACAGATTTCCCCGAGATAAGACAATAAAATATAATAACTCAATATCAAAAATAACTGTTGTACATATACTGAGAGCGAAGAGTTTCTAAAAATCCAACATTTATTCATACGAGTACACGCAGCTCAATGACCATCCATGTCGTATACGCAACGTCTTGTATAAGTGTTTTCACACTGCAGTCAATTGCAGCTCCAGGTCATGTAAAATGTGTAAATGAAATTCAATTCACCGCAGTAAATGCAATTAAATAAATAATAACGAAAATCAATATTTAAAACATTACCGTTAAATTAACGGAACATTAAATATTGGCAATTCGTATTTAAAGTAGAGAATTAAGCGCCGCTTAAGCAACTCGCATCCACTGCATTGCAGTTTATGGCTATACGCGTGTGGGTATAAAATGTTTAAGAGATTTCGAGGGCGCTACAAAGGTCAACTTACAGTTAAGCCCACCACACACATAACAGCCATAAATTATTAAGCGAATTGGCAAATGTAAACACCAACTGCGTCTATAAATGCGGCAATGCCACGCGGCAGTTAAGTATTGCAATTACAGCCACCGTTACAATTACAATTACAGACGCAAATGCGAATGCGAACACAGTAAATAAGTGTTGGAATGTGAGCGCATACTGATGGCATAAGCAGGCCTCTGACCCGGCCGTGACATGCCAAGCGGCGGGCAGTGACGACAGCGTGAAGGCGCGAGGCGCTCAAGCCGAGTTGGTTGCGCTCAGAGTCGGGCGTGAATCAGTCTGACGTGTGGCACGCGTGTAAGTTTGTAAGTAAACTACTATTAATTACATTTTAATGGCGCTTGTTTTAAATTCATGGCTTACAATTAAAGTAGCCGTGAGATACTCGCGCGACTGCAGATGCGTACGTTGCGGCGAATTGTTGGGTATAACGGCGCATATGCACGACTGGCACAGGTGTACATAGCTCAGTGGTGAAGTGATGGCGCATAGTAATTGTGATTGATTATTGCTTATTCGTAATTCTGGTAATTAAAGCGTAAATTAGTATTTGTTTGGCGGCGAGAATAATTACATATATTTTTAATTAATTAGCTACCAAAGTAATGATGGAATCAAATATTGACAGCTGAAATATTGAATAAAATAATAAATAAGCATTTGATGGTGTAAAATCAATAATTTTATTTTCGAAAATATAGTTTAATTAATTTCTTTTTATTATTTTAAACTATTTTGTTTCATTTTCCAAAAAAAAAAAGTTGTGTATTCTAAGCTCAAAAACCACTTAACTCGATCTAATACTGATCACAAAGTCATAATGAACATCTAATTCCTCAGCATTGTCTTCATTAAATTTCCAAAAAGTTGAAAAAAAATCCAAAAAAATTTCATGGAATTGGCTTAGCTTAACTCGAACATAACGGGATTGATTTTCATTAGCATAGTTGCATCATTCACTTCACATTTCTTTTTTTGCTATTTAACTACCCGAACTGCCATTACTTCTACTAATATTTCATATTGCTCAGCCATTCGCGCAACTAATTGCTAACATGTCATGCTGACAAAGTAATTTGCAATTATCTCATTGCTCAAAATGCTCACTTCTTTCTAACGGCATTCAACTATGGTACTTATTGCAAATAAAGTGCATCCACACAACCCTACAAACAAGCAAATACATACTTACAACCATTTTGTAAGTGCGCTGCAGATAATTGCTGCCATTGCTGCCGTACTTATTCAATTAAATTGGCAACTCAATTTCCAAAATCGCATTTATCATCTTATTAGAATGAAATCGCAGGGATTTTGCAAGCAGGGAGTGCAAGCGCAAATAAAAAATTCTCAGCTGCCAGCAATGTGGAGCGATAATGGGTATATATGTCCTTATGTAGTATGCAGTAAATGGATAAAGTCGACAAAAAGAGTTATGAAGAGCCACCAGCATTTGAAGCCAATAAAATTTGCAGCCGACCGCGGAGCTAAATATCTATGCACATATGTATATATAAATGCTTTTGTGAATGGCTGAGTGCAAAGCTGACGGAATCAAATTATAGTACACATGCGACCATAATAATAAATACACTTTTTTTGGTGATTTTTCTTTTAGAATGGTCGAAAAGCAACGAAGAAAGCACAAAATATTCGTAAGAACTTAAAATGACTAAAGCTTCTATACATACATCTCCTTCGGTTCTCAGGATTTTCAAGAATTGTTATAACATGCCCAATGCAAAGAAAGAAGAAAAACATTTTGGACTGGAAAAGATATTGGACTAAATAAAAAAAACTCTAGAGGACTGAGATATTTTGGACTTCAATAGAAATTGAGCTGAAACAAACATTACAGGAAACCCGTAGAGTCCCGCTGAGAAATTTGAATCCGCTAGATGGCACTGACATCATATTATTCCCAAAATCGCACTTAGGTTAGGTTCAAAATCTGACTCTCGCGACAAGTATCCCGCTTGAACAGCTGAAGGTGATGTGATGCCAAAAGACGCCTTAATATAGATCACAAAGAGAACCCTTACACATCGCTGAAGCGCTTTGAGCCTATCATAAATAATGTCTATTCCGGCACGTGCGCATGGTTCGCCAAAAGTATAGCTACCGAGATGCAGTGTAGTAGGAATTGACTTGGAGTTTCCACCTCGTCATCCTTCATACAGCTATGGCAGTTTGCCTCCAGCAGGATTCCTAGCCTCATTGCATGTATGTCCATTCCGCAGTGTCCAGTGAGTACTCCCACTATTGCGATAAGCTGAACCTTTTTGAGTACACGTATTTCCGCCTACCTCTTACGTTCTACTTTGGGCCAAAACGATCTCGCAATCGAGCAGGTTATAGTTGCTAACCAGCGTTTACCAATCTCCCGAGAGGTCCATTAATCCAGTGCTAGAGCACAAGAGGACAGTGGAGTCCCGACTCGTTCCCAGGATGGTAAAATAGGCCGACGGGTGCACTTACTTGCGAGCTCAACCGCTTTTCGCACTTTATAGTGGTTTAAAAAGTATGTTAATGGTATCTAAAATTAGTTTGAATGAAAATTTGCGATAGATGTCGTCAGGAATATTGTAAAATAGGGCTCATATTTAAAATTTAAGACTATTATAGAGAGAACTACGTTTACAAAAAGATATAATGACCGTGAGATCATAGAGCCAGTTTTCAACATTTCCAACACTAAAAAATTTTCAAAACAATAAAATAGTTTCAAGAAGACGCATCTATTATTTTTTCCGTGAGTGTACATATATTATCACAAATGCTGGAACTATAAGAAGAAAGCAATAGAAATGACAGTCAAAATTAAAAATAAAATAACCAAATATTCGTATGAATTGGTGATCAAAATCATTGGACCAAGAGTGGCATGCAAATCAAGACTTTTTTCTTCACCGGTATTTAGTGGAGATATAGAAATGTCATCGATCTTGAGCAGCAATGCAAAGTCAAAAATGAAAAGTACATGATGAGCAAATATATGTACACATAATGGGTTTTTCGACACCAGTTCAATGTTTAAATCAAGTAGAATAGGTCTTTAGTCGAAGAAAAAGTGTATATTTAGTATATTGAAGCATAGATTAGACTTAATTTGTGCTTCAAGTGTCAATGGAAATCCATTGGCATGGACTTATATATCACTTTAAATGTCCATAAAATAATGTCTAAGGCGGATAGAAATTTATAGCTTTAACGACCAGTTCCAGCTACAATCACTCATCCGGTTTGAGTGTCAAAATCAACTCGTCCCAACTGTGAAACCCTATATCAACCAGCTAAACATCCATTCTAGAAATAATAATCGAATTAGCGCAATAACTTGCATTTTTCGACGCTTCACAAAAGCACAATTCTTCGCGGCATGACGCTAAAAAAAAGTTGCGTGTTCTTTTGCATAATTTCTGTGTCGCCGGCAAAGGCTCCAATTGCGTTGTGCTGGCGCTGTAAAATTCCTTTTGATCCTATCAAGTAAATTGAATTCGGCAATTTGAGTGCATTTTTCCAGCATTTTCTGCCTTCGCGACGCCAGTTAGGTGTTGTTGTTGTTGGTGGTGGTGGTATTACGGCCTGCCATCAACCGCCGCCGTAACACACGCAATGCAACAAAAACCAAAGCAAGTGCAGACGCTTCGTTTGGGGGTCTGTGTGTGTGTGGCTGCAAAGTTATCAAATCTTTTCGTTTTTTCCACGCTTTTCTTGTGTTCGCACTTTTCGCACAAGCAAAATTTACAGCCAAGCAAAGTGCCATTATTGTTGCTTCAATAATTTGTTGGTTCTCAGTTTTTAAGCCGCTTTGAGCTTTGGTTGTGATTACGCAGTTCGAGGTTGCATCATTAAAAGTTGCTCCACCAAAGAGAGTTCTCCAAGAGTTGTTTTGCAAATTACACGCTTTACCGAGTAGTCAACATTGAAAAATGGTTTTCAAATCGAACGCGACAAATTTGTAAATTAAAGTTCTCGAAATCAAAAATTACTCAGTATGAATTCCCTGTATGAATTTTTGGAATACATTCAGTTTTGAAACTCATTTAAAGTGATTAAACAAACTTTCAATTTAAATTTCCATATTTTCAAAGCCAGGAAGTCTTGGATGAACCAGAGATATTATAACCTTACGAGGCCCGCTAATAGAAAGTGCATTCATATTGAAGAAACTTTGTTGAACCGATTGATTATAGTCCAAATTTTATCGTATATAGTTGGGTCATCATGAAATTAAGCGAAAGCCAGATAACGGGATGATTTTTAGAAATCTTATGTGGAAGTTAAAAGTTAAATAGTTAGATTTTTATGGGAAGCATAACTACTTCAATCAGACCACAAGACCTTAGAATGCTTATTAATCGAACTCTCGTAGTATTAAGAAGCGGTTCGCAGGACAGTCGAGTCTACGTAACCTCAAAGTTGTTTCGGGAATGTATTCCACCACTGTCGACAACATGGGCTAGAACAGTAATACTTAAAAGTAGAGGAAACTGTATACCGTAATCATCTTGTTAGCAGCAGAGCTCCAACAGATGATCTTGGCATCCTATAGTAGATAGACTAGACTAATTTTGGTAGATCCTAAAAGTCTCAGGTTCTCTCTAACCCGATGTAAATAATAAGTGACCTTGTAAATTTTTCTTTCTAGAGCATTTTGGAAGTCTCGACTCATCGGTTGAAACATTCTAAAATTCCAGATTTCTTCTAGTCGGAGGTAAATAGTGAGAGACATTGTGAGTTCTTTCATCACCAGCGTTCTGGAAATCTCAGATTTTTTCTAGCACCAGATACAGATTAAAACCCTAACGGCTGCCTATTGCTTTTTGGAATAATATTCAATATTCATTCTTAAAAGTCGCGAGTCTACGAGGTCAAAGGTAAAGCCCTTTGTAGCTCCCATCTTTAGACATCCAGAGGAACTAGTTGAAATAGAAATTAAATAACTGAGCTGATTAAGTAAAAGTTTTCTGGCTTCACGCAGGACCTTTTTGGACTTAGCTATCCAAGCAAGGTTCAGCGTTCTATCCTAATGATAAAATCTAAATCTGATAAAACCACCGATTATTCATTGAACCCAATCAAACTTAAGAAGTGGCCGATAATAATAAAAAATGGAAGTCTTCTTAAATATGTATTTAATTGCCATGAAAGAAGCAAAGACTTTGGTTTAATTTAAATAAATATAAATATATGTAAGAGAAATATGGCAGCATTAGTTCAGATTTTTGTGACACCAGCAATGAAATGCCACTTATGTGTATTAATCAAATCACGTAGTTTCCTAACTTAAATACACTGCCAGGCACAGCACAGCACACACATGCGAATATATTTGAGAATAAATATTCTCCATATTTGCGCTAATTCTGCGGAAAACTAAGTTGACACCGTTGCTGCTGCGTTGCTCCAAGCCAAAGTTAATATGCGAACAAATGTGCATATGTGCTCCTCTATGGTTATGGACATGTGCGTGTGTAAGAGCTGAAAGTAAGCTATGGGAGCGTAGTGTCCTACACAAAATCGTTGCGAAAGTTTTCAACACTTGTAAGAAGAAACAACAATGGCAACAACAACACTTTTGCAAACTGCCGAATCATAAATAAATACCAAAAGGCATGCGAAATTAGACAAACATTTGTTAGCATACTCAATACAGTGGTGGTCATGTATATAGAAACTATGGAGGATCTGAATGGAGCTACCTAATGCTCACTTACCAAGGAAGAAATTTGTAAGATCTCATTTATTTTTCTCAGCGCTCACTCATTTTCCAAGAGTGTTATCTCAGTAAAAACAACTATTCTTCAATGCGGAAGACGTGGTTATTCTCCTGCATGGATTACGACAACTATGTAATGTGATACGAGAATGGCATCCTTGCGATCCCAATGCGATCTCATCCGAAGCTAGATTCGAAAGTTAAAAATTCTTCGTCGATATATAAGGGGCTTCACAATCCGTACTTCGGTGTTCTTGGCATCATACCGAACTGGACAAGACTTATATGTTCAAATGTTATCCTTCCTGATTCTTATTGCGAGGATCAGTCTCTTAACCCAACCTAACCTAAGTCTATAAATACCACCAAGTATTCATCAAGTCTTTTAGCCTTCTACGTATGTTGGTCTGACCCGCCTTACGAATATCTTCAGTGTTCAGTCCATCATTTTCGGAGTTGGAATGACCGCAGAACATAAAGAAAAGCTGTTGATGGGCTCGTCGTCTCGAAAACGAAGACCATCGGAAGCCGATCAATACAAAGATTGCGCAATAAATCCCAAAGAAAGGGTGAAATAACTCAAAAATCTCTTTAAGAAAATAAGGTCCGACAACATAATCTCCAAGATCTATATAAGCTCACTTTCTAGTCTCTTCCATTTACATGACCACCACTGCTGGAGCTCATGTATGGCTAATAGCCCAAAAGTGTGCAACTGTTGTCACGTACGTACGTACGTACGCTATAGCGCCTAAAAATATGCTTCGCATTTATTTAATATAAAAGCTATGTCTTCTGCACATTATGAAAGCATTTAGGCTAAGACGCTACCGCGATTACGACGACGACAACTGCGTGACTGTGGCCATCCCAAGTACTTCATGCACTGCTATGCTGTTAGCAATGTCAAAGCATTTTGTTGGCAAGCAAATTTTAAAGGACTAATTTCTCTTGAGCTCAAACGACACAGAGGCTAAGAAAATGCCTGCCTAATCCAGCGAAATCCCACGAAATTAACACATGTAAATATGTAATTAAAACGGTGCATATGTGTGTGTCTGTGCTAAGTCATGTGCATAAATATTCAAACATACGAGCAGTTACCTGCCGACGTGCCTGTGCATTCGTATCTGCCCCTTATGTGTGGCACGTTTGCTGCGACAGCCAACCATAAAGTTTGTAGTCTCCATTTGCCTACGCTCGTGCCTTCTAGTATTTGTAAATATTTTACGAATATTCACGAAAACTTTTCATTGCGTTTGTTAATTAAAGAACATATTTTAGACTTCGAATGAACAACCTCGTTTGCTGTGGTGCAAAGTTGCGGTGTGGCGAATAATTTTCGAGGAGTTCAAGTCTGTGTGGAGTTCACGTTTGAGGTTTTTTTACTCAACGAAAAATATTAGCAGAATAAATATGTTGCTCTAAGACAAAAATGTATAATGACTCAAATTAGGTTCTTGAGAAGGATAATATTTTTGGATTAGATCCGTGAAACAGCAGAGGATCAAATAGCCCACAGATCACAAAGTTGATCAAATTGTCATAGTTTAAGATCACCTTAAAGCCGTACCTTTAAAGGGTACCAAAATAAATTGATCTCTTGGAGATCGTAGCTTTAAGCTCTTAATTTTAAGACCCTTGTGGTTTTTTATATGAAATGTATAATATTTAGAGAATCAATCGGAAGGTTATGTGTTTTATGTCTGATTTGGGAGTACTGTTATAGTATAACCTCCAAACTAAGAGCTTAACTCAAACCCTTAACTCTCCCTATCTTTTACTATATCACTATCTCTTTATATAGCGCTCTCTTTATCCCTTTCTAAATCTCTATTTCCCCCTATCTCTCTATCCCCTATCTTTCTATCTCGTTCCATTGCTCCCTCTCTTTATGTCTTTCTTATCTTTCTCCCCTCCTTTACTCTATCTCTTTCGACTATTCACAAATTGTAAAAATCTGTTTCTCCTCTTACGAGGCTTTTACTTCTCACTTGCAGAATTTCGCCAAGGTAACACTGAACGGAGAGGGTTTAAGACTTGACACAGATAAACTGATTACCTTCTTATGTAACTCGCACTACGTAAGTTCTCTTCCTCACCTCTTTAGAGAACTATATTTTTTCACCCATCGTTTTCAAAAATTTTTTGCCGTGCCTTTGATTAAATGGGCGCGTCTGGGCGGCGACAACTTGTGGCACCTTAAATTCATTTACCACACTTGACTTGAATGCATTTGGCCGCAATTATGAAATGTGCGGGAATATGTGTGAAGCTCAAAGTCGCCACTGGCGTTGAAAGGAGTAGCGAAACGAAGCGACTAATGGTCTGTTAAACTCAAACGCACACACGCACACTTATACTCATCCACAACGGGCCGTCGAGTCGGAATATCTTGCATTTTTGATTTATGTCCTTTGTTATGCATCAGTTCTTCCCACTCGCCATTGCAGGCGACTACTTTTGTAAGATACTGTGGACTACATTGTCGGTTGATATGGTCGAAAAAAATGCTAACAACAACAGCAACAGCTGAAATACCCACCCACACACACTTGTGTGCGCACACATTTAAAGCAATCCTCGGAGAGTCATCAGCATTCTTAGAGTGTTTCACATTTCCTTATAAGGATGTTTATATGTGTGTGCTCTTTCTTTCAGTAGCGTCATTTTACTAAATAGTCCCACACCAATGCTGTTGGGGCTTGTAAGCGAGGGTGTGTGCGCCATTGTAGTGCCTATGCCCTCAGAGGAATGCTGATCTTAGCTCCCTTTTTGTAGTAGTCGATTTTCTACTTTCTTCGTGGGTTATGACAGACTTACTACGTACCGGACATTAGCACATTACTCTCTTGGCGGCATATAAAGAGAGGAAGGAAATTACTTGTGATTATTCTTTTTAATTTTTCTGTGACCCAAGCGGTACACGGCTATGTCATAGTCTTTAGTCAGAATTGATTGGAATGTCTTCCGTTTTTTATGTAAATCAAATAATAATTTGAGTAGAACTTCTGAATTATATTTTTGGTTTATCTAAAATACCTTTCTTTGAAGTACAACGTACTTCACTTGAGGATCTAGAACTCGAGGTTTTGAAAACTGAGGCTGAAGCCAGAAAAATGTATTACAACTAAGAATCAGAATGGCTTAAAGCCACACCTTCCGGCTGTCGGAACGAAATGATTATTTTCGCCCCTGCTCGTCCGAATTCCAAGCCTCAAAGTCCCATTTGTTCCTTATAAGAGATATCAGGTGACTTTAGTCCAGAACCAACTCATTCTTATGTTGAAAGATAGCTTTAATTCGTCTTATTAACTTCAAAGAACATCAAAATTATAGGTTTTCACGGAAGAAATCGTTTTATAAACCTAATGAAAGAGGGGTCTAAAGAAGCTTTATCAAAACATTAGTGCTAAATGACCTATTATAAGCTTTGAGATCCCATTTATGATACGATCCTTCATATAACAGTCTGATGAGCACATATCTCAGCTAAGATATAAATACCTTCCACATCTTGACTAAATCTTCACCGAAACAACAAAACAACACAAAGAAGTAGTAAAAACAAATCTTAAACAAGAAAGTTAATTGCCATTAATGACGACATTAATCACAAGAAAATGAACTGTGCCAAAGCCAACGACAAAACCAACAATACTTGTACTGAAAAGAGAACATGAATACTTAAGTAGACGCTTGTCTACAATAAGGACTGCCGCGTTGATGATGGAGTACAAAGGCACAAGGTTCAGCACAAAAAGCTATTAACACAACTTCGTGGACCAACAGCAACAAACCACGCCATCCAGCGTAGTGAAACTGGAAACGAGCGAAAAACTCACAATGGCAAACTAAGTCTAAATTGATGATGAACTATGCAGTGCCATATTGCGCCTTTTAGCGCACAGAAAGGAAAAAAATTGCTCATATAAAGCAACAACAAATTTAATAACGAGTGTAATGAGACAATACTTGTATAATGTGATAGAAAAAGGTGGATTATTAAAATTCAAGGCGAAGTTAAGGAGTACAATGGGTATAAATCTGTTTTAAAATAATGAGATGCTAGCGATCCACTATTATATATATATTTATATTCAGTAATAACTAGGTGAGAACATTTGTTAGTGGAAAAGCGCGTTGTTACCAATAGTTTTACAAAAATGTAGCCCAATTGCCTTTAATAAGCCCCTATGGAACGATTATTATTCGTTGTAATTACAAGTTCTCAGCATAAAACTTTGCTGACGTCATTTTAGCGGTGCTTTTAATAACAGGTCATCACTTTTCAATAGAAAACCAAATATTTTTTGGAACTAATGCGCTAGTATGAAGTCAGTAAAGTCATTGATATTATCAAATAGTAGGAAAGACCATAAGAAGAAAGGATTTTGATATATCTAACCAAAGGCCACAGTATATTGTGTATCCTGAGAATATATGGGGAATATAAAAGAGATAAAAAAGTAAATGTAAATTTGGGCGGTCGTTAAGGTATAAGCAAACTTTTTTGGGCCTAAAATCCTCAATCAATCATACAATGGTCTTCATATAGACAAACATATAGTCTCATTCCAAATAAAGACGTTGATTGTGAGAATCAGATCATTTGATATTTTTTTCGTAGATTTGATGACTGATTTGATGACCACCCTTATATAAGTATACGGCATATTTTGAAAGGAACGGAAAAGAGCAACAACAACAACAAGTGGATTGTGGTCTGTAATCCTTTAAAAAACTGTTCAATGGTCACTTCCTTTTTGACATTCCAAACCACTTAACCCTATTATTACACGCAAGCGTTCGACTATATAACATATTGACTTAGAATGGCTAAGTAAAAAGTTTGTAAGGATGTTCAAGCGGAGTTAATGGTTTTTATTGAAAAAAAAATACTTAGAATTCTAAAAGCTTCGAATGATTTGCCATGCAGGTGATAAAGTCAGCGGTCAATTTCGAGAACCGCAAGAGTAAAGCCGAATTTGAATATTTATTTTGTCCCAAAGGACCAAAAATGTGTTAAAAGCTTGATAATATGAGATAGATAAGTACAATAAAAGCTTGTATGTTAGTATGTACCACATCAGAACCACACTTTTATTCACAGTGCCCATATATACATATGAATGTATGTATGTATACATCAACTCTTTGACTCATTGTCATAGTTGTGTGTTTCTTAACCACAAATAACTGACTCCAAGTGCACCCAAGCTGATGTTTACTGCCTTCACACATACTCGCATGCAGCTAAATATGTACAAACATTCTTTGAGAGTAATTGTTACCTTACTTTTACTTTGTGTACATAACAGTAAATCTTTTAGGAAGGCACTTAAGCTGTTAAACTTTTGCCATCTGTTAGTGTTTCTTACCCAAATCACTAATCGCATATGTGCCCCTTCATGTGCATCTGTATGTGTAAAATAGTATAATATTAAGTAGTGAAAAGGTCAGCTGAGCGCCGATTTACATATCTGAAATGTTACTTCTATGAAAAGTGAATAGTTTAGAACTACTTTAAATTAAATTTTTTTTTGAACGAATGCGATGAGGTCATACTCAATTTGTTGTTGTTGTAGTTCTTGACGCTGCAAAAATATATTTAAAACAATTTTAAAGTATTTTGAAGAGATGACCTTGGTCCTTGACTGAATAAAAATGATGGTTCGTTACGATTACCCAAACCCGAATATCATGGGAACCGATACCACTCACTTTTCTTTAAAAAAAAATCACATTTTCGAGAGAACTACTGCTTAAACTTATTAAATTATTTAAAAAATTTAACCATACAAAGCAATAGCGCTCCATATTTATTTCCATATAATGCTAACGTACTCGAGAAATCGTAAAAACGCTTAGTTCTCCAAACTCCTTGCAACTATAACTCACCCCTACTCACTTTCAGCACTATTAGCATTATTTAAAGTCCACTCTGGCGACCACCATGCGAGCGCACACATAATTTTCTCTTCATCTTCATTATGCAGCACGGCTTACTGCCATCTTCATTATGCTACGCTTTTTATTTCTCACGTAGTATTTTAGCAGCTTGTTTATTTTGGGTTGTAAAATGTTAATGCTTAGTTTCTTAACTAAAATGCTTTTAATGTTACCTACAAGTGAAATAACAAAAGTCACAAGGAGCTAAAAGTAATTCAATAAAGCAGTCGTGGCAGTTAAAATACAAGCATACATACACACATACATAGTAAGGGGTATACGCTCAACCAAAGCTCGCATTTATACATATACATACATATGTATACGCAGTTGTGGTCAAATATATAAAAGCTAAGGTAGTAGTTAGCCAATGTTTCTCCAACAAGCAGATGAATTAATATAAACTTACACATATACATTTATAAATATGTAACTTTTCAAATCACTTAGATCAGATCAGTTGTACTCCCTCCGCAGTAGCTTAGATAAGAATTTTTTAAATCTAATTTACATAAATATCATCACAACAACAACACGCTATTGGTCTGAGATAAGCAACATGTTGCAGCCGCTGCCTAACAAGCTGTCGCAACTACTGAGGTAAGGCAAAGAAGAATGGCTGCATGGTAGATAGCAGAAATTGAAAAACTTTGTAATTTTCTAATTAAAGTGGAAAACTTGACGCGCCTTACTTTATTGGAACAATTTTAAATAAGCATATGGAAAAGTAGTAAGGCTGTGACTGTTGCCAATAACTTACTCGGAATTTATAATGCAATCGATTATGAAAGTAAACATATGTAAATGTAAAATTAAAAAATTCTTGTAATATTTAACTTTTAAATTAAGAGTTATTGTACAAAGTTCCGGTTAGACGGTGCGTTTTTTAGGTTATAGGACAATGAATTATATGTAGCTATAAAAAACCGGAATAAAAGGCAATAAATATTGCAACATAATCGGACATGCATCATTGATCTCAATTTTTGGTCGTTTAGTTATAAAACTATACCTTATTGCGTTATTTTATGGTACCAAGGTTGTAACCACAATTTCTTTTAATTTATGAGTTAAAATAACACAAAGACCCAACACAAGTAAATTTTGTTAATGTGCCATACAGTGTATCTAAAACATAATTCCTTTGAAATATGATGAATTTGAAATATTTTTATAATTCAAATAATAAATAGCTTCTTCGCAAGAGAGGACATACAAGAAATAGTAAATAAAACTCATGTTACTTTGGCTTGCTTTTGTAAAAACTATTTACAAATAATAGCAACAATTTTCTTAAGTATTAACTATATACATATTCGTGCTTAGTTAACTATAATTAGCTATTTTTTATTAATACGTAGATAAAACTTAGGCCTCTTCCAGTATCTGTCGCTCTAAATCAGTACCCTCGTACAAGCCCTGTTTACGCATAGCTTCCTTTAGCTGTTGATACTCAAAACGTTTCTTCGACCACTGATATCTTTAAGTATTTATATTGCATATAACGCATAGTCAATATTTAGCAGATAAATAATAATTATAAATTGTTGAATAACATACCTGCAAACCATCCAATATGTAAGCGTGGTAGTGAAAAATGAGCCAAAACCTACGTGCGTTGATAAGCGTGTACGCGAAGTGCCGAGGAAGGTAGCAATGCCTATCGCTACACCACCACCAATTCCATACAGGAAACTATTACGAAAGCATGGTATTTGTGAGACATCACGTCCAAATACTCTGAGCTCCTGCAATTTTAAAATTATGGTTGACAAAATATTGTTAATATAACTGTAGATAGCTTTACCCTTTTGGTTAGTTCCTCTTCAACCATTATTCTTGGATCGTCCATATTTTAAACTTAATTTGTAAAACTATAAACAAATTCTAATTGCACGAAAAAACTTCGCGACAGACAGCTGTTTCAACTCTACAACCGGTGTACAGCGCACAGCTGTTTGATGGTAATGCAGACTTCGGATTTGATTTGTGATTTGGTAATGCAGTGCAGCATATATTTGGAGAGTTTATTGATAAGAGAGTGCTGCCATACGAAATTTCTAATATTAATCATAACCTTTTACCATTTTGAAAATATTTAAATTAATTTGGAGATCTAAAAGTTTATTAAAACAACTCAACTGAATATTTTTTGTCTTTTATTTTCGCTCTTCAGTATACATTTTCCAATTTATCAGTTACGATTAACTTTGCAGTGACGTTGACGAAATGTATGCGAATATGGTAGCACTGAAACTGAAAACATTTGACATTTGAAATTTGCGAAAACTGCTGTTGACGTTATATTTCCGTAG
Organism: Zeugodacus cucurbitae; assembly: GCF_028554725.1. Classification (NCBI taxonomy): domain Eukaryota; kingdom Metazoa; phylum Arthropoda; class Insecta; order Diptera; family Tephritidae; genus Zeugodacus; species Zeugodacus cucurbitae. The sequence goes on along the minus strand of NC_071667.1, from coordinate 76,053,573 downwards.
AGTTAAAATTTCCGCTTTTATAAATTTGATTCACAACTGTAGTAAGTTATAGGTATTTGTAATATTCAGTGGAATTTATATCAAATACTTATGCAAAATATGCATCTAATTCTAGTTTCGGCAACACCATTGTATGTTTGCTGATGGCTGCATTTGCCTCACTTCCATGTCAGCAGACTCATTTGCTTCGCTTCTATGGATCATACAGAATATGCATTCAAGTTAGCATTTAGCGTAGGTAAGCTTTATACTTTTGGAATACTTACTCTTTATTCAATTCAATGAGAATTATACAACTTTTTTTCCTCAGTAATGGCAATATATTTTAATAAAATTGCTTAAATATAAAGTGTTTAAGATTCCAACTATTTATTTGTTACCTTCTTGGTTCTGATGCTGCTAGAATAGTATGCGTTTTTTTCGAAAGTGATCGATTTCCTAACTTTGTTTATTGTTTATAAGTGATTGTGTCATAGGTCATATATATAGTTTATAGCTTTGTATGGCATTATGTAGTGAATTCTTTCTTTGTGTATTGTGTATGTTTAAATAAACTAAAGTAACTAAACAAAAAAGTAAAAAGTTCTGTAATTATTTGCTTCATTGATTTTATGTAATTTATTTTATAACATAAGGAAAATTCATATTTGTTTAATCTAAAGGTTTTGTGCGGCTGAATAAATTTTTTATATATATTGTGTTATTTTTGTTTGTTAAACATATTAATTAATAAGTGTTTATGTATGTTGTTTTTGATGCAGATATATGCGTTTAGACGATATACATATATTCGTATTTGTGTTGTATTACGTTCATGTTCAACAGATCAATAACAAAATGTTTTATTGCATAAAATATTTTTGAACTAAATTGATTGTAATGCATTGTTAAGAGATTGTGAGACGGCATTTGGTTGTCATATATATATAAATACATAGTTTTGGTTTATGCAAATCTATATGTAGAAATACACTTCTGTGAAATGCAACTGCATGTTTTTTTTTGTATTTTTCTGTATGTCTATGTATAATACGCATGTAAGCACACATGAATGCAATATATTAAGCGTATAAGTATATATATATATTTTTTTGTGTTTATTAATAAGTTTTTTTTCTTTCTATATGTATATGGTATGTAAGTGTGTGTGTGTGTGTAAATATTTTCGTTCACTTTCTGCAAGGCGCCACAAGAGTGGTTAGAACTTAGTATATAGCGTACATAAACATGTTTGGTTGTGTAAGGATCGTAAATAAATTCATTTTAAACGATAATATGTTATCTAATTTTAATTTTTTTGTTTATATGTATTGTTAATATTGGAAAACTTTTCGTATCAATCGTTTATTACTAGACGCTTTCGTATAAAGATTAAAAATGGATAGATTTCATATTCTCTTTTTTTTTTGTTATACAAAGTGTAGATGTGTTTACAATTATATCAAATATATAGTTAAGCACTATATACGAGTACGTGTATATGTACTAAAATTTTAAATAACCATTAGGTACATGCTATAAAGTAAATAAAGCATTTTTGTCACAAGTAATCTATGTAGTATGTAAGTAGATGTACGAAATTAGCATTTTGTGTGTGTTTGTATGTTTTTATTTAATTACTATTTACTTTGCATCACGTTTTCATGTAAATTCTTTTTAACATATAGATTTATATATAATATATATGTAAGCTTGATTTGCTTAGAGAAAGAGATCGTGTGTTATTTAATAACATAATATTTCTTTTGTGTGTTGTTGTATTTTTTTTCAATTGATATTTGCATTAAAAGCTATCGATTTTTGAACTACTTTAAAAACGTCTAGGCAATCGCATTTGTGAGAGTTGTTTTTAAGTTTTTTTTTTTTTGTTTTTCTTTACTAAATTTCCTTTTATTTTCTTGCTTAGTAATGCTTTTTGTATATCATGCTTATTTAGTACATTTAAGTTTATATGTTGGCGTTGCTACCAAAAACAAAGCAATTTTAAAATTCTTCCCCAAATTTTAAAATCGGAATTGTTTTTCGGACCACTCATTGCGCTTATTAAACGCAAGAATGTGTTGTTCATTGAGATTTCGTTGCGTATTTACAATTTTTTTTTTGTTTTAATATTATACGTAATTTTTTTTAGAAAATAACTGAAAACTGCTTTGACTTAATATTATGTATATAGACGTATTCGAGTTCGATTAATAGTTACATGTAAAGGCATCGCAAATATACATACAGACATGTATTGACATATGTTTGCATGTGCTTAAATGTACATATATGTATTAGAGTTTTAAGTATATATTTTTTTAAGAAATGTTTTTTATAAGAAATGAAGTATCGAAATGAATTGTAAGCATATAAGCGCGCAAAATAAATAATTAATTTAAGTTTAAGTTTAAGTGTTTCAAAAAAATTTCTAGTTTCAAATAACGGTAAATTGAGCAAGAAGTATTGTAAAATTACAATTTTTTAATTGGAAAAATTTTGCTTTAACATTCGAGTAAAAAATCTTCCCCAATTTTTCACTCGCAAGTTAAAGTAGTTGCTATTATTTTTTTTTTCAAAATAATTTGTTTCAATATAAATAAATTATAAATATAAAGAATGTGCGCTTAATTGCTTATTATTAATATATGTTTATCCATAAAATAAAAATATGCAGAGCTTAGTTTGTGTTAGCCTAACCTCAAAGCTTTTGACAGTCGCCATTAAGCAAACGTTTTTAAAAGAATTTCTCTAAAATTCCGCCTTATTATGTGGGTTTCTAGTTGAATGAAATTGTTTTCTTTTTTCGGCCTAAACGCGCTATAAATCACAAATCGCAATTTGTTTTTTTATTTTTTTTAATATTTTTTATACTAATTCCAATACTACGCTACTAGTTCAAACTATTTGAAAATATTTTACTATTTCTTGCATGCGCTTATGAAATGTTTAATATGCGTCTTATGCTCTAACGGAATATTAGAATTTTGAATACCATCTTATATGTATGTATGTATGAAAAGTCCCTAAATGTTGAAAAGTGTTGTACGCGATTTTTTGTTTTTTTTTTTTCTTGAGAGTAAAAATATTTAAGGTGCACAAATGGCGCTTGCGTAGTAATTTTTTTTACTTTATTTTTTATAATTTTTTTTTATAAGTATATTTAAATTGATTTTAAAAATAAATCGTTTTGCGCAAAAGACGTATGTTTTAAAAATAAATAGCGTATATATGTATTGCGTAGTTGTGTTTTATTTTATTTTTTTTTTTTGGTTTTGTAAAATATTTTACCGAAAAATTTGCTAGATTTCGTACTATTTTTGGTTAAGTGTTTCTATTTCCTTTTAACTATTGTTTATGCTCTATTTTTTGTTTTTATAACCGTTTTTTATTTAGTTTATGCTGTAACTACCGTGGTTATTGTTGTATTGTGTGCTTAACGCCGGTTCGTAAGGTACATACATGCAATGGTATATAGTATATCTAATTTTTTTTTATTTATTTTTTTTTGTTTTTATTTAATTATATAGAAAAATTTGGCGTGTACGATAGCTCTGCAAGTTTGTGTAAAAATGTTGTTGTAAGTGTTTGAGTGTGTATGTGTGTGTGTTGCTTACATTTGTAATATCACTAGGATAGGAAGATGAATGTCAGCGAAAGATTCATTATATTTTGTTTTCTGTTTTTCTTTGCGATTTTTACGAAATTATATATATAATTAATTTAATTTATTTTTTAAATTTATTTTTTTATTTTTTGTAAACATATTTTTTCTCTATCCTTGCTCGACATTAAAGCTAACACTTCGTTAAATTTAATTAAATTTCCGGCGTTTTAAAATTGCGCGCGTTATTTTCTTTTACTATTTTTCATTTCATTTTGAAATCATTTTGCATATTTTACTTAAATTTTCTTAAATTTACTGTGTTTCACTTTAGTTCTTTGGTTTTTTCTATGTGCATATACATATATATACATATGTATGTATAACGTTTAACTGCTACATAAATGATTTTTGTAATAAATTTCTTAGTTTTGGTGTTAAAAGCGCGTATATTTTTATTTTTATTTTATTTATTTTTTTTAAGAAGAAGAAATAAAAATATGAATTTGTTATGCAAGTTTTTTTTATCGTTTTTAACAAAGCATTTTTTGGTGTGTATTTGCGTTATTTCATTTTTTGTATGACATTATTTGCTGTTAAAATAAAGTATTATCTTAAATATTTTTTTTTTAATTTTTTATTCGTTTTTTTATTTCTCTTTCTTGCAGTTTCTAGCAAATGCTCTTTGTGCTATTCACGCATACGCACTTGTCAACTAGTTGTGCTTAGCTTTATAACCATCACTGCTGTTTTCATTTTATATATGCACATATTTTTTGTTTTTGTTTTTTTTTTTTTCTATTTTGAATATTCTTGCAGTTTCTTCGACTTACAAGTACATATTTTGATTTGTCTTCTTTTACTTTTTTCATACATACATTTAAGTATATAAACGCTTAGTTTTTTTTTTTGTTTTTCTATTTTCTTTTTGCATTAGCATATATTTTTTTAATATTATAATTTTATATATATTTTTTATATATTTCATTTATTTTTTTTTTCTCTCATGCAATTATTCACTTTTCCGGTACTATGATCTCGACCGCAACACTCTCAGCTGCTGGATTAGCAGTGATGTTGGTCATGAGCGGCATTTGTTGTTGTTGTTGTTGGTGATGTTGTTGATGCTGATGTGGATGCTGATTGTGATACTGTGAGCCCTTGCGCTCCAACTGCCCGATATGAGCCACATTGCCTGGTGCTACGGAATTACTACGCGTCGAACGTATAGACGTGGCTGATGCGTTGCTCGCGCTGGCGCTGCCCGAATGTGACCCTGCTCGTGTGTAGAGAAAGCAGATTTAAGCATGAATATAAATGAAGTAAATACAACTCTATAAGTATTGATTTAGCATTAAGTGTGTTGGTTAAGCATAAATTGGACTAAATTCGGGGGGAAGCTAACACTTTCAGCTACAAACATTTACAAACACACTTTATTATATACAAGTTTGCATATTTTGCTATTGTTAATTAAATATTTTACAAAACAGTTATTTTGAGTACGTATATTACATCGTTACAACAATTATACATAGTACAACAACTATTTACAGCTCACATTTCTAGGCACACCTTTCTAGTTATTTTTTTTACGGAAAAATATAATAGTAAATTATACACAAAATGAGCAAATTAAGGTCTTTCATTCCACCAAATAACATAAATTCGGTAATTTGCTCGAATTTTGTGTATAATTCGTAGTTACGGCAATCGCAGCACATCGAAAGCTTTAAATAAGTTGAAGTAAAAAATATGTCGTGATTGCAACAGAAATTCTAATGGAAAATAAAATCGTAAAGCTCTGTATGAATGCAATAAAATCAATTGGCAGCCATTTTGTTCAGGAAATAAAGACATGTCGTCGTTCATACATATATAGGAGTTAAATATGGACGGTTAAATAACGGTTTGGTTTTGCATGACCTCTACTTAGAAACATACTTCTATCAGATCTAGATCCATTCATTCGTTGTTTTGATTTTCATGCGATAATTTAGTCAAAAAGTTGTCTTAAAAACACTAAAAATTAACTACAGTTACAATATTTCTCTAGATGATTTGTATACCAAAAAATATATCACTGTTTCACCAAGCATTTAACTGCAGTTAATAATTCCATTAAATTTTGAAAAATGTCAAATTGTTTCATAAGATCCTAGTTCATGGATTTGAAGAAACTCTTTGACATTTTTCAAAATTTAAATCGAAATTGTTTAATCTCGATTTTAGTATTATCTTGGCTTTTGTCACATTTCAAGTGCGAAACTAATCATAATTTTGTTTCCGTGGTGAATTTAGAAAATAATTTAATATTGTTTTTTGGCAATTAAATGCTCGTTGGACAAAGATATACAAGCTTTTCTAAAAAATATACTTTAATGAAATTTATGTGACTTTTTTCTTATTGTTTTATATTATTTTTTCACATTTTCTTTATACATATATATTTTCTTTAATATAAAATAAATTTCAAAATTTTAAATTAATTAAATTTAACCATTTTCATTTCAGATGTTTTTGTCATTACTTTTATTTAATTGTATTTTTTACAATTCGTTTTAGGTTCCCGAAACGTTCGGACCAACATTGTCAAACCAATGCGCTGTCTATACGATGATCTAGAAAGGAGCATGACAAGGAAGATCATAACACGTTGCAATAAATATACCGGGGTGCAAAACCGCTAAAGCCATGTGTAAAGCGATAGACCAGAAATATCCAAAATTCCTACTGTCGCTCGATAGAAGGCATTGCACTCCATCTGGTATCGCAAAGGACCAAAACTGGTGTATGTGTGGCTTAACCTAACCTAACCTTTAGTATTTTTAAATATTTTTTACAGACATTTTTTTATTTCTCATACTCAAAATTAATTAATTTTTTTTTTACGATTTCGGATCTTCAACACATCTTACTCCGCCCTTGACTAAAATTCTAAATTTTAATCTGGTAATTCGTTTATTGATACTTCTTTAAAACACTTGTCTTGTCAGACTCGTACTTCGTTACTCGTCAGAACGATAATCTGTTCATTAAAAAAAAAAATCCACTTAAAAACTATCGAATAACGACTAACAAATTAACAAAGCTGGTGTGAAAACCCCTAATGTCTTGTGTAACTGCCTGTATATGTCACTATCGTTAATCAAGTGATAAAGGAGATGAAAACCCAAAACATCCATTTGTTATCCGGGTAACAACGAAGACAGATGCTTGTGAAACAAATAGGTTGCTTCTGAAACCTCCAAAAGTAGTCTTTCATTACCAGCTATTGCACCGAAAGCTGTTAAATGAGGCTGTTTTATCAAAGACCTGGATATTTTTTTAATGAAAAGTCGCCAAACCAAAAATGTTTCAAGATCTTTTGTTTTAGTAGAGTGAATGTGTTCCATCTTAAAATGTATTCTCTCGAATTTGGTTGAGACTATTAATGAGAATTTGTGATCTTATTAACCTAAAATATCTCTTCCAACCACACTTTGCAATGACAAAGATCCATTTTCTTCCGTTTTCTTTCGTCCTGGATTCATTACTATGAATTTCTGTTGGGTTCCACCGCATTGCCGTAAAAACTCATCAGCCGTTGGTCGCAAGACATCAAAGAGAATGAACCACTTTTAGCTAAAATGTCTTGAATTAATTTTTCCCTGCTTTCAGCATGCCTTTATTTGATATGCAGCAAGTTTTATCAAATATTTATCCATGTTATTAGGATATTGTGTGCGACGAGTACCAGACTCGTAATGTGAGAAGTTTATTACAATTTTGCATGAGCATATTCAAGTATATAAAGTGTGAGGTTTGCGCTCGTAAAAATATTGTGTATTTTTGTATTATAAGTATGTGGAGATGTTTCTAGGAGTACATTCGAATAGTCTAGCATTACTTGGTATATAATCAACTTCTACTGCTACTAAGTTGCATACATATATATATGTAAGTATGTACATTAAAGAAATCTGTATGTATGTATGCTGGTGTGTGTTGAAATTTAATATTAAACTAAAAGAAATCTACCATTGCAGCTACGTGTTGTCATTATGCAGGTATCTATGTATATACACACCTTTATGGCGGCATGTATGTGTACATATGTATGTATGTATGTAAGTGGGCAGTTATTTAGTAACGGTGTAGTTGGAAGATATTCAATATAACTACGAGTATTTCGAGTATTTCAGCTAATATTACTAAAACAAAAGTAGGTCCACTAAACATTCAAAACTATTGCTTATTCTTTAAAAATTCTAATTGAATTCTATTGAACGCACCATGCACAGATTATTGGTGTTGTTGTCAGTGGGAATACCGAGCACAGCTGAGAATGCCTGCGCACCTATGTAGCCAACGTAACGCTTAGAGCAGGCAATCGGGTACGTTTCATTCAGAATTTGTTTGCCTTGATGGCGACGGCCGGCGGCGTGGTCAAGCACATAGCCGTCTCGATGTCGGTATCCGAATTCGCATTGGCTGCGGCAGTTGCATTGGACTGTGGCGTTTGTGATTGTGGTGATGATGGCTGCGGGTGTTGTTGGTGGTGGTACGCAGTGTGTGTGGTCGGCGTGTATGGCGCGTATGTGTGCGGTGCGTGCATGGTGGTGTGCGGATGCTCGAGCAGACGCGAACAATTCGACACGTCACTAACACGGGAATCACTTGAACGGGTGTTGCTCTTGGAACGCGTCATACGCCCTGCTTTGTGATCTGTTACAATGGAATATTAGCCAATAGGTTACATCAATCGTGGTTGCAATTGACGGAGTATTTTATACAGTTAACGGTTAATGAGATGATTATTATTTTTATATACTTAGATTTAGATTATGATTCTCGTAAGAGATTTCGTATTACAAATATTGTCATTGTAACTTTCAAACTTTGTAAAAATACTAATTCTATCAAAAATTCAAAATTTCTACTTTTGTTGTTTTTGTTTATAAATACCTTTTCAAATCGCTTTTCAAAAACAATAACGTCTAGTTAAAAACCTCAACATAACAAAATCGTTAAATGGTAGATATGTTTATAACATTTAGATTTATGCTCGAATCATAATGGAGCGATGACAAAAACAGCCAATAAAAAGTAAATAATCTGCTCGATAATCATCATTTATACGATGATAAAAAATGATCGATAAAATTCAAAATATATATTTTTTGTATTATTTTCATCCTTAAGTTCGCTCCATTTTGTTTCAGACTTTTTAGTATTTCAAAAACTTGTTTTGAGATTGGATCGATAGAAACTCCGGTTATACAGAGGTAAACATAAATCAAAGTTGGACACAGACATCGAAAATATTCATAAGAATTCTTATAAATCTTTGCAGTAGATGGACTATATATTCTATAAAGGATTCGCCAGCCATTAAAAAATATGAAAAATCGTGGGATGTTTTAGTTGAGTAGATTAGTTCAATCTTATTTAGGAATAGAGTTACCAGCTATTAAAAGAAAATATTTTTCAAACATAATACAATTAAAAAGCTTTCGGAAAGTGTTCGGTTAAACCATTTTGGAGTGGCCACAACAAATTATAAAACTACGAAAAATATTTATAAAATACTGTGTAACTCGAATAACCATAATCCCCAAAAAATCCTCGAGTTAGAGAAACTTTCGAGTTACGGAAAGTAATTTGTCTTCTATTGCCAATTCAAGAGTTCGAGTTATGGAGAACATCGAGTTGTAGAAGTTCGAGTTATGGGAGTTAAACTTCCAAATATTAATCGATGAGACTTCAATTAAGACATCTTTTGAAGCAAAGTTGCCAACCATCGAGAGTAAAACTAAGAAAAATATTTTAAAGTATAATAAAGTGGTTGTAATGAGGTCCTCCATGTACTTGTTTAGAAATATTTATTTTAGATATCTTTTAGAAAAGAAAATGTATAATATTTCTAGTATGAGTGAATCTTTGAAAGTCCTGCTTATGGTACGGGAGATGTGAGGCAACCCTTTTCAAAAAACGATCTTTACGTAGCCTCTATATCGAATTTTCATATAGTATAGATATATTTAGTATTTTAAGCATTGTAAACAGCGCTTTAGTTTAATCAAAAGTTTAATTGACTTAATTAACATATACTGTACTTTTTAATTGAGTTCATTAGCAAGTCAATTGTAAGTTTGTTCGTAACCTTTTTATTTAAATTAGTCACTGGCTTAATGGATTAAATAAGTGAATCGTTGACTAATGAAATTTTCGGCATTTCTCAAAGCTCTTTAATTAAGTCAATTACTGAATGATTTAATTAAGTCAATTAATAAATGAGCCATAAATATTTTCTATGTACACTTGTAGATGTTCTAACTTTCAAGTGAAAATATGAAATAATAACAAATACTGTTATGATAAATCAAAAAACCTGATATGCTGCGTAATCTATTAATTGAAATATATTATAATAAATACTTAGCGCAAAATTCTTAAGCTGTGTCCAACTTTGATAAGCATTAAAAATCCATTTTTGTACATATAAGAAAATTAGTTACAGCGCAACGAAGTTATGAAATATTTGAAGTAGTAGCTGATACACAAAGCCTTGTAAGATACAATTTTAAATAAAAAAAGCCATGCCTTGTCTACTTAACCAACTGAAATTATTTGAAAATTTTTTTTTTTCCATCTCAGTCAATTAAATTTGTGGCAATCGTATATTGCAAGGGCTTGTGAGCTTTTTTCTGGTAACCTTACTGCAAAGGGAGGCACATACAATGTATACATAAAGATATGTAGGCCGTATGCACGTAGTTATATACTTAGTTCTTAAAGGCTTTTTATAAATTCAATTATGGAGAGTCATTTAATTAGTTAAATTTTAATTAATTTAGCACAATTAATATTACTTTTTAATTTTTGTTTTTTTTTTTTTTGTTTTTGCTTTTGGCATTTAACTATCACAGTTGTTGTGTATGTAGTTTTGGATACAAACCTGTCTTACCTAACGACGGATTCGGCGAATGCGGACGTAGCGAAGCCATGCTCGGCTGGCGCGACGGCGCTCGCACCGACATACGCGAGCCGCGTCGCTCCTGGCCGTGCAAGAGTTTGCTATCACGCAAAAGCGATACGTTCATGAGACGTGGATTTGGTGTGTTGAAAATTGTCCGGTTCTCACGCCAACGTGCCCTGAGTAAATTTTTATTATTGGCGTATATTTTGTGTTATTATTATTAACAACAACAAAAACAGCAATGTAACAACAACAAATAGTATTTGTTTTCATTATATTTTTATTGTTTTGGTTTTTTTTCGATTTTGGTTTTTGGTGATGATTTAACGATGACGTCGGTACGGTGGATGATGATAAAAATAGAACAAAAAGAAATAGAAAACGAAACGAGCTCGATCAAGGCAATTCAAGCAAATTATATGTTAATGGTGAATTTATTATTAATTTTTTGGTTTTGGTTTTTGAAAAAAAAAAATAATTACACAACAATTTGTATTATTAATTAGTATAAAATTTTAAAGCGTTTGCATTTGTTTTTGAGTATGGTGTGTGTGTATGTATGTAATTATGACTTTCGTTGTGTGTTGAACTCAAGAGTTTAACATTATACAATTTGTTTGTGTATATGTATGTATTTATGTATGATTTGTGTTAATTATTGCAACAAATTCTAGGCGACACGGCGAATTAATTCAACAACAATATATAATCGTAAGGGCGTAGCCAAATTCAACTCTGAAGCAATTGGAAATCAATATACAAAAAAATATTGCGTTCGAAAATTTTCGAGATTAATATTTTTTTATTTTTTTACAAAAAAATAGAAGCCAAAAAAATTAAATGTTATTATTAAAAACTAAATAAGTATTTTTCTACTTAAAAATGTATTAATTTAATTAATTACTGTCAAAAACAAAAAATATAAAATTTAAAAAATATTTTTAGAACAAATCTAATAATCATTTCTAACAATTTTGAGCGGAAAAAATTTAGTTTCGATTTTGTAATAAACAAAATATTTGAATTTTGCAGAAATATTCTTTTTTTTAATTATAAGAATAAATAATAACTTAACTCCTTTAAAATTTTTTTTGGCTATGCCCACGATATTTTTTTTTTTATTATCTAGTACACGTATTGTTAGGTTAGAAATTACCGTGAACGAACAATAACAATATTTAATCCACTAAAAGCATAAAACAATATTAATTTACATTTATAATAAATTATTTGGCTTTTTCACGGCCTCCGAGAGGGATTCATAAAAATTCTATATTTTTTCAGAAATTTGCTCAAGAATTACAATCCCAGTCTGAAGGTTTGAATGATATATAAATTCGCAGTTTTGCAATTAAGTTAAATATTTCTACTATTTTAAGTTTCTTTTTGGACCATATTTCAAGTTTCAATATTTTAGTTCTATTGCTATAAAGATTATGTCACTTTAACAGTCCAGTTCTAGTTTAAAATTATATAGTCAATTTACATAAAATAGTTCCCAGGACATCAACTATTGTTTTGGAAAGCTTTAATGAAGCTGAAACGACCCAAGCTTCGAAGAAACATTAATATTGAGGGAATTCGTTAAGCCCTCTCTAGGGTCATAGACGAGTCAAAATCCGAATGTCTGTCTGTCCGTTCGTCCGTCCGTCTGTCCGTGCAACGGTTAACTTGAGTAAAAACTGAGATATTTCCTTGGCACTCTGAGGAGGTTGCTTTCGAAAATGGTCAAAATCGGACCACGCCCACAAAATGGCGAAAACCAAAAACTTATAAAGTGTCATATATATATATATTTGGCGTAGGAACCGCTTTAAGCGATTATAGCCGAATCCACCAGAGCGCGCCACTCATTCCTCCTTTTTGCTTTTTGGCGCCAATTGGAAACACCAAGTGAAGCCAGGTCACTTTGCACTTGGTCTTTCCACCGGAGTGGAGGTCGTCCTCTTCCGCGGCTTCCTCCAGCGGGTACTGCATCGAATACTTTCAGAGCTGGAGTGTTTTCTTCCATCCGTACAACATGACCTAGCCAGCGTAGCCGCTGTCTTTTTATTCGCTGAACTATGTCAATGTCGTCGTATAAATCGTACAGCTCATCGTTCCATCGCCTGCGGTATTCGCCGTTGCCAATGTTTAGAGGACCAAAAATCTTGCGCAAAACCTTTCTCTCGAAAACCCCAAGAGTCGTCTCATCGGATGTTGTCATCGTCCACGCTTCAGCGCCATACATCAGGACGGGAATAATGAGCGACTTATAGAGTTTGATTTTGGTTCGTCGAGAGAGGACTTTACTTTTCAATTGCCTACTCAGTCCAAAGTAGCACCTGTTGGCAAGAGTGATTCTGCGTTGGATTTCAAGGCTGACATTGTTGGTGTTGTTAATGCTGGTTCCCAGATAAACGAAATTATCTACAACTTCAAAGTTATGACTGTCAACAGTGACGTGGGAGCCAAGACGCGAGTGCGCCGACTGTTTGTTTGATGACAGGAGATATTTCGTCTTGTCCTCATTCACCACCAGACCCATACGCTTCGCTTCTTTATCTAGTCTGGAAAACGCAGAACAAACGGCGCGGTTGTTGCTTCCGATGATATCAATATCATCGGCATACGCCAGGAGCTGTACACTCTTGTAGAAGATTGTACCCTCTCTATTTAGTTCTGCAGCTCGTATTATTTTTTCCAGCAATAGATTGAAGAAGTCGCACGATAGTGAGTCACCCTGTCTGAAGCCTCGTTTGGTATCGAACGGCTCGGAGAGGTCCTTCCCGATCCTGACGGAGCTTTTGGTGTTGCTCAACGTCAGCTTACATAGCCGTATTAGTTTTGCAGGGATACCAAATTCAGACATCGCGGCATAAAGGCAGCTCCTTTTCGTGCTATCGAAGGCAGCTTTAAAATCGATAAAAAGATGGTGAGTATCGATTCTTCTCTCTCGGGTCTTTTCCAAGATTTGGCGCATGGTGAATATCTGGTCCATTGTGGATTTTCCAGGTCTAAAGCCACACTGATAAGGTCCAATCAGTTCGTTGACGGTGGGCTTTAGTCTTTCACACAATACGCTCGACAAAACCTTATATGCGATATTGAGGAGACTTATACCACGGTAGTTGGCGCAGATTGTGGGGTCTCCCTTTTTATGGATTGGGCAGAGCACACTAAGATTCCAATCGTCAGGCATGCTTTCTTCCGACCATATTCTACAAAGAAGCTGATGCATGCACCTTATCAGTTCTTCGCCGCCGTATTTGAATAGCTCGGCCGGTAATCCATCGGCCCCCGCCGCTTTGTTGTTCTTCAAGCGGGTAATTGCTATTCGAATTTCTTCATGGTCGGGTAATGGAACATCTATTCCATCGTCATCGATTGGGGAATCGGGTTCGCCATCTCCTGGTGTTGTACTTTCACTGCCATTGAGCAGGTCGGAGAAGTGTTCCCTCCATAATCCCAGTGTGCTCTGGACATCCGCTACCAGATTACCTTCTCGGTCCCTACATGATAATGCTCCGGTCTTGAAACCTTCTGTTAATCGCCTCATCTTTTCATAAAATTTTCGAGCATTACCCATGTCGGCCAGCTTTTCAAGCTTTTCATACTCACGCATTTCGGCCTCTTTCTTTTTACGTCTGCAAATGCGTCTCGCTTCCCTCTTCAGTTCTCGATATCTATCCCACCCCGAACGTGTTGTGGTCGATCGCAACGTTGCGAGGTAGGCAGTCTGTTTTCTCTCCACTGCGGAACGACAATTCTCATCGTACCAACTGGTTTTTTGGCGTTGCCGTAGACCAATTGTTTCGGCTGCAGCGGTATGCAATGAGTTTGAGATGCCGTTCCACAGCTCCCTTATATCGAGATGCTGATGAGTGCTCTCAGAGAGCAGGAGTGCAAGTCGAGTAGAAAATCGTTCGGCTGTCGGTTGTGATTGCAGCTTTTCGACGGCGAACCTTCCTTGTGTTTGTTGACGGGCGTTCTTTGCTGCACAGAGGCGAGTGCGTATCTTTGCTGCTACTAGATAATGGTCTGAGTCAATGTTTGGTCCTCGGAGCGTACGCACGTCTAAAACACTGGAGACATGTCTTCCGTCTATCACAACGTGATCGATTTGGTTGCGCGTGTTTCGATCAGGGGACAGCCACGTTGCTTGATGAATTTTTTTATGCTGGAATCTGGTACTACAGACAACCATATTTCGGGCCCCAGCGAAGTCGATCAGCCTCAGGCCGTTTGGCGATGTTTCGTCATGGAGGCTGAATTTTCCGACTGTTGTGCCAAAGACACCTTCTTTACCCACCCTGGCGTTAAAATCGCCAAGCACGATTTTGACATCGTGGCGGGGGCAGCGCTCATAGGTGCGTTCTAGGCGCTCATAGAAAGCGTCTTTGGTCACATCGTCCTTCTCTTCCGTTGGGGCGTGGGCGCAAATCAGCGATATGTTGAAGAACCTCGCTTTTATGCGGATTGTGGCTAGACGTTCATCCACCGGGGTGAATGCCAGGACTCGGCGACGGAGTCTCTCTCCCACCACAAATCCAACACCAAATTTGCGCTCCTTTATATGGCCGCTGTAGTAGATGTCACAAGGACCCACCTTCTTCCGTCCTTGTCCCGTCCATCGCACTTCTTGGACGGCGGTGATGTCAGCCTTTAGTTGTATGAGGACATCAACCAGCTGGGCAGAGGCACCTTCCCAATTAAGAGTCCGGACATTCCAGGTGCATGCCCTCAAATCATGATCCTTAGTACGTTTGCAGGGGTCGTCATCAAAAGGGGGGTTTCTCATCCGAGGCTCGGTGTTTGTTTTCATTGGGGAGATTTTTTTTATGTGGTGGGTCCCAAGCCCTACGCACAACCGCACAAGCGGGCTTCGCCTTCTCACTTTAGCTCGCCTCCAAACGGATGTCTGTTAGCTACCCAGGGGATACTTGGTCTAAAACCGGAAGTCGTGAGCTGCTTGAGTCATATGCAAAAGAATCGTTCCTGGCCACTCCCAAGTGAATGGCAATCAGAAACTTTCCTCACTTGCGTGAACTTCTACATATGACCCCATCCCCCAAGTGTCATATAAAGTGTCATAACTAAGCCATAAATAAAGTTATGAAAATAAAATTTGGAACATAGGATCGTATTAGGGAGGGGCACATTTGGATGTAAGTTTTTTGGAAAAGTGGGCGTGACCCCGCCCTCAAATAGGTTTTTTGTATATAACTCGCAAAGCAATAAAGCTATATAAACCAAACTTTCTGCAGTCGTTTATTTTAGCGATTTCCTTAAACAGTCCAAAAATGAAAGAAATCGGATAATAACCACGCCCACCTCCCATACAAAGGTTAGGTTGAAAATGACTAAAAGTGGGTTAACTCACTAACGAGAAACGTCAGAAACACTAAATTTTACAGAAGAAATAGCAGAAGGAAGCTGCACTCAGATTTTTTTACAAAATGATAAATGGGCGTGGCATCTCTCACTTATGGGTCAAAAACCATATCTCAGAAAGTACTCGACCGATTTCAATGAAATTCGATATATAATACTTTCTTGACACCCTGATGACACATGTGAAAAATGGCTAAAATCGGTTCATAACCACGACAACTTCCCATATAACTCAATTTTGAATTTCATCTGATTCCTTCACTTTATAATGTATACATAAGGAACCAATGAAGATAGCGGAATAAAACTTTACACAAATAGTAAATCTCTCTGATAATTTAATGTAATTCAGAGGAAATTTTTTATTCTAATAGTGTGTCTCGGTTCCAAAAATTATTAAAATCGGATAATAACATCTCCTAGCTCCCATATACATAATTATAGGCTTTTCAAAAATGTGGTCGGCCTTAATCTGCATATACATATGTATTGATTAATATGTAGCGAAATTAAGTGAGTGTATAGTCTTCTATTAAACTTCGTGCCGAATTTATAGGTAAATTTGGGTGTTATCTTAATAAAATTTCTTCAATAAATGCGAGAGTATAAAATGTTCGGTTGCACCCGAACTTAGCCTTTCCTTACTTGTTTGTTTTATGTTTTAGTGATTTTATTATTTATTTGCTTCTAGTATGTATTGTGTACATTTAACAAGACTTGTAACACGTACGAGTATGTAGAATTTTTCCAACCGGAAAATGACATAATCGCTCTCGGTGCTGGTGATTATTATTGCAATAAGCAAAACAAATAAAATTATATATTATTGACAAATGCCAAAAAAAAAGGTCATTTAGTAAAAAAAAGGACGTTTATACAAAATTTGTATAACTATGTTAACTTTATGTGTATTGAGAGTATCAAAATATTACTCACTGGCTAAATAATCGAAGGACGACACAAATTATAATAAACATCAATGCCATTCCTACCAGTACGCCAATCATAGCCGGATCGATATAGGTCTCTGGTCCACGTTTATCGCCACGTCCTGTTTCGGAAAGAGAATATGATTTTAATTCTTTCTTCATCTACGATTTATTAGAATGTAAAATAAGGATAGGCACTGAAGGTTAGAAAAAAAAATAAGAATAACAATTCAACTTAAATAAAAATATATACATTTATTTATTTAAATTGAAGTTTTATAATGTAATTATATAATTATATAAAAAAATGCTTGCAATTTCTTTTTTTTTGCTAATGAAATATACAAATATTAATTTTTCATATATAAATTTATAATATTATACTTTTTTTCTTGTTATTTTTTTTACTTTCATCAAGTATTCTATTCAATTCGTATAATTACCCTTGCATTCAACAGTTCCATCTTTGCCCCAAAAGGGCATCATTTCATAACGGCAAGCGCATCGTCCATCACGGCATTCGGTCTGATAATGTTTTACCTCGCATTGTTCGTTGAAGAAACATGACTCATTCACGACAGCCTCTGAAATGAAAAACATCGATATTTGAAAGTAGATTCTTACAGTAAAGAAAAATAAATAGCAGGAAAAAGTGTGTGTATTATTATACCCTGAACAGGGTATTTTAAGTTCGTCACGAAGTTTGTAACACCCAGAGGGAAGCGTCGGAGGCCCTATAAAGTATATATATAAATGATCAGTATGTTGAACTGAGTCGATTTAGTCATGTCCGTCTGTCTGTATATATATGAACTAGTCCTTCAGTTTTTAAGATATCGTTTTGAAATTTTGCAGATGTTATTTTCTCTTCAAAAAGCTGCTCATTTGTCGAAACTGCCGATATCGGACCACTATATCATGTAGCTGCCATACATACCGAACGATCGGAATCAATGGCTTGTATAGAAAATTTTCGCATTTGACGTGGTATCTTCACGAAATTTGACATTGATTACTGCTTAAGGTAATAATATAATCTCCGAAGAAATTGTTCAGATCGGTTAACTATATAACCTTAATGTTTCTAGCAAACAACCCGGCTAAAAAGAATCAGTAAAATGTTTTCTTTTTTTTACTTACTTTTTCTTACGTCTTTAGATTTGCTTAAACACATAATTACTAAAAGAAATGCACCTGTGAAGGGTATATTAGCTTCGGTACAGCCGAAGTTAACGTTTTTTCTTGTTTTTCTTTTTAATTGAAAGACCCTTTTGATTATAGATTATGCATTCAGACTAAAATATATAATAACTTGACGGCAAAATTCTTCGAGTCCTCTATTTTTCTTTTTGAATTGAAGAAAATTGTCTCGGTTCTCTTTAGCTATGATTTCTCTTATATCAACTTAAGTCGTCATAATTTCATTCACGGGAACTTGGCTGTCTTCGCAGTACTGTATTAGCTGAGCCCTATTTCTCAAGACCTTGTTGTCTATTTTTGTTTCCATCTTACGAATTCAAATGGATAAACTATTATCACCAAAACAGATTTCGACACGATTTTCGAAATTAGGTAGATCGATGGATTTCGTAGTACCCTATTAGCTGAACTCTATTTCACAAGACATTGATGACCTTTTTGGTTCCATATCGTCAATTATTTCATCTCGAGAGTTTGAATAACTAATCGTCAGAACTTCGAACGGACGAGTTGATATCAGCAAGACAGATTTCAATACGATTTTCGATCTTGAGAAGATTAAATATGGCACAGACTTTGTAGCATATTTCGGAGAAAATAAAACTCTTCATTTCTCGGCAGTACCAATTATTGATCGAAATTCTTCCAGCTTCCATTTAAAGAAATCTGACGAACATTTGTTGCGAGGATCCTGAGTGTTCTCCACCATCATCAAAGCTTTGTATATCTGGTGCAATTGGTAGTTGATTCCGATCAAAGCTTATAATATTATCCTTAAATATATATTTTCAAAAGTTACCGGCGGTGTTCAAAGCAAAAGCGAATCTTCTCGGTCAGCAAAAATATTATACTGACTTTCTTCTTACATATTCTTGAAGGAAGATGGCTTTATCGGATCAATTGTAGGTTTATAATGTTTCGAAAACTTGAGATTAAGGCTCTCAATAAATGAATTCAGGAAACTCAGAGCTTAATTTATTTGTTTTTCATTATTTGATTATTAACTCTTAAGACAGGAGACAAACTTTTTCAATCTTGTCACCAATATTGTAATACAGGGTTGTACTGACATTAAAAATAAAATTTTTGACGCAAATTTTTTCACTTTAAGTATTTAATAGATGATAATAAAAAACGACAACCAACAAACCTTTTCCACATTTATCAATATGATTTGTCACCGGCAAATCTTCGGTACATTGACATGACTTCTTCTTAGCATCACAAATGGAACCGGGAAAGCCGCACTCCAAAGTATTATCGCACTTATCGCCAAACTTCTTTTGTCCACGGCTAGCATAATCTATAAAAAAACAACAAAGTGCAAGTTATTAGAATAAAAGTGCAACAGTAGATAAATAAAGCATGAAATATTGCTATTTTTAGCCAGCACTACGCAGCACACAAGGCAAATGTATTAGTATATGTAGATGTGACTATCTACTTAGACATATTTGAAAGTTAGTTTGTGTGTGTTGGTTTCATACTGTATTTAGCAAATATATGGAAAATATATTCAGAAACACACACACAAAAACGCATATAAATGCAAAGAAGCACTAAGGCGGTTCGGCCAAAGCAAAGTAAATGTGGTACACCATGTGGTATGAGTAACCAATGCAAAGGGGGTATGCGGTACTCCGTGTGGTATGAGTAACCAATGCAGAGGGTATGCGGTATACCATGTCGTATGAGTAACCAATGCATGCGCTTGATGTTGAAATGTAAAAAAGCGTGTGACCCCACCCTAAAGTGCCTGTATAATGCATCAGATGTGCTATATTTATATACATCTGTGCATATGGTATAATTGTAAATTTTTTATTTCCGCCATAATGCGCCTCAAGGGTTTGCATACGACCAAATATGCATTTATTGTTGTTGTTATAAACTATTTATATATACATGTATATTGTTTTGTCCTTTGTCCTGCCAGTTACATGTGTGTGTGTGTGTGCAAAAGAATGATGATGATGACATTTTGTGCGCTGCATACCCTGCCGTTGGGGAAAACAATGGCGTCATTTTTTATAAAAAGGCACAGCATCAGCGATTCCGAAAATGCCAACACCAGCAACAATAGTGGCACACATTCAAAGCCAAATACCATAAGTGTCAGCATTTGCATATACATTTGTATTTGTGTGTGTGTGTGTGTGGGTGAGTAACCCGTACGTTTAGTATGCAAACATCTACTTAAGGTGCGCTTTGTGTTTGTATATGTAGTCAAGAGGTTTAGCTTAATTTTATTGTCTTACGCTACATTGGTTCTGCATATTCGCTCGTATCTGTGTGTGTGTGTGTCAAAGTGCTCATGAATTACAAATGTGCATTAAAATTCAGTTTCATGTATGCATACCAGCATATGTATATGTGGCTTGGTAGCAGCTCAAGTGGCATCAAAGATACAAATCTGTGGTGACCTGGAAATTGTTGCTCTACTTTCAAACACTATGAAAACCTTTGTTGGTTCTTCCATTCATTTTTTATCTTCTTTTGTGCTCGGCATGATATCGGCTTTAGCAATAGTTTCAGCTTTTTAGCAACGGCTTAATTTTAATAATAAATAAATGCCATTGTTTATCCTTTTGTATTTGATATCCTAAAGCTTACTGCTACTTTTGCTCGCTTTCTTTGCGTTTACTTTTCATTCCAAATGCGCCTTTGACAAAACCAAAAACATGCAAGAAGGTCAAAGAAAATCTGAAAATCTTTTAAACTGGCTAAAAGCTACAGAAATCTTCAACCGAAGCAGAATTCACCACATATGTGTTTTGTATGAGAATTATTTCACAACTTCTTAGTTGTTGATATTTTGCACACATTTCAGCCGAGAGACTTCAAAACTTTTGTTGGGGAAAAACTTAAGATTACATAGTGTGTCTTAAGCTGCTTGTAGGAGATTAACATAAGCTTCTAAATAAATATTTATCTTAAAATGAAAAACAATTACATTCATATATGTATGTACATATAATATTTTGGAGTGAAAAGTTTTATTTATATATAATTAAAGATTCCATAAAAACACCGTCGATATTTTAATATTTGGTTCTAAATCAACCTTATGCTGGACATAGCGAATAGAGCAAAACAGAATTTGGTTGCCCTGTTATAGAGGAGCCATTGTGAAAATATGGGGCCTTTCATCAATAGTAGTTCTTAGGAGATATAGTCAAGCCTATAATGTTCTATGAGATTCTAGTGTGGTGAGAAGCGCTTAAAAAGAACGGAGACAGCGCTGGACACTTGTTCTGTTGCAAGATCCTTCTGGCACAAAGTACATCGCAAGAGGTCTAAGGAACTATTCCCCCTCAGTAAGGTCAAACTTTCCTTAATCGTTGGGGTTCAATTGTTCATTGTCCCACCAGGCTTCTCACTGGCAAACCTAAAATTTAACCGGATGCTATCAGCAGAATCTGCTAATAGAAGAAGTAGATAGAATATCTCCAACATTTTCTTTTGGAATACCCCGCCTTTAAGCAATCTAGGCCAAAATTTCTCGGATCTCACATTTTTG
The DNA here is from genome assembly GCF_028554725.1 of Zeugodacus cucurbitae. Taxonomy (NCBI): domain Eukaryota; kingdom Metazoa; phylum Arthropoda; class Insecta; order Diptera; family Tephritidae; genus Zeugodacus; species Zeugodacus cucurbitae. Next base: position 76,032,007 of record NC_071667.1, on the reverse strand, counting down.
TATATTTGTGTTAGGTTCTTGCGTTCGACAAAGCGATTCTTAAAAATTCAGTGAGGGGGTAAATTTTTGGCAACACAAAGGACTGCTCTATTGAATCTAATCCAACCTAACCTACTTACTTGTTCTTAACAATGTTTGAGGTTCTTAAAGAAAGACCTCGATCCAATATACCATACATGAAACTAAATTCTACCACATAACAATGAAATTTAAAATTAAATAAAATTTTTATTTTTTTTTTGTTATTTTGTTATTTTTTTAATGCAAAATCATTTTCCTCCATTGAAGTTAATAATATTCCTCCTCTCCTACATAATATGTATATTTTACATTTCACAATCATTTTTCGAATTCACCCAACGACCGTTTATGCAAATTATTGCAATTTGTTCCGAGAAATGATTTATTATAACCGATTTGTATTGGAATTTTTATACTAGAGATAAATAATATGCACTCCATATGTACAAAAAACATATATAAATAAAACAAGTAAGGAAGGGCTAAGTTCGGGTGTAACCGAACATTTTATACTCTCGCAATTTATTAATTTAACTTTATTTATATTATATAATAGACAATTTGACCCACATATTCGTCATATATTTTGTATAAAGTCCATTGAAAGTTGGAAACCATAATATTAGGCTAGAAGTACCGAGGTCCTCGTGTTCGATATATGGGGCCTTATTTGTGCAAAGCTCGGCATCGATATCTTCACTAGTGCTTACTTTATATATTGTAAAATAAACGATTCAGATCGTCTTCAAAGATCTGGTGTATAAGAAGTTGGCGTAGTTGTGAAACGATTTGGCCTATTTTCACAACATATCATTGGGATGTAAGGAAACTATTACAAACCAAGTTTCATTGAAATCGGTTGAGTAGTTCCTGAGATATGGTTTTTGACCCATAAGTGGGCGACGCCACGCCCATTTTCCATTTTGTAAAAAATTCTGAGTGCAGCTTCCTTCTGCCATTTCTTATGTGAAATTTAGTGTTTCTGACGTTTTTCGTTAGTGAGTTAACCCACTTTTAGTAATTTTCAACCTAACCTTTGTATGGGAGGTGGGCGTGGTTATTATCCGATTTCTTTCAAAAAAAATACATCCAATTATGCCCCTTCATATTGCGATCCTTCATACCAAATTTTATTTCCATAGCTTTATTTATGGCTTAGTTATGGCACTTTATGTGTTTTCGGTTTTCGCCATTTTGTGCAGTGGTCCGATTTTGCTCATTCTTCTCGAAAGCAACCTTCCTATGGTGCCAAGTTTCATTAAGATATCTTAATTTTTACTCAAGTTACAGCTTGCACAGACGGTCGGACGGACAGACAGTCATTCGGATTTGAACTCCACTCTTCACCCTGATCTCTTTGGTATATATGACTCTATATCTAACTCGTCTAGTTTTGGGTGTTACAAACAAGCGTTATGTGAAGCAACTTTGTTGCGAGAGTATAAAAATGTAATTGAACTATGTAATTCCAACATTTACATAGGCGTACACCCGCACTCCAACTGTAATTAACTCAATTCCACCCCAGCATTTAAAGAGTTTGCGTGCTTTAACTACTCAGCAATTTTTGTAACCACTGACCTGCTGCGAGCAACACGTTGAGTACGAACCCACTCCTACAGCCTACGAGTCATTAGGCCACCCACCGGGCTTACACGATTACAAATGCGCCCACAAAGTGCTTCACACCCACACCAGGAATATAATCTTCACCATTTTTTTTTTGCTTTATTATAATATTATAACCTAATCTCATGTTTCTGGAAAACTAAAAATAAATATTTATCACAATAGTGTACATATTGTAAGTTTACTTGTTCACAGCATGTCTGCATTATTGTTGTAATTAATACCAATTTCTATCAACTAAGTTAGCTAACTAAACAACACCGTATTAAGTTTCCGTTACTGTACTGATATTATCGCTAAAAGCGATGCAGTCAACAGCCTGAGGGGGTTCATTTGTATATTAACATAGTCACATTTATAGACGAAAGATCTTTCAGGATCAATAGAAATCAAGATGACTATACTTTAAACGTCTGTATATGTTCGTTTGATACCGATAGTTTTCCATAAAAAATCGATTTTGTTTTCATGTAGTAATCGACAAAAATTACCCATACAAATTCTGTAAATCAAGTTACTTACTAATGAAGGACACCTTCAGGCTCGGAAATAATATGTAGAAATAGAAAACTATCTGAAGAACATGATAAATGTATCGAAACCGATTCATCCATATAGCTAGCAGTATTCTAACTTGGAAACTTTTTATTCAAAGGAGTCAACTGAATTGTCTGTGTCTTCATAACTACAGTGAGATCTATGTACTCTTGGCAGGACGAACTTTGGAAAACCAGTTGAACTGTCCCAATTGCAAATTTGTTGCCTGCACAAATTCGTAAAAGTCTCAAAGAGCTTTGTCATCACTTGAGTATTTTCAGCATCCATTTTGAGCAATTTGCGGCATCACAAAAGACTAGTTTAAGCAGTCCAAGTGGGATTTACTGAGGCACAGGGATCAGCGATTTAACCTAACCTAGCCCAAGCTGTACTCGAGGAAAATATCGATATTATTTAGTCAAATTCTCGATTTTACTATCGATAATATCGATAATTCCCTTTTATTACAATATCAAGATTAATTGACTGAGTTAATTAAGAGCATTTGTAAAAAAATGTCCAAAACTATCGATTTCAATTATACAGTTTTTGAAAACTAGAGATTAACTATATATTGAAATTCCAAACTTTCAGGGCTTTATTCCGATATCAACAATCATATCAAATCGAATGTGCCTTCATATTTAGACAAACTTAGAGCTACTATCAACCCTGCATAGGCAATAATGAGCCTTCGAACGACAAAAAGATCCAACATTCCTCCTTATAAGAAGAGAAGATCGGCCAAATATCCAATAAAAAGTGAATATTCCGTATCTAAATCTATCCTAAACCATTTATCTCAGCTAAGTTATATGAGTACTTCTCTCACTCAGCACTTTTTATTTTCTTTTAGTTAAAATAAATATTATCTCAAATTAAAATCTAGGTCATATCAAATACCTTTGAGACAAAGTCTTGTAATCCAAAAGCTCTTCAAAACAACAAAGCTATTAGAAAAGCGCTTAAAAGCTGCATCGTGTATTTAGAAACACTTTCAACTCTTCGGAAAACAAAGCACTTTATCTTTAAGGCCTTTGAGATGATCTTTTATGATAAAACATTGATTTCTTGCGTTGCGCTATTAATTACAAGCCATGTGTGTACTAAATTGATGTGCTTTCTTACAAGATTAATATAATTAAGATTATTATGAAAGAAAAACCAGTTGACACTCACCGAATGGCGGCGTAGTAGTCTCCGGGCTCATGCTAAAGGTATTGACTAAGAAGAAATTGTCACCATCATCGCTATGCACTGTAGGCAGCAAGAAAAGTATGAACATGGCGTAGAACACATACGAAATGGTGAAAGAGAGACGTGGTTGCTGTGCAGAAATCCTTGACGAAGACGATCCAGCGCTCAAGCGACCGCCCACCAGCAAAGTGGCTGCTGCAGCCGAGGCTGGGCGTGGTGCCAACGGCTTACGTGCCGGCAACTGTGGCCACATCAGCGATGGCACTAACGGTGAGCCTCCACTTGGTTTCACGTTATGTTTATTGTTGTTTGTGTGGCCACAGAGTACTAGCGATTCTTGCAGACGCAACATTTTCGCGGCGAACGCTTGCATATTGAATAACGAAGTGGCGAAACCACAAATTGATAGCCAGAAAACCGTTAGAAATGGCAATGTCAGGATCGCACCACATTTAATATTGGACTTTGTTGTGACGTTGTTATTGTAATTGCCTAAAACGGACAGGCCGTGAACTACATCGGCGTCGTGGCGCCGGTCCACCGATGCTGCACCGATCAGAATCGTTTCCATTTTATTGACGTTGCTGGCCATTTCACTTACGACGAGTATCCTCGGTAAAATCGGTGTTTTCGTTATTTTGTGTTAAAGCTTTCGTAGAGTTAATTGTATTTTCGTTAATTTTATAAACTACACATTTATAATTTTCTAAAATGTTTTTCTTGTCGCGTTTTTGTTTTTATTTTTGTTTTTATAGCATTGCGATTGTTTCGATCACCTAACGGCTCATAACAATGGCGTGCATCGTATTTAATTGTGTATCGTTTTTTGTTTTTGTTATTATTATTGTAATTATTAAGTAGTTGCTGTTGTAGTTTCGAGTATGCCTCTTAGGTTTCCCTCTGCTAATACTATCCGGTCCGGGCCGCGGTGTAACATAGACTGTTCGATAATCAGCAATAATGGCAACATTTGCGGCAGCAACAACAACGACGTTAACGACGACGATCACGAAAGCATCAGCAACAGCAGAAGCGGCAGTTGTGTAAACGGCGGCAGCAACAGTGTTTATTTGAAGCGATAACAATGGTTGATACGAACGTTGTATTTACCTCACATGCATTCGCTAACATTTGTATTGGATTTGTATATTTTCGCGTCTTTACTACGACTGCCGTTAGCAGTGGAGACGAAAGCTTTATGGTGGGGCTTTACAGCCCCATCTGATCTCATATTATGTCGTCGTCGTGATCCTCATCCATTCTGTTCGATTTTTCAAACTGTATAATATCTAATTGCCCGCTTTCAGATTGCCAGCTGTTCGTTGAGCCACATGAAAAACCTGTAAGAATATCGATGGAATTTAGACAGAATGTGGAAAATTTTATATATGATACCAATCAATGTAAGAACGTCATTCATAAGTTTAGTTCATTTAGTGAAGCAATTAGAACCCTGTTTTCCAGTCATATAAACCGTGTAAACATTCTGTACATAAAAAGTGTAAACTGACGTTAAGCAATACCAATAGCTCCGTCCGGATCAGGAATGACCTCTTCGAACCGTTCGATACCAAACGAGGTTTAAGACTATGTGACTCACTATCGTGTGGCTTCTTTAACCTGATGCTGAAAAAAAATTATACGAGCTGCAGAGCTAAATACAGAAGATACAATCTTCTATTAGAGTGTACAGCTGCTGGCGTACGCCAATGATATCGATATCATTGGACACAACAACCACGCCGTTAGTTCTACTTCCAGACTAGATAAGGTAGCGAAACGTATGAGTCTGATAGTAAACGAGAACAAGACAAAATTTCTCCCGACATTAAACAAACTGTCAGACTTTGAAGTTATAGATGATTTCGTCTATCATGGAACCAGTATTAAGGCGAACAACAATGTCAGCCTTGAAATCCAACCCAGAATCACTCTTGCCAAAAGGTGCTACTTTGGACTGAGTAGGCAATTGAAAAGTTAAGTCCTCTCTCGACGAACAAAAACCAAATAAGTCCCACCTCATTCCCGTCCTGCTTTTTGGTGCTGGAGCGTGGACGATGTCAACATCCGACGAGACGGCACTAAGAGTTTTCGAGAGAAATATTTTGCGAAAGATTTATAGATGATGGAACGTTAACCTGTACGAAACATTGTTACAGTTCAGCGAATAAAAAGTCGGCGACTACGCCATGTGATCTGAATGGCTGAAAGCACTCCAGCTTTGAAAGTGTTCGATGCAGTACCCATTGGTGAAAGCAGAGGAAGAGAAAGACCTCCACTCCATTGGGAAGAACAGGTGGAGAATCCCTTGGCGAAAAGGTAAAACGAATGGCGCGCTGTTGTTATTTCGGCTATAATCCCGTAAGCGGTGTCTATGCCAGTAAAGAATGATAATAATAATATACATAAACATTGAATATAACGATTTGGAGAAACCTTTCATATTTCATATTTCTTTTATGTCGAAGATTGCGATAAAACCATCCAACATAAGAATCGATCAATATCATTCAAAGTTTAACCCCCCTGACATCTATTCCGACATCTTTTTGAGGGTTCTTTAAAAAGCAAAGAATAAATCCCAAATTTTGTACCATTGAAGATCCTAATGGTATTTCAAAATAGTAAATTTTCTTCGAAAACTTAAGGTTGGTCGTCAATATGTAGCTTCTGTCTAAAATATTATTTAAATAAATATGCAAATTCTAGGATTTACAAGATCATGCTACCAAATATTTTTATTATGGATATTGCGACGTCAACAAAATAATGAATCTCTGTACTCCCCGTAATGGAAGTACCTTCACCATCAACTCCTCTAAAATTAAATATTTTTCAGCGACGTCCGTATTTAGCTTGTAGCCACTGTAGACAGTATTTACACACCCCTCTATAGTAACAGTTTATAATGATACACATTAATACACAATTGTATTTGTTGTTTTTTTGTTTTCATTTATATTTTTAGGCAAGCAACGAGCTATTTTCTAATGTTTGCCGGCAAGTAATTTCCGTTGGTAGCCCCAGGTATCAGATTTACCTAAGTAAATTTTGACGGATTTAATTTCCTAAAGCTAGACCCACCTTTATTATTTGTTTGCACTGTGCCGAAGCCGAAATGAGTGAGAGCTAACCACAAGTTGCAAATGTTTACACAAATATAATTATGCTGCAATGAATGAGAAAACTGTCCTTTGCCTCAGCGGATAAATGAGAGCGTGCAACAATTCTAAAGTCATTACCACCAGTCTAAATGTCGCCAATGGAAGATTAATGTGTGCCAAATATGTAAATGAAAAAAAATGGATATTATCACTTCAAGTTTGCTGCACAGAGGCCAAGTTTTAAATTTATTGCCAAATGTGTGCGTAGGATGAGGTCAAGTGAGAATAAATATTTGTTTTTATTTTCTGTTTTTTTTTTTTTGGGGAAAATGTAAATTTTGTCAAATTTTTTTAGCATTCACCAGTACTATTCAAACTGGAAGAGATAATCAACATTTTGCAAAACATTTGTTGTGTTTTACATTTTTTTACTGTTACATGCAGAAGCCTATTAGCACCTAGAATGATGCTTTGTGGGGAATTTTAGGAGAAGGATCTTTACTTGGAGGTTCATCTTGGTTACTTGTTAGCTGAATGTTCTATTTGACTTATTTGTGGGCTCATCTGGTTTTACTGTACTATAGTTTGTACAAATCTTTGATAAGGTCTTTATTTTCTTGGTTCGTTTAGAACCGTACTGCTTTTTAGATTGTTCTGATTAGTCATGTAAAGACTTGGCCTTTTAAAAAGCTGTATCATGATGGTTATATCAATGAAATACATTATTTTTTTGCAATTATTCACTCTGGCTCGAACAAATGTCGGTTATGGATCGAAGAGAAATAAATTAATTAATTTCCACATTATCTAGATTCTTGTATAGCATAAATATCGGATAATCTTAAAAGCTCTCTCTTCCATCCTTTACTGATTATACCATTTAAATATGGCATTCTTATCCTCAGAATAATGCTGTTTTGCTCTGAATTGAGACGAAGACGAGATATAATATATGTGCGGGGTGTGTTAAAAAAATAACGGGAATTATAAAATTTCACGAGTCTGGAGAGACCAATTGTCAACTTTTTTTTTCAAAAAATTAAAATTACCGTTATTTATACACGGTTCTATCTATTCTTCCTCTCCTTTTTAGTGATTTCATAGCCTCTTCGTATTTTAGTATATAAATTCAATATTTCTCGAAAAAGGGGCAATGTTTATTTCTTTTAAATCGAGGAAATCCTGTGGAGTAGAGAGATCTATACTGACTTAGTTTAAAACAAGTCAATTGAAATCAAGTCTTCCAAATAGAGTTAAATGTAAAGAAAAGCTCCTACGAACATCAATGACAACCAACGGACCAAAAAAAAAACGATTTTTATTTTAAGAATATGTTAATAAAAGAGACACAAACCAAAGTCATCGCTCAGTCCACAAAACTTTCTGTTTTACTGAAGCAAAATCTTGGCGAGAAGTTTGAATTCCATAAGAATCTAAAATTTTCCAAACTCTATTTGATTTTTGAGAGTGATAAATCGAACAGACCACTGGCATAAAGACATGGAGATTGAATAGAAGAAATTATACCAGTTTGATGAAATTATACCAATTTAATAGGATATCAAATTTATTTTTTGTAGAGAAGTTATAAAAAATAATAAAAAAAATTTAAAAATAAATCTACCAAATAGCCCATCAGCCACAAAATATCGAAAAGCGACTTAAAGTAAATGAAAGAAGAAATGAACCTATCAAAAATCAAATTTATATATACAGTACTTTTAATATTAATCTATTTTCTATTTAGTTCAACATCAAATTCTACTTGTTACACCATTGTTACACCCAAAGATGATCTAGCAATTTTCGCAATCAGATGCAAAGCCAATATGCTACGCATTGAGAATGGGGGGTACTCATTAAAACACTTCTATATTATTATATATAATATTTTCCTCATTCTAGCGCCAGCCGAACTAATTGCCAAGAAAATCAAAAGAAAATTTGACCAAAAATTGATTTGAAGTGAAGCGAAATGTATGAAAGTTCGCACTGGCGCCGTCCAATAATGCATTAGCAGCTGAATCACGCGCCGCTTAATGCTCATTTAAGCTTTCTTATGCTTTATGACCACTTTATTGAGTCAAGTGTACCGAGCTGTTATAATTAGCGGCTAGTATATAATACATATATATATATCATGGCATATAATATATAAAGCTGTTTACATACTACAGTTTGGGAAAATATTAGAATAACAAAGGAAAGTTACTCGAGTGCGTTTCACTTGCACATATATATAACGCTCTGTTTGTGTGCTTGCATGTGTGTGTGTTTACGTTATTATTATTCATAAATTCGCAAAGCACTTGAGCAAAACAAGAAAGCATACATTTCAGATGATGAAGTGGTAGTCACACTCTCTTCATTTAAGTCAAATTTCGTAGCCTTAAGCAAGCGCACACACACACGCATATATATATTAGCATGCATATACACACACTTATACAAAAATATATTTACGTTTACACACACACTCATACACTCGTACACTCTTGCACGCCATTTAAATATGGCATAATTTATATGGCAACCGTGCGAGTGAGTACGCTCTCGTTAGCCAAGCGTGTAGAACGAATCGATACGAAATTTCCACGCATGTCGCTGCCGCGCATGGAATGTCCTGCCGCCGCCGTCGCCACATGATTGCTTGTCACGCTCATGCAATTCATATCGAAAACTTTTCAGCGACTATGAACAATATCATATTGCAAAGACGGAAGTAGGCGCCGTACCAAAGTAAATAATTAAGCAGGCACACACACAAGCACAAATATATATATTTACACACATACACATACACATTTACATATTTCATATTTTCAACACACAGTTTTACGACACCGTTAAATGCTTTGCACCATTCTTTGCTGCTGTGACGGCGTAGTAGTTTTGTCTTGGCCTTCAGCCTCCAACTACGCCCAAATTTATTGCCTTCGCTTCAAGCGTTCATACAAATCGTGTCAATGTGGCACCACTGCAGTCACTTTACTGTCAATACTTACAATGAAATATTACAAAAACAAAAACAAAAAAAAGAAAAGCGAAAATTTGCTAAACTGCACTTACGCGCTTCTTGCACATAATAACTATTTATAATAAAAAAAAAAAAACATTTTACTTTCGTTCAGCAGCACACTGCATTAATGCGATTTTTTATTACATCTCGTGTTGTTGTTTTTGTTTTTTTGTTTGTGAAATTATCGATTAATTTTCCGTTATATTAGTCACCACTACACATTATAGTATCAATAGCGGAAAGTCATGTGGCTGCAACTACGACACAGCAGCAATAACAGCAACAACCACACACATGCATAGCACTAAAGGCACACACAGACACATATATATATATTCAGATATATATTATATATAGTAAATATATGTACGAAATTGCTAAGTACTAACGGCACATTTTATATGCTGCAATTAATCGTTATAAGCCAGCCCAAATTTGGCGAGTTAAATATGTCTTTATTGTTGTATTTTTAGCAACGCATTTGACCGCTGTACAAAAGGAGCCTTTACACTCCCCTTTATACCACTCTTTATACACACAAACACACACACACACACGCACGCAAGTGCATTGACAATATGTGACCTACTAAATAATGCTCTGTTAGTCACAATTTATGCCTTGCACGAGCATTTCTTTAATTTTGCTTAACACAATTTCCATATTTTTTTCATAAACGGTTTAATTTTAATTATTTGCCAAATTATTTATTTTTTGCTTATTTTTCTACTCATTAATCATTCATTGCATTTCAACTCTCCTCATCAATAGTATTTTTTCGATATTCCAATACAACAACAATGCATTGCACCAAACGGGCGTTTACCTTTTTCAATATTTTTTCAAAACAAAATTCGCACAGCACCGCAAAACGTACGTTTATATTAATTATTTATTTATTTGTTGTTGTTCTTCTCTTTGTAACAATTCGCAATTGCTTAGTGTTTTCTTTGTTACAGCGCTAACGCTTTTACTTTGTTACTCTTCTCATTCCAATTTATTTTTATTTTTTTTTTAACTTCAGTTAGCAGTCATCCGCTACAGTTTCGCGACAAGTTAACGCTCCTTGACAATACAATGCGATCTGATTTGTTCTTCGCCGTTTGTAATATTCGCAAGCTCCTGCGAATCCATGTTCTACTTTCGTCTCTTCATTGTGATGCTTTTTGGATAATATATACTCGTAATAGTATGCTATGGAATTTATGCACGCGACCAATATTTGAATGAGAGTGCACATGTGCGCGATGCGTAGTGTTGTGAGTCCCGTTCGATTGTTTATCGGAAATAGTTGACAAAGAGGAAGAACAAAGATTAATCTAAATGTTAGACTAAGTGATGAGGAATCACAACGTTACAGAAAGTGTCACCTTTTAAGTTTTAAAGATAAATCCTTTATCCTATTGGCACTTGAGAGTTCATGTTTCCAAGGAACCTATATAATCTAGATTAGTTTCAGGAACAGAAATTTCACATCAGCATTCTAAACAAATACTTGATAGCCCAGTTGATAACTTTAATTTCTGTAAAAGTAATTTTGAGGTATATCAGCTCTTAACATCGACAAAGACAATGACGAATAGAATGGCTATATCGTAGTTCAATAAATCTATTTTCATAAAACCGTCTAAACATTCAAAGAAATATTCCTTTTTTCTAACTGAAATCAAAATTCTTTCCATATATCGGTCTGGGTATTTTAGATACTCTCTTCTTGAAGCTTTTATTGTTAAAAGCTTTTTTAAGCTTTAGCGAGTTTTTTTCTTTGAAGAAATTTTTTCTTAATATTTCTCAACTTTCTTAAGATGGTCTAAGAACTAAATACCTTATATAAACTATAGTCTGTATAAAACAATCTTAAGCTTAAGCTTAAAAGCTTTTTCTTTATTTTTATTTTTTTAACTTTTTATAGCGCCCTTTAAACTCAAAACTGTACACTTCTCAAATCGTAAAATATCTAAATATAATTCGCTATTAATACTAATTTTATTTTTCACATTCCTCATCTATTCATAGGTACAAAAACCCGTAAATCCCGTTTTCCATTTCGGTATTGGCAAATCACTCTAGTAGTTGTTGCTTTGGATCAAAACAAAAATACAAAATTCCGATTGTCGGTAGTAAATGTCATAAGGCGTAACTTAACGAAGAGAGTAAGCGACGTCTACGACAACTCACAGGACATGCGCTTTGGCGTAGTGTGAAGAGGTCCTATGAGTTTGTTGTTCTCAATATGCTTGACATAATTTTTCTTTACACAGCATGAATTAAATTGAATAAAGTACACTTCGTTAAACTTAAATGCATTAGGGTGGCGCATACTGTCTCCGGGGATTAAAAAATGCAAATAATTTTTAAAAATAATTCAAATATATGAATAGTTCAACTATTTTCTGGAAGTTTGACATGAAAAATAATGTCTGGAGAGACTTTCCATAATTTGATCTTTCAAATTTGAGTAGATTTGATATTATAACTTTTATTATAGGCGATGTTTATGCTCCCGCGATACTGTACACCTTTAAAATTTGTCTTACGGTCATAAGGGTATTCCGGAATAGTCTATACTAACTAAATTTAAAAACCTTTCGAAGATGATGGGAGCTTCCGAATGGTAAAAGTTATTGTCCCTTATAATTTCGGAATTATATTTAGAAATTTAAAACCTGTCAACATTTGTTTTCACAATGGGACCTTGTAGTTCTTTATAAATTTTCGAAAACATAATTTTCGAATATATTAATAACTCATCACTGAGCAAGAACATATAATAACACTGATCTGAAGGCTAAAATTGCGAAAGAAGGGAACATCAAAATGTGTCTAACTTCCTCTCACGGATCTAACAAATTAGTTTGCTTTGAGAATGTGAAAAAAATTAGAAGTAAAGCTAGGATCGCTGAGATTTTCTAAGAGTTTTTCAGAGTTCAAAAATAATTTGGATTTTTGGATAAATTAATTTGAAGAAATCTGTTTATCAGAGGCACTTCTTTGCTAATCTGAATATGAAAAATACACTTTAAAGTCCATTTAAGCCCCTTTAACTGCACCACTGTGCAAACAGATTCCTAGACATGTTTTTGCCTATACTACATTGTAGTACTGTTACTTCAATTAACTATTGTGAGCAGAAAAAAATGTATTTCCAAAAAAGCATTTTAAGCAGCGAGTTTCCCGGTCTGGTCATTTCATTCAGCAAACAAGCTAAGACTCAGTCATACATATACATGTGTATGTATAGATGACGGCAGCTTTAAAGCATCGATCACTATTGCAGCCGTTCCCACGCAAGTTTACAGCAGCAGCACGCACTGAAATATACACATACTCAGGCACATAAACCACATGTAAGCGCACAGAAATGCTGGAACTTTGGCAAATGCATTGAACTACACGCTTTACATTCGGACTTAAAAAGCGCCCGGCTTTCGGCCACTACTCAGATACACATCAGATTCGGTTTAACGCAGAACGGCTAGTAGACAAGCGCGAAAATTATTTAAGATTTATCCGTATAAACTATAATTTTTATCAAAAAAATAAAGTTAAAAATAAAGTTTTAGTTTCAAAAATTGAAAAGCTCTAATTAAAGCAATTTTGAAACATATTTAGTACTAGTGTTCAATATGCGTGTTAAGTGCAGTGTTGCTTGGTTTTCATTGGTACTTTTGTGCTTGACCGACGCCTTTCCGGATGGTGCGCCCGCTGACACTTGCGTAAAACAACGTGCCAATCAACCGAATCACGGCAAAGCGCGCACTCAACCGGGACATACGAATCCCTACGAAGTTGTTGCCGATTCTGAAAGTTTTCATCCTGGACAACCGATCTCAGGTGATTAAGCATGTGGCTCGAAAACACTTGCGAACACTATAGTTTTCGAAGGTTTAATTTTTTTACAATGGCGGTGAAAATAGAGTGGAAAATTATCTAAATTCTTTGAAAATGTTTCGAAAATCTAAAAAAATTTGAAAACAGAGTCAGTTTTAAATTTTCTCTCGATGATCATTGAAAACACACCAATAAAAAAATAAAAAATCTAAAAATTCGTTTTGCAAAAATCAACGTCAGTTTTCAAATTTGCTCTCGAAAGTCTTTGAAAAACAAACCAGAAATCCTCAAATAACGTCTTAAGCTCAACCCCTTTCTTTTCATATCTGATACGACAACAGCCCATGACTTCTTATGTGACAATCCACATCGAATAAAACGAGACAAAAATTCATGTTCGCTTTGTGTGCTTTAGAGCAAAATACGTTTTTGTGCCTTATTAGTCAAAGACGTTTTTGTATAATCCGGTGTGGGTTGAGCTTTACAGCTAAAAAATCTTAAAGAGTATATTTAATTAATTCAATTTTCAAAGTTTTAGAAAGCAGTTTTCAGTATTCATTTTCTGTTTTCCAAAATATGCTCAATTCGTTTCGAAACCAACATTGAAACACTTATTCTCCGACGACACAAGTTTGGACCCGATTGTTAGCATATAATACGAACACAAAACGAATATTTGGGCAGTTGCAAATGCCAATAGTTCACCAGACGTAAACTGAGATCGAGACGAGACCGATTACATAAAAAAATTTTGGTCCAAACTCATATCTTTTATTCAGCGACAAATTGATTTTATAAATATATATATAATATTCTAGATTTAGCTAGTGTCAGAAACGCGTTCAACTCACATAAAGTCTCTCCGCTCACTCAACGATACCGTCGAAATCTCAGCTAGCAATTATTTGCTCAATTTTTTTGTTATTCGTGTTTCAGTTGCTTTTGACTTATTGACATTAAAAAAGATGAGTCTTTGATTAGAGTTTTGACTGTAGTGAGTATTTTTTTGTCACACGCTCACATCGCAGAACAAAGTACAATTGAATTTTTGAATAATTTACTCAAATTAATCAATCTCACTGAAGAAAGAACGACACAAGAACACAATTTTAGATGCCGCTCTTATGCAAATTTCTGTGTTAGCCAGCCGGCGAGCAAACATTCACTGGCGCTAATATTATTTTGTTTTCAATTGTTGCTAAAAATTACACATATATATATTTATATTTATATATTAAATTCTATGTGAAACAAGCCGCTATCATAAATTTCAAATCTACTCGCGTAAATATAGGTATATGCATTTTATTTGTTAACCTATTTATAGCAACAAATAAATTATGTGCGCACATGTCTCTCACACTTTGAAGCTAGCTAGTTAGATGCATGGAAATATTCATGTTTTGATTTTTTATTCTTCTCTCTTTTTTGCAGTTTCGATTTACCCCAACGATCAGAAGTCCACCTTCCGCGGATTCTTTCTGCAGGCGCGCGATGCCAACTCCAATGAATGGATTGGTGAATGGATACAAAGTGAGAATACCAAAACTATACCCGAGTGTTCGGCCATAACGCATTCGGACAATCGCGACAAGTTGGGTGCGAAACTGTTTTGGAAGGCGCCACAAAATAAACGGGGACGTGTTTACTTTACGTAAGTCACATACTTTAGCCTTTTCCACAGTTTTAATTGTGGCACGTTTAGGAATTTCGACAGCTGTTGGTACAATATTATGCGCACGAATGTGCAGCTACTCGTATGTAGTTATTTATGGATATTTATACTGTGTCATAGTTGTAAAAGTATATTGACTTGTGCAAATAAACCTAAAAGCTTACACTCGTAGGTAAATATATGGAGCATACATAGATATATAGTTTGTACATATGTACAATTGTTGCATGGCGAAGGAAGTGCGTGCAGACGTGCTGTATTCGTAGGATTAAAACCTTATTGAGTGACAGCAAATTTCTAATAAAAACAATAAATTTAGATGATCTTACTTTAAAACTATCATTAGTCCTGTTCCAGATTTAGTACGTCTCGGTATCCAAGAGCCTCAGATCTAAAACATGAAAAGACCAAGCATTCTCTGTGAAAATTAACAACTATTTGTTTTGAGCTCATATCTGTCGTTAACGAGATCCATTTTGTATATCCGATCGCAAAGGGTCTAGAATTTATGTCTGTACATAATTTTCCTTGACCTATCTTATAAATAATATATTCTTATATTATGACACTTATGATGCCTAGACCAAATCTGCCTAATTAATTTATGGGTTCCATGTGTTTTGAGTTAATAGCTTGGAGACTTGACTAGTTAGTTACCAGGTACTTCCAGATTTCCATAATGGCATTGTCACCACCTCGAATTTATCAAAAGATGTGCAGATCTTAGAAAAGTAGATCAATGAACGTTTGCAGTCAGTCAGTCAGTGCTCTTAAAATCAACATTCAAGAAACGTTACCACTTTGAAACACATGACTTACCTACGGCTGCTTCCGGTTATGCTTCCTAAACCATCGAAAATAATATTTTAAGCTTAGACCAATCCTTAGAAGAGTATATTCGGAAATAATTATTTCGAAGTAACTCAAGTTAACTTCTGGACTCAGAGAACAAAACAACTCGAATCACTCCATCAGATCTGATGGTATTCTAAATTAAAACACATCAAGGGGTTCAAGATTTTTCAAAGAGAACTCATATTAATCTGCCTTTTCTATAGATCTTGAAAGTATTTTGAAAGAAATAAACGAGTAAGATCAAGCACGGAACCAATTAATCATGCCTCAAACTTTAAAAAAATAATTAAATAATTAAAAAATCATGTAGGGTATAACGAAGCATAATTATACCATATTGTGTTTGTTGCTTTGGTAAATTGAAAGAAACTTCCTTTTTGGTAGACTAAGTAATACCCGAAAACAAACAAACACACATTCGCCCATAAAGCGATAGCGCACGAGACATGATAACCGGCCTATGTTGACCCACTTGCCTTTTGCATTAGCCGCAGCAGTCACACAGTTGTTGGTGGCAAAGCCGGCAAATCTTGCTGCAAATGGTAAACAGTAAATGCGACACCGGAGTGTTTACCAATATTGCACAACATGAAATATTTATTGCTTGATTCATTAGCCATACTTTACGATTTCTTTTTATGCGACTTTTTTTGATTGCCCAAATCGCCTATAAGTGCGAGTACTCATACAGACTTACTTTGTACTCATACTCAGATTTGGACAAACGCGCATGCGCATGCAATTAGACAATTTGTTCTTGTTTTTCATTTATGCCGTTATGTTTTATTGGTAAAAATAAAATTAGCTGGTATATTAGCGGTTAACGGTGTTTTGAATATCAGTATGATTTATTTTTAATGTTTCTTATGACAAATAGACAGCGTAAGTGCTTTTAACTGTTAACCATTTCCATTCTCGATAATGTTTCTCAACAACTTTTGTTGTCTAAGATGTTTAAATTTTGGTTTTACATACTAGCACTGCAGTGTGGAGACTAGCGTTTCGAAGATGCAACTGGTATAAATCTTATATGATGGATCCAACGATTATACCACTTTTTCAATATAAAAATTTTAATGTAAATTTATGCCAAGAATCGTACATGTGTAAATCCATATAAGAAAGCTTCAGCATCATTTTTTTTAATTAAAAATAACCGCTTTGGCTTAGAGAGAATTCCTTAAAAGACGCTGAAAAGCTTTTTCGAAAACTTTTGTTCCATTGAACATTTTAATTTTTCCTTAATACGAGTATATAATAGTAAGAGATACAGATGAATGGAATAAGTCAGGAATGAATAGCGTTAATAACTTTAATTTGAAGTACAACTCTGCACTTGACTTAATAATTTTATTCCATATTTCAATAATTTATATTTTTTAATAAAATAAAATATTTTTCTTTTCAGTGGCACCGTGTTAAAGGAGTATGGAACATTTTGGAGTGACATCGTAGCAAAAGCGCAAGCAACGCAATGAGAAAATGGAAGCTGCGAGAGCTTAAAGCTTTCTTATATTTTTCGGCAGCAGAATATAAAATTGTGAATAAAATAACTCAAATTTGCTTTGTAACTGAATCGTTTATATATGTATATATCTGGATAAATAAAAGCGACTGAAAAAATTGAAAAGTTGCAAATTATGTTGATTAAGGGGACGCCCCACATTAATTTCGCACAAAAATTAACAAAATGGCGGACCTTTAAACCTTTTTTTTTAAATTGCCTTTTTTCCGCCACAAATCAATTTGAAAAGTAAAGAAGATCTTCACCGATCTGATTTATTCTACTTCATACCATAGCTATATATATATGTACAGAACAACGTATTAAAATTTGGAACCAATTGGATTAACAGGTTTTGAGTAACCTCATGCGCCAGTCGTAAAAAAACTGTTTCAAGAAAAAAGCGTTCAAAGTTTTGAGGCGCTCTCGCAGTCGACTGGCGCTTCCACCACAAAACGGCTATATCTTCAAGGATTATTGAAATTTTAAAGGAACATTCTTGAATAGTTATAGGTTCGAATTAAATATAAAACAAGTAAGGAAAGACTAAGTTCGGGTGCAACCGAACATTTTATACTCCGCAATTTATTGAAGAAATTTTATTAAGATAACACCCAAATTTACCTATAAATTCGGCACAAAGTTTAGTAGAATAACGAAAATCGTCCTATATAGTGTATGAGGGCTGAGGAAATTCCTGAACCGATTTCATTCATTTTCACCAGCAAGGTACACTATATCCAAGACTATACACTCACTTCATTTGCTAAGATATCTCACATATTAATCAATACATATATGCAGATTAAAGCCCACCATATTTTTGAAAAGCCTATAATTAGATTTTAATAATTTTTGGAACAGAGACACACTTTTAGAAGAAAACATTTTTCTCTGAATTACATTAAATTATCTGGGAGATTTATCATATTTTCGGTTAAAATTTAACCTTAGGCGCGGAGTTCAACATGTTCGATAACAGGGGCCTTGAAAAGTTATAGTCCGTTTTCGTCAATTTTTTCTCAAGAGAAGCCAGAGATGATATGTACTATTTGTGTAAAGTTTTATTCCGCTATCTTCATTGGTTCCTTATGTATACATTATAAAGTGAAGGAATCAGAAGGAATTCAAAATTTAATTATATGGGAAGTTATCGTGGTTGTGCACCGATTTCATCCATTTTTCACAAAGTATTATATACCGAATTTCATTGAAATCGGTCGAGTAGTTTCTGAGATATGGTTTTTGACCCATAAGTGAGAGATGCCACTCCCATTTTTCATTTTGTAAAAAAATCTGAGTGCAGCTTCCTTCTGCTATTTCTTCTGTAAAATTCAGTATTTCTGACGTTTCTCGTTAGTGAGTTAACCCACTTTTAGTCATTTTCAACCTTCATTTTAGTCATTTTCAACGTATAGGAGGTGGGCGTGGTTATTATCCGATTTCTTTCATTTTTGGACTGTATAAGGAAATCGCTAAAATAAACGACTGCAGAAAGTTTGGTTTATATAGCTTTATTGCTTTGCGAGTTATATACATAAAACCTATTTGAGGGCGGGTTTATATACATAAAAAAAAATTACATCCACATGTGCCCCTCCCTAATACGATCCTATGTTCCAAATTTTATTTTCATAACTTTATTTATGGCTTAGTTATGACACTTTATAAGTTTTTGGTTTTCGCCATTTTGTGGGCGTGGCAATGGTCCGATTTTGCCCATTTTCGAAAGCAAACTCCTCAGGGTGCCAAGGAATACGTGTTCCAAGTTTCGTTAAGATATCTCAATTTTTACTCAAGTTATCCGTTGCACGGACAGACAGACATTCGGATTTTGACTCGTCTCGTCACCCCGATCATTTTGATATATATAACCCTAAATCTAACTCGTTTAGACTTACAAACAACCGTTAGGTGAACAAAACTATAATACTCTCTTAGCAACTTCTGTTGTGAGAGTATAAAAATCGATTTTTTGAAACCGATAATGGGGGGTAAATAGTACAATATGTTTAAAATATTCTTCAAAAATTTCAAATTGTCCGAGTAAAATTCTAAGAGATAGACACTTCGTATGTTTAGGCCAACAGGCCACGTCAGTTTCAATTAAAAACGTGTTTATTTCAATACTCAAATTTTTAAGTCGGTGGACGTGATTTCTCAAAAATTTATGGAAAGTAAAAGCGATTTTATTCAAATGCACGCATCTTTGAAATATCATTATCTAGTGGAACGAAGATTTTTTTGGTTTTATTACAATAATTTTTTTCGAGCCAATAAATGATGAACATTAAATTGTGTCAAAAACTCAAATTTTAATATTTTGTTTTCTCTTTCATTCAATAATGAGATTTAAGATTGAATTAGAAGAGCATAACCATATCCAAATAAAGCAGCTAATTGAACCAAATTTACGGACAAGGAAGAAATTTTTTTGTTGATTTTTTGCATTTTTTTATTTAATTTATTTGGCAAAACTACAAATGCTTTTATGACTGTGAAACCACAATCGTTACGGTTATGACTATAGTTATGGATATGACGTGATGTTATAGCACCTTTAATTCAACCTTTATCCATGAAACATTTAAATATATAAAACTAAATAATTAAATAAAATATTTCCATCATGCAAGTATTACAGTTACAGCTAAAACTAAAATAACGAAAAAATTAAACTTTCTTGTTGTTTAAGCGATTTGTCAGTAGCAAAGTTTCATTCCAAAATAAGCTACCTTCATAAAGCACTAGCTTTACGGTATACTTTTACATAAAAGCTTGAAAGCTTTCCACATAGCAATGTATTTTGCTTTTGTGGACGATGCATGTGCTTGAAGAAACGATATAAATATTTCGAAGCACATATTTTGCTTATTTTTTGGTTTTTTAAAAGTGGCTTACTATGAAAATACTATGACAATAAATGCAAATAAATTTTATAGACAGCTTAATCGCGTTAACTTCAAAAGCTTAGACGAGGGTTAGTTCATCTGCAAAATGAATTTTCGATCGCAAGTTGGTTTTGATAAAAAAGGCCGGTTCTATTTGTTAAACAATCACATACTTACATTTATATAGAATGCACTTAAAATAATCAATGTGACAATAACAAATTGATGCACCACTTCCCGCATTAAAAAAAAAAATAAATAAAAAATGTAAATGAAATCAATAAAATGTACTTAACAAATAACAAATTGTACACACAAATATAATAAATAAATACGCCAATTACTTGTATTATCAATTGATAATAACAACAGAAAACATAAATATGTCTACATGTCTACATACTTGTCAAGCCTTGTTGTTGTCTTGTTGTCATGTAAAGGTTCCACTTTTATCATTCCACAACGTTCAATGCGCGCTTACTCGCACAGACATTACAATCCGGTTTTTATTATCGCTTCGCTCAGCATTCATTCGTAGTCATCGTCGTACGTTTGCACGCCAAATATTTCAGTCGCAAGCCAAGCTTTCGTGTGGATTGTTTCATTTTATTACACTCTAAAGCGTAAATAGTCGGCGTGTCTAAGTGCTGATCCATTTCAAAAATAGAAAAGTTCAAAATGGTCATTAATTTCGCCGCTGGTCCAGCCAAATTACCGGAGGAGGTTAGTTTAAACCGCTTTGCCTCATAATAAACGCTATCGCTTCTAATGAGGGCAAAACACTTGTTTCGAAGGGTTCGTGAAACAGCAGTTCAAAGAGTTCGCTTATCACTTGAGTCTTGTGAAATTTGACAGAGACTTTGTAATACAATTCATTTTTGTTTATGCAAATATTACTCGCGCCATATTTGAGCTAATCATTCTAGCTAATTATGGGTAAAGAGGAAACATTTTTTGATAGGATATTAGATGTGCGTGTGTGAGTTTCGTGCAGTTTTAGGGTTGCAGTACATATAATTAATATCAAATTTTAGATGGTGAGAAGCCAGTCTGTCAACAAGCAGGACATACGTTCAATCTCATTTTTTGTTAAGCGCCACGCGGCAAGCAACAACCAAGCGAATTTCTAAAATTAAAAAGTTTCACCTAAACTCAGGGAGTCGACACAAACCGAGGTCCCTCAATTCATTGGATAACAACATGACAGAAATCTATGATATATTTGAGCGTTGAGAGAGAGACTATCATTAAGTTCTCCATCAGTCGCAAAAGAATCCGAAAAGAAAAGATTTTGTAAATATCCCACTGATCCTTGAACCCTGATCCTCGGACCGAATAGCATAATTCGAATTATCGTTCCAAAATTCTTGCAAAAAACACGGTTTAAACCCGCTTTTTGAACGAGTTTTGAAGAAAAGGACTGAGCACGTACCGGTACTCCTAAAGTCAAATGACAAGTTTCAGAGAACTGTCAAAAGAGATCACAATCCTATAAGCAGAAAACAAGTTCATTGACTAATATGTATCCACGACTGTCGGGTCTTTATAAAGATTAGTAGCATTCCCCAATATTATTTGGGAAAGATCTTCGACCGCTATAATAACAACAATCAAAAATTATATTTTTTATTTCATTTCAAGGTGCTGAAAGAAGCGCAAGCAAATTTGCTCAACTGCAATGGCACCGGCATTTCAGTGATGGAAATGTCACATCGTTCATCAAATTATGCAGCCATACAAGAAACAGCTATAAATGATCTACGTGAACTATTGAATATACCATCCAACTATAAGATATTGCTCATGCAAGGCGGTGGCACTGGACAATTCGCGGCGGTTAGCTTCAATCTCATAGGTCGCACTGGTGTCGCTGATTATGTTGTGACCGGCTCTTGGTCAGCTAAGGCAGCAAAAGAAGCTGAACAATATGGCAAGGTCAATTTGGTAGTACCCAAAGCGTCGAAATACACTACGGTACCCACACAAGACACTTGGAAACTCGACCCGAATGCCTCGTACATTTACTATTGCGACAATGAGACGGTTGATGGTGTGGAATTCGATTTTGTGCCTGAAATTACAAATGGTGTGCCATTGGTTTGTGATATGTCTTCGAATTTCCTATCACGTCCCTTTGATGTCACAAAGTTCGGTCTCATCTTCGCCGGTGCACAGAAGAATATCGGACCAGCTGGCGTGACAGTTGTTATCGTACGTGAGGACCTCATTGGCCAGCACATAAAGCAGACACCGTCGATTTTGAATTTCGCACAAATGGATAAGAATGCGTCACTGCTCAATACGCCGCCAACTTTTTGGTATACCATATCTTTTGTATGGGTTTAGGCAGAAAATATTAACTTTTTGTTGTATCTTTTCTAGCATTTACTTAATGGGTCTGGTATTCAAGTGGATCAAACGTAATGGCGGTGTGGCGGGCATGGCCAAAACGGCGGCAGCCAAATCGAAGCTCATCTACGATGTAATTGAACAGTCGAATGGCTTCTACAGCTGTCCGGTGGAGAAGCGTGTGCGCTCACGTATGAATGTGCCGTTCCGCATTGGCAGCAGCGAGGGTGTCGACGCGTTGGAAAAAGAGTTTCTGGCAAAAGCAGAGAGTCTGGGCATGATTCAATTGAAGGGACATCGCTCAGTTGGCGGCATTAGGGCTTCGCTGTACAACGCCATCACTATCGCCGAAACCGAGCAGTTGGCGAAACTACTGCAGGAGTTCGCACAAAATAACAAGGGTAAAAATTAAGAAAAGACTGAATGAAAGAACAAAATGAATTTATTATGAACAACTGTTGTATATATGTATTTGATATATTGATATTGTAAGTAAAAAATAATGGTATTTGGTAAAGAAGAAAATTAAGCAAGTATTTTTGAAGTCCTCAGTGACTTTTTTCTGACGGTAAGTGTGTCAAAATCGAGTTTTTTTTATCGAAAGTTCGGTTCATAGACATTTTGTCCATATTCGCGATTATAATTATTTTATAAGTGGCTCTCAAACTGTAAATTTTATTCAATGGCTACTACTTTACTTTATTTATAATCCCATATGATAGTGCCGATAGTAATCTGTGCTTGGGATGGCGATGTACATGTACACTATCGATAGTTTAGAATGTCATCTTTGCGATATTTTTTTATAATCGAAACTCGATTCTTTCATCATTTCTCGTAAATTTTTTTACAAACTGGTCGAACATTGGTATAAAAAGATGACACCTTTTAAGGTTATGTATAAAATTTGATGAGGATGTATATAGCAATCACACAACTAGCTCTTTAATGTTTAAAAATCATCAAATGTTTTCGAAATTTTCAAAAATATTAGACTACAAAGAAATATAGAGGATACGCCGCCAATATGATTTTTATTTTTATTTAATATTTCAATACAGCATATATGTATGTATGTATGTTCTCTATTTTCAAAGTTAAAGTAATTTTAATTATAACTGTTGGTAGTCTAGTGTTATTCCACACGTCATAAAGCAAATCATATGGTACAAATTGAGATGCTAATTGAAGTCATAAAGCACAATGGGCAATAAACGCCACTCAGCGCAAAAACTTCCGCGCAATTTTATGTAATGCTAATATACTTGATAAACTCTAGTACTTACATATACTTATGTATGTATATATGTAAGTGAGTACAACTAAGATAAGAAAAATGTGAATGGCCGGCACCTATTCTAATACAATAATCTTCATTCCTAATCTTAGCATTAATTTACGATAATTTATCGTCATAAATAATAGCTCCTAATATAGAGCTCGCCAATATTTTCAATCTATTGGACCTTGTACTATAAAAATGTCAGTATTTTTTCCGATGATGGTTATCTCTCGGAAGTTAATATTATAGAAGTTAGAAGAAGAATAGAACAATCTGACTAGAAAAGTGATTTAGAAAATATAATTGATCATGGAAGATTCCAAAAATATTCGTGAAAACACATTTCTTAACTTTCTCATTGTGTTCTTAACTTTTATTCTACTTTTTCTTCATCTACTGAGCTAGAAAAGGCTTTCGAAAAAGTAATTCTCATGAAAGTTTTCTAAAATATTCATAAATAGGGTTTCCTCTTACTTTCTGTTACTTTCGAAATTTTTGTGTTCTTAATTTTTCTTCTCAATTATCTTCAATAAAGTTCGTCTACTGAGCGAAATATTATAAACAGCTTAAATAAATTAATTATATATTCTCGTATATTGTTTAAAATTATTTTCTGGAAACATGCTACACAATTTCGGAACTTCGAAATAGTGAATATTTCAATACAAAACTCAATAAAGGAGAAATAACGACAAAGTTTAGGTCAAAAAATGTTACACTGGAATATAACAGATTACAAATAACACTATACGGCAAAATAGACTTTCTCTGGGTATTGGACCAAACAAATTTTTTCTCGAAAATCTAGTAATTTTACTTTTTTTATTCTCTGATTTTCGAAGTTTGCTGAAATCGAAATATTGAGCTTTAAAGATCGAAAAAAGAGTTAAAATTTCAGAATATAGTTGCTAAAAAAGTCAAAATATGGATATAATCTACATTTTTCTCGTAATTAAATTTTATTATTGATCTACATATGTATATAAATTATATAGTTCACTATTTTAAAAATGGTTTAAAAAAATTAAAAAAAATCCTCACTTTTTGATAGTTTGAATTCACGAGCAACTAAACTATATTTTATAGGAAAAAATATTCTTAATTTTATATATTTTTTACTATTTTTCTAAACTTTTAATATTATAATTTTCTTCTCCCTACAAGTCGCAACTATAATTTTTCGCGGAGTAATTCTGGCATACTAATTTAAAGCTAAGAATATGATGTACCGTTTCTTATTTACTTTTAAGATATTTATAGCTTTCCAAAAAGTTACTAATTTTGAGTTAAATTGTTTAAACAAACAGTAATAAGGCAATAAATGAAATTGATTAGTCAATATTACGCATATCGGTAGTTAGACTTTCGCATGCTTTTTTGCACGAACACACACACACACATACATAGGCAAATACTTCGTTGTGGAAATACTCCGAAATCTCTCAAAAAATATAAGCCGCTATGCTTTCGTATAGTACTGCTTGTTGTGCAGGTGTGTGTGAGAAATTATTTTTTAGTTGTTGCTTCTTTAGCTTTTTTATATAGAAGTATAGAAGACTGGTAAAAAAGTTTCCATGCGCCAGTGGCTTTTGGAAGTATGCTACGCTGTGTTATTTCCAATCAGTGCTCAAGTAGCTTTTGATCAAAGTGGTTGATTTTAGTAACGCAGCAACAAAGTTCGCAATCACACATTCCCGGTTTTGAATACGAATTTGCCGGTCTCAAGTGCACACCATTTTGTCTACACTCTTGAAGTTGACAATTGCATTTATTACTTAATTAAGGTAAATTTAAGATACTTTCGATGAGCTTACGTAATGCCAATTGGAAAAAGTGGCAAATGCTTTAATTTTTTCTGTCTTAATTCGTTTTTTGGTAAAGTGAAAGAAATTGCAGAGTGGTGACTGGAAAGTGGCGTAGTGTGTGTGACTTTGACTTGTCACTTTACAGTTTGCCGGTTGAAGGCAAATTAATTTTTTGGCATAATTGCCATGCAGCGCATTTCAAAGTACTTCAAAGAAGTTTACATAATTACTTAGCGATACACTAATATGAGTGGTAGTTGAAGATATATATATTTACATATATACAGATGTTTGCTCAGCACTGTTCCGTGTAAAATAAGAGAAACGTGACGCATAACCAACAGCGCACAGACGTAAATCCATATGTATGGATGTACGTAAGCAGCTGTCGATGCGTATGCCAGCCTACCTATGCGCAAAGGTTAAATAAAAGTCAAAGACAGTGCGCTTGGAAGTGAGCGAACACAACTCAGCTGAGTGCGATGCCTCAGTGCAGGGGTGTGCAATAAATGCGCAATGAATGTTTCCAGCAGCTAGTGAATATGTATTGTACTTATATATGTATGTATTTATATAGAAAACCGCATTCATACTGGTTTGTATGCAAATATTGACTCAGTGCAAGGGGAAGTTTTTTAAAGTTTGTTTAAATTAAATTAAATGTGCGCTCTACATTTCTAATATTTATAACAAATTTTTAATAATTATTAACATAATATAATATATAAAATATGGAAGTGTTGCCAATGAAAGTGAAAATTTTTGCGAAAAAATATTAAAATAATTCATTCAAAAAATCAAAACTATTTTTCTCGAAATAATTGCGCTTAAAAATTTTATTTTAATATTAAACAATATTATAGTAAAATTTATTATTTTTTCAATAATTTTTTTCTATGATTTTTATGACTATGACTGATAATTTACTAATATTCATTTAAATAATTAACTAATTATATTAATATTAAAACAAGCATAAATAAATATAAATCCCTTCTGATATACAAATCTACATATTGAAAATACATATCTACATATATTTATATACTCAAGTTCAAGTTCAAGAACATGTCTACTTTTTATACAGTTGTCTATATATGATTGTATTTATGTTTATGCAATTGTATTTGCAAACTAATATACTTATATTTGATCTTGGATGAATCTGTGATAACCAAAACATGTATAATTGTATATAAATTATCTTATGTACAAACATACTTATGTTTTCTCAGATATGTTATTATAGAACAGTGTTGTCTGACATGAAATTCTGATACACATCAAAATTTGTCCTTATTTTATTATTTAAAATATTTTTATCCTTTTTTAATTGAATTTATTTTTTTAATAATAGTATAGCTATTGCAATTTCAAAAGTAAAATAAAGTAATGTTAGCACTGTTCAATCTTAGAAAAATGTTAAATTATTTTTTCAAATTATATTAAATTTTTTATTAAATATTTCAAATCAGTTAATTCCACAAAAAATATTAAATTTTAATTTTAATTATTTTAATACTACCGAATTTTAAAGAAAAAAACACAAAGATAACACTCAAATAATAGCAAACTTTAAAAAAAAATAATAAAATATAATAATAATTAAAATTCAAAAAAAAAAAATTAACTCTAAGGAAAATAAAAATTATAAACAAATTTTATTAGCCAAAAAATACCAAATCCCCCTAAAAATTTATAAATATATTTACACAAAGGGTTATTTAAAAAGGCGGCAACACTGTCACGCTCATTTACTACCGAAGAGTTAAGTCATACAGAAACTTTTAATAAAAGCTACATGCACATTTCTCTTGCTTTCAAATGAACATGCGCTGTTCTCGTGTCTCTAAACTTTCCAACAAAATAAAAAATTTACCTAATTCTATTGGACGTACATACTTACATACATGCATAAACATATGTATGAACATATGCCGAACACAATTGATGTCAACCCTCTCAAGAAGCAAAAATCCAAGGTCGTTTTAAGAGTATACGGCGAATAATACATACCATATATACTCGATTGTGTGTATGTATGTACATTTATATATACTCTGTATATATTTTTGCAAACTTGTATGAAATATAAAAAAAATGTGCCGCGTTAATATGTTGTCAAACTGATTATGCCAATCAGGCGTTGAATTCTGTTATCAGTTAATTACTCAAATTTATGAATTAATGGGACATTGACATACGGTGAACAGCTGATTTCACCATAAAAATTGCGAGGAAATAAGCACATTGTCTGCCGTTGCTTGTTCCATATTTTTTTTTTTTTTTGCTTTTAATCGTTTCATAGATCAGCACCTAGTTTCTGTTCAATAACTCATGCTAATAAAAATAAATGCATGCAGAATCCAGTCAATATTCACTGAGGTCAGTGTTGTTGCTTTAAGACTTTCAATTTCTCTCAGAATTGCAGGATAGTGACACTACTACTAATTAGTAATAAAGATAAAGAATAAAATAATATAAAATAAGTGAAAGTTATAAAATTATAAAAAAATTATGAGGTATAAATAAAAAAATGGCTATTGTATATTAGCTAAATCTAATAGCATAAAATAGTGAAAACAGAATCAATCAAATTTGACCAAACAAATTGTCTAAACACCAAAAATGCATAAATCAAAAATGTGTACAATAAACCAATATGAAATCAAAGCAAATCATTCTAAATTAAGTGAAAGTAAATACAAAGGTTTCAATTGATTTGAATTGAAATAAACATCTATTAACGAGTGTGAATGTAAACAAATTAAATTAATTGAGAATTAGTTTAGATTTGCATTTGAGTTTAAAAAAAAAATAAATAAAACAAAATGAAGAAAAGGAAAACTAAATAGGTTCAATAAAGTTAAACAAACTCATGATCAATTAATTGAAATGACATAGGAGAAATAAAATTCAATTGATTGGAATTAAATGCAATTCATGAAATGGATTAATCAAATAAAAATAAATATCTTAAAGATTAATGTATATGTATGTCCTGGTTAAAACAATTGCTGGATATTTGAACCTGCTTCACTTCGACCTATATCATAAATTTTAAATAATAAAATCCTCTATAATTTCATAAGACAATTTGTATAAAAAATACTTCCGCCTTTCCAATGATAAATAACCGTACAGCCCTGATAGTTTTCACATTCGAATGCTTTTCGAAATTTAGCCTACAATCCTCCAGATTGAATTTTATTTATTCAACTTCTTTATAAAAACACATCAAGCTTTAAAATTATTAGAACCAGTGGTATTTTTACTATAGAAGTTATTAACGAGCGACGAAGAAGTTATTACAGACGAGCTTAACAGTAAACATTGTTTGAGCACACAGCTTTGATGTACAGTTTTCGAAGCATTATCTTCAGGAGAGAATGTAGAATCATTGTAAAACATATTATAGGTTAGGATAGATTGGGACAGTGATCCTTGCGTTTGAGGTCGCAGTGGATCCCACTATCTATAGATCAATACGACCCTCACGTATCGGCAAAGCGTTTAGAGTATTTTACAAATTTCTTAAGTCGGCTAATATTTATTAATGCCACCCAGTTCGCTGGATTCGCCGTAGGTATGCCCACCGAGATGCTTTGAACTCCGAGAACTGACGAAAGCTGGACATTGGAGGAGAAAGTGAACCATGAACTACCGACTTGTTCCCAATCCGATGACAATGTGGCGTTTTTGCTAACTTATCCCAAATAACTCCGATGTTGAAGTAACTAAAAGCTAATGCTAAAGAGGTCATACCCTCCTTGACTAACTCTGAACGCACTGTCATCGTACTCAAAGCTGGTAATGCTGCTCTGCTGTGCTCAGATTGAATGCACACCACTTCAAAAAGAGATCGCACTACGAAGTAGTACATCTTGATGGCAGCTAGGATGCTACGCTGCTTGAATGATACTACTATATATAATCAGATAGCTTAAAACTGAAGTTAATTGAGTATAAATATATCAAAGCATGTGCCAACAAGTAGGTTTAATCTTTATAGACATCGGTTTAGTGGTTACGAAGACATCTCATTATATATATATATATATATATAAATATACATATACCTTTGTATTGAGCTTAGACATATATATTTAAAAACTCAAATAATTATATATTTAATATAACCTAAAATTAAAATATTGACAATATAAATTTTTTTATCTTACAGTTCTTGGACATTTTTAAGTCCCCCTAATAAAGAAGCTCTCATTACCAGTCTTTAAACAGGTAAATATAGTTGTACTATGTATTTTGATTTTTTGATACTTTGTTATAAAAATTTTTTAGCTACTCAATTAAATTATTTTCAAATTTCTTAATTAAGTTAGTTATATTATATATAAAGTTATTGAATTAAATTGTTTTCAAATTCCTTAATGTGGTCAATTAGCAGATTTGGTATTATTTACTAATTGATGCAATTAAAGTGATGTCTGAACAACTATTTGTTTATTATGTTAAAAATTTTAAGTTGAAAAAATTTTAAAATTCATTTTTATTTAATTTGTTGAAACTTTTTTTTTACGTTTGAAAATGGTTTCAAAAAATATATTTTAACAGCTAGTAGACTCTCATTTTTTAAATTCTAAACCTAAATATTTTTTATTTAATAATAAAATAGTTTGCGAATTATCTAACCACCCTCGTGGTAATAAGCCTGTACAAGCACTAAATTTGTAGCTTGGGCACCAGAAAATTTATTAGCCCATAATATAACCGTAGGTTATTTACATTAATACCACTCTGCGATAAATAAATATATGATATAATACTGACGTATGTGCGAAAACATATCTACACACATACATATGTGCTTCTAGCCGGTATTTGTTTTAGACATTGTGATCACTTTCGATATGAATGAAGAATTGCAAAAACACACAATTTAGCTACAATTGTACGGATAGTTATCTATACACACGCATGTACTTATGTATGTATGAAGCTTTGTAGGCATTTAGATACGAACATAAAAAGCTGTCCTAGCAACAAAACTTGCAAGAAAGCTCTAAAATTTTCTCTTTAAGGAGAGCAGCACAGAACAAGTTTCAACAACCCCAAAACTTTTTAGAAAATTCTGAAACTCAGCATTAGTTGCAGCTTGCACATTTGTTTGCATATCTTTTTTTCCTCTGTAGGCAATAATTTTTATTTCCTCTCCACTTGCACTCACTAGGGGTACAAAAAGTGCTACTCTGCGCAAAAGCATCCAAAAGCCAGCCAGACGGCGCTCTGCTCGCCTGTGCGCTCTCTCTCTTGACCGAATTGTTTAGTGTCGACAACAAATTTGATATTACCAAATGCAATGGGTAAATGACTGATTGTTGTTGTCGAAATGGTGGTGGTGGTTGTTGTGTGCGGCACCCGAAAGCCACTTTCCCATCGATTCATTACCCCCAACCCCAATGCTAAACTGTCTCAAGCGACTTTTCATTGCTCATCACGCTCTTGTAATCATGGCCATATCGTAGTAGAGCGAAGCGAGTTAAACAGTGCACTTGTAAAACGTTTTCGGTGTTCTACGGTAGCTGTGATTTGAACTTTAATTATTACACATTTCTGTCATTCTTTATAATTTAATTTGAATATTTTTTTTATTTAATTTTCAAGACGAAAATTGTTCTCTTTATTTTTCTTTTCTACACACAAGTTTTCATAGAATTTTTTGCAATAATAATAATTACAAAAGCGAAAATATAGCAAGATTACGGTTTTACGTAGACTTAATAAATGTCTTTTTTATACTTTTGCTGCGTATCTGCTAAAGGACGGAAATAATCATATTTACCGCAACTGCATACATACGGTCTCAACAGCTTCATTTCCGGCTAAGCGTAAACGCAAAGAACTTGATAATTGTAATTTATTTAACAAACCTATAACAGTCAAAATGGTTCATTCAACAATTTACGACGTTGCACCCAAGCTAAAGGTATTTTTCCACAAAAACAAAAAAATTTGAGAAAAAAATAAATTTCAGTGCAAAAATAAAAATTGAAAAAGGAAAAAAACTGCAAAAATTTTACACGATTACACAATCACAATTCGTAATATGAGTGTTGGTGGCGTTGGTGAGGCAAAAGTTTCGTTGTACATTACGCTGTAGTGGCGAGAATTGCATTTCTATTGACCTTGACTTAAGGTCATGTAATGCGCTGTGTGCTTTAGGAATTAGCAACGGATCGCTAATATTTATGAGGCAAATAAAATTATTACAAATCGTGAAATGTGTAGCTACTATACATATATGTATATATATTTAATCTGTCTGTCTGTTTGTAAATAGGTTACATTTCAGTGCAGTGCATAAGCAAAAGTTTGCAAACTATTAATGCGCCAGATGTTTGTCTCGGAAATCAGTTGATATTTATAAACTAAACAATTGTGTGCATTATGTGACACGCCTACATATATACTACATACATCTGTTATACATTAAATTCACTAATGCCGGCAGTGAAATTACACTATTTACTATTACTTGCATAAAATGTTTAATCTGCCATAAAAGTTTTATTGTATTTTCATTAGCTGAGCTTAGCTAGAAGCTTTAGGTGGAAAATTATGAGCAGTTATTAGAAATAAGCTCGGTCATAAGACAGTTACGTTTGCTGACGTTCTGGACGTTTCGTCAATCACAAATTGAAATATGCTGGCAATTTCTGAAATTATTCTTCTTCCTTTGCAATTTGAGTTTTCGTAATATAGATCTTATAGAACCGAGTATAATATATACCTTATATATATGAAGTATATGTATATGTCTATAAAAATATATTGTCTATTCTATACATAAAACACTCATTCCATAAATATATTCAAGAGCTTGCGCAGTCATTCGTGCTTCATTCAAGCCTAGCGTTCGGCGATAGCAAGGGAGAATACTATTAATATACAAATATATGTATATATATACTCGTATTACTATGCCAATAAATATGTATGTAAATATATTGCTCAATCAAAGAAAAATGAAAGTTTTACCACTTCTACACCATTTGAACTAATTCCAAACTAGTTCTACGCAAGGGAATACAGAAACGGCACACACCAGAAACCCTTCTTCTTTTCCTCTTTATAAAATAAAAAGTCACTTACAATCAGAGTATCTTAAGTTGAAGAGAAGTTGTAGTATATAAGGCCGAGTTCATAATGAATTGATATCATTTTTGAATTTCTGAAAGTAAAAAAAAAAATAACTTTGGTCCACTTAGTGGACGAAGAACTCTATACGCGAGATTGTAATACAAGACACATCATAGTTAAGAGAGGTCTTTACTTTTATAGAAGACCCTCAACACTAAAAATCAAATACAGAAGTTTTTCTTCCAAATAAAAGACATGTACATTTCCCATCAAATTTAAGAGAAGGAGGAATATAACCTCTCCAGGCAAAATCAGATATAAGAGTATATCTCCCACATAATGGCTGAAC
Source organism: Zeugodacus cucurbitae (assembly GCF_028554725.1). Lineage (NCBI taxonomy): Eukaryota > Metazoa > Arthropoda > Insecta > Diptera > Tephritidae > Zeugodacus > Zeugodacus cucurbitae. Next base: position 75,998,858 of record NC_071667.1, on the reverse strand, counting down.
TTAAATTCTCTATTCCAAGTATATACACCTACTTAAGGCTTGGGTTTGGTCACTCAACGTCTAGTATACGTCTATATCTCATAAATAATAAAAAGTTAAGGTTTTAAAAGGGTTTCCGATGTTGTTTAAGATTTCAATATATAATATTTCAATGATGTCCACAAAAGTTTACAAAACTGCTTCATAACTTTTGGAGAAATCGTGAGCACCGACTTAAAAAATCAATTTTTTTAGATAATCGTGTTTAAAGTTTTAAATTTAAACCTTGCGAGGCCTGATGGGCGGAACTGCCAAAGGATCTATCTCTAAGAATTTCACTTAAACTTCTAAACTTCTAGAGAATATTTTAGTATCGACAAAAAATCGTTTTCAAATTTTGAAATTTTGAAAGCATCCTTAAAAGCTATAGGGGCTCAAAGTAGGAAGTCCTACTACAGTTGAACTTTCATAACTCGAAGTTCTCCATAACTTGAACTCTTGAATTGGCAATAAAAGTCAAATTTCATACAAATTATCTTCCGTAACTGGAAGTCTCTCAAACTCGAATTTTTTTCGTGGATTATGGTGATTCGAGTTATGGAAGTTCAATGTTCTGTATATATGTATATCTACTTTAAGCTACGGACTCACTTTATTGGTTGAAAAATCTTTCTGAATTATTTACAGTTACTTCTCAATTGAATAAGAGTTAAATGAGTCAATAAACCGCAATGGGACTTCCTGAAAATAAATACCACAAACTTTAAATTAAATACACATTTATGTGTTTTAGTAGAAATAATCATAATCCCATCGACCACGTAGGCATGTGACTTCTAAATAAATCAAGCGAAAGTATGACTATTATAAAAGCAATAATGATTCATTGTGTGGAGAACGTGCCTTCACTATTTAATTTATACATAATACATAACAAAGTGCCTAACTGTTAATTGAGATAGGGCTATTGTAGACAATTACAAAAACATTGAACAAAATTGCAAAACCGTGATTAATAACAAATTAAAATAGTCACATTAAGTATTATTCCAATTGTATACTAAAGAAATTTATCACTTTCCCACACAGGCAAACGAAGTTCCGCAAAACATGGCTGCCGAAGCTGAGACTCACTTGGATCATATGTGCCGCTTGCAGTTCGACTCAGCGGTGCCACATGTACGCCTCTCCGGCGTCGTCTGCACCATTGGACCTGCCTCGCGCAGCGCTGAAATGTTGGAGAAGATGATGGAGACCGGCATGAATATTGCGCGCATGAACTTCTCTCACGGCTCGCACGAATACCATGCCGAGACTGTGGCCAATGTACGCGCCGCGGCCAAGAACTATTCGGCTAAGATTGGTTATGAATATCCAATTGCCATTGCTTTGGATACTAAGGGACCTGAAATCCGTACTGGTCTCATTGAGGGCAGCGGCTCTGGTGAGGTTGAGCTGAAGAGGAATGAAACCATCAAATTGTCAACCGATCCAGCTTACCTCGAGAAGGGCAACAAAGACACAGTCTACGTTGATTATGCCAACATTGTGAAGGTGGTGCAACCAGGCAATCGTGTCTTCGTTGATGATGGTCTCATCTCGTTGATTGTTAAGGAAGTGCAAAGCAACGCTTTGGTTTGCCAAATTGAGAATGGTGGCGCTTTGGGCTCACGCAAAGGTGTCAACTTGCCCGGTGTGCCCGTCGATTTGCCTGCCGTGTCTGAGAAGGACAAATCTGATTTGAAATTCGGTGTCGAACAGAAGGTCGATATGGTATTCGCTTCGTTCATTCGTAATGCCGCAGCGTTGACTGAAATCCGTGGTGTTTTGGGTGAGGAAGGCAAGAACATCAAGATCATTTCGAAGATTGAAAACCAACAGGGTATGCATAATCTGGATGAGATTATCGAGGCATCCGATGGTATTATGGTGGCACGTGGTGATTTGGGTATTGAAATTCCACCAGAGAAGGTATTCTTGGCACAGAAGGCTATGATTGCACGTTGCAACAAAGCCGGTAAGCCAGTCATTTGCGCTACACAAATGTTGGAGTCCATGGTGAAGAAACCACGCCCCACACGTGCCGAAATCTCCGATGTGGCTAATGCCATTCTCGACGGTGCTGACTGTGTGATGTTGTCCGGTGAGACCGCCAAGGGTGAATACCCACTCGAATGTGTGCTGACCATGGCAAAGACCTGCAAAGAGGCTGAAGCCGCTTTGTGGCACAGAAATTTGTTTGCCGATTTAGTGCGCGCCACACACACCTCCACCCTCGATTCGGCACATGCCGTGGCCATTGCTGCCGTTGAGGCTGCATCAAAAGCGCTGGCCGCCGCCATTGTGGTTATCACGACTTCAGGAAAGTCCGCTCATCAAATTAGCAAATATCGTCCACGTTGCCCCATCCTAGCGGTCACACGCTTCCCACAAACCGCTAGACAGGCGCATTTATACCGCGGCATCATACCTGTCATCTACAATGGTAAGTTGTCTACAATTGTCATACGGCAATATTCGAGTTTGTAAATCTTGTTTTTTTTTTCTTATTTTTAAATAGAACCAGCTCAATCTGACTGGCTGAAGGATGTCGATGCTCGTGTACAGTTCGGCGTACAGGTCGGCAAGAAGAACGGTTTCCTTAAAACTGGCGATGCTGTGGTCATTGTAACCGGCTGGAAACAGGGTTCTGGATTCACAAACACCATGCGTATTGTGTGCGTAAAACTAGATAAGGATCAAGAGTGTGAATGCAATGATTAAACCGTATAATAACGGCAAGCATGTGTGGTGAATGACAGAGAGCATATTGAAAATGTTGAGTTGCGTGGGGTTATTGTTAATGCATTTTTATACAAAAAAACAGAGCTGCCAACCGCAAAAAATTTTGAAAAATAAATTAGATAAAATATTTTAACAAAAACCAATTAATTCAACTTTTTGCCTTGTTGGCAACTCTAGTTATAATTTGAAACTTCTCAATTTAACGTAAAACTTTTTACAATTTTCTTCCACAGTTACATTGAATAAACACCATCACCGTTGTAATACTACCTCGGACTCATATATAGATGCATACATACATATATAGCAAAAAACATACAATAAGTAGCGCTCAAGGGCAAGCGCACAACTTCATCCTGTTGCAGTGAAACTCAAATACACGTATTAAATACACATCTACCTACCAAATCGGTGGACTACAAAATAATTTATTTAAATGCTACTGTAATTGAATGTTGGTATTAATTAATCCCCTGCACTAGTGAAGAGGAATATTAAATGTTATGAATTACAAATTTTAATAAAAACATAAACACATTGAATTTGTGGTATTTAACTGTAAACTAAATAGTATGTTTATGTTAATGGCGTACTCGCACATTTATTTATCTCTATACTGACATTGCACCGAAATTGAAATCACCATCCTGGATCTAACACTATTTTTGTTAATAAAGTGTATTGAAAAATGTGACTGGACAGAGTCAAATTTTATATGCGAAAGGTCGCTACTCAAAATTAGAAAAAAATTAGATAATAGTTTAAATATAAATGGTGCAGCATCCTCTTTCTATGAGTGAGGTTATGTTGAAGTAAAAACAATACCAGAGTGTAAGTGAGGTCTTCTTGGACTAAAAAAATTCGTAGATTATTTTAGAAGAACTCATCTCAACGTGATATATAAATAAGATACATCTTTTTCTCCTTTTTCGACTATTTAATTGTATATAACCATTTTCGACCTCCATCTCGTCCTATCCCAGTGATTCGAAATTCAAGTCCAATCTTCGAGTTTTCTTAATATTTAGTATTTGATTTTTGCAAAATCGTTTACGAACAATTTAATCAAAAGCAACAACAACAAAATCGATCATCCGATTATGACGTAGCATGTTTGCTATGCCATTTAAACCCCGGGGTGAGTAATTGATAAGGATTGTTGATGAGTCCATATGTAACATACATTAAAATCATTAGCCAGTTGTGTTGAGCAGCCAAAGAGGAGGGGTTGCGAAAAGCAAGGGCAGTTATTGGTATTGTCATGTCATCATTCAGCGGGACACAGCATGTGTTCTATGTATACGAGTGTCATTGAAATCAGTATTCAGAATATGACATAGAAGTGAAGCCCCTTTGATTTATTAAATTAGATAGAAAAAACGTAGAGCGTGAAGAGGGATGCTTGAGTAACCTTTCCTCTGACCTAGATTTTTCAGAAAGATTTATGTTTCATTCCGTACCGTAATTTAATAACTCAGATCAAGCAGTTTTCTAACATATGGACTATATATATAATGGGGTTCCGTCGATCCCAGAGAATTTTGTTCCATATTTTTGGTTCATTTATCAAAAGCCCATGTTGAAGCTTATGTTTCGGTAATGGATATATGTATGGTAAATGAAAACGTGATGATACTCATAAAATTATTGAAACAAAAAATTCGACCGATTTCGGTTCGTTCCTTCATGTGGATTTAGTCTGTCCGTTTGTCTTTACAGTAAACGCTTTAGACAGGAATATATATATGAATTACGCTGTTAGCAGAAGATAAACCGGTATCCATTAGTCTACTAATTCCTCCGAAAACGATCGCAGACATCTGTCGTGAGGGTTCGCTTCTGAACCTGGTCCATTTTCGTTTTTAGTTCACAAGATAATTCCAAACTTTTCACATTTTTACAATACTTTTTTATTACGAAATATCTAATTTAAATAACTGTTCAGTGGACAGATTCTCAAGATTTTAGACATTTATGTGGTCGACTTTGTTTCCTTATTCAAGTTTTTTTTGAACAATTTTAAAAGGGGACTGAAAGAAAATATAATTTCTTTTATTTGATAAACGGTCAACCCATAAAGAAAACATATTTTGTATGGTTACGCTAATCATAGTCGCGAAGTCTTGACTTCAGTGCCAATTAAATTTCCTACCGACTACTTGACATCACACACAATTTATTGGCAGTGTTAGTTATTTTGTCTCCCTACTACATAGTTTTTCCTAGAGGTTATATAAATACCCGCTGCACATGCCAGTCGATATGTATTTGAAGACGTTGTTAAAGGTTTAAGCTTGAGTGCGCGGCACCAAACCACACCACACACCACAGACCACAACACAACACCTCACACCACACACCACACACTGCACACCGTACAACAATGCGCCGCAACGAAACGCTCGAGCAGCACATCAACAATTGCCAACTTACGTGTATTCTTTTTTATCCACTATTCCTTGCACATAGTATTCCTCAACCTTTAAGCCGCTTGATAACAAGATGGCCAAGAATGACGGCGCAGCAGCGTATAAATGTTGCGTTGGGTGACTGCTGCAATCCAGTGACGACTCGCCGCCATCAATTCAGAATTCAGAATTCAGTCTTTGCCGAGATTTTATCGTGTGCGAGTGGTTTTTTGTGGCGTTTGCGCAGTTTGCACACACTTCTAGAGCCGGTCTGCAGTGCAATATTTTGGCAGAGTCAATAGTGTTTCATGTAGTGTCATATATGTATATAGCATGCACATCCATACTATACATACACTCAACCGAGTAGTTGGCGAGTAGTTGCATTTAAATAAATTCATTGGCGTTCTTTTACTATTACAAGAAGCTACAAGCTGCTGCCGGTGTAGTCGATCACGTTCATTTCGTTGGCATTTGACCGCTCCGAGGCGACTATTCGCGTGCGTTTTGTGTGGTGTGCTGTGCTGTGCTTTGGAAAACAATTGACTGCGCCGCAATTCAAATATGAACTCAATACTGGCGGCTTAAGAACATAGTTGTCTTCAGCCATAAAAGAATAATAAATATAAAAATTCGAAAATTTAAAAAATAAAAAATAAAAAATAATAATATTTAGTGAACGGGTTGTGACTGTTAATAAATAAATAAAAAATTATTTTTTAAATTAAATAAAAAATTATAAATAATTTAATGTGTTGAATATACATATATTTTTTAATTCAGTTTTCTTAAAAAATATAATATTTATAATAAATTTCAAAATAATTCCAATTGCATACTGCTACATTAAATTTCTGGTCACTGTGTTTTGTGTTTATGTGTGTGGCAGCAATAACAAATAAATTCATTTGACCACAATAGACAAATTTGCTGTCTGATAACTCCATCGCGTGCGCCAAGTCTTGTGCGGCAGCGAATAGACTGGAATACTTTGTACACACAACGGTACATATGTTATTTGTCAAAGAGTTCGTTCAACTTAGATGATGATGAAAATGTTGCAAGTTAACATATTTGTTGCAAGGTATGCATAATACAAAAGACATCAAAGAGTTGTGAGATGGTTTTAAATTACCGTAACTTACATAGGTACAGTACAAAGCGTAATAATGTAAAAAAATAGTTCAAAACACTTATTTAAGGGAATCAAGGGAAAGCGATGACCTAGCATTTATATGAAGTAAAATAGTTTTATTTGCATTTCCTGCATGAAGCAATTTATTTATTGCTTAAAGAAATAAATTTCAGAGGTTAGGTGATTTTAAGAGGTTGAAAACAAGGGCATTCTTTAATTTTTTTTATAAATAAAATAATACACCTATATAATTTAAACAATTTGGCATATCAAAGCTACATCTTTGAAAGGTATTTTGTGAAATTTTTATTTAAAAATTCCGAAATCTCAGCCACTGGTATCTCATTTCCCTTGACGTCTCAAAAACACATACTCTTTCCGTGGATTGCATAACTCATTTCTGGTTCAATTAAGATCTAAAAACTAAAAATATTTCGGTAGTACATGGACAAATCCCTTTATTGAGCAAAGGAAAAAAATAAATATTTAAATTTGAATTTTTGTCAGACTTTGAACAAAAAAAAAACGGATTCTTTTGTAAAATTTTAGACATAGAAAAACTAGTTGTAATAAAATAAAAATATAATCTTCGTCCAATCAATTCAGAAATCTAGACAATATTATTCCAAGGATTTTTTTTTTAATTTTTTTTCAAATTTTGAAACCCCTTATGGATGTATTAAAGTATTTGTATGTATGTGATTGGCGTTCAACCGTTTAGCCAGCTATAGCCGAATCGATGAGAGCGCGCCACTCCTCTCTTTCCTTCGCAGTTCGGCGCCAGTTGGAGATTCCAGGCCGCTCTCCACCTGGTCCCTCCAACGGAGGCCTTCCCCTTCCTCGGCTTCCTCCGGCGGGTACTGCATCGAACACTTTCAGGGCTGGAGTGTTTTCGTCCGTTCAGACAACATGACCTAGCCAGCGTAGCCGCTGTCTTTGAATGCTATAAACTATTCATTTTGTAAGAAAGAATGTTCTTTAAAATATATTACGCATTCATATGAGATCCTTGATTAAACTAGAACAGAATTATAATTCGACAAATGTTTCTTCAAATTATCTACAATGCCTCGATAAGAGTTGATGGTCAAAACTTTACTTTACAGGTGTGCTCAGAGCCCACGACAGTCAGTTCTACATAACCGGAACGGATCCGGATTATTCTTATGTGGACAAGAACTGTCAAATCGGTAGCCGCTACAACAACAACAAGAAACTTGTTAAAGCAACCAAATATACTTTGAACGATAAAAATGTTTTACAAAAACAACAATTATTAAAACAAGATCTAAATCTGTAACACCACCGTTTTGGAGGATAATAGTGCATTCATTTATGAAACAAACGCAATCTATAGTCTTATCTTCAACACTGTTTCGCAAAAGCCAAGATCACTATCCCTTAGAATGCATACAATGCATATCGAGACCTATCAGAGGATACATGCACATCCAGGACCTGTTATTACATGAATGAACAAAACTTTGGAAAGCCAAAAAAAGTCCGTAAAAATTGCTTCGAGATGTATAGAGACTCTGGACTGAGCAGTATTTAAATATATACCAAATTCTTTCTAAATATTCTTTGACATGTGAAAAAAGAGAGATCGTATTGATAGACAATTTTTCAAGTAAAAAAATTCCAGTATTACTTTGCCGAAACTTTAGACGTTTAGACTGTTTTAATGTACTATTGCTTGCTTCCAAGGCCGTCGGGCATTTGTTGAACATTATTTTTTCGAATTAGAAAGCACTAATTGAGCTATGCACTACGTTGCCAACAATCATAAATGCAGAAAGTCATTATTTCTTTAGCTTTGAACCACACACACATATGTGATCTTTCAGTTTTTACCAGAATTTATACTCAACCAAATTTTCTTTGCGCACAAAATCCCTTAAGGTGCTACACAAGAATACGTCTCGACTGCGCGTCGCTAGTTCCAAATCTGGTTTACAGCCTCTAACTCAGCATAAAGGAATGTTCGATGTTTATATGTATCCATACACACACATATCTACGCGAGTAAAGCAAGTGGCATTAATGTCTGGAGGCGTTCCTTAGCTACTATTAGTCATAATGTGAAATATTTCAAACTGTCTGAGTTATTGAATTACAAAAGGCGAACTTCTTGTTGCATTTTAACCACATGCCAGCAAGCCAAATGGTCACGTTATACAAATCAAAGCACACGCCAGCAATTAAAGGAGCGGAGGAGCGAACGCTTGAACCTTACCGAATTGAAATATTATCATTGAATTTAAGTGGTGCATTTTTATTTGACGGAAATTCCTTGCGTGCAGACACTCCTACCATATCTACCTTTTTGTCGGTTTTATGAACTGCGAAAATTTTGAAATACAACAACAACATTCATTCAGTGATTTGTGAGTTCGCTCATCATAAATGCCTTTGTCTACTTGTAGTCTCCTTGTGTTGTATCAAAATTTCTTGGCAAATGCCACACAGCTTGTGCATAAAAGGAATATATCAGTATATAATATGTATAAATATATACATATATGTGCTTGTAAATATCTATGTTTGCATGTCTAGTCCTTTGGATGCTCCTTGTGTGTGGAAGTGTATACCAACAATTATTTATTCATGTCGATAAATCGATGTTATCCTTTTGTATCCCCTTTATATTTTATTTATATTATTTTGTCCATTGTTAAGCACTTATTAATATTCGATGAAGTACTCCGTTCGAGCAACATTGTTGCACACATCTACATACATACTTGCATACAATAAGTGTACACGTGCATCCAAGCTGCATTCCAAAGCCCATAAAATATCTTAAATTAAGTATAAATAAATATTTATGAGTTATGTCTGAGTTGGAACTGATATAAAAGGTCTCAAGAGCTAAACTCGAATTGAAATTGTCGACATCTTTAATTCAAAATTTAAGATACAAAAAATTTCGAAGGTTATCATATAACTCACTCAGATTTTTATACAAAATGTAAAATTGGTCATTTGGGTCATAAAACATATCTATCATACGAACTACTTGACCGATTTCATTGAAATTGGATACGTAATATTGTCTTGACACCCATATGTTGCGAATATAAAATGGACGAATTCGGTTAAGAACCACGCCTAATTTATATATAACTCAATTTTGAATTTAATCTGATTCGTTCAAAAACAAATGAAGATCTCGTAACAAAAATTTTCACAAATACTGCCTTTGAAGTGTGCCTTCACTCATTGTCTAAATCGGACTATAAGTTTTCAAGGGCCAGATTTTGAACATGAAAACTTCAGTGCCAATGAAAATGTTTTTACCGAAAATTACGATAGTTAGATATTTTAAAGAAATTCAGAGCGAATCTTTTTCTTCTAATAATGAACTGCTGTGCCAAAAATGATTAAAATATGAAAATTATTTGACCTAGCTCCCATAGATCTAATATTAGAATTTTCAAATTTCCGGTGGTCCTTATAAGGTATATATGTATCTGTTATTATGTGAGATATCTTGCCAAAATTAATTGAGCGCACAATTTTGGTTACGAAAATGTATGGAATCGGTCCAGGAAATATTCACCCCATCATATACTATATACAGTAGTTTTCCGAAATAACGAACGCATTAATTGTCAGGCCTGTTCGCTATATCGAATTTTTCGTTAATTCGAGTACTCATTTAGAGGTATGTTTTTCAATAAAAATGAGTTAAATATCCGTAAATTGCAGTTTAATAAATTGTTTTATTAATTATTTGTTAAAAAATGGAAAACCATAACAAAACAATTCAAATCCAATAAATTCTTCCAAAATGGACCAATTCTGACCCCATACTTCTATTTGGTGCTGATTAATAATTTTAAGCTTTTTTATAAAATTCAACATTTTTTCAATTTGCACATTTTTTTTTGATTTTGTTTCAGTTTTATTTTTAAGTCTGGTTCGATGTTATTTGATTTTTTCCTCTTTCTTCATATGTCTTCTTCATGTTGTTCGTTAAACTGAGTACTTACAAATTCTCGATGTTCGTTGTTTCAATGTAACAAATTTTCTTGTTCATTATAAACGGTTTCCGTTAAAATATTCGTTATTTATATATATACATATGTGTTAAATTGTGTGTTATCTTGCTAAATTACATTAATAATTTGTGAGAGAATAAAATATTCGGATACATCCATACCTAACCCTTCCTTACTTGTTTTAAAAAATTTACTCAAGTGTCATCTAGCTGTAATTATTTTGCCAACTTGCTTATCCATATACCTGGTAATACTTTAACGGAAGAGAGCAAGATCAGATCATAAACAACATTTTTAGAAAATACTTGATTTTTGCGCGTCTATCCAGTCTAAGAACACTTACAGGGATTCCTTGAGGTATCTCCATCAAACCTAATTTAAAGCCCATATAAGTTCCCCTTACGAACATGTCGCTAATGAAACTGCCTTTGTGACTTTTCCAATCTATCCCTAAAAATACAACAAAGAACAAGTCTTTTTTTAAGTCACTAGCTTTTGCACTCCTTAACAACGGAAATCGCACCATGTATCATGGTTATATGTATACATGCATGAGTACATATCATATGTATTGTGCATTTTTGTTTGCTCATCAACGTTTCTCAGCTGTGGCTCGCGTCCAAATCGCAACATAAATTACAAAATATGGTGGCTTGTCAAAAAATAAAAATTATGCTGATATTCTCTTTCATATTCTAGTTAAACACATACAATACATAACAGAGGCGTACATATGAGGAGTATGAGCGCCCATACCTGTGTTGTTGACTTAACAATGCAAAAATTTTGTTTATTCTTTTAAAGCAGACACAATTTATTACCACTCAGTGCAGTGGTGGTGGTGATGCCCACATACATATATATGAGTTCACAAAAAAAATATATGTGCATATCGTATAAATTTTGCATCGAGGCAAAAAGTCTTCCCACATTCAGACATACATATATACATGTGGGCCAAAAATGTACATTAGGGTGGTTGGATTTTGCTTGACGAAGAATTAAGCAATAAAGGTCAAGCCCAATATTTATTAAAATTGCTAAAGCTATGCTAGAATGTCTAGACAGCTAAAAAAGACATAATAAGCCTTTACAGTTGTATTACTACTTGCGGGTCTTGAGATTTTTGCCAATTGCTTGTTCGTTTCGTCGCTAACCTAGTTTTGACTAGTCGACTACAGAACTAAAATGACAATTCCATGCAAATTCATTTAAAATTAATTACTACGCAATGTATCTATGTTCTATGGTGGGGTTCTGTGAGTGTTTTTCGAAACAAAGTGCTTCCAAATTTCAATATTTATATTAAAGAGTAGCACTATATAATGGCCACTACATACTAAGGAGCCATCTGCACAAAGTAGAAATCTGTTCATCGGAGCAATGTCGATTATGCGACCTAGGAGCGAAGACACCCGAGCATCTACTTCTTAATTGCCCATAAATGGCGAAGAAAACGAGTCAGCCTATGGGGACGCATCCACCAGCCCTGGAACAGTATAATAAAATAGCACAATAGACCACGGGCCGCAGTGCCTGTTTTTAGACTTTGTGATTAGACAAGGAACCACAGAGAGCCGTTTATGGAAGGTCTGATATCTTAAACTCAACATTTCAGTAAAAACAGTTCGAAAAATAGTTTCCCATCTCTTGTATTTTCCAGCAACAAGATATTTGCTATCTTACTAGCCAACTCCAGAACTATGCGGTAGCGACTAGTCTAATGTAAGAACGTGCATATGTTTGTATGAAATCATGTAAATTTGTATATGTAAATTCTTGCTTCGTGTCTTTAGCTAGCGAACTTGTTTTTTCTTTTATTCCACTATCCTTTTCTTCTTATTGCTTAATTCATTTGAAGTTCCCACTTTTTTATCGCTTGCATTTCTGGAACTACAACGACTTCAACTGATGCACATACTCGTACATAGATATGCACGTAAATAGATATGTTTTCCCGTGTGTGTGTGTGTGTGTTTGTATGCTGAGCACGTCGAAAGGTATTTCATTATTATTGCATCTACGAATTCTTAATGTTGTTGGGTCTGTGCCAGCAGTTCGTTGATAATTTGTTAAATAGGAATATATTGCCAATTGCATACATTCGTGGTTTTAAGTACGTGTGTATGTTTGTATGTGTGTGTGTGTGTGTGTGTGGCGGCATTTACAAAGGCACCCAACTGGAACCATGCCATTTGAAGTTCATCAAATCGATTAACTCGATTTAGTGTTACAATTGCAGTTCAATACTTGTTATTTAAATGAAATTAACTGGAGATGAACATAAAACGATAGAGCTTAGTTATGCGAGGGTGAACCTAAAAATTCACGGAATGAAAAATGTTGGAGAAGTTAGAAATTGTTGTAGAAAATTTTATTGCAATGAAATTTTTACGATTTCGAGTAGTTAAAAAGAAATCTTGAAATACTTATTGTGAGTGTTTCCTCTATCGATCAGTCTTCGTTTAAGGATCAGTTGTTTTTTCTACGGTTGCATCGTTAAATACATGAAGTAGATTATATATTACTAGGAATCAGTTTGTTTCCTTTCGGTTTGATTTTTACTAATGTTCGTAAGACAAGAACTGATAAAAGAATTACTTCATTACAATGACAAAAGACTCAAATATCAATCACTGCCTTCATTAAATATTAATTTTAATAAATCCAAAAATATTTAAGCAAAAAATCTAATATTTTCTATTACAGCTTATGCTGTCTAGCATTTTTCAATAATTTCGCACAATGTGAAACTGATGTGGCCAGCAATAGGCGTGATGAAAACACAAAACCAACACAACCGTCAGCATATACACTGCAAAATTGGTTTACAAAGGACAAAAGTAAATTGCATGGCAGCAATTATAGAGAAACACAAAGAAATGGGTTATCACAACTTTATGGACAACACACGTTGGAGCGACGTTTTCAAACCGATGCCATACATCCAACAAATGACGCAGACACAGCCAAAACTTTGCCGAAAAACTCGCATACATTGAATAAGAAACTGCTGAAGTGCGTTCAAACTATATATATATTAATATATGTATGTATAAAAAACTATAAGTAATAAATTTAATTTTGCAGAAAACTTGGTTTTACCAAAGTGAAAGCACCCAACAGTCATCATAGAAAAAGACTAGCTGTTGAATCGAGACGTCACTCATCACCAGATGATTCGCATATGTTCATTATAAAACTGCCACCGAATTTTGTATACTATACAAATCCTAAGGGTGAACCCAATAGCATAGCTGACAACGCACAAAAAGCGAATGTGAGTTTTTTTTTAATTATGAAAAAACATATGTATATAATTAAAATCACATAACACTTATCACCAAAAAAAACACTATTTCCGCAGGTTTCGACCTTCCCATTTAATTCTAACGGCAAACCGGGTCGCATCTACCATTGGAACCTGCCAGTGTTGCAGAAAATACTCGGCAACAAACAACCACTACCACTCACCGATGTCAATGGCAAAAAATATGTCATCAATTTCAAGCGTTTCTCACATTTTCAAAAACCCTGGGAAAATGACAGCATCGAAAAGTCGTATAAGTCGAATTATAAAAAATCTCTAAAACATAAATCCCCATCATATTATGCGCCCACTGCTGCAGTTAAGAAAAATAGTTTTAATCGTTATTTTTCGGGCAATGGCAAGCCGAAGAGCTTCTATGTTATAAAAGAGAATCAAAAAAATCGACATGTTTATTATAAGAATATAGTGTTATAAAAACATGCATCGAAAATGCGTGCTTTTGATGCATGTAACAGTGTCTGAATAATAATGGATCAACTATTTATAGAACATCCTGGTCAATTCACATACATATATGCATAAATATGTTTAATATAAAAAAAAAATAAAAATAAAAAATTAAATATAAAATATATATACAAATAAGAAAGCAACAAAAAGTAGTTAAGTATTAAGTAATGCACAAAAACATGCATATCGAATTTATTGTACTGTTAAATTAAGCATTCGGTGGCGGTATTTCTTTTCCGAAGAAAATAAGAAATCACACTGCTTCTTCAAAAGTCGTATTTAAAACCAGCCTGCTAGTTTTATTTGCTTAAATAACAAGGTTTTTGCGCCCATAATATACATACAATATAGACTGACTAATTAACTGCACTGGAGATCTTTTTAAAGAACTTGTTTGTTTCTTCTAATAAATTTCTAATTAAATTAATTTCTTTATTTTTTATGCAGATGCATTTAACCTTAAAAATATAAAATAAATCTGTTAAAAATGAAACTGGAACAACGATTTGCTTGTGAAACAGTCAACAATTAATTTTAAAAATTAGAAACACACATATATACCATTAACTTCGAAAGTATAGAGAATACGAATTAGAAATTTATGCAATAATTACATATAAATATGCTTGAAAGCAAAAGCTTATAAAACTAATAGAAGCAGAAATAATAAAACAATAAAAATTACATTGAACGCAGACAGCGTAATTCTTGAAAACCAAACTGCATGTAAAAAAATCGAGGGTAGTCAGTCCTAAGAAGTGAACAGGTTACCTATAAAAATTTTACTTACTAACTGTCATTTAGACAATGTCTGTTACAATACATTCCAATAAATATTTAACCAGACATTTGACCGAAATAAGACTATTATGACAACTAAAGTACATTTGAATCTCTTTAACTCATAAGCGCAAGCAAATATTTTTGTACTTTTAATTATGAAGCATACTACATATGGTTAAAACAGGTATTATGCAACTAGGTAAGTCTATACAATGTCAATTCTACGCACTGATAATTATAAGTATATTCCTTCAATGTACATTGTAACTATACTTAAATATAACCAATAAATATCAAACAAGTATATTCAATACAAGCCTTTTAAGTATCCTCGCAGTTTCCGATGTTGGTATTCATCATTTTTACATTCTTGATCGCTAAGTAGGCGCTTATTGAGTTATGGATATTGGTGGAAGTCGTGAACCGGATCTGATTGTCCGTTTTGAATATTTGGAAACGTTTAACTAATGTATGTTACAAGTGCTTTTCGACAATTATTGCAACTATTAAAATAGATAAATAACATTTTTATAACAGTAATGAACACATTTGTATGAGTAATTATATTTTAAACAATTAAAAAGCCACAATTCACTACTTTGCTTTGTTTCAACAAGCGTCTCTTTATAATTTAGCGGGATAAAGCAATATACAAAAGGAACTTCGTGGTGTTGCCAACCTTGCAACATTTTTGAACACAATTAATAATTCAGTGACTAATTAAACTGTTACAAGCCTTTTAATTTTTATAAATAACAACTAATAATTAATTTCTATGCGATTCATAAATAAAAATAAAAATTACAAATTTTTGAATTTATTTCGTAAAGATTTTCCGTGGCACTGAATTCAGCTGTGTGGCATAACTGGTTCAAAGTGACAGATGAACTATTTAATATCCGCTTTTATCCTACATTCGTATGAAAGGATTTAGTAAATTTCTTTTAATTTATTGATAGTGTTTAAAATAATAATAATAATATTATCAACAATTTTTGTAAAACCCCTGCTACTTTCTTTATTATTTAATAAAAACCACAGTGCTTTTTCAATAGATAATATGGCGCAAACAACTCCACATTTTGCTACGGAAGCACATAAATTACGTACACTGATTTTAAATGCCCGGAAACCGTTTGTGCTCCGGAATTTCAAAATGAATTGGAAGTGTTTTGAACAATCATTAGAAGAATGGTGTGCAAATTACGATAAGGAAGTGAATTCATTGACAGAATTCGAGGTGATGTCGTGCAATCAAGGAAACCAAACACCACACTGGGAACGCTGCAGAGAATCTATGCGAATGAGTTTGTCACAATTTTTAGAGAAACAAAAGACTGCTACAGATGAATTTTGGATTGGCTTGAATTATCAAAGAATGCAGGATTTACCAAATGCACTTAAGGAAGGTATTGACTTTTCTAGGTTAGGTTTTAGCGAAACTACAAATGAGTGTAATTATTGGTTGTGTTCTAAACAAACGAATACGCCTTGTCACTATGATACCTATGGTTGCAATATAGTGGTGCAAGTTTATGGGAGGTAAGATAAAGCAAATATTCATACTGACAAACCTAAGCAACCATTTTATTTCACAGAAAGTCATGGATACTATTTCCGCCTAACACACCACTTTCTTGCACAAGAATACCTTATGAAGAGTCTAGCGTTTATTGCGAGGAAAATTTGTATGCACCAAATCTAAAAGAGCTGCAGCAGTTAACAGAGTTGCATGAATTTGTCTATCGATGTATATTAGAGGAAAATGATGTGCTAATCGTGCCGCGACATTGGTGGCACTATGTCGAGGCAATCGACATCTCACTGAGTATTAACTATTGGATACCTTTGGAAAATGACATAGAAGAACAATTTAAAGAGTGCATTGTTAAAATATTGATTGAGCGTTTCGTACAAAGCGGAAGTAAGGAAGAACAAAAATATATACTCAACCCTAATCAGGTATGTGGGATCATAAATAAAACATTTATAACTTTGCAATACTTTTATTTTATTTTGCAGTTGAATGAGATAGAAAGTGATGAGGAAGTATTTCAAATTTTGGAATACTTGTACAGAAACATAAAAACGGATTGTTCGCAGTCAAAATCACGACGACTTAATGTAACGCGACATCCTTATCAATATTTAAACGAACAGGAAACTCAAAAAATAATACAAGAACTGCCGGCGGGAATGATGGAAAATGTAACTCCTATGCAAAGGAATGATTATGAAATGTTACTTAAACAAAACGCGAAACGTTTTACTACAACACAAACGAACAATGCTCAGCAATTACAACCTATAAGTGAACTTAAAAGAGCTTTAATAAACAGTGTGTGTGCACCAGCGATTGTAGAACATATCAAAAAAGAATTTTTTAAACGCTATGAACCGTAAATAACTTCGTTATGAGTAAAAGTGATAATAAAAATTGATTTCAGTTAACATGATTTTATTAATTATTAATGCTTCGAATATTCCATTTTCATATACATTTATATGTGTGTACGAGTAAATATGTATTTTTGCAATATTGCGTTACGTTTGGACTATAATACTAAATAATTTCGATAAGTGTATTCAAGTGCAGAACTTTACAGTAATAAAAAAAATTCCCTTCCACCGATTTAGGGAAATCATACGATTAATACGAATAATATAACAAGACATTGTGGTTGTGGAAGAGATTCAGAAGGTGTAGCACACATTTTACCAGCCTGGTGGCTTCTGGTTGGGATAACCACCCTGTTGATGAGCATAACTGCCAGGATAAGTGCCATAATGTCCGGGTTGCGGACCCTGTGGGAATCCGCTATACTGATAAGGCGCTGTAAATAGATACATTGCAAATAAATTGAAAAAATAGTTGGCAATAAGTACAAAATTTAAAAATATCAATACATACTTCCTGGATAAGGCAGCGTTGCATAAGGATTAAATCCCTGTGGCATTGGTGGTGGAACGTATGCTGGGTATGGCACGTTAGGTGTGGCGCCATATGGCATCGGCATGCCTTGCATTTGATGTGGATAGGGCACATTTCCGGTCGAAGGTGCTGGTGCATCCGGAACAGAGGTTGTTGAACTGGATGGACTAACATCTAGAAAATAAAATTTGATTTGAATAAGTTATAAAAAAAAAGAAAATGTGCTGAGAAAATACCATTTCCTGACGTCGACGAGTAATGTGATGGCAATGTCGGTGTTGGACCTATTGCTGGGCGGCTAGACTCGGTTGTCAAGTCCTTCAAAAGTTCTTCCTTCTCGGTTTTACGTGCAAAACAAAAATCTGATATTTTATTTTGGAATACCACCAAGAGTTCAGTCAAGTCGTTATAAAATTTGGTGCCTTCTTTCAAATTGCCCAGCAACTCAATGAAACTATCATATGCCGTAGCCAATTCTTGGTAGAGCTTATCACGCGAGCTACCACAACTTCCGGTTTCAGAAGCGAATTGCTCGTGCGCTTGCTGTATGTCACTAACAAGCGTCGCCTGTCGTTCTACACTCTCTTTCACCTGTGCTTGGAGTGGATTCAATACATGTCCGATGCGGGAGAGCGAAATTGCTGGCTCATCTATAGCGCCATCCTTTTGCAATGCTGACAAAAATTCTTCTTTCATGTTAAATGTAGCAGATTTCAGCTCCGACTCTATGGAATCACGTTCAGCTTTAATTGTTTCAACCGCTTCCATGAGGCTCTTTAATCTTTGAACACTGTTGCAATTCTGATCAACGTTGCCACCAGCTGCTGGTATGGCTTCGTGGATTTGTTCAGGAGCCAAGGAAAGTAATTCTATGCCCTAAAGAGAACAAAAATTATTAAATATATATGAAATCTATGAAATTTAATAGAATATTTAGTGAAACTCAACAAACAAGCACACACCTTCTGATTGGTTTCGAACTTCTGACGCACAATTTTGTCAGCTTCGATGGCATTTGTGATTACTTCACGATATTTTTTCGCATTTGTGCGGAACATTTCCGTTAGCTTGTCAGAGGGTATACGTGTCCATTTCTGCTTGAATTGATTTCGCAACTGATTGTCCGAATCGCGTTCTTCATCCAAAAGCCGCTCTGTTTCATCCAGTATTTCACGATTGCGTTGCAACAACTCGGGTAGCTCCTTGAGATAAGTATTTATGCTCTCTATGCCACCTTTGTTGCGCACATCGACAGCTTTCTCACGTAGCGAAGGTGGTAGGCCACTGCCGGCGTCGGTGGTCTCAATAGCTGCCGGTAAATTTAAACTGGCCAACACGCCATTTAAGGTCTGCGTGGCTTCACGCAGTTTCATTATTTCACCATTCACTATTTCATTCTTACGCATGTCGGACGCAGTCAATGCACGGTGCAGCTCGACTGGTACTAACTCTGAGAAGTTGTCCTTAAAGTTACTAGCCAAAGGTGAAGTCAGGGGCAATGACTTAGCTAGTTGTGCTTTGCCTGGTGATGGCAAAGAATTTACATCCGGTATCATTTCATTGTAGATGAATTCATTATCTTTTGTTGACTCCTCAAGATTGCGTCTAGCGCGACTGAAGAATTCATCAAGATAAGTAGCATTGCCGGAACGTGTCTGCGCTGCTTTGAATAATTCAACAGCCGAACGCAAACGTGCAATTTCCTCGCCAACTCTCTTCGCCGCACGGCATGCCAAACTCTGGTAGAGATGTGTTAGCGCGTGAAAACCTGCCTGTTTGCCGGCAATGGCAGGAATCCATTCTTTTTCCCAAATGTTACGCACGCTCTCCTTTTGCATGGCGCGCAATACATCGGCATAGAACTCTTCACACTGGCAACAGAGTTTAGCGATAATTTGATCTTTCATATTATCTAAAAGTGAATAATAATAGATAATAATAATAATGGATAATAATTCAAGAATAGAAAACGTTTCTTACCTTTGATGGCTTTTAAGGTGAAAACCTCTTGAGCCTGCGCAACCATTAGTGCTTGCAAGCAAATCAATGTATCCTGACTCAAATCGGGCGTAGGTTCAGAGGGTATGGCAGCGGGAGTAGCACTCTTAAGGTACTGAAATATGCCTGCACTTTGCTGCAGTAATTTGATTGCGACCTTTAAACCTTCGTCGCTATCCAAAGCCTGTGCTGCTGCCACATTGCTTTGCAACGAGGCAATATTAAAGAGCACACATACCTTTTCGTACAGCAGTGATGTATGAGCTATAATTTTATAAAAAAAATTAATTATAAAACATAAAAAAATAAACCATTTCATTTTATTATGTTTCACTTACTCAAGCTAATGCGACCGCCAAATATTGATCCCTTATCAAATGCATCCTTCCACTTAAACGGAATCTGTAGTTCATTGACAGGAATTTTGGTTTCCAACGAACATATTTGATCATAATAACTACATAAAGAAAAACAAATTGCAGCAATTATCATTTTTGAAAGTGGAATATCAACTTAATATAGAAACCTATAAGCAGACCGACAATAAAACAAACATGTACACATACATATATACCGATGATTAAATTATTTAACAGCTTATAAAAGATACGTCCATGTAGTTCATTGTGCTATGCACATACCTTCTTGTTTTATATGTATGTATTGTCAAATATCAAGAGTTACAAAAGAAATCATGACTCATTTTGTTATGGTCAAAACTGCTCATAGGTACTGAACTTCAATTAGATACTTCCACACATATACATTTATGCAAATATTGGTATACTCCGATTACACATTTAATTTATTAAGATACTTACGCATAAACTACCTCGAGCGAAGATTCATATTTTTCAAAGAACTTCCATATTGCCGTGTTGCGTTGTTTGGAGAATTCATTTACAGCTTCCGAATATTTGGCCTTTTCCTCGGCACTCGCTCCACTATATGTACTCTGTATGAGATTATTTAGCGGTTTAATGATGTCAACTTCTGACGGCTTCTTGGGTGGCACAGCAAGTATTCTAGACATTTCACAACTTTTTAGCGATCAATCAAATATATATTATAGTATTTTTCAAATTTTTCGCTGTTTGCAAATTGACTAATGGATGACGACTTAAATTCTTCCTCCAGTATGCTTCAGATTTTATTTGCTTATCTCACTTCTATCCGGTTTATCAACATTGTTTCCTACTGTTTTGATTCTCATTAGACAATGCCAGATTGTATGCATATCTATGGAACAAAAAAAATATTGCAATTAATTCAATTTTAATCATTTTAATTTATTTTTGCTACCAATGCAATATTAATATTTATATTTTATTTTAAAATTTCAAACTTTTCAATTATTAATTATTATATTAACTGTAATGAAAATACTTTTTGAGAATAATAATAATAATAATAATGTAATAATAGATTACAATTATTCTATTACTTAAATTTTGACATTCACCCAATGCATTCACAATAGCAATCAGCTGTAGAAATAGCGTTGCTACACTAACCGATCTCCTTGAGTTAAGGTAAATAAATTATTTATTTATTCAAACTTGCGTCTGAAGGAGTTTAAAAAACTCTCAAAAATTGTTTAAAAATTAAATATACTGTGCAACACAAAGTGCTGTAAAACATCATTGTTTAATACTTACTAGAAATGATAGTATCTCAATTGTAAATATATGGCAACTTATTTTCGGTTGTATTAGAAGACGCGCACAGATCTAACAATAAATACAGCATAATATAAATTTTAACTAAATAAAATAATATCTAATAAAAAATAATTTAGTTTTCGGCATGAGTTTTTCTGATGATTCCTCCGATTTGGATTGGTAAGTTCGACATATTTTCGTGTTTCTTATTGCAATGAAACTGACTTCAAGCAACTGTCATTATTTCTTGATAGGAAAGAGTCAAAAATGAAAACAAGCAAGTCCATAAAACAGGAACATCATACATCCCAAGGTAAACCGAAATACGCGCAAAAGTTTTGCCAAAAGTGGCTGAACATATTCAATCCATGGCTTACACGTTGCGAAGATGATCCAAATAAACCATTTTGTCGAGCATGTCAATGTCGCTTAGATTGCAACCGCTGCCACTTACAACGTCACGAACGTACTACAAAACATATACGCAACTTGGAAATACTTGTAAGCAAAGGAGAAGGTGCCGCACGACAAAACCTAAGTATACGACAAGAACGTAGCAAGTACTATCAACAACGCAAGAAGTTTAATTCATCGCTTGCATCTTCACAGGATGCTTCAGAACTTGGTGCGGATACGCCTGATGAATATATTGAGGAGTACGTTTGCCGAAATTTTTAAATATTATCTGTCTTAATAAAATGAATTTCTCTTACTTACAGAGCAGAACAAGAAGCCGAAACTTCATTTCAATTTGTTCAAGCAGAATCAGCACCAGGCGATCAATATACAGAAGAAACAGTTTTAAAACAGGAAATTACAACTGCCGATGGCCAAACCGATCCACTACCAGCGAATGCCGCATTAAAGCAAGAGAAATTACGTGGCAGTCCGAAGAAAGCCGGTGTCAAAAAGGAACGCATGAAACTGCTCATGCAAATACAAAAGGATAAAAACGATCTCATGGATTCATTTCGTGAACTCATGGGCGCACCGGGTCAGCAATCACCGAAAAAAGAAAAAAATCACGTTGATTTGTTTTTTGAAAGCGTCAGTTCCAGTGTGAAAGCGTTATCACCGAAACTTATTGCCGAAACTAAAATGCGTGTATCACAATTGATCTGTGAGCTGGAATTACGCGCACTTACTGAGAATGAGGCCAATAGCGCTGCAGGTGCTGCTGGTGCTGCTACGGCGGTTGTTGTGTCTTCTGATCCCGGTGCCGTCGGTAATGCATTTATTATAAACCAACCAGTAACAACAATGGTACATGGAACTACAGCACATCATGCGACGCAAAATAGTGGGCATCACTACGAAGCTCTAAGTTGAAAATAACAGTTGCCCATAAAATGTTGACTTTTTCGTTTCTTTGTATGCGTATGTTATAAAAAAACAAAAATAAAAACATTAGCATATGTATTTCATTATTAAGTTGTGAATAGTATATGCTGAAGAAGCACTGCATTCAGATTGCGTTACGCGTCATACAAATTGCATTATTTTGTTTTTCAAAAATTAAATGAGTGAATGCGTATACTTAGAACTGTACATACAAATGTTAATTATTTTTTTTAATTTTCCGCATGAGAAATTCAATTTTTAAAAGTTAAATTGATAACAAGATAACAATTATACCCGTATAATAAAGAAATTATATACTTGTCTGTATCAATTGAAGTGAATCAAGGTAATAAAAAAACTAAGTTTTAGTGCAATCTGTTATTGAAATTAATGAAATTTATTAAAGAAACATATTTTAAGTCTGCAGTCTTTTTAAAAAAAAAAATAAGTATATTTGTGAACCAAATAGACGAGAATAACAAATTTTTGCCTTCTTTACGCATTTATATTTAATTATATTACAATCTTCCGCAATAATTTTAATATTGATGTTTAAAAATACGGTTATAAATAAATGTATACATATGTATGTATGTATAGTAATGTCAACAGTTGCGCTCACAAATCGCATAAAAGCTCAGTAAGAGAGCTTGACATTTATGTGTCTTGTCATGAAAACAGCAAAGCTTAAGCGCTACAGTATCGGAATGGCAGTCATGAATATTGTAACGGTCCGAATGTTGGCGTTTAAATAAATTTATAAAATAGACAAGTGATTTATACATTACTTTAATAGCATAATAAAATGTGAAAATAATACAAATATGTGCCATAATGATATAAATTATTAAAAGAATCGCTTGTGCCTGGAATCTTGCATATGTGCACTAATTTATATAGTATGTTCCACTGTAGCTTATTTAAAATATTAGCATTGTAATTGAAAAACATAATACTTGAAGTATTAAAATATTTGCATTACTTAAGCGTGTAAATCGATTTTTCAAATTGCCTACAACAGCAGCTCAATCCACAGCGTGTAAAATATGAAAATGCCAACACTTGACACTTTACCATTTTAACAGTGATAAGGAATAGCGACATTCATACATATTACATACGTACATACATACATACATACCAACATTTATAACTAGGAAATTATAACACAGCATTTCCTACAAACATTGACTCTTGTGTTTATATGTGCAGTGCGCAGGCGTGCTCCCATCCCCAACATTAACAATAGCATCAATGGCAATTGTACATAGTAGGTACATTTGTAGTAGGTGTGGTGGATTAAATGGTTAAAATAAAATAGCGACGATGTCAGTGTCTTTTGAAGTTTGGCCTCGTGTAGACAAGCCTAAGCGGATCCGTCATCCTTTTTAGAAAACGGATTGAGAGTGGCGAGTTTTGTACAAACATAAAACGGTCTTCTTGTGCATAAATAACCCTACACTCATGTGTGTGCACACACACCGACATACATACACACTACCATGTAGTTATTGAATTTTCTTCATACAAAATGGGCTTTTCTGCATTCAGACATTACACAAATATACAAGTACATTGTGTATGCATTAGAAATGCATAAAAAAAACTTAAAGTGAAAACGCATAAACAACTATTTGGGAACGGAAATTTCATAAAAATTCGGTAAGTTTCATTTATGTGAAAAGTGTCCTCTAAAGTGTACGCCTGTGTGTATGCGCCTATGCATTAGAATGCATTCTTATGCATGTATTAGCAAGAGCTTACATACTGTATATACATATGTACATATCACTCATGTGATATGTAAAATGTATGTGTTATTAGAAAAAAATGTTTGAAACGTTTTAACACCTTTATTGTCTAACCAACCACTGTGTTACACCTTCTCTTGTACTAAAATTGCACATTGAACTAAGCGCTTAGTAAATACCAAGTGGAAATTATATAAATACGCGATACATACACACATACATATGTACATGGTTTTGCACGTTCAATGTCAATTTCGTGTTTGGTTAAACTTACCGACAATTTGTAAAAATTACGTTTGTTCATACTACTTATATAATATGATTTTGATTTTTTTCTAATTTTGCTTAACGTTAGAACTAATGTTATAACCTAAAAGAAATATATTTAAAGATCTTGTTTATGAAGTATGCAAATTATTATATGCAAGAAAATGTGTCAACTGCCTAAAGTTCCTGATTTAATACATATGAATATATATGTATGTATGTATATGTATAAGTACACGCCATTATTTATTGCATGCCTTTCGAGTTTTAACTTTGATTTCGCGCCACCAGCGCCATCGTTGACTAATCAAAATTTGACTACACAATTAACATAAATTTGGCGTATTAAACGGAAATAGAGTTTGTACGAAACTCTGACGTCAGCACCAAATACTGGTGTGTGCCAAAAAAATTACATTTAATATTATAAAAAAAATATTTAAAAGTGCGAATTTAGAAAAAAAGTATATACTAAAAGCTAGACTCTGATAAACTTTTTCTAAGCTTTAACTTAAGTTTATTTTAAAGCCAATTGAAATAAGTTATTAAAATAAAAATATAACAAAAAGTTTAATTCAATAAATCCGCGAAAAAGTAAAATTTAATTCATATTATTTTATTGACTAATAATTAGTATAAATTTGGTGTATTAAACGGAAATAGCGTTTGTTCGAATCTCTGACGTCAGCAACAGTATTTGTGTGTGTGGCAAAAAATTTTATTTAATAAAATTTTTTTTTTTAAATATTGAAAAGCGCGATTTTAGAAAGATAGCTAGACTTATCCAAATTACAAAAAGTTAATTTAAAGCTAAGTATTAAACAATTTAATAAATAATAAAATATTTTATTTTATTTCATTTTATTTTATTTTATTTTATTTTATTTTATTTTATTTTATTATATTGTTTTTTTAATTTTTTTTTTATAAATAACGGAATCAAAATATATTGAAATTTAAAAAGAAAAATATTTTATTTTTTGTAAAATTATTGACTATATTTTCACCACTCATACTTAAAAAAAAACACTAATCCAATTTTCCTTTCTTTCCAGTTTAAACACACTTTCCATTGACGCTAATGAAAGTAGATTTACTCCGTATCGAGCTTAAGACATAACACTATTTCAATAGATTTGGCAGCATGCATCTGCACTTCGAACCGAGTGTGAATACAAAATGTGATTGCACAATATTGTCGCTCTCATGGATGGGTAAAGTTCCTGATGACATACCAGAGGTAAGTTCAAATGGATAGAAATACACTTCAACTTCCCGAACTCGAATCAACATAATCCACAAAAAAAATGAGTTAGAGAGAGATTTCCAAGTTACGGATGGAAATTTTTATGAAAGTTGACTTCTATTGAAAGTTCAAGAGTTCGAGTTATGGAGAACTTCGAGTTATAGTAGTACGAGTTATGGAAGTTTAACTGCTGGATATGTATAAACCTTTCATAAATTCTTAAGTGGAATCATTTCAATTTTTTCGTTCAAGAAATAGACTATAAGAAAATTTTACAAAAATCAGAAATCTTTCTAGTCATGAAAATAATATTTTTTGTTAATTTAAAAAAATATGTACAAACGTACATAATATTATAATTATTAATAATACATGCAATCACATAACACTTTTACTTTTAGTTTAACATTTACATTTCGTTTTAAAAACGCCTTATTTATACAAAGAAATTGAAATTTAATAAGAAACAAACGAAAACTACATTAAATACTGCAAAATCATTGACCTGATTTCTAGTTGACACATCCGTTGTGTTGGTACTATTATCGGACCAAGCATTTCTTTCGCCGGTTTCGAAATTGATCTCCGCCGAATCGTCCAAGTTTTTCTTCAATTTTGCATTCAGCAGCATTTTCAAACGCTCTAACGGCGATTCGGTGGTGGCATCAAGCATGCTCGTTAAAAATGGCTTGTAGTCGACTGGCAGATCGTCTAGTTGATAGCCATAGATAAACATCTGCACAAATAGGTTAGTGGTATTGTCGTCCGTGATGATGGCTTTGAGGCTACTGGGCGAGAAGTGTGTATACGTGGCAACTGGTGGAGTGTAATCGTGCGAGGCCTTATTCACAGTGTGCTATGTATAGAATTGATAAGCATAAAAAATATATATGTATATTAATATTTTCTTCCTTCTTGTTGCAACAAAAGCCAACTTACATCGAATATTATGAAGCGCACATAGGTTATGAAATTGCTGTCAATATAATAGAATGTGACGCTGTGGTTGGACGGTTCCTGTGTACTAGTTTGCGACGTCTGATATGTCTCATACAAGAGATAATCATCTGTTGAAGAGTTTTACAATACAACATAAATATAAATGAATAATTTAATTATATATATGTACATACCTGCTTGACGCATGCCCAATTCGATTATTTTATCAGGATCGCCGAAATCATCAGTATAATTCATTTCTTCTTCCAACTCATCCATTGCTTCTTCACTTGTGTTCCTCCTATCCACCGCCTCCTCGAAGTCATCTTCATCGATTTCATAGTCAAAGTCTTCGTTGGTATATGGTCCAAGTATGCCTTGAAATTGCTGATCTCTGTTTAGTATATACGATGGACTTATATTGAGCATAGTCTCATTGAATCCATAAATAGATATTTGCACTTCAAATGGTTCCACGTCATCACTTGTTTCTGTGCCGTTTTCATTGTCCAACGCAGTTATGCTGCCTTTCACCAAATTATTCTGATAACTGAAGTTGACATCAGCCAAAACGTTCTAGAGTTAATAGGATGAAATTAAATATGTTTTAACAATGACAGAGAAACAGTTGCTTTGCATGAGACCTTCGTACAAATTGTTTGGTTTGGAGACAAATTGTAATTTTGTAGGTCTTTTCAGAAAGTTGAAACTTTTTAAAGCCTTTCTGTATAACCAAAATGATGTTTAGATTTCCCAACAAGATAAGTTGTTATATTATTCATGAGTCTTACAGTAATGATATTTATTTCCTTTTCGAAATCAAATCTTAAACTGACCTTATACAGAGAATCAAAAAAGAATCGTATAAATTGTTTTAAAAACAAGTAAGGAAGGGCTAAGTTCGGGTGTAACCGAAAATTTTATACTCTCGCAATTTATTTATTTAACTTTATATTATATAATATACAATTTGACCCACATATTCGTCATATATATTGTATAAAGTCCATTGAAAGTTGGAAACCATAATATTAGGTTAGAAGCAAAGGTCCTCATGTTCGATTAATGGGGCCTTGAAAACCTATGGTCCGATTTCGGCGATTTTTAGAATGGTGCTGCCACACTATTAACATAGTATTTGTGCAAAGTTCTGCATCGATATCTTCACAGTGCTTACTTTATATATTGTAAAGTAAACGATTCAGATCGTTTTCAAAGGTCGGGTATTTAGAAAGTGGGCGCCTATTTTCACAACATATCATTGGGGTGTAAGGAAACTATTACAAACCAAGTTTCATTGAAATCGGTCAAGCAGTTCCTGAGGTGTGGTTTTTGACCCATAAGTGGGCGATGCAACGCCCATTTTCCATTTTGTAAAAAAATCTGAGTGCAGCTTCCTCTGCCATTTCTTATGTGAAATTTAGTGTTTCTGACGTATTTCGTTACTGAGTTAACTCACTTTTAGTAATTTTCAGCCTAACCTTTGTATAGGAGGTGGGCGTGGTTATTATCCGATTTCAACTAATTTCAGGGTGTGTGGTGGGGTACGTAAGAGAACCGACTGCAGAAAGTTTGGTTTATATAGCTCTCTTGGTTAGCGAGATATATACAAATAACCGATTTGGGGGCGGGGCCACGCCCACTTTCCCAAAAAAATTACATCCAAATATGCTCCTTCCTAGTGCGATCCTCTGTTCCAAATTTTATTTCCACAACTTTATTTATGGCTTAGTTATGACACTTTTTGTGTTTTCGAAAGCAACCCTCTCACGGTCCCAAGGAACGTGTGTTCCAAGTTTCATCAAGATATCTCAATTTTTACTCAAGTTATCCGTTGCACGGACGGACGGACGGTCAGACAGACATTCGGATTTTGACTCGTCTCGTCACCCTGATCATTTTGATATATGTACATAACCCTACATCTAACTCGTTTAGTTTTATGACTTACAAACAACCGTTATGTGAACAAAACTATAATACTCTCTTAGCAACTTTTGTTGCGAGAGTATAAAAATCTGTACCAAAAACAATTTCAGATAATCTGTTGTTGTAGTGTAGTCCCATATGATGGGCTCAAAAAATCGATTTTTTATCATATGTATATTGCTTAACATGTCTAAAAATCACTTTAATAGTGATTTTAAAAAATACGAAGCCGTTTTAATCCTTCATCAGTTAGAAGAAGGAGTTGTTCGAAGCGCTGAGTTGGCTGCTGAAACGCGTTTTTCACAACTGTGTTTTTTCAAACTTTCCTCCATCGTATCTTTACTGTCGTATTTATACTGCCGAAATATATGTTCAGAAATGGTTATAAACTTAAAGCGCCATCTATTTATTGTTCGTAAAACAAATTCTAAAAATTCCCTAAATAGCAGGCCTTCACATAAGATGACTCTTTAAGATGATGTATTTAAATAAGACAACTCGATTTATTGGTAAACAATAATCGAGGTAATGAAAATGAATGGCATCGTGTATTAAAAGTAATAAAATACTGACTACAAAAACGGTAGACCAGATTGAGCATTGTAAAAGGTGCCTGTAGGAATCGAAATGGTTCTTAATGATCTCTCGTCAAACCATTGGTATTGATGAAACAATTCTGGTTAATTTCCTTTACAGTTTTGGCAGCAAATATCCATAGAAATCTATTTTTTTAGTGATTGTCAAACTATCGCAAGCCATGTAATTAACAGTTTTTGACTTTAAATATTGAGATCATAACAATCGAACCCCGTAAGTGTGAGCGTTTGAACAATGTTTACCTTGCAAAAAAAACGGTAAATAAAACGAAAGAAAACAACAGGAAATGAAAATATTTACGGCGTTCTGTGCCTAAGAAGTCTTTATAAAACATTTTTGAACCTCTGCAAAACAATTATTAAACAAAAATACAAAACCCCACATTTCCAAGACTAACGAACTTGACTTTTTCCAGTTAAAAAGGCCAGATTACCGTACATGATTACGCTCAGACACGCTCGTGCATTCGTTTTCGCGCGTCAAATATTATGACGGAAATGTGAAGTTCAACGGCATTGTGATGAAAAAAAAATAATAATTTGGGAAATGTTTCAGCATTTCAAAAAATAATATATGAAACAATACTATATGCTATACACGCTAATTTTTTACATTTTATACATTTATGTGCGTATGTGTGAGTGTGTTCGCATTCATGAAAGTACACATGCGGCGTTGCGGGGTCCCTCTGATATTTTCGACCTTTTGCGGTGCCTAATTGCCATGATTCTATTTGTAAATACACAGAAATACTTAAGGTGATATTTTCATAAACATTCTGAGTAGTTTCGTATTTAGAATTTTATAGAAATTCGCACAAACATTTACACTTACACACACACACTCACACTCACACACTAACTACATAAATATACCTAAATGTGTATAAAATTAGAAGTGATTCGTATATAATGGGTGACCAAAATTTGACCTTACTTGCTCCGAAACGATTTCGATGTAAGTTATGGGCTCTGGAATGGCATAATTAAAGCCCACTTCTTGACCCTCACCCACGCCCACCGAACGTGCTTGTAGTACATCTTTCAGTAGCAGTTGATCGTTGTGAATGCGTGTGCCAATGCCGAAAAAGGATTTACACTCGACCGTTGACTGTTGAAAAGCGGCGACAAAAATGAAGAGAAATTGCCAAATTGGCAACATTGTTGGACGCATCTCGAATTTGTGGGCACAATGGCGCTGATTTTGAAATTCCCCAACACTTAGAAAGTAGTTTATTTTCGTTATTGCAAAAACATATGAATTCTTATGACCGAAAAACCAAAATATTATATATTCGCGCAGTAGCGAAGGCTTGGCGACGACACGATCACTAACTTCTAGTTGCCTCGGCGTGTTCGTTACAACCGAAAAACCGTCTCGACTTTAGTACAGAAATACTTTCGCAATTTCGAAAATAAATTTGAAAATTCGCTGGAGAGGTAAAAATATAGGCCTTGCGAATATATGCTGGGGAGTACTGCGAGAGCGTAAGACAGTTCTCATTTAAATACATTTATAGACTTAAAATATCGTGTCATAGTGTTAGTGCGAGACTTGTTGTAAGAATGAAGTGAAAATCTTAAATAAACATATTTTTGTTTTGTGAAATATTAATACAGTTTTATTGAGTACATAAACACTATTTCGATGCACTAAAGAGCGCACACCTGTTTGTTATACACTGCCTGCCTGCGAAGGGCCGCTCTGTTGTGTCTTCAAGTGTTTAACATGTATAAAAATAAAATGTGAGCGCTTTTTCTTTCACTTGAGAGAGACAGAGAGAGAGAGAGATGCCAAAGCAGAAATGCAGAAATGTGCCAATGAATGCTGCGGTGTGCAGTGTAGGGTGGAAGATGTGCGGTGGTGATGTTAGCATCACTCATACGACGTGGTGTACAGGGGGGCTTCACTTAAACACTAAATATTTATGTAGGCAGACAGACACACACACACACACAGCTCGTCGCGTCAGTTGTATTCATGCCGGCAAGTGTTGAAAATTCATCTCGCACACTCACACAATACCTTAGGTACGGGGAATGTAAATTTAATTAGCAAAAGTTGTTGTTTGTCATGACCATTAACTAGTTATGTGGCTTGTTTATAGTATACATACGTGTATCTCTACTGTGGAAATATTCGTGCATAGGGAATGCTCCTGAGATGCTCAAAGCAAGCCAAGTCCTTCTGACTTTCGCCAAATCGTACAAAAGATTTCATTTTGGTATATGAACAGGCAAGAAGACGCCTCTCAACGTAATATGTGAAATTTATTCTTCTTCTTCTCTTAATTATGAATTTAATTCTTCTGCTTTTCTTTTGTAACTGATCGCCTGCTCAGTACTCTAAAATTGAAAAAGATGTTGCGAAAACTCATTTTTTTCTATCAAATCATGCTACTACATAATAAAAAACCTTTCTCAGCTGATGGAACGAGCTTCTTCTTCTTCCTTTTTGGCACTACAATCGTCGGTCGGTCTGAGCAAGGAACACGAAACTTCGCTAGTTGTCTCTATGCTTTGCGAAGTCACCACAGTTGTACATCCAAATGCAGACATGACCCTATGCACTTGGTCCTTCTATTAGTTGCGGGCGCGCCCTTGCTTCCGTTGTCCATAGGTCTCGAATCGAACGATTCACTGGATCATCGTCTTCCGTACGTACGACCTGGTCCAACCAGCGCTTTCGTTGGATTTTTAAACGCTTAACTATATCCATGTCGCCGTAGATCTTATACAGTTCATGGTTCCTTCTTCTTCGGTACTTCCCGCTCACGCGGACGGCTGCAAAGATCTTGAGGAGAACAGTTCTGTCGAACACTCCAAGTACCTTGTGACCTCGATGTGTCATTCATCTATGTTTCTGCGCCTAATAGGACCGAAAAAGTTTTAAAAAGTCCATTGCATGTCGACGGTCTTAAAAAAATATATATTTTAAGTTGATTCGAAATTTAAATCGACTTTAAGTCAGGAAAAGTAGTTCTAAGACCACTGGTATTGGTATTCGACACCGATATCTTTATTAATAGAACTACATCATAGTCACGTGGACCCTTTTAGCAATCTAACCATTCTTAAAATTTAATATTAACAACAAATTTATTATTTTATTAATCCTTTCTTATAGGATGAGGGCTGGAAATTGAATCGAACAAATTATTACCAAGAAGGATGGCTGGCTACCGGAAATATCCGCGGCATTGTCGGCGTGACATTTACAACATCGCATTGTCGCAGAAATATGGACTTTCCGACACGTACCAATTACAATTTGCGTGGACATCGTTCCGATGTAAGTATATAGATCAATCTATAAATATTACATTTAAGAAGTGCAACAAAAGCTTTTCATATGTTTGTGTCCCCTTAATGAGGAGACAGACTCAAGTAACGCATTCTTTTGTTTTTTTTTCAGGTGATTTTGGTGAAATGGAATGAACCATATCAGAAATTGGCATCGTGTGATAGTTCCGGCATCATATTTGTGTGGATCAAATATGAAGGCCGTTGGTCCATCGAACTGATTAACGATCGCAATACGCCAGTTACGTATTTCTCCTGGTCCCACGATGGACGCATGGCGCTGATTTGCTATCAAGATGGTTTTGTGCTTGTAGGCTCGGTAGCCGGTCAGCGGTATTGGTCATCGATGCTGAATCTGGAGTCGACCATTACTTGTGGTATTTGGACACCCGACGATCAGCAAGTGTATTTCGGCACCACACAAGGTCAGGTAATCGTAATGGATGTACACGGTGCGATGGTGTCGCAAGTGCAACTCTGCAATGATGTTGGCATAACATCTATGGCGTGGTCATGTGAGAAATTCAAAATGGAAGAGGGTGAAGAATCCGAGCCAGGTGTTACCAATGCTTGTAAGTTACAAAATACCATGAGCTTTTGAAGCGTTACAATTAGCAATACTGTGCTTTCTCTTACAGCTAAACGTTCTTTTGTATTGGCTGTTAGCTTTCAAAACGGTTTTATATACTTGCTAAAGTCATTCGATGACGTATCGCCGGCACATATCAACACAGGGCTTAGCGGCAGTATAGGTATGGTTATGGAGTGGAGTAATTCGCGTGAATTGCTCGCTGTCGCTGGCACTTCGCAGACCACGTTAAACACTTTTGATCAGCAAGGGGCGCCGATCTATGAGAATCTCTTGAAATTTTATACCGAATCTGGCAAAATACTGTTTCAGACACGCCTTCCGAATACCTCCGCAACGGTGTCTGCTCTCACGTGGGGTCACAACGACAAGCGTCTGTTCATCGCAACTGGCACCCAGGTGCACATTGCTTGGGTGTCCAGACGTATAGCGTCACTACAAATGCTGTGTCGTCTTCAAATACAGGCGAGCATTGGCTCAGAGCGCTC
Source organism: Zeugodacus cucurbitae (assembly GCF_028554725.1). Lineage (NCBI taxonomy): Eukaryota > Metazoa > Arthropoda > Insecta > Diptera > Tephritidae > Zeugodacus > Zeugodacus cucurbitae. The sequence continues at coordinate 75,964,944 of NC_071667.1, read as the reverse complement.
GTTGCACCTGCTTCCGTTGCCGTCACGAATTAGGAGTCTGATTGGCAATCTTTTTGCTCAAACAATAAGAGTAAGTGTGATGATTCTTCAACAGAGCGCTCGAAGCAATTTAAATTTCTTTTCTTATGCACAGTGCTGTGTACCTGATCTTAAATCCGTACGTGAGTTCGTCTCCCGGCCACCAATGTGTTCGACACGCTTGCACTGCACCATGATACGGCACGACGAGGATCCAACTCAAAATACCGGCATTTGCTACACACTCTATTTGGAATATTTGGGCGGTCTTGTGCCGCTACTCAAGGGCAAACGCACCTCGAAAATACGTCCAGAATTCGTGATATTTGATCCACAAGCAAATGGTGTGTTTTTCAGACTACATTAATTTAAATTCTTTATATCTTTTATCACTTTTGTTTACAGATTCACCGGTATTCATGCAATATTCTCCCGAATGGAAGAGCTCCTCCGGTTCGAGTCAGTCTACAACCACCGGACAAAGCGGAAGAACTGATTCTTCTGATAGTGAATTCGAAGATCGTTACCGGAGCTCTCCACGTCCATTACGGCATCGAAAATTGCGTCAAAAAAAGAGAAATCAGAGCAATGGAGAAAAATATTCAGTGAATTCTCAAATAGATCCCGATAGCTTGGATGAACTCGCTTACGTTGATACACTTCCTGAGGTATGCTAATTTTAAAATAATTTTAGTTGATTTAATGAGTGAAAATTGTCAGACACAGTTTAGTTATTAAAAGAGAAACAATCATTAGAGGGCTAAGATGCTGGCTAATCTGACGTCATTCAATAATCACTCTCAGATTTTAGATCAAATAACCTTTCTGTTGAATTAAACATAACCTCTTTTATTTACTTTCTACAGGAAGAAAAACTGGTTGAGGTTACCTCAAACATTTGGGGTACCAAATTTAAAATTCATGGACTTGCCAAAACCGTCCCAGCCAATTTAGGCCAAATAACGTATAAAACGTCCTTATTGCATCTGCAGCCAAGGCAAATGACACTAGTTATAACAGAACTGCGTGACGACTTTCCTTCGGGTCCGGATCCAAATTTTAATCCGAATATTTTTTCCGAAGACGAAGATGATGCAGCTCTACTCAATGGCAGTAGAAGTAATGGCAATACCTACAATACCAATTCGCTGACAAATGCGGAAGGCCAAATGAAAGCCACATCGACGGCAGCTGCCGCTCATCGTCGTCTCAACGAGTTATCCCCACCAATTGCACCAATGTCACCACGTCCGAATCATCTGTTGGCGCGACATAAAAACGCACTAAATAACAATGGTATACAGTGTGCGATAGGCAGTACTGGCTTAAGTCCATTGGCTAGAGCCGAATCTTATGATGACGATTCGTCAAATGAGTCGCAAGATGTGAATGGCTATCACAATGGCGCCAGAGCCAACCTACCCAACAGCAACCTACTACACAACACCAACGGTTCAAATAATAACAAAACGATGCGTCCGAAGAATATTACTGCCACTACACCGGGTATGCGCAGCAGTCTTGGACCTGGCTATAGTAGCTTTAAAAATAACTACAGTCGTTCTAGTTCGAACTCGAGCTCACAGTCCCGCCACGCGATATCGCCTTTATACTGTGATGGTTCGGTGCCAACATTACAATCACCGAAAAATGCCGTCGCCCCAACGGATATAATATTCGAACGTCCGGCTGTCTCGGGCAATGGTCAAACCACGGTTATGTCGTACTCCAGCAACACGGACTACGCCAATAATGTTGTGCAAGTAAAGAATGTTTTGCTACCCGAAATGATTCGATCGACAAACAGTCATGTCAACCCGGTACCCTTAAATCTAAATTTGAATCTTGAACGCATGGATGCAAGACTTAAAACCACAGCGTGTAGCAGTAATTACGCAGCAAATAATAATCCCGTTAACAACAATAACTCAAAACGTCGGGATATTTCATATATAGATGAAGAAGTACAATCGCCCACCCAACAAGCTTTGATTACTTTCACACCCGTTTCTACGCCTGTCGAAGTTCGCATGAAGCGCACCACAACAGTCGTATCCATTGCACCAGCTATGCCCGATTCGATTACACGCAGTTGTAGTGTTGGTTATTTAGACTCGGATGCTATTACACCGTCCGACGAAGCCTTAATGGCTTTGCGTAGAGACGCGCCGACTAAGCGTTTGATCCTGGTAGACAAACGTAAGACTAGAAAAAAACGTCAAAATAACGAGGTAAGTGTTCGCAAGTTAGGGCGGTTGCTATAACCGATTACGTGACCGTACTAACATAAATAAAAAACTAACAAGTAATATTTTTTTATCTTAATCAACTAGGACTCCCGCAAACCAAAACTGGAAAGATCCGGCAAATCAAAGAGTCTCGACTCCTGCGAATTACTCTTCAGTCAAACAAAATTAAGCAGTAAAGAACCCGAGAAGGCGCCACGTAAACTTCAAGAAATCGCTGAAGGTAAAACCAGCACCACCGACTCCGGTGAACTAACAAAATGTTTAAAATGCCACAGAAGTGTCAATCCCAACGAACAATGTAAACATTGCCAGCCAGCAGCCCTAACTGTGAGCGATGAGCCGCAGAAGAAGGAAGAGAAGATACGCTTAGTGTCCACAACAGCGAAAAAAGACGTCACAGCCAACACGCATGTTTATGAGAACTTATATAAGAGTCAGGAACAGCAAAAGCAAATGCAACGCAAAACAGGTGGTACACCGAGAAAGAAAAAGCTGGATGTAATCACCAGCTTCACAGACAGCCCACTTTTCACGCGAAAACACCGCTTTGGCATCAGAAGTCGCAGCAAAGAGACCGGTAGTAGCAGTGAGACGAACACCGAAAGCACCACACCATTGCTGGGTCGTAAAAATGATAACGGTTTTAGCTTCGTCAAACAATTAACCGAGGTACGCTGGCGTCGACGCGAGGCACAGAGTAATGTAAATACGGTCAAGACTCAACGTGATTACTTGGGACAAACGCCAAGCGCCAGTACGAATGGCAATGCTGTGGAGGCCACGCCAGTGGAAGCTAAAGCCTCCGTCTCGTTGCAAGCGCAGGTATTTCAACGCTCCAATGCGTATATATTTGCATACATCTAAATTCATTAATACCCTAATTATTAACTATTTAAAGCTTTTAAATTAAATTAAGTTAAATAGTTAGATTACTGAAAATTTAAATTGGATACATATTGTAGAACTGCATCACATACATATATACGTGAACTTTTAACACCGCATAACAGCCATTGAAACGATTTGCGAATGTACTTACAGGCACTTACAACATTAGAGAACATTATCAGCCGTTTACGAGACCTCGATGAGGGACGTCTCACTCCACCCGCTACACCGAAACGCCTACCGCGTAGCTCGCCAGCATCGCCTGCTGTTAGTAAAAAGAACAAACGTCAGAGTAGTTCGCCCATTCGTCACTTTTTGAATTCACCTCTGCTAAATAGGCGCTATCGCAAAAAACAATGCCTCATAGAAAGTTCAGATGACGAAGGCAACGGTACAAATGGGTCAGGCGAAGAAAACGGCGGTGCCAGTTACAATAAGCAATATCGTGATTTGGAAACATTCCAAAAGGCACAGCTACTACAAAAGGTGAGTGTGTGTGTCTATGTATGTTTACATATATATAAGCTGGTATATACACGCTGTTTGTGTTTGTGTAGGTGTCACAAAACGAAAGTGGGAAAATATGTCGCATGTATGTACATATATACGATGAATGTATGTATTGGCCACTAAATTTTTATTTTGATGAATTGGCAAATATACACAGTAGTTGTTTAAAGAGTGCATTGTAGTTAAATAGAACCTTGCCGTTTAAAATAACTATTTCCGTTTAAAGGATTTTGCTTTTAATAATTTTAGGTATAATATAGTAGTATCATGTCTACAATATTAACAATCCTTTGATTAGTTAATAGCGCTCTGTGTTACAATTGCCCTTCAGAAAGTCGATTACTTACAAAAAATACTCAACAAAAAACCGAGAGAAAACAAGTAAGGAAGGGCTAAGTTCGGGTGTAACCCAACATTTTATACTCTCGCAATTTATTTACTTAACTTTATTAATATTATATAATACACAATTTGACCCACATATTCGTCATATATGTTGTATAAAGTCCATTGAAAGTTGGAAACCATAATATTAGGTTAGAAGCACCGAGGTCCTAATGTTCGATATATGGGTCCTTGACAACCTATGGTCCGATTTCGGTGATTTTTAAAATGGGGCTGCCACACTATAAACGTAGTATTTGTGCAAAGTTCTGCATCGATATCTTCACTAGTACTTACTTTATATATTGTAAAGTTAACGATGCAGATCGACTTCAAAGTTCTGGTATATGGGAAGTATGCGTGGTTATGAAGCGATTTGGAATATTTTCACAACATATTATTGGGATGTAAAGAAACTATTACAAACCAAGTTTCATTGAAATCGGTCGAGTAGTTCCTGAGGTATGGTTTTTGACCCATAAGTGGGCGATGCCCCGCCTATTTTCCATTTTGTAAAAAAATCTGAGTGCAACTTCCATCTGCCATTTCTTATGTGAAATTTAGTGTTTCTGGCGTTTTTCGTTATTGAGTTAACCCACTTTTAGTAAATTTCAACATAACCTTTGTATGGGAGGTGGGCGTGGTTACAATCCGATTTCCTCCATTTTTGGATTGTTTAAGGTAGTACCTAAACCACTCTAGAGAGTTTCCTTGATATACCTTTAGTAGTTTGCGAGATATGTACAAAAAACTTAGTAGGGGCGGGGCCACGCTCACTTCCCCAAAAATATTACATCTACATATGCCCCTTCATAGTGCGATCGTTCATACCAAATTTTACCATAGCTTTATTTATAGCTTAGTTATGGCACTTTAAGTGTTTTCGGTTTTCGCCATTTTGTGGGCGTGGCATTGGTCCGATTACGCCCATTTTCGAACTTAACCTTCTTATGGTGCCAAGAAATACGTCTTCCAAGTTTCATCAAGATATTTCAATTTTTACTCAAGTTACAGCTTGCACGGATTTGAACTTTTCTCCCTGATCATTTTGATATATGTATATAACCCTATATCTAACTCGTTTAGTTTTAGGACTTACAACCAACCGTTATGTGGACAAAACTATAATACTCTCGTAGCAACTTTGTTGCGAGAGTATAAAAATCCATAAATTTTAATAGCCCACTTGCCACTTACATGCTACAAAAAGGGTGGTTCTAGTATTGAGTTCGATGAGTCATTCGTAAGTGAGTTCTACTTCTACTTCTTTACTGGCGTTGACACCGCTTATGCGATTATTACCGAATTAACAACAGTGCGCTCTTCCTTTTTTCTTTTCGCTGTTTGGCGTCAATTGGTGATATCAAGAGCAGCCAGGTTCTTCTCCACCTGGTTTTGCCAAGGGAGCAGAGGTCTTCCTTCCTTACTTTCTTAAAAGTTTGAAAGCGGGTACTGCATCGAACATTTTCAAAGCTGGCGTGCTTACGTCCATTGGAACAACAAGACTTAGTCAGCTTATCATTCCATCGTCTGCGGTATACGACGTTGCTAATGTGAAAAGGACCATAAATCTTCCGTAAAACCTTTCTCTCGAAAACTCCCAGAGTCGTCTCATCAGAAGTTGATTTCGTCCATGCTTCTGCACCATAAAGCAGGACGGTGAGGATGATTGATTTGTAGACTTTAATCATTGTACGTCTAGAGAGGAATTTACTTTTCAATTGCCTACTAGTCTATAGTAGCACCTGTTGGCAAGAGTGATTCTGCGTAAGATTTCAAGGCTAACATTGTTATTGTATTACTGCTGGTTTCAAGATAGACGAAATTATTTACAACTTCAAAGTCTGACGATTTGTTTGATGACAGGCTATATTTAGTGTTATCTTCATTCACTACCAAATCCATTCCATAATATGTCAGAATTGCAACGTAGTTTCGTATACTTTTAGGTTAAATTTTGCTTATTTAGCACGCTGCGAACAAATCGAACTTCTCATATAATCCCACTTTGAATCCCAGAAACTTATTTGATTTGTCTATTAACATATCACACATACAAATATATTCCCCCTTTAGCTAAAGCGTGGCAAAATTGAGCCGAATGGTTCTTCTTCATGCTACTCGAGTCCCGCACCAGTTCGACGCGAGTTCGTGATGCACAACAAAGCGCCAATGTGGAATGAGCTGAGTCAGGTGTATCAGCTGGATTTTGGTGGACGCGTTACACAAGAATCGGCCAAAAATTTCCAAATTGAATTCCGCGGTAAACAGGTAAGTAACAGTCAGTAACATTCCATTGCAAGTGAAATTATTTCATTTTTTTTTTTTTGTTTTTGATTAAAAATCATTACAGGTAATGCAATTTGGGCGAATCGATGGTAATGCATACACGCTGGATTTTCAATATCCATTTTCAGCATTGCAAGCGTTCGCTGTAGCGCTCGCCAATGTTACGCAACGCTTGAAATAAGTACATACACACCTATATACATACATATGTATTTGTGTATATTTTTGAAGTAATTGCAGAAAAGCACTGGTCTTCTGCCTGTATTGATAAACGAGTGTAATCGGTGATTCTAAGTATTAAGCGTAAAATACACGTACTAAAGGGGCCTAAAGTTTTAATATACATACATATATGTACATCTATACAAAATCTTTGTTTGCGGCATAAATAAATAGTGCATGTGCACTTATATGAATCTAGCTTATACAGATATTTATTGGATATTGTAACTATCGTAGCTGTCAATTTATACGGATCGTTTCGGCTTATCACTTGATTTCTAAATTTTATAATCAAGCTGAAATGTATGTATGTAAGTAATTCGATTTACGTCTCGAGCAAGTGATTTCAGTTAAATTATTTGAATGAACCTCAAAAATATCAAAATGTTTCAATATAGCTAATTTAGTGTTCGAAAAATAGTCGACATACGTCAATGAATAACAGAAGCCGATTGTTGTTAATGTTAAGTTAAAAATTATTAACTATCGGAAGCTGCTTGAATTGTACACAATGCTTTTTTGCAATATTTATACACTAAATTATTAACTTAATTACGAATTTATTACTCTCCCTCAAATAATTTATATTTATTTTATTACGTTTGATAACCACCTTGAGTATTGGGTATTTATTAAATATTTTTTTTAAATTTAATTTAAATATCCTCTAATTATTTTTAGTTAATTTTAGTGCAAAAAAAAAAATGTTAAACACTAAGTTGACTTAGACAATATAGAAATTTTAATTCGTGGCACCAAATTATAGTGCCTAACAAATTCTAAATATTTGAGTAAGCGATCCGTTTGATTTTTGGCGTAGTTAATATAAATAGATACAGTTATTTACTTATTTGTACATAAAAAATCAAAATAGATAGAATAGCAACATGTAGTTTACCGTTTATTTATAGATTTGCGCACAAATAGCATAGAACTCACATAGGTTTTTATTGAAATGTATTGTAGTTGCAACGTTTTACGCTTAAAAAACAGTAATTAACGGTAAATACATATTTTATTTTTAAATTATTGGTGAAATTGTAATTTGTAAGCGGCAAAGTAACTGTTTCGAATTTTAATTTGAGTTTCAAAATCAATTAGTTTTATAAAATATACCAAATTGTCTAAAACTATAACTACAAGAGTTTCTTAAGAATTAGATTTCTCAATATTTCTGTTCGGATTTAAGCAACGTGAAGTTCACCTTCAAAGAAATATTAATCAATTTATTGATGAGTTATTAATAAACGTGAAAGCATTGACCGCGCTGAGAACCTTCGTAATAAAAATACAATTATTTTTTTTAAATGGCCGAGGGTTGTATGTATGTGCAATTAAATGAAGTATTCTAAAACTAAAAAATAACAAGTATTGAAAGTGAAAAACATACACCTGTTGATATCAACAAAAGCAATTTGTATAATTAACTGTCAAGCTAAAAGAGTTTAGTAACTGCTTATCAAATTATGGAATTTTGTAAATTAATTTCTTTTAAGTATTTACACGTACTGATCGCAGGACTCATGTACATTCTGAATAATGTTGTATTTACACACATATTTTATAAAGATAGTTTTAACAACTCTTATTCCGATCCATTTTATTTAAGAAAATAATAATTATTCTAATACAAACATGTGAAAATATTAAAAGTAGAAATGCCACAGAAAATTGTAAAAAATATAAAAATAATACTTATACAAACCATATAAATGAACTTAATGTCTGCAATAATCGTACATATTTTACATTCAGGTACAGATTTAAAATGATCATTGTCAACAGTTTTAAAGCTATAAAGCTGATATATATTCAAGAGTAAAATTATAATTTCGCAATTATTTGACTTTAATTGAGCGACATGCAAATTCTATGTAACCGCTCTTATTGTAAAGTATTTATGTGACATCAATGGAGTGAAATTTAGTGCAACAAACAAACAAATATACATCCTTTCGACAAAATGGATGAGATATTTTTTATAATACTATGTATGTATAAATTTTAACACGCTTTTAAATAAAAATACATTTTTGCTTCGTAATCGGATATGTAGTTAGTCGCAATTTCTAAATTTGCTATTCAATTCTAAATCGCGCTAGTTAATAAGTAAAATATTGCAAATGATTTCTAAAATATGTAAAAAAATAACTAGGCAGGAACTATTTACTTAAATACCATGTGCAATATGTTAATATTATCAATACAAAAGTATGAAAACAGAATGCATGCATAAATACACATATTCACAAGAGTCTTAAACAAAATTTATATGTCAGGAAATATGTACAATACTTTCACCTTGCATTGCTAAAACAAAACTTAAGAAATAAACATTATTGCATAAATATGTACATTCGTAAATAGATGCAAAGAATGCAGCACAATTAGAGTACATGAAAAGTATTCGTGATTTATTCAATAAATGTATTTTACCAATATGAATTTCACAACACTTTTAATGCATTTTTTATTCATTATTTTGGGTGGTTAGCCAAGTTTGTTTCAACATTTTATCAATCAATAATATTTAGTGGATTATAATATAGTAACTTGAGGTAGGTTTCGTCACAGGTGTTGTCATTTTCCGATTTTTTACAATCCATTTTTTACAAAAAAAAACGCAAAATAAACGTATGGAGATTTACACAATAATAACAAATTAACATATATACACACATGCAGACCTATGATATGTACTTCCATAACGCGAACTTCTATAATTCGAAGTTCTCCATACCTCGAACGTTTGAATTGGCAATAAAAGCCAAATTTCATACGAATTACCTTCCATAACTCTGAGTCCAGTCAAACGCCGTCGCTCATAGTGTCAACACGTTTATACGGGTAAAATCGTTTATACCTACTCGCTGCTTAACTTCTCGTTACTTGGTGTACGCGCAATTTAACCTAGATTTGACATTTTGAGCTTCTATTCGTTACACTTTCCACGTGTCTTTATAAAAAGTTTTCCATTATAAAGCTAAATTCACAATTTAATCGGGCAAGAACGTATATTCTTTCGCTATGCCCCCGGGGGCCAACAGTCTGGGGAATAATAGGTTTGCACTATTATCCCCGGGTCCTAAAAACAAAAGGAAAAAGCCAGAAAATTCAACGCTGGAATTCTTTCCGGAATTACCTATTTCTAAGAAGGACGATCCCAAGTACCTCATAATCAAATCACAGGACGCCAAAAAACCTATTGCATCCACTTCTTGCTTTGCAGTACATAAAGGCATTCAGGCAATAAGTAAGGAAATTAACAAAATCACACCGCTTCGTGACGGCAGCCTACTACTTTTGGTCAAGAACCAAAAAATCGCTGACAAATTTTTACAAACCAAACATCTTCCCGGAGCTGGTGCTGTTGAGGTATCTCTTCACAACTCTCTGAACTTAGTAAAGGGTACAATCTACGCTCCATTTATCTGTCAGCTTGCTGATGACGAAATAATTGATGGTCTAAAAGATCAAGGTGTATCTGAAGTTTATAAATTTACCAAGAGAAACAATGGTGATCGTGTACCTACTGGTGCTTTATTATTAACTTTTGATAAATATACTTTACCTAGTCGTATTGAAGTTGCCTGGTGTACCCTCGATGTCCGTCCGTACTATCCTAATCCCATGCGCTGCAAGATTTGTCAGTTGCTGGGTCATACTGCTAAGCGATGTAATAAGCCCCCAGCTTGTGCTATCTGCAACCTTCCCCCAAATCATACTCCTCCCACTGAATGCTCTAGAGTCAAATGTGCTAATTGCGATGGTGATCACCCTTCTTCCTCTAACGCCTGTCCAAAATATGTCCAGTCTAAAGAGATACTTAAAATTAAAACTATCCACAAGTGCTCGATGCGTGAAGCCATCAATTTATACAAATCTCAAAAGCCTTCTACTCCCTCATCATTCTCTTACGCTAATGTAACAGCCTCCAACAACAATAACATTAACATCGAAAAAACTTCAAACACTAATAATTCCAACGACAAAATTAAAGCCTCAACTTCAAAAAATATTGCTACCAATATACATTCAATCCATAGTGATTGCCCCGTAACCCCTTCTCCCTCCGTTTCTTCCCTATACAATTCTCCTTCTCCTCCCTTCTCACCCCTTTCCACAACTACTTCTCCTACCACTATAACCCGTTCCTCAACTTCACCTGTACCCTCCTCCCATCCACAATCACATACCCAAGTACCCATAGATACATAACTCTTGATATCAAATTCCAATTAGAACTTTTTTTCATACATATATACTTTAATTTCCTATGTTAACCTTCCTTCAATGGAATATAAACGGATACATTAATAACTACTTTGAACTTGAAATTTTAATTAAAAAATATAACCCCTCTGTAATATTATTAAACGAAACGCATATTGCAAACAATATATCAGCTCATACCCCAAAAGTCTATGCTGGTCATTTTTATAACCTTCCTTCCATCACATCAAGCAAACAAGGTATTGCAATCCTGATTAAGAGAAGTATACCGTATAATATTCTCCCAATATCTCCTTCGAATATCTCTTCCGTTGCCATCGAAATTTCCTCCCCCCAAAAAGTCATAATCATCTGTGCATATTCCCCTCCTCACCAAACTTTTACTTCAGCAGACTTCTTTAACCTTCTCCCTTCTTGCTCGACTCCTTTTTTACTGGCCGGTGACTTCAATGCCTGGTGCCCTCTTTGGGGTTCTTCTTCAACTAACTCCAAGGGCCGCATTATTGAGGACGCTGTCCTCTGTTCGGACTGTGTTGTCCTTAATGATGGCTCCCCTACCCATTTCTCCACTCATTCCACCTTCACCCATATAGATCTTACAATTTGTTCCACTTCACTCTCTCCCAAAGTTGTTTGGCATTGTATAGACAACTTGCATGGTAGCGATCATTTCCCTATCATAGCCAAAATCTCCTCCCATAATTCCAATTTCTTCAAACCCAGAATATTTTTTAACTCCGATTCAGCTGATTGGCCCAGATTTCAAGATTTTTGTTTACGTTACTCAGACACCCTCCCTCCTGCAGATACTATTAATCAGGAAACCTCCAGGATTCAGAAAATTATAAGATCTGCTGCCAACCAATCTATATCTCAAACCTCTCCTAATCCTCGTAAGCATAACCCTCCTTGGTGGGATAGTGAGCTATCTTCTCTCAGACTGCATAAGCAACAAACATGGCATCATTTCAAACAAAATCGTTCATCATCAAACCTTGTTGCTTATAGAAAAGCTAATGCCATCTTCAGAAGAAAAGCGAAGCAAGCTAAAGTTAAATCTTTCAATACATTTACCAGCAGCATTAATTCCTCTTCTAACCCTAAAATGATTTGGTCAAATATAAGAAGACTATTTGGCAATATTTCTTTCTCTCCTATTCTCTCACTCAACTCCTCTCAAGGCAATCTACTACATCCACAGGATATAGCTTTAGAATTCGCCAAATTTTTCTCGTCTAACTCCTCTGATTATAATTTCTCCTCTGAATACTCGTCTAATAAGAACTCTTTACTTGCCTATAATTACGTTTCATCCGCTTTATCCCCTTCAGCCGTATACCTCGACTCAGACATATCTTTAATAGAACTCAATATAGCTCTTTCTACGGTTAAAGGTAAAACGCCTGGGTTAGATAAAATTTCCTATCCTATCATCAAACATCTTCCTCCTCACCTCCTCAAACGACTTATCAACCATTACAATAATATTTATCGAACTGCCACCATACCCCAAATCTGGAAAACCAGCGCAATCATTCCTATTCTAAAACCTGGCAAACCTCCGTGCGAAGTTACCAGCTATCGTCCTATTTCCCTTCTACCCTGTCTAGGCAAACTTTTAGAAAAAATTGTTGCTACTAGACTCTCTTGGTTTCTCCATTTCAATAAACTCATTCATCCTAATCAGGTTGCATTCAAAAAAGGACACAGCTCTATCGACGCTCTTTTACACCTTGACCACTTTATATGTGACGCTTTGTCTAATAAAAATCATGTTTCACTTCTTTCCCTTGATTTCGAAAAAGCGTTTGATCGCGTGGGCATACATGTAGTTTTAAGACAATTAATCAAATGGAAGGTTGGCCCCCGTATATTTAGTTTTGTTAAATCCTTTCTTTCTAAACGCAAAATCAAAGTTCTGATTTCTGGCATATCTTCACCGACTCTTCCTTTGGATAACGGCACTCCTCAGGGATCACCGCTATCAGTTATTTTGTTCACCATAGCATTTGATGAAATCAGCTCTATCCTTTCTTCCTTCCCTAATATTCAGCATCAATTATATGCTGATGATCTCCTTCTATTTTCAAAATCTTCTGACCTTAGTGCTATATCCTCTACCTTTAAAGAAATCCTTTCTCAACTATCCCTATGGTCCCTTTCCTCAGGCGCTTCAATATCGTACTCAAAATCCAGTCTACTCCACATTTGTAAAAAACATAATTGTAATTTTCCACCGATTTCTTTCAACAATGTAAATATTTCATGTTCTCATACACTTAACTTTCTTGGATTAATTCTAGATAGTAAATATACATTCAAACAACATTGTGAATATATTAGAAATAGAATTACTAAAAACTCAAATATTGTTAAGTACCTAGCATGCAAGCGTTCGCTCATTGGCCCGTCTTTGCTAATTAATGTTGTCAAGGCACTCATACTCTCCGTCATCAATTACGCTCTTGAAATATATGGGCATCATTCAAAAAGTCACCTAAAATTGTTGGCCGCACCGTATCACTCCGCTGTTAGAAGATCGCTTCGAGCATTCCCCACGTCACCAATCAAAAATATGTTAGCAGAATCCGGTCTTCCCTCTCTGATAGATAATATGGTAGACACCACATACAAATTATACCCGAAGATCATCCTTGGTTCTAACCATGTGCTTCAAGATGCCTTTTCTTCATCATCAACTCGGATCCGTCCTCCAAAAATTGAGTCAGCCATATATAAATGCTCCTCTTTTGCCAAAATAAACAGCTTACCATTAAAACCTGCTAAACTTCCTAAACGTCGTCATCCACAATGGTTGATTCCAAAAAACACGTTTATTGATAAACTAGCTCGTTTGCCTAAATCCACCACACCTAATGCGATATATGTATCAGAATTTTGTGAAATTATGAATACTCTGAAACATGGCAATTGGAGATTTGTATTCACGGATGGTTCAAAAAATAAAATCCAAACCTCTTTTGCGGTCGTTAGCGAGAAAGGAAAGCCAATCTCATATGGACTGCTTTTCCCCTTTTGTTCGATATTCATTGCTGAAGCCACTGGGATTTTACATGCTGTTCTACATGCCACAAAAAGCCCTGGAAAATATGTCATATGCACCGACAGCTTATCATGTTTCCAAGCCATTAAAAATTGCAACAACCACACTAACATCATCACTGCAATTAGAGAATATCTTATAAAATATGAAAATAAAATTAAGATAATGTGGGTCCCAAGCCACACTGGATTATCCGGAAATAATTACGCTGATTTACTAGCAAAGAATGCATCCAACACGCCCACAATTACATTCAGTTTCTTCATGAAATCTGATTTATACCGACTCATACACCAAAATAGGCTCTCTAAATTGGCAATCGATTGGGTCTCATATAACCACCATTACTCAATAGTTAACACAGCCAGAATCAAACCGCTATACCCATCAACAGTAGCAACCAATTTTATAACACCTTACATTCGCCTACGGATTGGACATACTATACTGACGCATGCGCACCTCCTCGGAAGAAACAGTACCATCTGCTGCCCGTTCTGTAACTCAACAACAACCGTGCTTCATATATTAGAATTTTGCCCAACTTTGAAAGAAAAGAGAGATTGCCACTTCAACACAGATCCGATTACCCTCCTTTCCAACGCTACGGAAGAAAATATAAAAATTATCTATCGTTTTCTCAAAGATTGTGATCTATTGAGGAGAATGTAAAACCAACACATTCTTCAACGGACAGCTGATAGCCTTTGTAGCTAGCGCTGCATGCCTTAGGTTATACATATAGTATTAACTTTGTATAAGCTTTTATAAATAAATAAAAAAAAAAAAAAAAAACTCTGAGTCCCTCTAACTTGAAGTTATTTTATGAATTATGGTGATTCGATTGAATATTCAATATTCATTCCAATGTCACATAAATATGTGTGAAATAATCTATATAATTAAATTTATATTATAGTTCAAGTAGCCTTAATTAAATCGTAAATTTACGCGCACATTAAATTTTGAAAAGAAAAACGAAAACTGGCAACTGGGAGAAACAAATTTGACAGGAAGCCAGCAACATCTCAACCGGCGCACAGAGTTGCTAAGTCTAAACATGCTTATTTTACTTCAGTAACTAGTAAAATACAATTTATGCCATATTATTACATACATTAATTTAAATTTTATTAAATTTATTCACTTTAAATTTATTTCGAATTGTTATAAATTTTTTTATTCGTATTTTCAAGGAATGAATTTAACAAAAAAATATTTATGTTAATGGCATAATGTTATCTGGCAATACTGACTTTTTTGACAGTTGCCATTGTGAATACTGCTTTTTAGATAGAAGAGGAGTCACATAGTGTGCTGCATTGGTGTTTTTTGCCTGTTGAAAACTAATTGTAAGTTACATAATTTTTTTGCAAATAAAACACATAATTAATAACTAATATTGAATTATAAATTTAAATTAACAGAGCTCTCACAATGTCTGATAAAGTGGTTGAGAAAGTTGGACGCCCAATGAAGTATCCATATACTTTCAGTGCAAAGATTGCCCAATTCCCTCTGAAGCATTATATCCAAAAGCAATGGATCTGGAAATACTACTTCGTTGCCTTCGGTTTGTGCATTCCCGTCTTCTATAAAATCAGCAAATTGGGTGAGTGGAAAATAAGCGACAGAATTTAAAGTTTTATTAATTGTTATCATTTTTTAATTTTCAGCAAACTCACCCGAAAACAAGAAGAAGTGGGCCGAGAGCCAGGCTAAGGAAGCTGCCGAACATCATTAGATATAGAAGAATATCACTGGTCACTTGATTTAATATCTAATATGAAAACTTTCGATAATATGTTCTGGAATAAATAGCACACTTTTAGTCCTAACATATTGGATTTGGCCTAGTTATTTGGGCGGTAACTAACATTTTTTAAGGTCGTTAGATAATTTGTAAGAAATTTTTGCGGTTTTCCATATTTTGATCATATTATCATACGATATGACATATATTCATATTTGTTTCTAATAAATTTAAAGAAAGCTGGGAAAGTCAACATGCGGGGAATTGAATTGGAGGAAGTTCTGGGAATATGTTGCAATAAATTATGAAATTGAAATAAAATCCAATAAAAATTATTTTACGATCCAATATGAACAAATATTTATTAAATGTGTTATGAAAGTCCAATAAGATTCATTATAAACAAAAACAAATTAACAATAATGATATATTTTTTTTTTTTTTAAGAAGATAATGCTGCCAATTCATATTAATTTTTTTTTATTGCCGACTGTTATTTGCTTTTCTAAAGTATCGCATTGATTTCAAAGCATTAAAAATTCATTCAAATAAAGGTGTACTTATTAATAGAAATTTTTTTATGTGGTATGTACTTAATAACATAGTAAAAGTATAAAAGAAACGAAAATATTTATGATGGGGCAACACTGTCGAAGCAGTGCATTTTGATAAAAACAAAAACATACTCGGTTGCAACGTTTGTGAATTCCATTAAATATAACTTATTCCAAATAATATCTTTTCGGACATGCTATAGTTTTTAAAATAGCATAATCTCAGCGGAAAATGTATGTGCAAGGCATTGAAGCTATTAAACAATATATGCCTAAAGACAACTCACAAATTTCTACAGATATAAAGGAAGAGCGAGGCCAAGAATTAAGCACAACCGACACAATGTCATCGGCAGAACGGTATAGGTAATTAAAATTAAATTGTTATTATTTATGCACTTTTGACCATCTTATCTATGGTACTATTTGTGTATTGAATGCATGGATTGCACATTCATACAAAATACATGCATGCATTTAACAGAACACTTGAACCAATAATGAATAAATTTATTTGTTTCTTTATCGGGAATAACCGGGGCCTCTCTTTTGATCTCCTTTTAAAATTATTTTGAACTGCAACGCTGAACAAATAATTTATTTACTTAAATATAAAAAGGGCGTATATTTTACCATAAACTCATTCAATCACTTATAAAGGGTGATTTTTTAAGAGCTTGATAACTTTTAAAAAAAAAAAACGCATAAAATTCAAAATCTCAAAATCAAAATCTCATCGGTTCTTTATTTGAAACGTTAGATTGGTTCATGACATTTACTTTTTGAAGATAATTTCATTTAAATGTTGACCGCGGCTGCGTCTTAGGTGGTCCATTCGGAAAGTCCAATTTTGGGCAACTTTTTCGAGCATTTCGGCCGGAATAGCCCGAATTTCTTCGGAAATGTTGTCTTCCAAAGCTGGAATAGTTGCTGGCTTATTTCTGTAGACTTTAGACTTGACGTAGCCCCACAAAAAATAGTCTAAAGGCGTTAAATCGCATGATCTTGGTGGCCAACTTACGGGTCCATTTCTTGAGATGAATTGTTCTCCGAAGTTTTCCCTCAAAATGGCCATAGAATCGCGAGCTGTGTGGCATGTAGCGCCATCTTGTTGAAACCACATGTCAACCAAGTTCAGTTCTTCCATTTTTGGCAACAAAAAGTTTGTTAGCATCGAACGATAGCGATCGCCATTCACCGTAACGTTGCGTCCAACAGCATCTTTGAAAAAATACGGTCCAATGATTCCACCAGCGTACAAACCACACCAAACAGTGCATTTTTCGGGATGCATGGGCAGTTCTTGAACGGCTTCTGGTTGCTCTTCACCCCAAATGCGGCAATTTTGCTTATTTACGTAGCCATTCAACCAGAAATGAGCCTCATCGCTGAACAAAATTTGTCGATAAAAAAGCGGATTTTCTGGTTTTTTTTTGGTAATAAAATTCAATGATTTGCAAGCGTTGCTCGTTAGTAAGTCTATTCATGATGAAATGTCAAAGCATACTGAGCATCTTTCTCTTTGACACCATGTCTGAAATCCCACGTGATCTGTCAAATACTAATGCATGAAAATCCTAACCTCAAAAAAATCACCCGTTATATGTACCTACATACATAAATATGTTATATTTTTTACTGCAAACAGAGACGAGTGGGAAAATCTGTTAAAAATATTGGACGAAGATCCTGAATATATACGCGAGCAAGCATTTGAAGGTGATTTAAAAGTATCCAAGTTCCGTAGTATTTATTGGTCATTATTGCTACGTGTTTTAAATCCTGATTACCGTAGTTGGAAAGATCAACGAGAGAAACAAAGGAAACGGTAGGTAATAACAATTCTTCCTTCTCTTAAAACAAATATAACCATAGCCGCTTTATCTAAGGTATGAAAAATTGAAAGATGAGTTTATAAAAGATCCACATGATAACACAGTGCCTGATGATAATCCACTATCACAATCGGAAGAGGTATATTGTACAACATGTTCGCCCTCATATTCTTTGACTATTAAATTTATTAAAAATATTTACAGAGCGTGTGGAATCAGTATTTTAGTGACAGGGAACTCTTTGCTGTTATAAGCCAAGATGTTATTCGAACATTCCCCGGTGTGGATTTTTTTCGTAAGCCGTTAATACAAAATGCCATGGTTTGTTATATGTTATTATTTATTTATTAGTATGTGTATTATTAATATTTATAATTTTACCATTATATAGTGTAACATCCTTTTCTATTACGCACGTGAACATCCTTATATGTGCTACCGCCAAGGTATGCACGAAATTCTCGCACCATTATTATTTGTTTTTTATGGCGATCAGCAGTCACTGCTGCATTTCTCGGAAATAGCACAAAATCAAACAAGGTAAAAATTTACCGTTAAAATTAACGCATTGCATAAGAAAACTGAATATCAAATCAACTGTATGTTTATTACTTTAAGTGAACTTCTCTTAACCGTGCTGAATCCAGATTACTTGGAAGCTGATACCTAGTAAGTTGGCTTTGATTAAAGTGTAGATCATTTAATAATGAATATTTTATTTTTAGCTCTTTATTTTCACGTTTGATGTCTTCCATTGAGTCTTACTATCGAATAAAGAACTTCACACAACCGGCACACAATCGTGGTGGTATGCACAGTGATGTAAGTTTGAAAATCCCATGAAAGAGCTTTAACATTATCATTTTAAATTTAGCCAAATCATAGCATGGGAACCGGTGTAGAAATCATAAGTCAACTAATATCAATTCGTGAGAAAATTCTTGCCAAGGAAGATTTGCATTTGCACAATTACCTATTGAAACTCGATATACCGTTACATATATTTGGAATGTAAGTGAATTGACATTTTTTTTATTTATTATTGTTATATATTTTAGTAACATTTTTTTCTTCTAGTCGTTGGCTACGTTTACTATTCGGCCGAGAATTTGCACTGCTCGATTTGTTGGTAATTTGGGATGCGATATTCGCAGATAGCGATCATTTCGATTTGCCAAACTACATTCTAGTGGCAATGCTAATACGCATACGTGATAAGTTACTGCTAAGTGATCAAACAAGTTGCCTTACATACTTGATGCGTTATCCGACCAATGTTGATGTGAATTTAATTCTGCGTCATGCATTGCACATGCTTAAGCCGAAAAGATTTGAACGTCCCACTAATGCGTTCATTTATTTTACGAACAACAAGAAAAAGGGTGGTATACAAAACTCACGTAATCTCAGTGCTAATTCTGGTAATTTAGAGTCTTCCAATAAATCGCCAAAAGGTAGTTCAACTGCAACAGGTGATAACTATTCGAAGATGGAACAGCACATTGTAAAGTTGCAAGCACAAAATGCCGCTGATTCTGCGGCACGTTTTCGGAAAGACGTCCCAGCAGAGGGAAACGCCATCGCTGAAGGGCTTTCGAAAAATGTACGCACACAATTTAAGAATAATTACAGAATAACTTATACAGCTAGTTTTCTTGTTTTTTTTAGAGTCAAGAACTGATTAATTTGGAATTAAGAAATGCTGAAACCATAATATCTATAGCCCGAAACAAACTTCAACTCTATGTAGCCACTATGAAAAATCATATCGATGGAAATAGCTCGCGGGAGTTATTGCAAGCGCTGGATGGTGTTGAGGAATTATGCGATTTTCTAGATGTTAAATTCGTATTTCCAATTCATGCGGCCAAACCGCCTATCGATGAAGCGCTGGAAGCAAATGAGCAATTGAATTCGAAGAAAGATCGTTGGAAAAACTATAATAGTGGGGAGGGTGTTGCTATGGCTGCTACTGTTGGCTTCAATCAAGCCGATAGCAGTGAACATCGAAAAGATCTTCAAAAACCACACATAATTGTTCCAGATAAAGAATTCCTTACGGAATTTTCTGCGCTTGGAATCAACGCCTATGAACGTCCAGACGAAAACATTTCATCAAATCCGTCGCATTTGCTTGGCAGCAGCCGTGAAATTGAATTGATAACTATCGAACCTTCCGAATGCGTTGTGGAACCAGTTGATGAAGACCAACCTGGGAATACAAGTAATCAAGGCTCGGAGTCGTCAAATAGTAGTAAGACATCTGAAAGATCTGAATTGAGCCAATGATTGTGTATGTACTTAGTACAAATATCATACATACATTTGTAAAAACTGTTTTGAATACGTTCACAAAATCTTTTTTATTAATTGCAATTTTTATTAATGCAATTTTGTTTGTATTTTTTTGGAATATACTTAAGTCACATAAAAGTTGTTTTCACTTTGCTTGGAGAGAAATGAATATATTTGGTCTGACGAACGTTTTAAAAGAGTGGACTTTTTTATGTGCTCGTAAAGATTGTTTAGTGGTTTTTTAGTTAAATCAACCTTTTCATAGGTTATGTAGTTAGTTTTAGCATCTAAGTTTTACAGTAACCTCATTTAACCTCAACAAATTTGGGTGCTCATCTTAGAGTTGGTTTAGCATAGGGGAAGAAAGGAAGAGCTAACTTTGTCCTTTCCTACTATCGTGCCAAGAGGAACAAATGTCCGATGTCTCTTTGGCAGAAACGCCACTATTATCTGGCGTTATATGTACTCCGTATTCGGTTCAATTACGAGTTATTTTGGTTATTACCTATACCTGCTGTACAGTATATATTATTATACTAATATTAAAGATTGTTTATGAGTAACATTATTGGAATTATTCCTTGATCAAACTGGTTCAACCTCTTCTGCTATATCCAGCTTCAGCTGAACTTAACATTTACATGCAAGAATGCATATCTATTCAAACGACTTGGGCTAGAATGTCGTAAAGTACTAATTCAATATAATACAGTATTCTGGAAATCCTGATAATGAGCCAAGATGCATACAAGTTGCGCAGTATCTTTCTTTGACATTCTGACAGCCGCCGCATCGGATGTTGCCATGTACCAATCTTAATACTGTCTTCTTATCGTATTTAGAATATAATAACTCATATAAACTCAGGCGTGAACTGCGTTCTGTGGTCTATTGTATCCTTATCTCATACTAATTTCTTGCGATCCCGTCATACACTAACTAATAAGTTCCAGAATTGCCCTTTGTGTCCGAAAGGCATTGCAATCTCTGCTTCGGAATTTTCCGAGAACTTTACTTCTTTTGCAACTCATTGTTATGCAATTCGTACTTTCTATCTTACATCTTTTTGTAGGTATACTAGATATTTTCCGAAAAAGTGCAGGGCTCTCCCCAAACGTAAAAAATATCTTTAATATAAGAAATACCCTCGTTGACAATCCCTACGCGGGAATAACTACATTCGATGTATAACACTTTCGATTCTGCATAAAACATAAAACCTCTATGTTCGTTGCCACGGTAAGAGCTCGATAGGTGCCTGCGGACATCATCCAATTCCAGCAACATGAATAAGAACCAATAGTAGGCCGTTCCCACTACAGTATATGTAAGGTGGCTGATTTCCTCAAATTATTTGGGAAATATTTTCGGCCAACGCTGACACGGCGAGAACTCGATAAAAGCCCGCGGACCTCATCGAATTCCAACAGTAAGACTGAATACCTTCACACACACGACTGGAATAGAATGCATGTGTTCAGAAATGAACGAATATCTCCTAGATCTTTTTCGCTTCTTCTCTGCTCGGATCCTGTGCCTCTCCCCTGCTAACCTCAATGTGACCCTATTTACCAACTGGATGAAGATATACAGACTAAATCTAAACATTCACGTCGATGACATTTCAATTTCGACAGTAAATAACCCCAAAATATTAGGAGTTAAATTTGACAGATTATGACCAAAGTAGAGAGCCGCAACAAAATCCCCAAATCGCTGACCGGGAGCATTGGGAAAAGACAAAGAGACGTTGCTAGCCACTTACAAGGCAATCGGGTCTGCCGGTCGACAGCTACACAGCACCAACAACCAGTATATCGCCTGGATGCAGTAGGACGCAACAGAGGAAGATATAGATATGACAGAAAACCGTACACCGAACAGTCACGGAACAGTAAAATGGAGACCACGGACATGGATCATAATGATTTGCCTACCACGCAGTTTCTGCTAGGGTGATTTTGCCCCTCTCCCTATGACCCGACCCAGTTGAAATAGCTCGTTTCAACGATCACAACTAGATATAAACTTTCTGTCTCAACTAGGGTCTGGATAGTCGCTATAACAACAACAACGGCCAATATATTTAAGGAATGCCATTTTGAGTTGACAAGAGTGCTGCTTTGTATATCTTCTACGTGCTTTGGATTTTTAGGTTAACTTGTTAGAGGCAGATAATTGGAGATTTGCAGTAGTCCCCTAGACAGATGGGTTTACATAATTGGAATGGGCATGCATACTACACAAGGACTGTGACAACGACAGCATTCTCGATACTATTTTTGTAATGATTTATTCAACTCCAACAACAAAAAATAGAAATGTATCAAAACCCATTTGGCCTCTTGTGAAGTGAATTATGTATACTTGGGATGGTTGAAAATTTTATCCTATCATAGAATAGTGAAAAACGTGATAATCTCTTTTGTAAGACGAATCTCATGGTGGGATCGCTTTAATTTTTGACGCAGTAACCATCACTTGTTGTAATCATTCAATTTGTATCTAGCATAGAGCGAATACTTACCGATGGCTAATTAGTTAACTATTGATGCGAATTGAAGAAATACACACTGTTTATTTTCATGTTTCCAAATGACTTATATTGTTTAATCCAACTATAATTTATTGTAATTATACACTTATATAAGGTTTTAATGGATTTATATACGTAACACTTTTGTTTCCATTTTAATTTTCATAAAATCGTTTATAGAAGAAAACTGTATAAATGAAGCTTAAACTCTCATGCTAAAATCTTCCATCTAAGACTCATTGAAGAAACTCCAAACCAAACAACTGTTAAGGAATTTTAAGGAAAAAATAAATCGTTACAAAACACAACAAAAACTGATATCTTCCGGATTATGAATTGTTAAAAATACCAGTTTTAAAACGTAAATAAATACTACTTCTGTAGTAAAAGGACTAATACAAACAACAGGTGAGGAGACATTTCTAACGCTTGAAACAAATAATTTACTTGTGAACGAATATTTATGAACAAAAGCAATTTCCAACCAATGATTATTAATAATAATTAATTAAAGGCATTTCTTACCTATTGTGATATTCATTATCAAAATATAAAACTTGAGTACAGTTTAAAAATGAAGAGGAAGTTAAAAAACGCAACTAGCAAATAAAGTTGGGTTATGGCGCATCGCTGGTGTTAGATTGATTGGTTTCATTTGTACTTTGCTCATTATTATCTGGAATGATCGAATCAGAATTCGGCTTTGTAACCGATGCGCTACGTTCCCTCATGGTCAATGTCGAGCGTGACGACAAAGGTGTCGTATCTGGGCTAAGTGCTGATTGTGACTTGCGCTGTAATGCACGCACTTCTAAATCATAGACGATTTGCATAATTTTAATACGGCTCTCTGCAGCCAAATCCGAGGGTAATCTTTTTACAGTTTCATTCATACTTTCAAAGAATAAATCATATGTGTTGCGCTCACGCTTAGCCTGACTCAATACATTGAACTCCAGTTTGCCATTGTGTTGGCCGGAGACGCGTGAATAGCATATATCAGCATCCGAAGGTGATAGAGATGCAGCTGCAGACAAAGGACCCGAAAGAATTGTCATATTCTGTCGCGTATTATTGCCCTTCATTTCACGAATCAAACTAAGCATCTCCATGTGAGCGTTAGTTAGTCGCGTAGCCAGTGATTTCTCCGATCCAGATTCATCCGGATTAATACTTTCCATGGTGGTATGGATCCTATAAACAATTGGTTAATTAATGTTATGTCAAGTTTTATTCGTATTTACCTATCCTCTAGTATATGCATTTGATTGTTCTCATCTGCTATTTCATTATCCTGCTTCTGCAAATAACTGCTGGTTGCTTTTCGATGGCTACGAGAATTGTGGTGAGCCAATGCTAATAAACCTTCCGTCATGACGCGCGTCTTGCAGTATTTACAATACCCATAACTTTTATGGCCTTCGGGATCAGCTAAAAGCCATTTATATAATTTATATTTGGAGTTAACGTGATTTTGTGTTGGTGTTTCTTCAGTTTTAGAATTTAGTGATGTTTCCATTTCATTTTGTCGTGTTAGATGCGCACGTATGTGGTTTGCAGTGCACTCATGTTTGGATGCAAATTTGGTAGTGGGCACAAATACGCTTTGTTTACAGTAATTGCAATAACCGTAATGCTCACGCAATTCGGTATCACTAAATGATAACCACACATATTGTTTGTGCCAATTTTGTGTACCATTAACGGCATCCATTACCGGCTTGACCTCTTCGTCACTAACTCCGTCTTCATATTGTGTGACACCTGGTTGACTTCTTTCGGTTTTCATTTTTTAAATATTAATCAAAACAATAATATATTATAATAATACGAATACAGATCAAGTTGTATTATCTTGTTTAAAATCGTAAGTAGTATATACTAATACATACCCATCGGACGACTGCATATTTCTCCGCGCTAGATATTTTTGAGCTGCTAATTTATGTCGTTCGGTTTTCTCATGTAAAGTAGGTTTATATTGACTTGGAATAACTACACGACAGAATTTACAGTATGTTTGCCCGTTCTTTGTTCGTCGCATCCATGGTAAATTGACGACGTTCTCTCTAAACTCTTCCCTAAAATAGACACATTTATCAATTGAGATATTGTTCATATAGTTATAATTTAGTAATGAACATACAAACTGTTATCTAGCTTTTCTCTTTTCGTGTCTAAAATATATGCACTTTGAGAAAATCTGTGGCGTTCGGCTCTCTCATGTTTGCCTATTTTTAAGTTTTTAATTAGTAGCTGTACTTTACAACATTTACAATAGATATAATCTTCATCGTCTGGGTTTCGCTCATAGCATGGATTTAATTCAAACCATTCGTCCGTAAACATCGCTCTTTTGCTATATTGAAAGAAAATTTAAGAGATTTTTAGTAATTGTAATAATAATAAAGTGCATATTTTTTATACCGTTTCAAAACTGTTGAACGACCATTTTCATCGATGTCAAAATTCACACTATTCCCTTCGTTTAATTCTCCTGCTTCAGCTTGATTTGTCATATCGGTATACATATTGCTGTCTATTTGTTTTCGCTTCATAGCTTCGCAATGTGATTGAGATTTTTCATGTAGATTCTTTTTTATCGTTGACAATCCATACATAAATCTTTTCTCGCAATACGAACAATATGCATACTTGGGATCGTCTGGGTCGGCACAAATCCATTTATGAAATTTGGTGTATTTACTCCAGTCGATAGGTATCTTAGGGTTTACGTTATTCCTACAAATAAATTATAAAAACAAGTTATCTATTTTCTAATATATGTGTAAATCACGTATTAATACATTTTTATTTTTCTGGCATTATATGCTATTGAATGTAAGTTTTTCTTATGGAATTTCGACTTTAAATGTTTCCGACAGCTATGCTTGTCCATTACAACTTTGCAAATTCGACAGCTCCTTTGTTTACTAGAATTTGCAACCTTGTCGAAAAACCGTCCCTTCAACAATTTACTGTAACATACAAAATTTTGGTAATTTCAACTAATATAACCAAGTTTGCTAAAGAAGGTGGTCCATACCTTTTAATTCTTACGTTATTTTCATCCATGCCCACATAATCTGCATCCTCGATACCATTTTCAATTATCTCACCCAAATGGTTCGCATTTTCTCCATTAACTGTTTGATTAAAAAATTGATTTTCGCTAAGTTTGTGTTTAACAGAATTTTCGTGCCTTTGCCTATTAAGCGAAAATTCGACGTCGAAAACACATTTGCAGTATTTGCAGTAACCTTTAGTTCCATCCTCTTCACCATTATTTTGACGTACTAACCAGCTGTGTGCTTTTAGCCAATTCGCCCAGTTGAAATCATTCAAATCTTTAGATCTTTCCAAACGCTTTCTTAATAATTCCATTGAAATTCGCTGTGCATTATATTCGTCAATTTCATTTTTTATAGCAGATAACCCATCTCTAAAAATTTAAAGTATTTAATATGGCTAATCATTTATTTTTACAAAGTGCTTACTCATTAAAGGACTCCTGGCAAGAATGTAAGAATTCTTCGTAGTTTTTTTGCCTTTCTTTGTGTATCATTGCTCCATCATGTTTTTGTAAAGAGCAAGCACTCTCTACATTCAAATTTTTGGCACAGTAGAGGCAAAAGCCCAAGCGTTTGCCGTCAGTTCTGCGCAACAACCAAGGATAAGTTTTTATCCAATTCTTCCACTTGTCAATAGTTGCCGCATCATCGACAATTGGTGTTACACTAATTACTTCTTGGTCGTCTACACTAGATCGTTCAGCTATAGCTTCTAACAAATTCATCGGATCTACATCAACTATAGTGTGTTCGTCAGACTCAATCATTATTTCTGAGCTTTCAATATTGTCTATATAATCAACTGGTTCGTCCTTTATGCTTATATTTCTTAAACACACAAACTCCATTTTACGAATTGAAAAATTTTTATTGCCGCCAACTTTGTTTCGACTATCGACTTAAATTTCACAAACATAAATATTAAAATTAATTTGCCAAAGAATAAAATAACATTTCAAATAAATTCTCTACCGATAATATTTTAAATATATTTTTCTCAATGTGAAGAGCGAATAACACTGTGAAACTTCGAAAACAAGGATAATTCTGAAACAAACTGTAAAGCCTAGCCAATATGCAAAAATGCTACAAAGCCTTACCAGATTATTGAAAATTACTCTTTCATGTATCTGTTAAGGAATTTATCGATATTCTGTATCAGGTTTACATATGCCAACATTTTCGCGCCCACGTTCAAATCATTCTCATTTAATTGTTTACTGTTAAAAATACGGAATGCGCGATATCATAAAAAAAACATTGTATATACTGATAATGAATACATAATTTCTTTAATGAGAATCAATTCATGAAATTTAAGTTAGTTTCGTTAAGTCGCCCTTTAGCAACGCACAGAACCTTTAATATGTCTGGTAGCGCTCTCTTGTAATTAATCGATAGTTGATTACCAGAGTTACCTGTGAAGTCATAAACGAAGGAAAAGATTTTTACCACATTAATTGTAAAAGATTGGCACAGTTCGTTTCAAACCCAAAAATCATTTTTGAGTAGTATGATTAAAAATTTAAAAATAACAGGGACTTCTTATTTTTTTACTCTATTCATAGGAAAACTATTAAATTATAAATTAAATAATACATTTCAAAGTTAGAAATTCAATAAATTATTAAAAATCAACTCCCTTGTTCCGCTACAACAGTTGTCGAATCTGGCTTGCTTATTATAATAATAAATCCGACAAGTCTATCCCTTCTCTTATTTATATCCAATATTTCGTATCTAAATATTATAAAATAAAAACAAACAAAAACAGTAAATATATGTATGTATATCATTTTTGAATTCAAACTCTCAAATAATTATTTCATTCGTATTGGTCACAAATTTGTATAAATATTTTATTCCAAAACCTTTTAGGAAAAAAAAATTAATACAAAATTATTTTATTTTATTATATACATACATAATTATTAAAATATAATGTTGAGGTTCAGATCACAAAACGAAAATGACGGGACTTTTGATTATTTTTTATATTTTATAAATGAGACATAGTTTATTTAACAGTTCGACATGAAACAATATTTTATTCATTTGCTTTAAATGAGTAAACAATATGTGGAACTCCAGTGGTGGGGTCAATCACTGCTGACTCCTGAGTCACAGATGCAGTTACCTCTTGAGGATGGGTTGTAGTTGCAGCTACTACCATTGTGGCACCTTCCGTTGTTGTGGATGGCATTGCAATGCTACATTCTTGAGCTTCTCTCTCACATATTGCACGTAATTCAAATTCTGCTATCAATTGGGAAATTCTACCCTTCACTTCGGCCCCTAGCTTCGGCGGTAATGTTTTTACGGTTGCGCAAACACTATCAAAAAATAAGTCAAATGTATCCTTAGGCTGTTGAATTGGCGGTGAGTGTTGTCTTTTCCTTAATAAATAATACTCATTAAGAGCATTTCGATCACGGTCGACTCTTTTAAGCAATTTAAAACGATCTAGTTTGAAGCTCCTATTAGAATGACTTTCGTTAGATTCTGAACCATTTGCATTTGGGTGCTTTTGTGATCCTTTAGTATTCTTAGCTGAATGCTTTTTGAATCGTTTTTCAGAATCCCGCTGTAAGTAAATTTATATAATAAAAAAAAATTAACTTAAAAGTTGTGAAAATATTTTAATGTATCAGAGCAGCCTAACGCTAAGATATTTGTCTATTTATTGTTAAAATTTTGCAATCATATTGTCTCTTTACTCACGTCAAAGTCCATATTATAATCTGGATCTAACTCAATGGCTTGGCTGAACTCCTGCTCCTCCCCAAGTTCACGTCTAAAAAACTAGCATTAACTTATAGTCATGTAGATTATTTCAGATTATATCTCACTTTCCACACTCC
The DNA here is from genome assembly GCF_028554725.1 of Zeugodacus cucurbitae. Classification (NCBI taxonomy): domain Eukaryota; kingdom Metazoa; phylum Arthropoda; class Insecta; order Diptera; family Tephritidae; genus Zeugodacus; species Zeugodacus cucurbitae. The sequence goes on along the minus strand of NC_071667.1, from coordinate 75,936,182 downwards.
ATAAACTCTGGCGCACTGGGTTGTGACGGTTCACATTCTGTGTCAAATGATTCAAACCCCTGAAGCCTTTGATGTTTGTAAGAATTCTGGTGGCGCTCCAAATGACTCTTCTTGCACACTAAGTGTTTGTTGCATACTGTACATATTCCCACAGATTCATCTACCTTATCTGCTTTGAGCCATGGAAAATCTTTTTCCCAGCGGGCACAAAACTTTTGACGAGGATGTCGCAACTCCGCTAGGTTCTTCCGTACACGAGTTTTAATTAAAGGTAATCTTGAAAAGCTAAAATCCTTGATGTCAGTATTAATTTTCAAAACGTTTATTTGGTGTTGCCTACCTTTCCTCCGTGTCGTCCTCGGTTGACACGTTCTTCTCGTTGTCACTCATTAAAATATTTTATTGGATAGTTTATCAAATTTCAAATGTTTTAGACAATACTTGACATTGTTTTTATTATTGAAATTGAAATAATAGTAAGTTTATATACACAAAAGCAAACTCTTTATTGTTTATAGGAATGAACATAAAAGTAAACGATACACTTATGATGTTATCGATAGGTCTCCAAATGTCATATTGAGGAGATTTCATTAACTTAATAATTATTATTTAATCGAATAACTTAAAATGAAAATACATAAATAAATAAGTTTTTTGAGTCATCATAGAGTAGTTTTATGTTAATTTACAATATTTCTGTATTATAGATTAATTGTTGACAACCATAATAAATGGTCCGTAAGCTGTCTCCGCAGGCAACAGTTGTTATCGGGATATCATATGCAATATTGCTAAAGCAAAATGGTAATTAACTATAAATTGCCAATGATAATAGTTTTATCCGGTAATATACTTATCCCTATTCCAACATTCACTTTGCGACTTTGTGTTATAATTTAATATTAGTTTGCAAATAATATATTTGAGTACAAATGACTGAGACGTTGCATGTCGTATATTCGATGATTCCTTTCTAAAATAAACAAATAAAATAATCTTCAAGCAATACCCAAAAACCTATATCGAACCAATAAACTTCAAAATATTGAATTGAAACAACGGTACGAACGTGCAAGGTTTGCTAAGTCCCAGGAAATACAAAACAACACTGAGTATTATTTCCTTCCTATATAAATAAAGCTTCTATTATTATTAAAATCAAATTAAAGTTTTTAATGTTCACATTATATTTAAATATTTGGTCTTTTACTGGAAAAATATTATAAAATTACTGTTTATTTAACATTCATACAACATAATTGAATATTGAGAATAGTCTAATGAAAGCATTAAAACATAGTATCATTTGCTGTATGAATATGTTATAATTTAGGTTTATGTGTGCTCTCCAAAATATTTTTAATTCTGGAAAATTGTCGTTTGAATTCTTCACTGAACTTGTGTGCGCTTGTTTTGGTGCTACCACGAAATGCAGAGATTTGAATATAAATACTAGAATAGAATGTAATCAAAAGTACAATTCTTAATTGATATATTATGAAAAACAACAAATGTGTAAATGTGTTAAACGTACGTGCTTGATGTTATCGTGTAAAAGACGCCATAGCCATCTAGTGTCATTGGTGCTACAAATCCAACAATGGAAGTGTAACCCAATGTGCTTGTGGATAAAACAAAATTTCCACCACCACCACTTTTGGCGTATAAAGGATCATTATAAATCTCGGGTACATCTATTTCATTCTCGTATGCTATACACCAAAGGCCAAAGAGATGTCGATCCACACCATTTCCTTTCCGTGCCTCGTTCATCTGGTGGCTGTGGTGATTAACAGCATTTCGAAAGGCGGTAGCTATTTCTCCGGTAGAAGACTTCACGTCGCGCGCGATTTGTATAAATTTATGAACCTCATTAGTGCAAGAACGTAAAGTTTCGGTTCGACCATTGTAAAAATGACGCATTAAAGCAGTTTCGTAAGTTGAGGCAATTCTTGTTATGAAAAATTATTTATACATTACTTATACATATTTGTGAACGTTCTAGTAGTGTGTTATATTTATGTCTTACTCTTGATGTAATTCTGCATATGCTAATTGCATTATAACCTGCACAAATGAGTCTGGGTGTAAATTCCAACTTTTGATGACGTCTTTTCCATATCCATTAAAATAATCATGAGTTATAATAATGTCGTTTCTCTAAATAAGTTCAAGATTCAATAAATGAGTTCATTAAATTTCACTATATATACATAGCTACCCTTTGGTCACAGTCCAGTTTTGCACGTTTGATCTCCTTTTGTAGTTCATTGTCCAAGTCAAAATTTAATTCTTTTAATGCAACATGCGTACTGTTATCTGTGAAACTCCAATCGGGTTCAGCTTTTTCATACAAGCTCAATTGTACAAAAAGTGCATAACTCACACTAATTGTACCATCGTATGCGGAATGCTATTAATTAACACATTGATTAACAGTCATTAATTTACATAATAATTGCATTAACGTCGATAAGCTTTTTAACTTAATAGCTTAATGAAATTAATCTACATATAAATATATGTATGTGATGATGTGTACGTACCTCCCCAACACAGGCGAATCGCCCGTTTTTGAAAGCGATAATTGAACTGCTTCTGTCTCCCCATTTTGAATGATAATCGCCGTTAACACAGAAAACCGAAGTTTCTTCATAATTATGCGGCTCATTTTCATCGAATGCTATAACTATTGTTGAACTCTCTATAATCTGTAAAACTTCCCTATTTTTCTCCGAAATCTCTTGCAGATGAAGATAATTCTACAATAATCATAGTTATTTTTATACAGTTTTAGGCTTTCTTATATTTTTGAATCACTAACCTCTGCCCAAGTAGTTCGATCATCATGTGTAAGGACAGGGACACAATCGCCCATTGGTTCATAATCCAAAATACTTCGTATACGCTGCAAAACGGAAAGGATTTCCTGAAGCGTAATTATTGTTCCATCCGCATGTAAACCTTCAAAGACAAATATACGCCCTTTTCCCAAAACCATAACATGAGAAGGTGTTGAACCTTCCTTAACTAGAAAGAGCACAAAACGGTTAAATAAATATTTTGGTAATCTTAACCGATTATTACCTGTTTTAAAGTAACTTTTTATGTAATCATATTCTATGCCTGGTGCTCGTGTTGTCGAGAAAAACCTTTTATACAATGCCGATGAATATTTGGTTTTACCGTCATTGGATGAATGTGGCTTGATTGTGGCTTTGCGTACCGCATTCCAAAATTCAAGTGTATAGTATAATATTCGCGAAAGGTTCTACATGTAACAAATTGCATAAATCAAATACTCAACATTTCAACTTGTTAGAATGCCATACAAACCTTGAGTAGGAAGGCAGGTGTTTCTGGAATATTTATATTTTCTAATTTGACAGGCATCGCCATTACAATGTATGGATTGAGTGGTACTCGTAACATGTGGTATGCATATTTATCCCACCATTCTTCTATCCAATTCCGTTTACTTTCAGCCCGTTCTTTTAGTTTCTTATGTAGTTCAGTACCGATACCATTTTCAAATTCAGAAATTATTTTCTTAGATTTATCTAATTCACTTAGTGTACCAAATGGTTTTAGTGAATCATAGTAGCGTTGTAATGTATCGTGCAGGTCTGGCAATGGCAATGGTGGTAACGTTTCATCAAAATCAAAAGTGTTAGATTCTCCTTCATCGATAAAGTATATGCTATCACGATCCATGACTTGTGAAAAACTGAAAGTGTTAAAAACTACAAATTGATGAGCAACCCAATCTAAGTGCTGGAACTATATATACATACATATATTGATTAGTACTACTTTATTTTAAATTTACATCAAGGAATTAAATGAAAAGTATTTTTATTTCAACTCATTAATAAGCAATTACTGTGTTCATTAATAACACATAGACTTTGCTTTCGAGTCTAGATTTAAAATCGCATATTGTTTATATAAATGATAGCGTTATCACTGAATAGACGAAAGGCTTTTTTTCGACAACAGGTAATAAAACAATTAAGATCATATACATACGTCACAAAATAAACACTTAGGTTCGATTAGCGAGCAAACGTAAACTAATTTTTTATATAAACATGTACATACATATACGAAAAATGACCTTTGATTGGCGAAATATTAGTAACAAAAAAAAAAACAAAAAAAACAAGCCCCCACCGGCAAGTGAACTGTGAACAAACAGAGCGTACTAGCCGTTCTTTGAATGTGTGTGTAAACAAGTGACTAAACAACCGCACGGTAAGAATGTCTGCAAACAACTGGAACGACTTCTTAGCTTACATTTATAAATTCAACAGTTTCCTATATTCAACCCGTTTATAAATGCGCAATGTATATTTTATTTTAAATATGGTAATGTCAAATTGGAAATTAGCGGAACTGTGATAAAAATTATATAAATTTCACACTTCCGCCAATTTATGTTCTGAAGCATGAATTTCAAAATAAAGTGACCGTAAACAACATTTTATGTTTACTTTGTAAAACATTTACGAGACATAAGAGGGTAGGTGTAAATATTTGATAAAAATATTTGTTTTTACTATTTGTAACATGAACTTTATGATTTTCTATACCGCTTTTGTACAAATAAATTTATAAATAATATTTTAAGTATTATTCAATCTGCGTCACCCTGTACATAGTTCAATGCATTCTAAAATTTTCGTGTACCGGTAACAATGTTATCTGAAGCTAGCAAGTAATTTTATGTTATAATGAACTCAAACAAACAAGAATATTTGTGTTGCACAATGACTTTCTAAAAAAAAAGAAAGCAATAATATGTTACCTTCACTTGGTTTATTTAAAGGATTTCCTTGTCCTTATTATACGGGAACAAACAGCAATACTGAGCACAATGGAACACAATCTTGCCAAAGGCCGTACTGCCACTTTAAGCATGTGCGAAAAGGTATGTGTTTTCAGAATATAAATACTTAACTTATTTCAAATTTTTATGTACCTCAGATGAAAATCCAACTACAAATAATGTGTCTGTTCCGGACTATAAACCTTCACCAAAACTGCTCCCCTTACCTACAATTACAAAATCCAAACCAAAGTTGGAGTATCAACCCGAGAAGCCAGCCTTGAATGCTAGCCCTTCGAAACCACCTTTGGGTTTTGAACTACGTGCCCCCATTTATATTCCTGGAACATGTAAAAATGATGATCAGAATATGTTTAGTTTAAATCTTGATGATTGTGAAGAGGAGTTAAACGAACTTGGTGAAATATTGGAAACTGAAGTAGCCGTAAAAGACATTAAGCCAAATGGTGAAATACCATGTACTACAGAAAAGGACGATAATCAAAATAAGATTAATAATGCTAAAGAAAAAAATGAAATAAAAATCAAGAATGATACAAATATCAAAGAAGAGAAAACAGGTTTCCGACGTAATAGTAAGGATATAAAGCAAACAAAAGAAAGCCCTATTCCTAGTGCAACATCTTTTTCGAAGAGTAGGTCACATAGTAAAGAAAGTCAATTCAATGATATTCCCAAAGAAGAAAGTAAAACCTCATACAAAACGGAAAACAGAAAACAAAGAGAATCTAGATACGAAGATCACGCGAAAAAAGAAAAGGATAAAAAGAGACATAACCATGAAAAAGACCAGAGGCCTAGTTCGTCTTCGAGATCTTCCTCATCAAAGAGTAGGTCTTTGCCAACTTTAACTGAGAGTAAAGAAGACTCCAAAAATCGCAATGGTTCAAAACAATCCTCTTCAAAATCAAATCATAGCTCATCGAACAAAAATCACACAGAAAGGAAAATAGCACCATCAAAGAATCATAATTCATCAATTAAATTAACAGAAAGTGGTGAGCAATTTCCAATCACAGAAGAAATTAATAAGGAATGTCAAATGATATATGAACAATTGGAAAAAGATTTTGCTTCCTTTCATAAAGATAAAAGCGGTGAACTCAAGAGCACAACCAATGAATCTAAACCATTGAAACGTAGCCAATCACAAGAGGATGAATATGTTGCGAGCTCATTACCAAAGAAGAGAGTAGCTTACCAAAACGCAGACAAATTAAAAGTACAATCTCCGGTTTTATTGCGAAAACCCGATCACATACGTAATGCTATGCATGTAAGTACTCTCAAATATACGAATGCTATATTTTTATAAAAAACGATATATATTTATTGACTACATGTTATTGTCCTATAAAATTATAGGCTATTTTCAATCGACAATCAACGATGGTTCGCAAAAGAGTAGAGGACGCTACTGTAGTCCACACATCGGTGCGGGAAGCTGAGGAAAGAGTGCGCGAAGCAACCGAAGCTTTGCGTAAAGCAAAAGAAAAGACTCAGCTAACGCCACTTATACCGAAAAGTTATTTAACACCGCCGACTCGTATAGGTTGTAAATTTTAATTACAAAACTATGAATCACAACTGAAAGTCGAATTTGATTTTTGTTTTTGTCATTACTCTAGCTCGTACAATTGCACCAGTCGCAAATATGATCGCTTTGGAGCGTGCAAAGAAGAAAGTGGAAGAGCTTAGAGCGGAGAAACAGCCTGCATTTACCCCAGCACAAACAACCAAAAAAGGCGAACGCGTTGCGCACAAAATTACCGCAGCATTGGCAACCAAGGAAGCTGTAAGTTATATGCTATACTACAACAAGCATTTTCTAATATTATTAAAATATATGTTTAGATAAAGCCCGCGAAACCTCCCGTTTTGGAGGCAAATTCATCGAAAATATCATTTAATATCCGTATGCAGTATTACGAAATGATGGTGAAACATTGCTTAGCCATATATCCAAATATGAACGATGCTTGGGAACGGGTAAACATATTTGAAGATATAAATGCTTTCTCTAATTATATTTCTTACATTTAATAATGCAGGCACAAACAGAGGAGCTCGCAGTTTTAAAAAAATGTAATACACCTGTAATTTATAAAAGTAGTGCTTTGTTAGCCATAAATAAATTGAGAAAGGAAGCCACCGGTATTGTGCTTTATAATATTTGTTTTGTAAATAATTTGAAAAATGTGTTTATCTTTAGATTCAGGAAATAAACCAGCCGACACAAACAGAATGGTATCTCACGAAGTTATATTGGCTGGAAAACTAGCTAAATCCAATACTTGGAGTGTGCAGAAAAAAATGTAAGCTTCATTCTATCTAATGTATATATGTGTATACAAAAGAGTTTATCAAATATTATAATGTCAATATAGAAGAAGTGATGCGAGCGATGGAAATGAACCTTTTGACAAGTTGCCTGGCGATAAAGCATACAAAATGGTGTACGAGTTACGTCTCACTGAGGCGCAATTGACATCAAATGGCTTTCCCCGACCTGGAAACGGTCCTGGCAATGCAGTTATAACCAGCACGCGACCTTCACGACGTCCCAATGCCGCCGAACGCTATTGCAGTCGTTGTGGCAAAGTGTTCAATTTGAAAATTTACGATGAAATATGTGTGGACGATTGCAATTATCATCCGAAAAGTGCTGGTTATCGTAGAGGTATGTTTCTATTTCATTTCCTACATTTTAACATTCAAAATCAAATTATTATCCTTCATTTGTTAACCCAACAAGGATTCGCAGACAATCATCACCGTTGTTGTCAACAACCAGCTGGCACACCTGGCTGCTCCTATGCTAATTATCATGTTGCTGATTATGTTGATTACGATAATCTTACCGGCTATATTACAACAATTAAAAAGCAAGGCGACTATATACCAACCAAAAAGGATATTTATGCGCTAGATTGTGAAATGTGTTACACAACGTTGGGCATTGAGCTGACACGCGTTACTGTCGTCGACATCAATGGACGCACAGTTTACGATGCGCTTGTTAAACCAGAAAACAAAATTGTAGATTACAATACTGTGTAAGTAATCATTTTTTTCACAAATATTTTATATAAATGAGCTTATATTTTGTAGTTATTCTGGCATTACTGAGGCGATGTTGAAGCACGAGACCAGAACCTTACATGATGTGCAAGCTATACTCATGTCGATGTTTCATTCAAAAAGTATTCTAGTCGGCCACAGTTTGGACAGCGATCTTAAGGCTTTAAAGCTGATACACAACGTAGTAGTAGACACATCGGTATTATTTCCACACAAAATGGGACCGCCAAAGAAGCGAGCACTTAAAACTTTATGCATTGAAAATTTAAAACGGATTATTCAGGAAAATGGTGAGTATTTGTTTTGTTTTTGTTATCGCATTATTATTTAAATTTATGAAATGAAATTTACAGAGGCTGGTCACGACAGTGCCGAGGATGCTGAAGTCTGTATACAGTTAGTGAAATTCTATCTTCGTAATAAAATTAGTTGAGCACATTTCATGTTACAAATCAGTATGACAGTGAGGATTAATTATTACATCACTTAAGAAAGCATGAACAAATTATTATTTAAACAGTACTACGTGTGAAAGTTGCAGCATTTTACCAGATTTTTATTTATTTAAGTTATTGAAAACAAGTTTAGGTTCTTTTTTTTCTTCTAATTATGAGTCAAATAAAACATTGTAAAATAAAATTCTAATATCTATTTAAAGTCATAACTTTTTTGTATTAATTTGCACACGGCAAAGGGAGATTAGCAATTAAATTGTTTGGTGTGCTGTCTTTGAGACATTCTGAACTTTCGAATACTAGATTATTACGCTATTTGTTTTGTTCTCAAAGTGATAGAAACTCGCCTGCGTACAGGAAATTATGATCACAAACAGCGGCAATTCGTTTATTTAAATGTATATGATTTTTCTTAATACAAAATTTTACAGTAAATACGGACACCGTAATTCGTTCGATATTTCGTACAAACGTATTACTCACATCTTTAATATGTTAACATAATAACTGCGAAAATTGGTTGAATAAATAAAGTGTTTGTATTTTTCTGAAGAAATAGTTAATTATAGATACAATTTATATTTTAAATATAACAATTTTTTTTGTTTTCAATTTACGTAATTCTTTGCTACATTCTTTAAAACTACAGTTAATTTATTAAAATCCATATACATATATACGTATATATATGCATGCATGTATGTATGTATACGTGAATACGTATTAACTTTTGACAGAATAAAGTAAAGCGGTAAAACATAAGCATCATAATAAATTCTTAGACTTGACGCAATGATAGATTCGAAGAAAAGCACTCCATGCACTTTCGATGATTTTGCATCTCGGTGATTTAAAACCTTGGCATTTCATATTAGGATATGATTAATGTTATTTTTTTTTTGTAATTTTTAGAAATTTCAATTTTTAATGAATATTTATCCGGACCAAATCAATGCAACTCATTCTTTCGTCAGTATCATAGCGTTGTTAACTGGTTTTTCCAATTGACCAATATCTGCATTGTTCGAGGATTTTTCGCCGTTTGCGGCAATATTTACATCATCGGAAAGCGATGAATTGGCCATAACGCTTCCACCACTACTACTGTTGTCTCCACCGCTATTGTCCGCATTTAAAGATGGTGAGGAACTTTTGCGTGTTGGATTAGCCGGTGCTTGTGGTGGCTGGAAAGCCGGACGTTGCACAAACATGTTGTCAATTATGTGATCAATATTTTCTGCGCTACCAATGGGCGCCGTTGATTGTGCATTGCCTTGTGATGCAGTATTGGCAGCTTTTGCTTCATCCTTGGCATCTACGGGGCGTTGCTTATTTTTCTCTGATGGTGGTAATATGGGTATGGCGTTAGTTGGACGTCTTTGGGGTAGCACCACGGGACGTGTGGTTGCCTGTGCGGGCGGCACAAAATATGTGGTGCCACCAACCGTATTGTAATTTTGATAATTCGAAAAGTTTGCATTGGCGTTTGGTGTTGCAGCTCCTGCAGCGGCAGCTGCTGTTGCCGGTGGCACTGACGGTGTGGGCCCAAATGTAGCTGATGGAGCACCAGCTACTTGTGGTGTGGTCGGCGTGGGCTGACCGCCAGCATAAGCGATATTAGTTGGAGTTGTAGCTGAGGCTGCTGGCAGGTAGTTGGGTGGTGCTTGTTGCGCATATTGGCCAGGTGGTGGCGCTTGTGGATTGGCTGTAGCAGTAGCAGTGTATACATCAGGTGAAGCGACATAAAATGCTGCCGGAGGGGTCGCAGTATTGCCAGAATTAGCATACGGTGGCCCTTGAGCGGGCGCCGGTACTGAGGCATATCCCGAAGTGGATTTCGGTGGTTGACTGGGGGTTTGATTGGCCTGCATAGCTTGCATGGCTTGCAAATTTTCTTGATGATAAAGGTGCATAAGATTGGCTTGCATCATGTGTTGATCCTGCATTAGAATAGGTGGTTGCTGCTGTTGAATATGCATTTGCTGCATTTGATCTGTTATATGCTGTGCTTCATGCTGTGAACGACGAAGGCTCGAATATCGCTTTGGTGGCCCACGTTGTTCCTGCGAGATCTGTGGTATTGCTTGAGGTTGTTGGCTACCCTGTTGATTGTTGAGCACAACGTTAGCACCACCTAATTGTTGTTGTTGATTAGCCAATTGATTCTGTGAAGCCAGAGCATGCATTTGAACACTGCCTACGTGACTCGGATCGTTACGATTCTGTACTTGCTGTAGACGTTGAGATAAATTAGATGTGGTAGGTGAACTTTTTTGTTGCGACTGCTGGCGTATTGAATTCGATGAGGATTGCTGTTGGGATTGTAATTGCGTTTTTTGCTTTTGCTGTTGGTAAGATTGATGATTGTTGCCACCACCACTGATGGGTGCTTGGTTGTCCACCACTGTACCATACGCACCCTCTGCCTGGGAGTACCTGGAATGTGTTTGCGCCTTACCATTACCGGGTTTTTGTTGATTATGATCGGTCATTCCAGAATTTTGTTGTGAGTTAGCTTGATGCCGATTATTACCCCGCTCAAAATGTCCATCGTTGCGTCCACTTTGCGAGTCTTTGTATGAATTATTATTTGGACGAGCATTACGTTGCTTTTGCTTAAATTCCATTGGTGCTTGCCGACCACCATGGTTTGATTGATTACTGAAATTTTTTCCTTTACTACTACTAACTTTAGCGTCGCGACGTTCATCTTGCAGTGGCGGAGGACGTGGAGTACTAACCGGCTTTTCTAGACTGGATCTTTTATCAGCTCTATTTTCCTTTTCTTCACGTGTAACTTGTGGTTTTCTCGTTTTATGAACACTTCGCTCATTCAAACTTGGAAAGTCTGAAGCGCGTGGTGGCTTACGTTCTTTATTACTTGCTTTTAGATAAGCACTTTCATCTTCCCAATTCCGTGAATATTTACTCGGGCCGCGACCATAACGTCGGCGTCGACGTGCTCGTGGTGGTGCATCTTCAGTACGAATGTCATAACCATAAGAGGAAACCAATTCAGATCGTGACTTAGGAGCCTGCTCCGAAGCATCAAACCGATCGTGACTCCAACGTTCTACACCAGAAGCAGCTTGCCATTTTTTCATTGTTTTTGAAGCTTGTGATATGGTAGGCGATTGTGGTGGTTTCGATCCACCAACACCTCCGTCTTGCGATTCTCCGACTTCATCTATATTTATGGGTCTATCTGCGTCCACTTCAGCAGTACGATCATCATGTTCATAGAATGTTCCACGTTTTGGTATATATTGCGGGTTACTACGATCCTCATCTACTTTCTTTTGTGCTTCTGTTTCTGCTTTCTCTAAACTTATATTACCTTGTCTCCCATCTTCTTCATCGTCGTCGTCATCATCATCGTCAGTCATGCTTTCTCCATCTGTCATACTTTCGTCATCTAAATCGTCATCATCCTCCTCATCATCGTACTCTTCACCGCCACCTTCGAGGTCTGATGCCGTATCGTACTCGGAATCATGAGGATGAGAGTTACTTGAAGGTTCTTGAGTTGGAGAAGTTCCAAATTCCAGGGCATTACTGCCGGTTGCATCGCCTGTTTCGGATAAAGGTATATCAGCGGCAGCAGCCGCCTCAGGAAGGCTCGTTGCCGTAGTTGAAACTTTCTCAACTTCAGCCATTTCTTCTTTCAATTAGTATGCTGTACCTAAAAACTTTAGACACTTTAGGTTTTCATATATTGATTTAACTATATTTTAACTGTTTACCTTTATGAATGAATGGTTCTCTATGGTATCACACACTTTTACTAATTACTGAACCTAATATTTTCCTGAAAAAAGGTGTTCCTGCACACAACGCAATCACAGAAAATAGAAAGTTCGCAGTCGTGTATAAACCCGAAGAGCGAAAAGAAATGAACAGTGATGCATTTTCACTGCCTAGAATGAAGCTACCAATTCCGGAGTGAATTTATAAAACTTCTTATACAAAAATCAAAGATAAAAAAATAAAATATGGTTACGTCGAATAAATATACAAATATTGTGTACAATTATAAAAGAAATTCAATCAAATATACGATATTAAGCTTAATATTATTGTGTTTTTATTTCCCTGTATTACTAGAGTTCTTTTCATATACCTAATATTGTGCTTTCTATAAATCTGGCAACGTGCAACACCGCGAATTGTTGTTGCGAAGGGAAAAGTCAAAGAAAGTTCGAAAAGGAAATGTCTGAAAATAATTTGTGCTTCTTGCAAAACTAAAACCAATAAATAACATTTTTAATTGTTTTGAATTGTGTTAATTTTGGGAAATATTGAAATAGTTATTGAATCGTTAAGTGTGAAATAAAAGTTAAAGGTGGCAAAACAACCACTTGACGCATAGACAAATAGTGGGGGTGGTGCATCAGTGAAATATATTATTTGTATTAAGTTTATTTTTTGTTAAGGCGTTAGCAGTTTTGTTGAACATGTTATAAAAAATGTGAGTGGAAATTTGTAAAATAAAATAGACAAATAATATTAAATAACTAAATAGAGCATTCAAAATAAAAAATGTGTGTAGCTTTGACACAGTTCATATGCTACAGGAAAAAAGAGAATGACAATGGCAGAAGAGATTTGCAACCCAAGAATTTACACTTGGAACGGTGTTCCCAAAACAAAGATAGAATAAAGCAAAATTCATTAGCGGATTTAAATATTATTTTGTCTACTAAGTCGCTGAGGCCTTTAAGATTGCCCTTGCTATCGTCTTCCAACTGTAACATTTCAGTCATGGTAGCATCAATTTCACCTGCGCAGAACTTCCCAATATTCAATGCGAAATACCGGCGGAAATGTTTGCTCCTGCTATTACTATTAATCTTCCATGGCTGTTTTAGTGAAATCAGCCGAGTTTCTGCTTTTAATTGTACAGTCCAGGGCAATCACTGCCAAAATGAAGGTCAGTGTCAGAAAGACGGACAATGTCTATGTGCAGACGGTTGGCAAGGTCCGGAATGCCAATTCTGTGGAGGAAAAGTGAGGTAAGTATACTGGAAATTAACCAATTTTGAAGGGCTCGCAATCAAATACATTAAAAAAATAGCTTATGCAAATAAGCATATTTTATTTTTAATTTCTTATTTAACACTTAAGAATAGTATTATTGATTTGTGCTTGTTTGTTATGTTGTTTTGATAGACATTTTTTAGCAATTTTGTGGCTTCCTCACAACACTCGTGTTATCTCGTAATGCATACTGTTAAGTAAAATGTTCACACTGATTCATAAGTCCAATTTCTTTAGTTTTTTTATAACCCCATAACAGCTTAACATAGTACCTAATATACCATTGTAAAATATCTTATCTGCTTACTAAATATAAAGTGCCATTGATATAATACTTATGAATTATTGGGCACACATGCATACATAGATAATTTCAATTTCTATTTATCGCTAATGACGGTTAATATGGAATATATCCATTTTTTTTTTGTAAATCGATAAAGCAATTGATATTCTACTATTTTACAATAATTAATTCATGTTCCAATACTCCATATGTTAGTCTTATGTGTATATGTATTAGCGAAAAAAGAACATTTCCTTAAAACTAGTATTTTAATTTTTCTCCTTTTGCTATTTCATTTAAAGATTATATCATCCATCTGGAACTATTCATGATGGGCAAGGAAATTACTCAGTAAGTGTTAAGTGCAGTTGGCTTATTGATACTCGACATCCACATTCAAATTCTCTGCGAACACCTTCCATTCGAATTAATTTGCGTGAATTTGCTACGGAATGCGGTTGGGATCACTTGTATATTTACGATGGCGATAGTGTAGATTCTCCGCTGTTAGCAGTTTTTAGGTAAGATCATATAACATCAAATATTTCTGGCAACCTGTGTTCATACATATATTATTCCATTATAATTTCCAATTTTAGTGGGCTTATGTATAGAGATAATTTTGCAATACGAAAGGTACCACAAGTAATTGCCCGTTCTGGTACAGCGCTTCTTCATTTCTTTAGCGATGACGCTTACAATATGTCTGGTTTCAATCTTTCTTACAAAATGGATGGATGCCCTACAACTACCGAAGGTAATTTAATTATATTCCGACTATAAATAGTTTATTTACGTGTCATCACTTTTATTAGAGCTGGAATGCTCGGGTCATGGTAGATGTAGTGAGGGAGACTGTATTTGCGATAACTTATATAAAGGTGAGGCTTGTGACATAGCCGCATGTCCTAACGCCTGTTCCGAAGATAAAGGACAAGGTACATGCAAAGAAGATGACGAAAGGTATAAATGTAAACAAATAATTTATTTGTGAATGAAATTAATAAATATTGCCGTTTTTCAGATGCCTGTGTAATGATGGTTTCGGTGGCAATGATTGTGGCCAACTCAAGGCACTTGGTGTTTGGTCCACAATTTATCCGACACAATCACCCCCACCACACGGAACCGCTTCACACGGTGCTGCTGTATGGCGTGATACACTTCATATAATTGGTGGGGAGTCATATGGTCGTGGTGAACTAATGAACACTTACGATTTCAATGGCAATGTGTGGGAAACCTTGCATATTGAGGGTGGAAGTAGTGTACCTGAAAAACGGTATGGAGCTTCTACCGTAATGTATGGTGATAAAATTTATATGTACGGTGGTGTGATCGAGGGTCGTGGTGTATCTAATGAGTTATGGGCATTTGATGTATCTGCTAAAACCTGGGAAAATATAACAGTTAAAAGTGAATCTTGTAACTTTACGACTCTAACGACATATGCTATGTGTGGCCCATTACGTGTCGCAGGTCATACAGCAACGTTGGTGCCGGGTTACGGTGACAAAAATAATTATCAATATATGATTGCAATTTTCGGACATTCACCACAGTATGGTTACCTTAATACAGTGCAAGAATTTAATTTTGGCACACGTGAATGGAAAATCATTGAAACCTACGGCTACGTGGTGAAAGGTGGTTATGGACATAGTGCAGCGTTTGACTATTTGACGGAAAAAGTATACGTTTACGGAGGCATTATATCGGAGAGTGATTCAAGTCAAGTGCTAAGTTCAAAATTATACGCTTATGACCCGTCAACACGTACATGGACGCTGTTGTCTGCGGCACCAAGCGCAAGATTACTGCACACGGCAAACTTCATTAATCATGGATTAATGATGGTATTTGGCGGCAACACGCATAATGATACTACCCAAAGCTATGGCGCTAAATGTTATAGTCAAGATTTATTAGTGTATGATGTCTATTGTGATTCATGGCATGTACAAGATATGCCACAACATTTGCAAACTGATCTAGCCAGGTAAAGTGGAATAAATATTTGAAAAATAAATTAATTTTAGAGTATAAATTTTTTTGATATCATTTTAATTGCAATAACCAAAAATACTATTTCTTCTTTACTCTCTCATATCCAGATTTGGTCACAGTGCAGTAGTTTTCGAAGATTCACTTTACATTTATGGCGGCTTCAATGGCCAATTGCTGAACGATATGTTACGCTTTACACCTGGCTATTGCAGTTTCTATACGAAACAAGAGAAGTGCACCAACGGTCGCCCAGGTGTAAAGTGTATATGGGACGTGCAAAAAATGCGTTGCATTCCAGTAAATCAAGTACAACGCTCTGCCATCTTCGGTCGCGAGCAATATGACTATGTAGTATGTCCACCCAAGAGTCGGATTACAATGACATCGGAATTGCTCAATGATGTGCTACGTTGCCAGGAGCAAAGCAATTGTCAATCTTGTGTGTCGAACTCATATGGCTGCACCTATTGTGGCAATGGTGTCTGCACAAAGGAACGTTGCCGGGAGACCACCTCGATAACCACATTATTTTATGAGTCTACTAACCAACAGAACCATCAACAGCAACAGCAACAACAACAACAACAATTTGTGCCAGCAGCTGTGCCAATGGCAAATATTAAACGTTTGGAGAATTGTCAAAAAACGGAAGATTTCATGATCATTACCGTTTGTGAGCAGTTGCACAGCTGTGATGCCTGCTTTGCCAATGCTGCCTGCAGTTGGGATGGCGAACACAGACGTTGCAGGCCCTATTTGTCGAATATATCACATTTGAATCGGACACGAGAAGATGTAATCTGTCCACAGCCTTGTGCAACATTGACAACCTGCCGCAACTGTACATGGAACGAGTGTATTTGGTGTCAGAATGAGCAACGTTGTGTCGATCGTAATGCGTATACGCCTAGTTTTCCTTACGGGCAGTGTCGCGAGTGGACCACTCACTTGGACAAGTGTCGCTCATCGCCTACCAATACGGGCAATGGTCGTTCAACTGCGGCACAATCGAGCGCTCAGTGTGGTTTTTATAATAGTTGCGCTCAGTGTCTTGACGATCCGGCCTGTGGCTGGTGTGACGACGGTTCCAATACCGGTCTGGGCAATTGCATTGCTGGCGGTGCATTGTCACCGTATGATGCGAGCGAGTGTCCACTGAATCATTGGTTCTTCACCTCCTGTCCACCGTGCAATTGCAATGGGCACTCACATTGTCCCGATAATAATATTTGTGAACAGCCATGCTCGAATCTGACAACTGGCAATCATTGTGAGAAGTGCAGCAAAGGCTTTTGGGGCAATCCGATTAATGGTGGTCATTGTCAGAAATGTGAATGTAATGGACAAGCTGAGAATTGTCAACCCGACACGGGAAAATGCTTTTGCAATACCAAGGGCATTGTGGGTGATCATTGTGAAAAATGCGATTTCCAGAATCATTACATTGGTGATCCCATAAAATCGTCATGCTACTACGAACTCGCCATCGACTATCAGTTCACTTTTAATCTCTCCAAGAAAGAAGATAGACATTTTACTGAAATTAATTTTCGAAATTCACCACAAAAGCCCGAAATCGATGCAGACTTTACAATAACCTGTAGTGTGCCAGCTAAAATGGACATTTCAGTTAAACGTGCTGGTTTTCCGGAGAAATTCTTATATGCTGGTATCAATTGTTCAACATTTAGACAGCGCTTCCCCAAAACGGAATACACTTTCGGTCATTCACCGGAAGATAACAGCTCCTTAACCACATTCTATGTGTTCGTGCATGATTTTCGTCCACCGATTTGGATTCAGATCGCCTTTTCGCAATATCCGAAGCTAAATCTACAACAATTTTTCATCACATTCTCCACATGTTTCTTATTGCTTCTACTTATGGCAGCTGTTTTATGGAAAATAAAACAAAAATACGATATGTTCCGAAGAAGGCAACGACTATTTGTCGAAATGGAGCAAATGGCTAGCCGTCCATTTTCACAGGTACAAAAAAAATATATGAGATAACGTTGATTACATTTATTTATGTGAACATTTTTTTGTTGACCACAGGTTATAGTGGAAATCGAAAACCGAGATAATATTGATTTAACGCATACAATGGAGGGTATAACCCATTTGACCAAAAAGCGTAAAAAGGTAAATGGCGATACATTTAATTAGTGTTTTGTATGAGTATTTGTTAATAAAATATTGAAACATTTTTTTTTTAGGACTGCCCCAGTCCGATAGCGCTGGAACCCTGCAGTGGTAATCGCGCAGCCGTGCTTTCGCTTTTAGTACGTTTGCCGACGGGTTAGTATTCCTTCTATATATTGTATATACTGTTGAATATAATATAATACAATTGCACTTCAATACACTTTAGGGGGATTGCAGCATGCACCTGCTGGACAGTCAGCTGGTTTGGCCGTAGCCAGTGCACTGGTAACACTGGGCAATCCACGACGACCTTCAATTGAACACTCTAAAGAGCCAAAATCTAAAAGAAAACAAAGTCAACATCCTGACAGTTGTACATAATAATTATGAAAATTTAATTGTGACGTTTAACAGCGAAATTTGTAAAAGTATTTTATTTATATATATATATACATACATACATACATATAAGGAGGATACATGTTTACACTTCGGTCAGCAGCATTCGAAAATGTATGAAATTAATCGAACAAAAATGGCACATCACGTGCAGCGACCATTCAAGGAGTAACATTTTGAATGCCTTTATAAAGAAATACATAATTATATTAATAATAATAAAACACTGTACTAAGGCATATTTACAGATTTACTTCACATAATAATTACACTTACATTTAGTAATAGTAATTGTAAAATAATAGGGCATAAATTTATTTATTATAGTTACAATTTTAATTGCTAGACTCAATGGCAGACTAAAAAGACATTAATATTATTAAAAATAAAATAAAAGAAAAATTTTAAATGAGAAAGTTAATACAATAACGCAATATAAGTTTTATGTTTTGAGTGTAAGACATTTTTTAAATGTTCGAAACTTGATTTTAAAGCTACCTATTTTTGTATATCTTTTATTTGTTTAAATGCATTGATTGCGCTATAATCACAGCATCAGTTGTAAAAAAATTTCAAATATTAAGTAAAATATCAAATATGAATGATATATAAACTTTGCTGTAGAGTGTTTTATTATCTGTGTTAAAAGACGATTTAAAAATTAACCAAATACAAGAGAAATGGGTATATACATATTGAAATACATACATATATATATATATATAAACCACACTAACCGAAATGTTTTTGTTTTGTGTTTTCAAACATGCCGTTATGATATTCATGAGTGTCCGCAAAAAAACTTCATAAGCAACAAATCCATTGAGTTTTCCAAAAATTCTACGGTTCGTTTATTTTCTAGACGATAAATAATATATAAAAGTAATCACAATTCTTCTACATGACCTACCGTTAGATGACCCTGCTACAATAAACACATTACTATGGTCTACAACTTTGCTTCCGGCGTTTTTTTTTTGTAAATTTAAGACTTATTTTGTATAAAAACGGTTACAAAAATGTTATTCAAAATATTGGCCGGCGCTAGCTACTACCTTTGACCATCTTTCTGGCAGCATGCGTATTCCGTGCAAATGTCGAGAATTCGGCTCAAAAAGTGACATTTGGACAGTTGAGAATAAATTTGGGATGCAAACAGATCTCTACAAATATTTTGTTGGGTTAATGTTGACACAAATGTCCAAGATCGATATAAAACGATTTAATCGATTTAATCGACCAGTGCTTGACCCTATAGACATCTATTGGACATCGGCGGAAGCAAAGTTGTAGACTTAATAAATGAAGTAGTTTTTTAAAACAGTACAAGTTCGAGTTGACGTTACCTTTACATTGGATAAATGTTCAGTTCAATGGATTTTAAATAAGTTACGGCATTATATCGAATTCTTACTGCTGTATGAATAAAGTCCATAAAGCTTATTAGATACTTTCTGACAGCGACAATTTGAGATGAAAAAATAAAACATTTTTTTATCAAGAAAATATTTTGAATTTAAATCAACAAAAGAACTACACGGCAGGATATTTATTACAGTGATCGAATCTCATATACATATGTAAATATTCATAACAATTACACTGTACAACACTCGGCTGGGTATTGTACCAAACTAATTTTCCGGGTGATTGAGTCATAAGTAAAAAAAGTGCATTCTACAATTTTCGAAGTTAGCCTCCAAAATCGAAATACGTGGATTCGAAATTTGAAAAAAAAAATTTAAGAAAATTTGTATTAATAACAGGATATATGTGAGTTATTAAAATCGAAAATGTAGCATCTAAACTACATTCTTAATTCAAAGGTATATACAACTTTTTCCTCAAGCTTATATGATAGACGTTATAAGAAGGGGACCAGTATTTTTCGATATACATTTTTTTTATTTTTTTCGAAGATCAAACTTTGACCTTTCATATCATCTGTCATTTAAGTAAGAAAAAAAGTTGATTTTGGCATATAATGTTATATAATATCGTATTAATATATTCATGTCCGTTTTATTGCTTCTTGGTCATTAAGGTGAAAACGAAAGTGTTTTTTTATTTGTTTTGATTTTAAATTCTCTTTCACACTCAGAAGCTAATTTTTTATGAGTGAGAGTCTTATTTAAATAAACTTCGCTTTCATTTCGCTGACGAAAAGCAAAAAAAAAATGTATTATTTATTTTTTTAATTTTTCCTTTTTAACAGACACATATTTGTATTTATGTATATTTAAATATTTAGGTGTTCAGCGATGATGTCTGATTATTAAATATACAGCGTCAAAACAAATCTTTTAGCCATATATACATACATACATACATACATATGTATCTGTGCTACCCAAAAATTCAAATATATGCAAATAACTGTATGGTAAGTAAGTAACTTACGAGTTCCATACTGCTCTTTAGCGCCCTCGTGATTCACTTACAGAGCTCAAAACCAAAAACCGGATTGTATCTACACATTTGCTGCGGTTCGTTAAGTAAACAACGGCTATTTGGTTTACTCATTATGAAAAAATTCATTGAAAATATTTTGGCATTGATTTGACGGTATTTCAGAGGGTTATTTTGTACACACATATGCTTGCTTATATATACTTCTGTGCAGCCGTATCCGTGAGTGTGTATGTGTGTGTATACACATTAGAGCCATTTGGAGTGACGAGGTGGAATAAACTTTTTTTTTGCAAAATTTCTGTAAATGGTTAGTACAATGTTTAAAGTGTAAAAAAATATTAATTTACACACATGCACACATATGTATTCGTTTAATCGTAATATTTTTGTTAGCAACAATAATTTTTTTTGCAAAATGCCTCTTATTAATTTCGGAAAAACTCTTATCCCAAACAAATATTTTCTAAATTTTAAATCGAAAATCTTCGAGTATTTTCAGATGTTCGAAACCCCTAATATTAAATATATGGGAACTAGGGGAAGTTAAGATCCGATTGCAGTAATTTTTGGCACAGAATCTCATTATTAGCAGATAGAGAAACTCTCTTTTCTTTAAAATATCTAAGTGATTTACCGTTATTTTCGGGAAGAAAATACTCTTAGGCACTGAATTCTTCATGTTCGATATCTGGGGCCTAGAAAATGTATAGTCAAGTACAGTATTTGTAAAGTTTTGTTTCGGTATCTTCAAAGGTTCTTGATCTGTATATTGAAAAATTAACGAATCAGATAGAATTCAGAATTATGTTATATGGGCGTGTATGTCAATCGATTTCTCCCATTTTTCATCGAGGTATCAGTAAAATATTATGTACAAAATTTCAATCATATCGGTCGAGTTGTTTCTGAGAATTGGTTTTTGACTCAAAAGTGGACGACGCCACACCCATTTGTAATTTTTTATAAAAATCTGAGTGCATCTCTTTTCTGCCATTTCTTCCGTAAAATCGAGTGTTGCGGATGTTTTTCGTTTTTAAGTTTACGCACTTTTAATAGTTTTCCAACCTTTGTTTGGGGGGCAGGAGTGGTTATTATCCAATTTCACCAATTTTTATGGTGTATATGTACATATAATTTTTAGGGATACGAAAAGGAAATGACTGCAGAATGTTTGGTTTATAGTAATTTAGTTATGGTTTGGATTGAGATATATAAAAAAACCCATTTGCGGGTGGAGCCAAGCCCACTTTTCGAAAAAAAAGTACATCCAAATATGCTCCTCCCTATTGTGATCCAATGGGAACGCAATGGTCCGATTTCACCCATCGTTCGATTTTACCAACCGTCACATGGTGCCCAAGAATATGTGTATCAAGTTTCATCGATATATCTCAGCATTTTTCTTACTTTGATTTGATTTACACTGGAGTTTCCCATTAATCCCAAAACTAACGGACTAATGGTAGGCCAAGAAGTTCTTTATAAGCAAGAAATATCTCATATTATCAGGAAATGAGTCGGGAGATCGCGTTGTTTCTTGAACGAAACTAGAATAACAGTACTAGTTTGATACAATTTGGTATCCGAGAATGCTTAATTCGAGGGGTTATACTAAAATTAAAAGTTATGAATGTGAATAAACTTATATTTCTGTGCTTACAAACAAAGGACCGAGGTTATCTATCATGTTTGTGATATGTGCGCTATTGTTTGTTGTTGTGTGTATGTTGTTTTATGCTCGGGTTAAACCAAATGCTTTTAAAGGAGTCACTTAAAGGAAAAGAATAAATAACATCTGTGCACTTTAGCTTTGCAAGCAAGGGCGAGAGCTATCAATCAAAGATCTACATGGGTATAACTCACAACAAAAAACCGTTAAAATTTTACCTTAATTCAGTAAAATAAATCAAGCAAACTGTTGCACAGCTTTAGTACATTTTTAAACTTCGTACGGCGCGGACGTCAACGCGCGCTTATGCAAAAACAAACAAAAGCAAAACGTAAAATACGAGAAAAAACGGAAATCAACTCCAGTGAAAGAAAACTGTGGCGGCGGCGGCGTGTAAGGAAAGTGAAGTTCGGCAAGCTTAAAAGCCAAGCCAAGTGTTCGCGAGACGAACTCACAACTCAAACCGACGAAAAATTCACGAATTTTTTCTACTCACATCACAAATTGGCCAACCAAGTTGCACAGCGCCGTGTGTCGCGCATTCATTTGTGAGTTGCGCGTTAAAGTGAGAGTTTGTGTCTTAAGTCTTTTGATTTCCCAACAGAGCTGCGGGTAGGTGCTTTCACACACAACTAACGAATGATATTTTATATTTGAAATATAAGTGAAAAAAAAATAATAAATTTAAATAAAAAAAAATAGAAAATATAAAAATAAATTTGCGTGAAAATGTGTTTAAAAACTGAAAAAAAAAATATTTTTTTAAGAAACTTGTTTTCAAAAACTGCAAATGAATTCAAAAAAACTTCCAAAACTCATTGTGTGTTAATTGGAAATATTTATTTTTTTTTTGGTTTTATATAATCACAGTGATTTGCATATTTTTTTATGAAAATAATAAAAAGAAGGCATAAAGATGGTAAAAGTTTCGTAACCGAAAATAAATGTGTCAAAGCGTGAAAGTTATACATATGCATGTATGTATATTTACATTTGATTATATGTATATATGAATTTCATCAAAAATGCAAACAAATTTCTTCCTGAACTCAACGGATGATTATATATAAAGCAATATCGAAAATTGTGTGTGTTTTAAAATATGTATACAACTTTTATGCATAAAAAATATATACAATTTATGTCTTCGTGTTGTAGTTTGAGTGTATGTATTGCTTGTGTGTGCTCTAGCGAAAGTGGTTTCAACAATTCGGTAAATGTATGCAGGCTCGTTTATATGTGAACTATACAGACTGCTATATTTGAACTGAAATATGTGTGTGTGGATATACTATTTTTGTATTTAATTTAAAAAATAAATGTTTAAAAATAATTTATGCAATTTTGATTGATAGTTGGGTTTTTTTATTGATTTCGAATGGTTATGAAATTATGTAACTTGAGTCGGTAGTGATTTCATGTTTTTTGGGCAATAAATTGAAAAAAAATAAAGTCAAAATAGATGATTAAATTTCTGGTAATATATCTGGAGTTTAATTTTTTTAAAACTGGTTATAATTCGAAATAGTAGTCGTTAAATTCGAGGTGCATATATACAAAAAAAAAATTGAAACTAATATATATACAACACTTATAATAAGACCCATATTTAAATAAATTGTCGTTAAAAACAACAATAACTGTAAATCACTTTTGAGAGTGCTTACCTCAAAATGAAGCATTTTCTTTATTCACAAGTGAACGTGAATTGCACTATTTTCTAAGCAAGTAATTTGCATTGAACTAAATAAACGGGTATTAAAATAAATACGAGGTGTGTTCAAAAAATAACGGGAACTTGCAATTGCTCAAAAGTCGAACTGTAATTTTTTTTGTTTTTAAATATATTGATATATGTACATATTTTATATATATATGTCCCTCAAGTACGCTGAATTCTTTGCTTGCTTTGGCTACATCTAATTTTAGACGTTTTTTTATGAGTTTAATATGGCTCCGTGTGACTTTTTGTTATTTTGAAAAATAATGAGAAATTTAAAGGTCACTCGTTTTACACGCACAAGCAGAAATCGATGCAAGAGCCAAAGGCTATGCCAAAAATCGAGTTTGCGAAGTGTTTCGACGATTGGAAGAAGAAGCATATGTCAGCACTTCATAATATCGAACTATTTTAAAGGCGATGTGGACAATTATCTATAAATATTTTTTTCAAACAACGAAAATTCATGTTATATTTTGAAACACCTGTTTTTGGCTTTGATTATTTGACAATTTCCAATTCCATACTCCACCTTGCAATAGTACATTTGCGATCCATTATTATTTTTTTATCAACCATTTTGCTTCTTAAACGAGTCGGTTTTTGTTACTATCTTAATTTGAACGGAATTATTGCATATAAAAAACATAAAATTTTATGTAATTACTTTTTGAGTACGTTGCTCTTATGATATTTAGCATAAAATATCTAAGCTTTTTTAAGGCAGTAGTCTGCTTTACAGGCTTCAAAAAATCGTTTTTTTTGTTTTGTTTTAAATCTCTTCCAAAACTATCCAAGAATATGTCTTTAAAATTACAGAGGCCAATTCGACATATTTTCGAAGCTAGAGCAGTTTTAGTGGCCGAGCGTCGAGCATTTTATATATTTATTTTTATGGATCGAAAACTTTAAAGCGCGTTTTCTCGAGTTTTCATTTTCACAAGTGTTAGAAAATGGTGCCGGCGATAGCAAAAATAATATATGTCCGATCGAAAAAAACCAATGATCTAGCTTCAGTATTAAATTATCTTCTATTTGTACTAAAAAAGTTGGGCAAAAGTATTATTTAAACTACTTGTCTTGCAACTTTAAGTCAATTTTTTTCTTAAAAAAGTGATTTTTTTTTTCAAACTTCGAAAAAAATTTGGAATTTTATAACTTCTTCGGTATTTTTTTAGTTCATAAAGAAAAGAAACTTATAAAAATTAAAAAAAATTTGGTTCGACTGTTTCAGATGCATCGCACGACCTCCATCACCGGCACCGATTTACAAGTGCAGACTCCAGTCGCTCCAAAAAAATACTTACAACTTTGAAAAAATTTCAATATTTTTTAATAATAAATATTGTTTTTTAAGCCTGAAATATAGTACACTATCGTCTTAAAATTCCGTTTACCGCAATCATTTCTTTCCCTTTCAAAAATTGCTAAAATAACGTTTTTTTTCGGCTTCTAAAGCAGACTACTGCCTTAAATTGAATATATATACATATAAACATGTATAATTAATATATGCGTATAGGCATATTAACGGATTTCCACTAAAATTGTAGGCATATATAAATATATACATATGTATGTATGTATATATCCAGCTTTTTTCACTCAAAACTTAATAGTTGTCTTTTCTACCTCATAAAAGTGTTGTTCTAACAAGCGACAAAAACAATATAACATAACGGTACTTTGGTTAACTGCTACTAAACCAGGACCACTCATACGCGTACAACACACAAACAAACCTACAAACACAAGCTGAACAAGTGCACATTTGTTTATCTATTTGTGTCGGTGGCATTGGTCAAAAATATTAACGGTTTTGTTTTTTTTCTGTTGCCCATAAGCCAACACTAAAAGTTGCAAAATTTTTATTTTACACCAGACCGCTAACTCTGCAAAGTGTAAAACATATATACATATGTGTATGCACGAGTGCGGCGTAAGTGCACATCGGCATGGTTGTAACAAATTTAAATGGAAATCTTGAGACCACCATCTACCACGGACTTGTACGCATGCGTACTAATGTTTATCTGCATACGCACGCTTAAAACAAACATGCTAGTGCAAAAATTCACACACACACACACACACACATATGTATATCTGCCTGTGCACACACATACGCGTTAAGATAAATTTACTTTTAGTCTTGGTCTTCTCTTCTCTGCTAAGTTTTTTGTTTTTTATTTGAAAACTCAGTAAAATGTTTCTCAATGCTTTTCGCAGACTCTACTGGAACGCTGTTAAAGCAATATTTATAAAAGTCTTCAGCGTCAAGTTGGTATTTTCACCGTATATGCGGCTGTGTGTGTGTGTGTGTGTGTATCTCTTTCACTATACATTTCCTCAATTTGACTTCCTAGTTTTGTAATTGTAAACTGTAGCTATTGTTTACTTCACTTTTGCATGGGACATGGCGAAATCGAGGTCACCACCACTCAGCTGCTATAGTACGAATACTGTAGTATGCACAGCCAAATGCCAATTGACAGTAGATGTTGGCGAAAAATAAAATAAAATGCGAAATAATAGTCAGTTGTGTGTGCGTTTACCTATTGAGTTGGTTTCTTCATTTAATTGATTTTTTTTTTATTTTTGGTTGATTTTTAGTTTGACCCGAAAACCAAAATGCTGCGCGTATTTTAGAAAATCGATTGATTGCTGGTTTTAATAGAGCTTTAATCTTGTGGAGATCCATCATTAATAGTTAATTACTACTTAATTCATTTTTTTTTTGAAAATTATAAGCTCTTAAAAGCATTTAGAGTGATAGAGAAATAATTTAAAATGTAGTTCCAATCTTCTCGGAGCGTTATATTTTGGCTCTAAGCCGTAGAAACTAACCAAAATCGTTTAATAGATTTTGAAGTTGATTATAAAGAGAAGAATTAGCATATTTCTTGTACCAAAATATTATTTATTTCTATCTATTTTTGGACTTCATACGCAAAACATAAATAAATAAGCAACCTGTTTGTCGAAAATAATGAATGAACACACATCGTATATATAAATTTAAGAGGAAGTGCTATAGTCTTATGCATTGAAATGAAGCGCAGCACTCCAAATGATATGATTTCATTGACGTTGAGCAAATTTATAACATGCTATTTGAATAATAATTGCATGACATTTTTTTTTTGCAAAATCAAACTAACAACGTAACGTCATGAATACTAATACCATATTGAGTTTTGGAACAGGATTTGGTGCATGTTTTGTTTATAACAATTTATCTTACAAATAAAAATAAATTTTGGAAATTGACGATTTTACCCCCAACTCATGGACTTGGTTAATTTACCACAGAGCTGGGTTAATTTGTCTATGTAATAGATGCAACGCAATATAAAGCTAAAGCAATAGCTTTTGTTATTAGGTCTACAACTTTGCTTCCGCCGATGTCCAATAGATGTCTCTAAGGTCAAGCACTGGTCGATTAAATCGATTAAATCGTTTTATATCAATCTTGGACATTTGTGTCAACATTAACCTAACAAAATATTTGTAGAGATCTGTTTGCATCCCAAACTTATTCTCAACTGTCAAAATGTCACTTTTTGAGCCGAATTCTCGACATCGAATTGCACGGAATACGCATGCTGCCAGAAAGATGGTCAAAAGTAGTAGCTAGCGACGGCCAATATTTTGAATAACATTTTTGTAACCGTTTTTATACAAAAAAGCATTAAATTTACAAACAAAAAAACGGCGGAAGCAAAGTTTTAGACCTAATATATAAAACTAGATTTTTGTAGCTGTAAATTTAACTTTTTTATTTTGTATTTTTTAGCGGTAATGAGTACTTATTAAAGCTGTTAAATAGAGTAGGCACTACAAATAAACAACTCATGTGGTATTTTCAGTTCGTAACTGTACATTTGGGTTTACTACATCGTCTGTCTAAAACAACTATTTTATAATAATAATAAAAAAAAGAATTACCAAATATAATAGCTTTTCTTCACACTTGACTGAAAGCCATGCTTGTAAGTGTGTTTGTAATGCCAAAGTTGGTTACTGGCCAAAAACGCAATAATTTGGCATCGCATTGCTTGATGTATTTTTCGTATGTGGGGCAACTAACCGCAGACATTTCGGGCATTAATGATTTCTTCCAACTTTGTTAACGAACCGCTAAGTACATAAACATAACATATACAATATATATGTATGTACTGTTAAATCACAACCACCCACATGCGATTGAGCTCATATAATCTGTAAATTTAAAGTCATATACTTACTACTTGGCAGTATTAGGGTGGTAATTTCAAATGTTGGTTAACAGTTTTATCTATACTTTACTATTATAAAGAGGAACGATTTGTATATATGTTTGTAATGAAATTGGAAAGCTACATTCACCCCGAGTAACATAGGCTATATTTATTGCTAGAATCTCAACTTACTTCAAATAGTTCACAGATGAGGGTATCAAAAAGACTCCGTGACGGATAATCATAATCTGAAACTGAAAATCGTCTTGCAAGTCATTCTCTTCGCATCGCAATCGCATGCCAGAGAGTCGAGTAACGAGCGCTTACAGCTGCTTGCTGAACAAAATTTCAAAACCTCCCAAGTACGCGCTTGAGAGTCGCGTACGAAGCGAAAAGTTCGCACTAGGAAGTCGAACTCTGAGGGTTCCCAACGCCTTCATAATCAGAGAGTAAAACAACGGACACCAAAGACACTAGGTTGTAATCAAGTTTTAGGTCATTGCAAATAAAACATAATTTCTTGATAGAATTTTCCTCATTTTATTTTTTAAAATGAACCCACGCAAGAAACGGGAAAGTACATACATACATATGTATGGGAGAGTGTTTATAAGTGTGTAGAAACCTATAACTTTTGAAATGTTTGTTTGAACCCGTGCGAAGTCGGAGCGGTCTGCTAGTATTTGATAAAATTGCAAAAGAAATAAGCAATTTCTTGAAATAAATAATGTTTTTCAAATTCCTCACTTTCATAAAACTTTTTAGTTGAAAGATTGTGGAAAAGTTTTGAAAAAATATTTGAATTTTTTTTTTAATTAAAAAAAATATATATTTAGAACTGTATTTATTATCGTTTAAGATCGAAGTTTAGTGTGTTTTTTTGGAGCGAATATGCCTATTTTATTTAAAACCACATTTAGATATCATGAAACTTGAATACTTAGAAAATTTTCTGCTTAAAAAAATACATGTAGACCACCCCATTATTTATGTTACGCCATTACATTATATGCATTCATATTGTTATATATAAAACGTAAATATGTTAATGGTAAAGTACATAAAAAAGACTTTAAGCATTTTATACATCACATCTACGCACACTTAAGTGTCAAAGTTAGTGGAGTGTCAAGTTAAATGATTGATGAAAGGTCAAGCCAACAAGTCAACAACATTCATTGCATGATATACCTAAGTATGTATGCATTCGTATATTTACGCAAAGAGTCAGTAGCATAAGCATATTTACAGTTCAATAGAAATAAAGAAATAAAATAAAAAAGGTAAAACAAAAATTGTTAAAATCTTAATTATATGCAAGTATAAAGCTTAAAGTCCATATAACCTTAAGCTGTTCATGTAACTAGAGCGTGACATTATTCAGTTGCAACACTTAAACATTTTAAATTAAGAATGCTATTGTTTAAAGAAACTCTACAAACACTTACATAGGTATGTGCTGCTATTCAAAGTGTTAAAAACTGAGCACCGATTGCACATCGAGTCACTTTTAACAGCCAACAAAGGTACGCTTCTGCCATCAAAAGCAACTTTGGCATGAGTACAATATGTGGCTGCATTAAAATCGCTAATTGTCGTTAGTTGTCTAGAGAAGTTATTTGGATCTACAACTGGCTTCGCATTTTAGTCATCAAACACTTCGTGACTTAACAATTGGATCATAGAACTTGGATCTTGATAATTTTTGGACCACACTTCAGTTGCCAAATTTTTGTTTACAGTTTCAATTGATCTTTTTTTTCAATAATTTTACATTTTATCTTTTATAGCAACGCCTACAGGTCAAAATATCATATAAATCAACTTCTTACTATAAATAATACCATTCTTTTAATTTGTTTTTATTTTACGCAACAACAATTTCAAATCACGATCCAAGTTATTCTCCTCAGTGTATTGTCGGCGACAAATCAACTGAATTCCGCCGTTAAAGTGAAAGCGATCTGTGCTCTCACTGATTAATCATCACTTGCAATATATGCCTGTATGTATGTAAGCTGCAATGGAAGCGCTCAAGCAACTTATGGGTACAAACTTATACCTGCATAGCTCTAAGACGCATGTACATATGTATATACACAATATGTATGTCTAAAGTTGTGGCTGAATGCTTTATTTCTTGGCATAACACATACTCAATTTAAATACACACATATGCTTCCATTAAGGTGCCCACAATAGTAAACACCAAATGGCTAACTAAATTGTTTTTGCACTGACTACTTTGGCATTACGAAAATTTCTCGTCGTTTCTGAATCATTGTTTACATTGTGTACGGAAAAATATTTAGAAATC
Organism: Zeugodacus cucurbitae; assembly: GCF_028554725.1. NCBI lineage: Eukaryota > Metazoa > Arthropoda > Insecta > Diptera > Tephritidae > Zeugodacus > Zeugodacus cucurbitae. The sequence goes on along the minus strand of NC_071667.1, from coordinate 75,905,576 downwards.
TATTTTTTTTATTAATATTATTATACAAAAATTAATGTTAAGTATAAGATTAAATTTAATTTAAAATATTAAAAAAAATAGTGTTGTTGGTATTGTATGGAGTGTAATAAAATTAAAAAAAATTATCATTACAATCTTTAACACCGCAAATTTTAAAGTAATTTTCTTTCTCATTGTATTTGCAGCTCAAAACTAAACAACTTGTAAAGCGATTTCAGTGCATAGTTGGTGGTTTCTCATTCACTCTGCCAACACTTGAAATATTAAAAAAAAATATAAAAAAGCGAAAAACTTGTCTGCCGTTGTGGTTTCATGCTGTTGCCAAATTTTGTGTTTAACGAAAATGGCGCAGGTGAATGAACGTAAGCTGCTGCTTCCACTTGTACTCCTCACTGCATGCATTTGCGCGTGCGCATTCAATGCAGCCGAGGCAAAACGATTAAACGGTGAGTATTGTGTGGTGCTGAATTCATATGTCCATAAAATGCCATGCCCATGTATGTACTATGAAAATATCGAAATACATACATACATATATACTTGTTATATTAAGCAAACTTAAATATTTAGCGTTAATGCTTACGAAACTAAACGAAAAACGGATTTACATACATATGACTACTACGTACTAAACACAATATCTTGAAAAGCATCAAGTTTTAACGGTCATAGGTCATAGGTCATAAATTCTTAACATAGTTGTATTAAGTTATACTCTCACAAAATTTATCTCTTTTAACTATCTAGTTTTAACTATTACAAATTTATTATTTTAAGTATCCAGACTCAATAAATTATATATTGAACTATCTATCAACCTGTTCTTTACATATAAAGGGTGATTTTTTAAGAGCTTGATAACTTTTTAAAAAAAAAAAAACGCAAAAATTGGTTCATGACATTTACTTTTTGAAGATAATTTCATTTAAATGTTGACCGCGGCTGCGTCTTAGGTGGTCCATTCGGAAAGTCCAATTTTGGGCAACTTTTTCGAGCATTTCGGCCGGAATAGCCCGAATTTCTTCGGAAATGTTGTCTTCCAAAGCTGGAATAGTTGCTGGCTTATTTCTGTAGACTTTAGACTTGACGTAGCCCCACAAAAAATAGTCTAAAGGCGTTAAATCGCATGATCTTGGTGGCCAACTTACGGGTCCATTTCTTGAGATGAATTGTTCTCCGAAGTTTTCCCTCAAAATGGCCATAGAATCGCGAGCTGTGTGGCATGTAGCGCCATCTTGTTGAAACCACATGTCAACCAAGTTCAGTTCTTCCATTTTTGGCAACAAAAAGTTTGTTAGCATCGAACGATAGCGATCGCCATTCACCGTAACGTTGCGTCCAACAGCATCTTTGAAAAAATACGGTCCAATGATTCCACCAGCGTACAAACCACACCAAACAGTGCATTTTTCGGGATGCATGGGCAGTTCTTGAACGGCTTCTGGTTGCTCTTCACCCCAAATGCGGCAATTTTGCTTATTTACGTAGCCATTCAACCAGAAATGAGCCTCATCGCTGAACAAAATTTGTCGATAAAAAAGCGGATTTTCTGCCAACTTTTCTAGGGCCCATTCACTGAAAATTCGACGTTGTGGCAGATCGTTCGGCTTCAGTTCTTGCACGAGCTGTATTTTATACGGTTTTACACCAAGATCTTTGCGTAAAATCTTCCATGTGGTCGAATAACACAAACCCAATTGCTGCGAACGGCGACGAATCGACATTTCACGGTCTTCAGCCACACTCTCAGAAACAGACGCAATATTCTCTTCTGTACGCACTGTACGCATTCGTGTGGTTGGTTTAATGTCCAATAAAGTAAACTGAGTGCGAAACTTGGTCACAATCGCATTAATTGTTTGCTCACTTGGTCGATTATGTAGACCATAAATCGGACGTAAAGCGCGAAACACATTTCAAACCGAACACTGATTTTGGTAATAAAATTCAATGATTTGCAAGCGTTGCTCGTTAGTAAGTCTATTCATGATGAAATGTCAAAGCATACTGAGCATCTTTCTCTTTGACACCATGTCTGAAATCCCACGTGATCTGTCAAATACTAATGCATGAAAATCCTAACCTCAAAAAAATCACCCGTTATATACGAACATGCATTTCCTTTAAAAAAGCATCTTTACATTGCACCAAGCAGATTAGTTGAGAGTATGCAAAAAGAATTGGCACATATGAGTATTCAAAACAGATATTTCCATTTCTCAAACGTGTTTGATTGCAACATGTTGGGACCCAGGTGAAAAAAATCGAGCACAAAAGAAATTAAGCAAAACATCTCACCCAACTGTGCATGTATCTGTAGTCATTTCCGTTACAATAAACTGTTAAGATTTTGACTAAAAATACATACACACACACACACACATACGACTACCTAATCACCAGCCAGCAATGAAAGAACGCTAGCAAAAAGAGACAATAAGTTAGCACTGTGTCAGTCGGTCAATGGGCAAAAGTAGTAATATCACCTAGCATCGCGTTGTGGTAGACACTTCGGGCGTTGTGTTCGTGTTCACAACGTCGCGACGATACGCTTGACTTCCCATACAAGCATTCTAGTAATTTTCGCTTTCATTTCAGCGGAGCCATGTTGGCTATGATCTACATGTGTATGTATGAATGCATGTTAATCGTTTTTCAAGCTTATGCTTATGGGTGTATATTATCGTACAATATTTTTTTCGGAAAATACACATCTTTGTACACATACATATATTTCAATACATACATACATATGTACATATACACCTAATGTGTAAAAATTATTGCGATAACTGTGACCTAGTGTCTAATGTTGTTGCTCAAAGATAACACTTATTTTGCGTACTACATACCGTACCGTACCGTAAATCCATATGTAAGCATGCACTATATTTCTACAATCGTTCAGAAACTGACAACCAAGTTACTCGGAAGTATCGGCAAGATCATTCCGGAAGTATCCATATGGCATTTCGCACCTCAAAAATTGAAAGTTCAGAAAAATCAGTTCAATGTTTTTAGAATCTATAACATATGCAGACTATAACCTACAAAGGACTCAATATTTTCATATAAGCTAATCTATCATATTTCTTCGTCTTCATTTTAGCAAACCTTACCGCCTGCCAGCATCTACGACGTGTTGAGACTAGGCGTGCCAAAGCTTTATTTCCCAATGAAAAGGCGCTCGCCATTCGTATACCGCGTTGTAGCAAAACCGGAGATTTCGAACAGATTCAATGCCGAAACGAACGAGAAGGTCTAGATTGTTGGTGCATTGATGAGTATGGCGTGGAAATACCCGGCACACGTAACGTGTCGAAATCGGTTGTGCGTTGTGCCGAACCCACACTTTGCCCAGCTTCTGCCTGTCGTATGTTCTGTCCAGCCGGTTTCGCACGTGATGCCGAAACTGGCTGCAGTGTCTGTCGTTGCCGTGATCCATGCGAAAATGTCGTGTGTCCCAATGGGCAATCGTGTCAACCACAAGAGGTGAAATGCAAAATTGAACCATGTCCACCGGTGCCCACTTGCAAGAAGGCGCGTTCTTTGTCTACTTATTGCCCCGCTGGCATGCCACTTGCCATTGAGGGTAGCATAAGACCGTTCCTCTGTGGCAATGATCAGGGTAAGCCGCAATGTCCACCGCTTTATCAGTGCATGGTGGAGACTGGTAATGAGTATGGCGTTTGTTGTCCTAGCACTGTGAAATTCTCAAAACCCGGTATTTGTCCGGCACAAGATAAAGTTGAGTACAGTGAACGTACTGGCTATATGTGCGGTTCTCCATGCAATAGCGATCTTGAATGTGCAAATATGGAGAAATGTTGTTTAACGAAGGGTTGTCAATTCAATTGTCAACAGCCTTTCAATGTGACTACATGTCATCAGGCGCGTGCACTCTCCGATATTATTGCGGTCAACGAGCGTGAAGGGCGCGGCTATCAACCGGATTGCAACGGTCCCGGTGGTTTGTTCTCACCTCGTCAGTGCTCACGCAATGGTTTAGTGTGTTGGTGTGTTGATCCTCGTACTGGTCATAAAATTCAAGGTACAATGGGTCCTGCGAATGAAATTAACTGCGATGGTTGGGAGAATATGATAAGTCATTCGTTGGCTAGAAGTTTCAATATGGAGAAATGTGATACGAATATTTGTGCTGCCGTTTGTGAATATGGTTTTAAGGTAGGTTATGCGCTCGGTAGTGCTCTTAAGGAAATATTAATTTTATTTTCACTAGAATGATCACAATGGCTGTCCGTCGTGTGAATGCTCTGAACCTTGCGAAGGCTTTAAGTGCGCAATCGGCTCGCACTGTGAAGTTGCCACAGATCCATTATGTGAGTCTGGTTCGTCTCTGTGTGCCTCTTGGCCCGTTTGTAAACCAGATCTGGTGTATTCGAATCCTTGTGAAGTGGGTGCGCCATTAGCAGATAATATAACCGGCGAGGTTATGTATTGTTTTGAAGGTGCTTATTTAAATACCTTGTTATATAGAATATAAATACATCGTACTAAAACTAAAAATTTCGTGTTTACAGAGCGACAATCCAGAGCATTCCAGCCAACAGCATTCTTCGAACCGGGTCCAGAAATTAAGCAGTCACGTTCGATGACAAATCGTATTACGTGCCCGGATAATTTTAAATGTTTGAAATTACCACACGATACAGAAAGTGTTTGCTGTCCAACACCAGAGGAGGTGGTCCCCAAAGATGAGCAGACGGCACACCAGCAAACGAGTAAGTGAACCGGGTACTTGCTTATTTCTTTTGAAAATTACATAAATTACAATTTTCTTAGTGTGTGAATATTTAAGAGACTTTTCCGAGCGTATGGAAGGTACCGAAGAAGGTATGCAATTGGCTATACCAGCACCGCGCTGTACGGACGATGGCAACTATATGGAGCGTCAGTGTACGATGAAGAAAATACGAGTTACACGCGCTGAACAACGTCAGATTCTAGAGGAGAATACAATCAGACGCATGCGAATGCTACTGAAGAGCGCGAATGAAAGACAAATTCGTGAGAAACGACAAGTGGAACGCTTGAAATTGTACCGTGTTAACGATGACGCGCTAAAGGTGCACATTGCTGCGCCAATCCAGAGTCGTAATGCCAAAGTGATAGATATGGGCGCTGATCGCGCACAGAGCTTAGGTCAGCTGTTTGAAGTGGAGTTTAAGAAAGTTATGCCAGCACCGAAACAGTCGTTATCGGACAATGAATTGGTGGACATCGAGGTGGAGGAATGTTGGTGTGTTGACAGTTTTGGCACTGAAATACCAAGTACGCGTGGCTATAATTTAACTGATACGGAATGTGGACGCGTACGCGAATCCATTGACTGTTTAGATTTGACATGTCGCATGGGCTGTGAGTATGGTTTTACACTGGATCCCAACACACGGTGTCCAGCCTGTCAGTGTCGTGATCCTTGCGATGGAGTCGTATGTGGCGATGGTAAAGAGTGTCGCATCGTCGATGTCTCTTGTGACGAAGAGTATTGTCCACCAGTGCCCGCATGTTTGCCACGCAAACCCGGTCAATGCCCATTCCTCGTGCCACCGGGTCCCGACAATCTGGACGCCAATACTTGTGCGTATGAATGTCGCACCGACTCCCATTGTGAGGGTCACAAACGTTGCTGCTCGAATGGCTGTGGTACTCAGTGCGTGCTTCCGCAAATGAAAACGGCTTGCCAACACCTGCATACAATACAGATGCACCAAGCTTCCGAGCTGGGTATACCGGCAATGAAAATGCACATTGCTCAATGCGATCCACACACCGGTAAATGGAATGAGAAGCAATGTTCACCCGATGGGCACTGTTGGTGTGTTGATGACAACGGTTGGGTGTTGCCTGGTACGCGCGTCAAAGCAGCAACGCCAATTTGTAAGCGGAACTCAATGTTTGCTTGCGCCGAAACACAGTGCGACAAGAAGTGTGAGGCGGGCTATAAAACCGATCCACACGGTTGTCCAACTTGTGAGTGCAGAGATTTTTGCGATGAGATCAATTGTGCCAGCAGCGAGGAGTGTCAACTGATCAACGTCGAGTGTGTTGATTCACCGTGTCCAAAAATGCCGATATGTGTGCCGCGTCGGATATCTGTTTGCCCGGAAGGTAATCCTCTGCGACAAGGCGATCTTGAGGTGAGTTGTGGACCACACAATGACAACGAGGCTTGTCCCACAACACACACTTGCCAACTTAATCCGGTGACACATCGTGGCGTTTGCTGTTCAAAAACAAGTATGTATGTAGTAGGCGAAGAGTATTGGCGCACTATTAAATGAATTTGGAACTTTGTTTTTGTAGGAGATGTATGCTTTGAATCCATGGACAATGCATGTTTGGCAACTATGCAATCTGAACGGAATGTGACTCGCTACCGATTTAGCCCGAAGTCAAATAGATGCTTAACCGTCACTATAGATCTAGACGCGAGCAATTGTCAAACCAAGAATCTATTTCACAGTGAACTAGCCTGCAATTCAGTTTGTCCAGGTGGGATATTAATTTAGACAATTATTAATATAATATTTTAAGAATCAGTAATATTACTTATATATATGTATGTCTAAAAATCGGCTTTTTATATATTATATTATATATATTTTTTTAGTTTTAACTTCATGTGAACGTCTCAAGCTGAAGAATAGCTTGGCTGCACAGCACACGGGTTACACATCTGTATGGTTTCAGCCACGCTGTGATCCCATTACCGGACATTGGAGTCCAGTGCAATGTTTAGGCGCACAGCCGTCGCTCAATAAAGAGTCAGCAACACCAGCGAACGACTTGGGCAGTGCAACCAAACAGCAGCATACCAGAAAAGCATTCTCATCCACTAATGGCGTATGTTGGTGTGCCGACAAGAAGGGAGCACCACTCAAAGGTACTCTGACACGTGACATTGAGCCAATTTGCAATAGTCGACAAGGTCGTCAGAGTAAATCATTCAATGTTGACGATCAGCTGATGGAAGAAGTGATCAGACAAATGACAACAATGGTCGATATCGAAGAATATGAGTTGGAGGAGCATACACAAGACGCTGGCGTGGGTGCTCCACTATACAGTAATAGAAATGCAAATGGTGCCGGGCGTAGTTTGGATGACAATATGGCGGTCGAAAGTGAGTATCATGAAACACCGGCGGGTGTGAGATTAAAGGCCGCGGCAGTGCCGAACAGTGGCGCCGAAGCATATGTTACGGAGCACATACTCGCATTAGCCAACTCATTGCTGGACTCTCAGCTTAGTATTGAGGCATTGAAGCCCATGCCAGTGGAGACGACACGCTGTCGCGCACTGGCTGAAACTGCACACTTTCCAGTGGCTTGCGATGAACACGGCGCATTCCTGCCGACACAGTGTAATAGCAAAACATGTTGGTGTGTCGATGCGGCCGGCAATCAATTGGATACATCCAATATGTTCCGACAGGGCACACACAACTGCCCGGAGACACCAATCGCCTCTGTGGCAATTGAATTGCACATGGTAAATCGCACAAATCGAAATATACGCAACGCCTATGACACCATACGCAGAGAACTATATCAACTGCTTGGCGATGCCGTGGAGAACTTGCGCGTGCAAGAGAATTTCGATGGTTCTGTCATTGTACGCTTCGAACTGCATAATGAAGCGAAAATCGACTATGCCTTCGCCATTGAATCGGCTATCAATGCGAATCGTTTCAATTTAGTCGGTGGCCACTTTACACCGGACATTTCGCGCTCACACTTCATACATCGCAGCATGAATCCACCGGTAGCAACAGCGGTGTCACATGAGAGTACGATACAGCTAGTTTTATTCATTATCGCAACGAGTTCGGCGTTTCTAGTCAGTATCTTTGTCGTCTATGTTATGCTAAAGCGCGGAAAGCGCACCAAAGTACTAACCGATCATTATGGTTATCCGGTTTATGCTGAGGAAAGTGTCACTAAAGGTGTAGGCGGTGGAGATAAGGCAGTGGATTACACGGCACCGATCTTTGTGCTGAGTTCGCACGAACACGACTCAATCAACGTGTCCAAATAGGAAGCATTAAAATTTTAGAAAATGTCTTTTGTTATTTAGTTTTCGAGTATTTGTGGTTCACATTAGAGCCCCCCGTACGTGCTCTTTATAAAGTAGTTAACCATTGGCTTATTTTTGTTTAATACAATTAATTTTTAAGCGTAAATATAGAGAAGACGGCTTTATGACACTAAAGTTTTTTTTTCAAATATTTTTTTTATAAATCTGATATTTTCTATTTATATATAAATTGTTGTTGTAACTCTACACGGTCTTGATACCATGGTAGAGTCGCGATATAAAAAATAATGAGAAATATAAAGCATAATTTAATTATTTTGAACGCGGTTCAATACTTTGTAATTTTGTAAGTGTTGGCGTGAAAATAATGTTTTTCTCCAGTTGTAAATATATTCACGTATAGATTATTTGCTGTATTTGTATTTCACGATATCATATACGTATGTATTGTATATATTTGTTATTTTATTATGTGTAACTGTATTTATTTCTAATATTATTTATAAAGTGCTGATAATGTTTAGTTTGATTATACTTTTAAGATTTTTTTTTTAAATAAAACGTAAAAAGCAATGCACGAAACATTTTTATTTTCTTTTTTTTATTTTTAACTATTACAAAATACTCTCGCAGCATGTTTTGTTCACATAACGGTTGTTTGGAACTCCTAAAGCTAAACGAGTTAGATACATACAGAGTTACATATACCAAAATGATCAGGGTGACGAGTAGATTTGAAATCCAGATGTCTGTCCGTCCGTCTGTGCAAGCGATAACTTGAGATCTTAATGAAACCTGGTATACATATTCCTTGATACCATGAGACGGTTGGTATTGCAGATGGGCGAATACTAAAGCTATATAAACCAAACTTTCTGCAGTTACTTCCTTTATGTACCCTATTACACATCATGAAAACTGGTGAAATCAGTTAAAAACCACACCCACCTCCCACGCCCACTTATGGGTCAAAGACTATATTTCAGCGATTAATTAACCGATTTTATGAATGTATAATGCTTTATTGACACCCTGATGACGAAATATGACCGAAATCGGTTCACTACTACGCCTACTTCCCATGTAACTCAATTTTGAATTCCATCTGATTCCTTCACTTTATAGTATATACATTAGGAACCAATTAAGATGGCGGAATAAAAGTTTACACAATTACTGTATTTGAGCTGTGGCACCACTTGTGGAAAAATTGTCGAAATCGGACAATAACAATGTCCCGGATAGCGAACATGAAGAACTCAGCGCCTAAAGGTAATTTTTCACCGAAAATATCGTTAATTCTCTCAGATATTTGTTTTATTTGTTTGTAATTCAGATGGAATCTTTATCTTCTCTGCACCAAAAATGGTTAAAATCGGGTCATAACTTCCCCTAGCTCCCACATACCTAAATATAGGTATTTCAAGTTTCTGATGGGCTTTATTCCGCATATACATATAGGTGTTATATCTAAGCAAAATGAAGTGAGCGTTTAGTCTTGGATATAGTGTATCTTGGTGGTGAAAATTACTGAAATCGGTTCAGGAATGACCTCAGCCCTCAAACACTATCTATTTTGATTTTTGTTATTCTATTCGACAATTGTGTTGTCTTAATAAAATTTCATCAATTGCAAGAGTATAAAAAGTCGGTTGCACCCGAACTTAGCCTTTCCTTGCTTGCTATATAAAACTGAAAAGAATGTCTCTTAATATTCCTTTGCAACAAAATATATATGTTTAGCTCTCAAATGGCTTTTTCTACAATATGATTATGATTTTTATGCGAATAATTTATTATACTCTCGCAACAAATGTTGCTAAAGAGAGTATTATAGTTTTGTTCACATAACGGTTGTTTGTAACACTCAAAACTAAACGAGTTAGATATAGGGTTATATATACCAAAGTGATCAGGGTGAAGAGTGGAGTTCAAATCCGAATGTCTGTCTGTCCGTCTGTCCGTCCGTCCGTCCGTCTGTGCAAGCTGTAACTTGAGTAACTTATTTCTTAGCACCATAGGAAGGTTGCTTTCGAAAATGAGCAAAATCGGATCACTGCCACACCCACAAAATGGCGAAAACCGAAAACACATAAAGTGCCATAACTAAGCAATAAATAAAGCTATGGAAATAAAATTTGGTATGAAGGATCGCACTATGAAGGGGCATATTTGGATGTAATTTTTTTGGGGAAGTGGGCGTGGCCCCGCCCCCTGCTAAGTTTTTTGTACATATCTCGCAAACCAATAGAGCTATATAAACCAAACTTTCTGCAGTCGTGTTTTTTAGCCACTTCCTAATGCAGTCCAAAAATGGAGGAAATCGGATCATAACCACGCCCATCTCCCATACGAAAGTTAGGTTGAAAATTACTAAAAGTGGGTTAACTCACTAACAAAAAACGTCAGAAACACTAAATTTCACATAAGAAATGGCAGATGAAAGCTGCACTCAGATTTTTTACAAAATGGAAAATGGGCGTGGCGTCGCCCACTTATGGGTCAAAAACCATATCTCAGGAACTACTCGACCGATTTCAATGAAACTTGGTTTGGAATAGTTTCCTTACATCCCAATGATATATTGAGAAAATAGGCCAAATCGCTTCACAACCACGCCTACTTCCTATATACCAGAACTTTGAAGACAATCTGAATTGTTTACTTTACAATATATTAAGTAAGCACTAGTGAAGATATCGGTGCAGAACTTTGCACAAATACTATGTTAATAGTGTGGCAGTCCCATTCTAAAAATCGCCGAAATCGGACCATAGGTTTTTAAGGCCCCATATATCGAACACGAGGACCTCGGTGCTTCTAACCTAATATTATGGTTTCCAACTTTTAATGCACTTTATACAATATATATGACGAATATGAGGGTCAAATTGTGTATTATATAATATAAATAAAGTTAAATAAATAAATTGCGAGAGTATAAAATGTTCGGTTACACCCTTCCTTACTTGTTTATATTCAAATCTTATTTCATTCTTCGCCGCATCGTTTTATTGCCAAAGAAATTATTCAAGAATTGTAGTTTTCCTAGCCGTTGATTATAAAAGTATTCATATAGTTTACGTGACTTCTGCCTGATGCTCAAATTTTGCAAATACAAACAGTATTGTTAGATAAAATAATATTTATTTAGATGTAGTAAATTTATATTACAATAATTTGGCTTTTAAGTATGCAAAGCGCGTACACTTTTGTGAGCGTTTGCTAAACACATATTTCATGTTTTTTTTTGTATTTTTGTTTTGTAAAAATTCTTAATAGTATTGACAATATTTCATTTAAAATACTTCATAAAATGGTAGTCAATTTGTGAACTTGCAATACAGCTTTGTAAAAATGTTGTATCATATATTTGCTGCAAAATGTTATTATTACTTCTATACTGTTTCAGAATTCCATTTTAAATGTATGATTCATTCTTATTCCATAATACTTAATACGTTTGGACTGGAAACGAACTTTTTTTTTTGGGTACGTTTAGGTATGCATGCATATAACAACTTGCCATAGTGAAAAATATTGCGCAATATTTTATGTATGTAGGTATGAGTTTAATGTGTAAATGTTTTTTTAGTGGCTGCAATCGGGCCTATTTTGAAATGCAACATTATTTATGGAATATTTGATTCTTTTTTATATGAGTATGAATATTTTATGAGTTAAACATTAAATTATAAAAAACAACTATTTTAAATTTTCGATTTCGTATATAATTTCAAATATAATGAATATATTTTCGTACAAAAAGAAAACCTTAATGTATGAAAATGAGAATGTGTAGTATGTGGCTCGGTAAATCAGCTGAAAGACACACTCTAAGCAATTGAAAGTATAGAATATGTGTAATTGGTATCAGTATGGAAAATGAATAGTCTCGAAATTCATTAGCATTTTGGTCATGAAAACTTGCTACAAAAAATTACTTTGAGTGTTATAATAAAAAAGGGAAATGTAAGAATAGAAAGCCTAAGAAATCCAGATGAAAATATGCTTTACGTATAACTTCCAACACTTTATATACTTACATAAATGTATACGTATAACAGCATTTACTGTTTGTTCTGATTACTAGCGTTATTATTGATCTTCTCACCAGTACCACCCGCGACACCACCATTACCTGTATTGCGTTGCGGAAAACCACCAAAACCAGGTATTGCTGCTCTTTGATCCTCCATTCGGCCACTTTGTACCTTCATTATTAATGAGAAGAAATCCTCATCAGGCACGGTCGTACCACCAGCACGTCCACTGCCGCCAGCAGTGCGACCACCAGCTACAGCATTAGCACGTGTTGGCGCCTCTGCGTCCATGGTGACATTCGATCGTGGTAGCTCAGAGCGTTGTTCTTCCAAACGTGAGCCTTGACAGCGTACCAACATTTCCAAAAAGTCATCATCAGGTTGTTGAGTAGTTGTAGCACTACGTGCCAGCTGTCCATGTGCATGATTATGACCCGGGTTGGTGCCAGCAACGGCATTCGAATTACTGAAAGACTTTACGCTAACTGCAACACTGTTATCGCCACCATTGCCGCTGGATATGGAGTTTTGCTGTGCTAATGGCTTACGTGTAGCACCCGAACTCGATGTGAGTGCCGATGGCCCACCTGCTATTGGCGCCGTTGTATTTGGTGGATTTTTACCAATTTTAATGGAACAACGCTGATCATCCATTCGTTTTGATTGTGAGCGTGATAGAAGATCGAAAAAGTCTTCATCAGCCTTGACTTTTGTACCAATTCCTTTGGGAACGCGTTTGTCATCTAATGTATTATTTTGATTCGCATGTTTTCCATCTGGAGTGATTTTAATTAAATCTAATTGCTCCATACTTTGACGTCTCACACGTACCTAAAACAGTATCATAGATAATTAGTATTTATAAGAGCGTAATAAAACTGTAAACAACATACCATACGACTTTGTGAGCTTCCTGAACTATCGGAGCGTTGATCAATAATAGCTGACACATCTGATGCAATTGAACGTTCTTCGCAGTCAATGGGTGAATCGGGCAATCCTAGCAATTTTCGCAAGTCAGAGATGTTAACCCTGGCTGTACTTTCGCCAATAGGGTCTTGTAATTCAACGGCTAGAATAAGATGTGCCTCGGCATACAACAGGGCCTTTTCGTGGTTCCCGATAGCAGAATGTGCATTACCGAGTGACCAACAAGCACGTGCTTCTCCAACACGATCGCCCAGTTCTTGTGCTATGGCTAAATGACGATGATGGTAGTCAATGGCCGTTGAAAATTCCCGCAGCAGAGTATATGTATTTCCAAGGCTGTAACATGCCTGTGCCTCAACTTCACGCTCTCCAAGTTCGATAGCCAAAGCTAGAGTTCTTTTGTAATGATCTGCTGCTTCTTCAAATTGTCCCAGAAATATATGGGAATTTCCTAAATTGCTATTAGCGCGACGTTCAGCGGATCGATCACCGAATTCCCGTGCAATGCAAAGTCGTTCTTGATGATGTTCAATAGCAGCTTGGAAATTGCCTATAATAAATGCAATAATGTTTAAATAATGTCTGAATAAAATAATATTAATACCACTTTATAAGTGAACTTACCCAGCAAATAATAAGTATTGCCCAAGTTTCCACATGCTCTACCTTGTGCACTACGATCTCCCAATTCTCTCATCAATTTCAAATTTTCTTGATAAAACTCAACCGCTTTACTCAATGCCTCGCGTACATCGTCTCCATAGTCGCCAGGATTACCCTGCCCCATATGTTTTCCTTTTGCATGATATACGTTTCCCAAATTATAAAGAGCACGACCTTCCGAGAGTTTATCTCCAAGTTGTCGTGCTAAGGTCAGATGACGATCGCAACAAATAGCTGCTTCATTAAATCGTCCCATAACTTTTAAGGTGTTTCCCAAATTTCCCGACGACTTGGCCTCGCCCAACTTGTCATTCATAGTGCGCGCTAGTGTAAGATCAAGTTTATGATATTGCATGGCTTTAGCATAATCTCCCAAATAGAAGTACGCGTTTCCCAATTGAGAATATATCGCGGACAAGGTACGCAAATCACTTGTGCCTGCTTGTATAGCTGCTTGAAAGAATGCCACACCTGAACGACAGTCTCCAGATTTACATAGCCGTTCACCCTCTAATGCCAACTCCAAACACATACTTGAGCTTCCATCGGATGCACCTGCACCTTGATCCATAATTCCGCCACCTCCGGCGCTAGATACATTTTCTGCAGAAGCCGATAAAGACGACATGACGCGTCCTTGCAGCTTTCTTCACCTTGGGATTTAATATGCACAGTTAAAGTAGTAGTGAATGAGCTCTATTCCAAGTAGTTTTTGCTTATCATTATATTGTGTAAACTACTACAATTTTATAGGACTCTAATTGTATTTACGAAATATAGTTAGTTTCAAGAACTTTTTCGCTTTTGCTTTTGCTTTTTATATCACTACAATTGAAAATTTACAAAGAAATTATTCATGGCTTATGGTGTATAAAACTAAGGATTGGTGGTGAATATTCAGAGTTGTATTTAAGGTTTGAAACTATTTAATTTAAATAACAAAATTTAATATCTGGATGAGAGTAGTTATACATTTTAAAGTTAGATTAAATAATAAACATATGTAGACCATATATGAAGGTTTTTTATGAATAAATTGTGTCCTCTTTTCGTAAGTATATTTAATATTATTATGATTTGTGCTAGCCACCTTATTCAAAATACATTTAACTCACCACAAAATGGCCGTCCGAGTAGCTCAATTTGTTGTTGCAACTCACCAAAGAACTGTCTCGGTACGCACAAATGACGAAAGTAGCTCAATATGTTCCATTTCTGAATCAGAGTGAACGAAAGGAAAAAATTTGTAGAAACGTTGAAAGGCGCTGTCCGCAAATTCGTGTAATTTCTTACATTTATAGTAACTAAGTTTAATAAAACCATATAACTAGTTGCTTAATGTATTTTCCTAAACATATTTGGTGAAATTTGTTAAATTTTCGCATAGTATCGTCTTTGAAAGCGAATTGAAAAGGTTAAAAATTGTGCTAACGCGGAGAAAAATGCGAAGAAATTTTAACGGGAAGAAAAAGGTGTCCAGAGTTGCTCGGTCTACTTCGCAGCATTGTTGTTGCTGTCGTTAGCGACGTCGGTAGCAGAGGTTGTGTCTTTCGATTTTGTCGAGAGTGTAAAGGATTTTGTGAAAATATAAGATATTGAAATCTGTATAATTATTAGACGGTTGCTAAACTAATACAATTGTATAGCTGTGTCGCAAACAAATAAAAGAAAATCTGTATAAAAACCTAAAGCCCTAAAGTGTGGAATCAAAAATTTTTGGTTTATATCAAAAATGAATTAACGTCGCCAGCAGCGCCGTTTAACGTTTCGCTCGGGCGTTTTGACATTTGATGACATTTGCGCAGCAAAAGCGAGCGGTTGAGTATTTGCTCAAAGTGTGTAGTGGTTGAAGTGAAGCGCCCAACGAGGAATCGGCGAAAAGGAGAAAATCAATCGTTTTCTTTGGCAAACAGGTATTATTGAATTGAAAAACGTCAAAAGTAAAGAAAACAATATTACTAGTTATAATTTTGACAAAATTCTACATTATTATTTGTTTTATACTAATTTATTTAGATTTTCCATAGAATGAAAATTCATATATGCAATAGTCAGTGTATATTTTGCAATTGAGAGCAAATAATGTTAGTGAAAAAATAATATAGAACTTTGGAAGACGGATTAGATGAAACAGCTCCAAAGATGTAATCGCTAATTGATGGTATCACAATGAGTCTGACAATTAACATATGTACATTTTATACATATATGTGCATTTAGTTAGTAGTATCTCTAAGTAAGAAAGCTGTGTCCATTTTCACCAACCTTCACAAACGATTTGAAACTCATCTAATAATTTTATAGAATTTATATAAAATGTTCATATGTTTACAATCATATAAGTTTGATCTCATTTCCCATTTATTGCGAAAATTACACTCGCATTATATATGAGCAAAAAATTATTTGTGTGTGCAAATTTTCAAAGGATGTGAAGATAAACATGTGTACACTTTCCTATAAAATAACAAGTTTGAGGAAGTGTGTGATTAAATAAATTATTTCATTCATGAAAAAAAGAAATAATAATATTTAAGTATATGCCTACCAAATGGAATGAGTTATGCAATGATTGCAAATGATAGATGATATATTCTCTAGTGATGTTAAATGAACATTTCTCAAATTTTAGTTAACTTGGTAATTGACACAATTTTTCATTTTCCAAAGTTTTTTTTTTTTTATCAAGAAATAATTAACTGTCATATTCAGATTTGCAAGAAGTCGGTCAGATTAAATATTTAGTTTTATTCTAAATGATTGTAAATTAATTTAACTTTAGCTTGACAGTAAGTTAATAGACATATGTTTTAAAGAGGTTCATACGTTTTTCCGTAATATCATCATATGTATGCTAGAGCTAAGAATTAATTAAACTAGCGTATAGATGACAAAAACATAAACAATTTTACAGGAGCTACAACATTTGAGCTTGAAATCGATAGTATTTTTAATATTGATATTTATACATGTATATGAAATCTATTTTAGTTTGCCCATTAGGAGTTGAGGCTTCATTATGTATTTCTGTATATTGTCAAAAATATCCCAGAAAATATTTAAAAAGTTTATAATAATGCAATGAAGTTTAAAATTTTCATTGAAAGTGTTTTTTTATCACGCTGGGTATTTCATAAAACAAATGAAAAAGAAATAAACCATTTTTGCTGTAAACTGCGCTGACATGAAAGAGCATAAAACAACGTTGTAATATGTAACGAGTAAAGTGGGGGGAAACGAGTAAAACTATTAAAAGTAACGAGTAATATTGGAAGCTAGAATTATGAAAAAAAACATCAAAACATTAACTACGGAAAAATTAATCAAAATGTTAACTTATTGGTGCAATGCATTTAGAACGGATTATATACTAAAGATTAAATTTTTTAGACAATAATAGTAAAATTCTGTGTAAAAAATCCTTAGAAATTGTTGAGATTTCAGAGCAATCAATTTGACAATAATCTGGCAACATCAATTATAAGCAATAACAAGCGAGTCAAAAAGGGAATTGGAACTAATTTTTAGTTATATTTTTTTTATATATTGTGCAGTATCTCCTAGGCATAGTCGGTTAAAAAGTAGAAGGAGAAAAAATTAGACGAACGAGCGAACAGGGCTCATAACACATGTGCAGAACGAAAAAATTAAATTGGTTCCTCTATCGTTGTCGTCATTGTCGGTAAAACAGTGGAATCTCTTCACGTATAATAGAGAAAATGTGTAGGGAAATATAATTTTTTGATATTTTTATTATAATCAAAACGCTCAAAATTTGAATGTTTAGTTAACTGCATAAGTGTTGATTTACAAATAAAGCATTCCAGAGGCCGATAAAAGTGAAATAAAATGTTTTTGCAATGCGCTTAAAAAAACTGAAGTTCAAGCAGCTTTAACCAGAACGTAATATTTTTTTGGTTGAAAAGCAAGCAAAGTGCATTGGTAAAAAATTTAAAGGTTACATTTTTATTAAAATAGGGATTTTCTGGTTAAATAAAGTTTAATTATTTTTAGATTATTGATTATGTAGCATTTTTTTCATATTTCTACGTCTTTCGTTCCGTCGTTTTACTTTCATTCGTGAGTACGTATCATGTGCAGGCACGTGTGGTAGTGTTCGTGAATGTGTATTAATCTGTTAGTATGTGTACGTGATTTATTTCGATACGAGAAATATTAAAATTTCACACAAAAATATTAAAAATAAACCGAAAAGCATGACATCAAGCAAGAGCTATTATATTGAATTCCTTAAACTGTCGCTTTATGAAACACCTATTTCGTGAAAATGTGTCAATATTTACATTATTTTGAAATTGAGATATCGAATAAATAAGAATATTATTTGTTTTATTCAGAACAGTTTCAAATCAATATTGGTAATGTAATAAATGAAAATTATAGTTTCCCAAAGTATTATATAGATGTATATCCTTCGATGTATGTTATTCAAATGTGTATGTACAATATATAAAACATTGAATTGCAAAAAGAAAGCACGAAAATTATATTATTTATATTTTCCACTTAATATTAATGAAATTTCATTGACAATTGGCGTTTATATGTTCATTTCAGTTAAAAAACACATGCCATTAAACATCTCAGCTTTATATATATAAGTAGATAAAAATATATTTTTATAAAAAGAATTTAACCTTATGTTAGTTATAGTAAATGCCACACATTTAATGATTAATTATCAGAAAAAGTTCGATGGGTGCCAAACATCGTAAAGTTTATCTAAGAAACTACATTTATAAACATGGTATATCTATAGAAATATACAAATATTTTTTCTGGTTTAAATTGCCCAGCTAATTATTTTTAGTATATAGTACATATTCAGTACATTTGTATTCAATGATAGTCATGTCGCAACTAGGCTGTTTGTACGGCATATCATAAAATTTTTAAATATATCTTATCACTCATGCCAACGATCTGCTATCATTTTGAAAAATTATTAAAATTAACACTCCATAATATGTAGTCGTGCATTAAGCAGATAAAAACATTTGCGGAATGCACTATTAACCTGTGTTCAACACTAAAGCATAGAAATGTTAAAAGTTAATGTAAATTTAAGTATGGTGGATTTGCACAATCGCAGTTCTATTTCACTTTTTTTTTGTTCTTGCACTTCTTATACCCTTTCACATAGCCTTATCATTATATATATATTCAAAGTTAATTATTCATCCTTTAGTAAGGTATTCAGGCGATATTGTGTAGAAGGTCTTCCAATGAGATAAATCTTTTCTGCCATAATGGATTTAGACCATTAAATTTACTTGCTTACTCCGTGTTATACGTTATCTATCTAAGCACCACGAATGCTTCATTATTGCATCACTTACATTTTCCAAGATTGTTCAGAGATAGTTGGAGTTTTAATATCTCAAAATATGGCCGTTGAATGCTAAGCGACTAAAAAACATTTATTTAGCCAAATTCATTCCAATTTTTTTGTTCACAGATTTAAAATTTTTGTATTATATTATTATATTATAGGAATCAGTTTATAATTATTGCACAAAATTATAATATTTAATAATATTTGTTTTATATTCTTTTCAGTGATGTACTATCGTAATGGTTTCCCTTTCCCTATTTAGCTGAAAAGTATAACGATATCTTGCACTTCTCCCATATTATAATGTTTACAATGTCGGCAATGAAGTTGTGTTGACATTGTGCGTGACAAATTAGAAAATATCAAAAAGGACACACGGACCGCTGAAGTCTAATACCACCAAGTAAGTTGCAAAAAAGTCACTTCAAAGAAGAATGTTTCAAATATTTTGCAAATATTTTAGATAATCGTGTGTCCGAGAAGGGGCAGAATTGACAAACAATTCTATATGTTTTAGGAGGCAAAGGAACATTGCACATAAACTAGACATAACAAAAACATTACTTAATCAATACAATAATAATTTAGTATAAAGCTTCAATAGAACTGCATTCAATGTGCCATTTCATCTGGAGATAAGGTTCGCACTATTCCCCACATTTAATATATATTAATATATTTAACATAGATGCTTAAGTAAAGTATTATATACCAAAAACATAAAAGAAAAGAAAAGGATACGCAACAGAAGAATTCCCTCCACTTACTCGCGTCAAACAACAAAACTATTACAGAAGCAGTTATCTAAATAATTGCATTCGCACCACTTTAAGGTAAATTATATAAATATATATAATATATAAAAATGAGTGTATATAATAAGTCTGATTTTGTTCTTTTTCTGTACAGATAATCTCTGTCTCGCTTAACATACTTATCCCTAACTAAAGCTTACAGTTTTGCATACAATAATCAAAGTTGGTTAAAAATTACTCTCCAGAACTCGAATTTATAAGTTTTATAAAATTTGAGCGCGTTACAAACAAAAAGTCAACGAATGATAGTCCATCTAACAGAATTTGTGGTGATTATTGGATAGCTACATGTTTGTAAAATCACAGCATTAACAACATAAAACAGTAAGACATTGCTCTATAATAACACAACTGTTTAGAGAAATACAACCAGTATAAGAAATCCCCAAACCCTGAAACGTTTCTTTAAAATTTCTTGGATAAAGGAAATAAGCGCAGCAGAAGAACATAAGCAGGAAGAATAACTGGAAATAAATACAAAGCAAGAAAATGTCATCGGGAACATTTGTTGATCGAATTGATCCATTCGCTAAACGCTCACTGAAGAAGAAAAGTAAAAAAAGTCAGGGTTCCTCGCGTTACAGAAATTCTCAGGATGTGGAGCTTCAACAATTGCCGCCGTTAAAAGGTAAATGTAATTACATGAAGCTCCTTGCTGCTTAGTTTTCTAAAATATAACCATAATTATAACACGAAGTGAAGCTCATTTACAGTAAACGGGTATACTCGTAACTTGTAAATTTGCTAAAACATTAACTACATTTGCTGTGCAACATACATTTTGTGAAGCACAAGAAATTTGATGGTATTTTTTTTTCTCAATCTATTTACCAGCCGATTGCTCGAGTTTGGAACAAGAAGAGTTATTCATTCGTAAATTACGTCAGTGCTGTGTATCTTTTGATTTTATGGATCCAGTAACGGATTTAAAAGGGAAAGAAATAAAGAGAGCTGCTCTAAATGACCTCTCCAATTATATAACACATGGCAGGGGAGTGCTCACGGAACCTGTGTATCCAGAAATTATACGAATGGTATGTAAAATATCCTATACTCCTTATTGAGTACTAGATCAAGTTTCTTTCGCTTTAGATTTCATGTAACTTGTTCCGCACACTGCCTCCCAGTGAAAACCCCGATTTTGATCCTGAAGAAGATGATCCGACATTAGAAGCTTCATGGCCACATTTGCAGTTAGTTTACGAAGTATTCCTGCGTTTTTTGGAATCGCAGGACTTTCAAGCGACCATAGGCAAACGTGTAATTGACCAGAAATTCGTTTTACAGGTGAGATGAAGTGGAAATACAAAAGAAAAATTACACACTAGAATTTCAACTTCGTCATCGAAGATTAATTACATAGTCAGGGTTCGAAAAATATTAATACTTAACAACTTACAAAGTCGATGGTGCTACATTTTTTACATAAATTTTTATTTACATTTTTGATTTGTCTGTGAAAGATGTAATTTCACCACTGACCTATAATAAGGAGTTGCCACACATCTTATTTTTTATTATTTTTGATGTGCTTTTAAAACATAATGCAAATGAAAACTGAACTAAAATGTTTGTTTTTCTTTTTTACTTTTTAATGACCAAACAGCTTTTGGAGCTCTTCGATTCTGAGGATCCACGTGAACGTGATTTTTTGAAAACCGTTTTACATCGCATCTATGGAAAATTCTTAGGATTACGCGCTTTTATACGAAAACAAATTAATAATATTTTTTTGCGTTTTATTTACGAAACAGAGCATTTCAATGGCGTCGGCGAATTACTGGAGATATTGGGCAGGTAAAATATTGATATTTCTCCAGTGACAAGTGACAAACAAAATATTCACACATAATACGAACTAATTTGTAAATACGATCGCTTTGCAGTATCATTAATGGTTTTGCCTTGCCTCTGAAGGCCGAACATAAGCAGTTTCTGGTGAAGGTGCTATTGCCGCTGCACAAAGTGAAATGCCTTGGGTTGTATCACGCTCAACTGGCTTATTGCATCGTTCAGTTTCTGGAAAAGGATCCATACCTGACTGAACCGGTGGTTCGAGGACTATTAAAGTTTTGGCCAAAAACATGCTCGCAAAAGGAGGTTATGTTTTTGGGAGAAATCGAGGAAATTTTGGATGTCATTGATCCGCCACAATTTGTGAAGATACAGGAACCATTGTTTCGTCAGATCGCCAAATGTGTGTCAAGTCCGCATTTTCAAGTGAGTGTGCATTACAAAGATGGCTTTTCCTGATTCCGATTGTTCCTTATTTTTTTATTTTCGCTTTTGTTTGTTTAGGTTGCCGAGCGTGCACTTTTCCTTTGGAATAATGAATATGCAATGTCGTTGATAGAGGAGAATAACGCCGTCATTATGCCGATTATGTTTCCGGCACTGTACAGAATTAGTAAAGAACACTGGAATCAGACGATCGTTGCCTTGGTTTACAACGTGCTAAAGACATTTATGGAAATGAACTCAAAGCTCTTTGATGAACTAACCGCTAGCTATAAAGCTGAGCGACAAAAGTAAATACATGTCACTCTTTCATATTTCCGTTCGTTATTTATTAAATAAAATTTTATGTTTTCAGAGAGAAGAAGCGCGAGCGTGATCGTGAAGAATTGTGGAAAAAATTACATGAACTTGAGATAAATCGTGCAAAAAGCGGCAGTGCCGCTGGCACATCAGCGGCTAATGCGGTGCTAGGAGCTGGTGTTAGTGGCGGCAGTGCCGCCGGCTCACAACAAATCATCAACTCTTATCAACAACAACAACAATCGAATGCTAACATTGTAAACAGTGGAAGCGGTGGTGGCTCCGGTGACAACAATCCTGCCTTACTTAGCGGCGGTGCACAAAGTGGCGGGACCTCAGTAAACGCCAGCGGTACGAATGCGTTTGCCAAAGTCAAAGGCGACAAAGCAGATAACTAAACTATGAGGCGAACAATGGGATGGATACAAAATAAAACAAAAAACAAACAAAGTAAAAGCAAAGCAAATAAACTTAATAATATAACTTAGCGGAGTTCAAAAAACATGAAGGAAAATATTGGTGTTGTGTAAGTCAGAAAAGAGCTTGGCATTTTTTGTGCATCTATAACTTAGTGTAAGCCGCAAAAAACAAAGGAGCATATTATTAAGTGAACTTGAAGTCCCTATCGAAAAAATATAAACAAACAAAAATTACAAAAACATAACAACAGCACTACACCAACATGATCAAAATGAAAGCGTTTCACCAACACCGGCATCATTATAATAAGATCAGAAACTAGAAGTAGAAGCTAAATGTTGATAATAGACGCAGATGCCGGCGCAAATAATGTACACCACAATGTGGATGAAAAGCAGCACACATACAACTGGGATCGTGGTATTACATAAACAAAAGAAAAACGTATGAAAAGCATAATTAATATTATATTATGAATATAAAAATACCTATTATTTTACGATTAAAAAAAAAAGAAATACTAAATAAAATAATTAATACAAGTATATGAGGAGGATGAAAATGCAAATAAAAATAGTGAAGAAATGCTAGAAACTATAATCTAACTGTAGAACAGCAAGTCTTTCTCCTTAAAACGATACTACTTATACTTGTTCTATACAACTAACGAGAACATTTCGTGCTATTCATTCTAATTCTACCATCTTGCTAGTTAGACAACTTAGATGCAACTGTAGCGAGCGTACTGCAATTCATATGCTTTTTCACAACAAACTTTTCGTTTGAACTAAACAATTTCTGTAGGTTTCAATAGTAAACGTAACACGAAAATATTCTTTATATGTAGGTTGAGTAGTAAAACCAGAATTCTTTTATTGTTTTCTTTATGATTTCTTTAAGAGTGTTAATCTTAATTTCCTCAACGGTTTCTGTGCAAAATATAGTATATCGCTTGGATATATTCGTATGTGTAAACTTAAGTTCTTTAACAAAATAAATTATAGGGATATTTATTAAGCAAAAAGAAAAAAATGGGATTATTTTTTATTGAAAGATTCAACATAATCAAATCAACACGCATTATTTAAACGAAAACCAAACCAAATGCGTAATAAACAGTATAAAAACAAATTGAACGAAACATTGTGTAAACCCGCAATAAAAGTATTAAAAACGTTTGTTATTTCGAAAATTCATAAAGCATACAAGCACATAAAGTAAAGTAAAAGCATACACATTGCGAGCAATTGTGATTTTATGTGACCGAGATTCCAGTTGCTGCGTACATCTGCTATAGAAATCAACGTAAAAAATATTCCATACGCGAAAAATGCTTATACCGTTAAAAAAAAATAGATCAATAAAGGTATATATTCTAATATACATACATATGCGAAAAAAACAGTGTCTAGTTGACAACTGATATTGTGTGTATGAGTGCAATAGATTTGGTAAGGCCTAATGCAAAACTTATCTGTATGTAAAAATGAAAACAATTACAAAATATACATACATCTAACAGTGCTATATTTCTCACGTTCATGCATATTCATACATTCGCACTTGCAGTTTTAAATACAAGTATAATAACATTTTTTATGAAACAAAAAAACGAAAGAAAGCGTACGTGCCAAGTCAAACATATTTAAGTTGTACGCGCTTGTTTTCATTTAATTACTCCCTAACTTTCTACTTTAAATATTTTCGCAATTAGACTCTATTTACTTTGCTATTTTTAATTTAATAAAATTTAATGCTGTTAAATTTACAGGTATGCGTTGTAATATTTACGTTTAATTTTAACTGCAAAACCAAAACTAATTTATGTCTTCAAAGTTGTTAATTGTATGCATTTAAATTATATATGAACAACGCTGTTGGTTCCAAAACTCTAGCAACGAGTTCAGTTTATTAGAATTTGTTTGAAATAATTTATGCTTGTTCAATGTACGATGCGATATATTCTTACTCAACTCAGTTTAATTTGTCTAGTTTCTCAACTGCATTAAAAATAAATAAAATAACAATTATATATATATATAGATAATACATTCATTAATTCGATTAAGTTTCACATTATATAATCACATGGATTCATTGTTGCGTTATTATAAGCGACACACAATTTTGGGCCACGGAAATGTTGACTTGTTATGTTTTTTAATTTTTTTAAATTAATTTTTTTTTATTTTTTTATATTTTTTTTTTATTTTTTTTAATAAAAAAAAAGTTTATATTTTTTTAAATAAAAAAAAATTTATATTTTTTTTAATTAAAATTTTTTTTTTATAAATTTTTAAATTAAAATTTTTTTTATATTTTTTTTAATTAAAATTTTTTTTTTATAATTTTTTAAATTAAAATTTTTTTTTATATTTTTTTTAATTAAAAATATTTTTTTTATTTTTTTTATATTTTTTTATATTTTTTTAAATTAAAATTTTTTTTATATTTTTTTAAATTAAAATTTTTTTTTTATATTTTTTTAAATTAAAAATATTTTTTATATTTTTTTAAATTAAAATTTTTTTTTTATATTTTTTTGTTAGCCAACTATGTTCACACATACCGAAAATCACTTTTCATCATAAAAGCCTCTTTTCTACAGCTCCATATTTGTATGTATTTGTGTAGGCTTATTTCAGACATGATTGATGTTTATCGTTTTGTTTTCTGCAAAAGTGTTGGCATTCTAAATTTCATGTATGGAATACATATGCTAAGAATGTATACGTGTGTGACATCTACATACATATGTACATATATTAACATGAAAAAAGCCGCAGAACAAAAATTATTTCATACTACATGAGAACAACAAGCAGATTGAATTCAAAATCTTGCGAGAATATTTTGATTGTTGAACGACTACTTTTTAAATTTGCTATAATTTTTTTTATAGATCTGTGGGAGACTCAATTATTATTTTATTATAAATTTTTCTTATTTTCTCTCTTAAAAAGCGTTTGTAGCTACAACTCGGTTGTGATATTGTGACAACAGAAATAATAAATATATGCCAACAAATAGCGCGAATATTTTGAATAAGTTGTGCAGTCGAACGCAAATGAAATTTTACTTAGTTTGCATTAAAGCAAGATACAATTTTCATTACATTTATAAACGACAATAAACAATATTAAAATATATTTTTTCATTTACTTAAATAGTTTATTATCACTATAGGTTGCAAAGAAATTATTGAAATTATAATTTCTGAGAAATTTGTATTTACAAATATGTTTGTATTGTGAATTTTTTTAAATCTGGCATACAACAAATTGCACATACAAAATTATATAAATAAAATATTTAATTTTCACAAATTTAAAATATTAATCGGCATTTAAAAAATTTAATTACTTTACGCTCATCAACACTTTTTGTTGTAATTTCTAAAAGAAATAGTTGGCCGCTAGTCTTTCAATTTAATATTCATACATTTTGAAAATGTTTCTTTTTTTCACTCAAACATTTTTACTTTTTGCAAATATTTCATAAGGATGAGTCTGTTACATGTACATACATACATATTTCCATGATTTACACATTTCACACGCAACTTAAAATAATACTAAAGAGGAAATACAATTACAATATAAAAAATAATTATTAAAACAGCAGCATAGCTGGCAAGCGTAGTATAAATTTACATACAAGAAAAATTAGAAGTTTAGTGCAAACAAAAACAAAAAAAAAAATTTACTAAAATATAAAAAGAAAATAAAATTACCTAGAAATAAATGCATGCGCTGACAAAAAGTGCTACATACTTATATAAATTAAAACGATACGATTTGTGACTATACAAACATTTTTAATAAAGAAATGAAGAATAAATAAGAGCGCAAAAACTCATTTGTTTACAGCCAAATTCATAAAATAAAAATAAAAAAATCAAATACTTTGTAAATGAAAATTAATTATGCAAATAAATACATTAACTTTTGAGTTTTAAGCATAACGAGCGATAAACCCCGATGACTCATACAACACACACACATACATATGCAAAAGAAAAACTATGTTTTACCAGTGGCAGCAAAGGCGAACTAATAATATTTTTCATTTAAAATACGTAATATTGTACATACATATATATTTTATGCTCAGCAGTTGGTCGCCTTAATCCGTGTAAAATAAATCATTTATATGAGGCTTATAGCGCTCTAAAGTCTGGTGGTGCACACTTTTGTTGGTTGAAATGGTTACATTCATCGCGTCCTTTTATTTGCCGGTATAAAATATTCATAAGCATTTTTCATGTAGTATATTAAAAAAAAATCACACACTCACACACACATTGGAAAACAGCAAAACTCTCCTTAGTGTTACAACAAATTAGCATTAAGAGACCCTTTAAATAAAAAAGCTAAAGCAAAATTTTGTAAGCAAAAATAATGTAACTTTAAGGCATTTAAAAGAGAGGAAATATTATTATATGTTTATTTGGTGAAACAATTGCTGATAAATTGAGAAAATTATACAAAACCCAAAAACAAAAAAAAAAAGAAAAGAAAAGAAAAAGCGTAGACATTTGCTAAACTGTTACATAAATATATACAAAAATACATAAATGAATACCAAACCAACTAGTGAATGTGCATGAATTGTTGTGGAGAAGTTGGAAATGGCATGATTGAAATCCACTTGAATACAAATGCATTGTAGTTATTAGGAATGGAGTTATGAATACATAAGAATAAAACGCTTAATCATTCGATATATACATATATATATATATATTAAAAGAAAACAACAGCAAAAAAAAAAAGAAATGAACAAAAAGCTATATGAAGTGAAATGATATGAAATAAAATAAATGCATGCATACATTTAAAACATAAATAAGTGATCATCCCTGCACTACTTTCATTCAAAAAAAAATTAACGAATACAGATTATGTATGTATGTCAAACATTTTCAAGTGTAAACTCGTAAAAGTTATGTATGTATTTGTAAAGGGAGGGAATATGAGCAAAATAGTTCTAACTAATTATATATACAATACATACATAAAAAAAAAAAAACAAAAACAAATATATATATATATACATATTAAAATTAAATGAATATTTAGTATGTGAAGCGTAAAACTGAAAACTACCGTAAATCACACAAAAGAAACTAAGTAAAATCTAACGTATAGGCATACACACACACACACATACACACATACACATAAATATATATATATGATATATGAAGAGTAAAAAACAAATAAATGAGTTCTGCATTAAGTCTTTTTGTTATTATGTACATCTTATACACTACTAAAATATATTATAAAACTAGAAATACATACATACCTACATACATATATAATTATGATAAACATAACATACCTATGTCAAGAACATAACACTTTGTGCGAAATCTAAATTGACCAAAAGTGTACGCTATAATATTAAACTTATATATTAAATAGGGGATGTAAATTTGTATGTAGATACTCGTTTTGGGCTTAAATTAAAACAAAAAACAAATAACTCTAATATTTAAGCTTCACGTTTCTTTTGATTATATTGGCATAATAAAACATAAACACGATTAGTTATTTTGTAAAAGTTGTTTTATAAAATTATTTCCAAGTGAAAATGCATATTTCTTAAGTAATTCGCATTTGAGTTAGTTTTTTATGTGCGGCAAACATAGTTCGAAAACTCATTACTTGTCATATTATTTGGTAGGACCAAGTGCATTCTTCTATCTTTATCTTTTATTTTTTATTTTCACAGAATGTTTTCTAGTTTTTGCAATTGTTTGAGTTTAACAAATGAATTTCAGTTGCATTTTTATTAAAAATCGTATATAATACTAGAGCGGTATGAAAATCCCACTCTTTCTAGGACAGCAAATGATATACAGATATACACACATATATATTTTTTATTACGAAATTCTATTAGAGAGGCGCCCAGTTGGATATTGATGATTTTTTTCGCTTTATATTATAATTTTATTATAATATATATTAAAATTTTAATAATTAACTAATCTTTTTTGGAAAAAGAGAGTCTCTAAGCATTCTTATATATCTCTCATTTGTTAATTTCTTTTATGTTGTAATTATGGGCATTAGAATTATCGTGACAGTCAAATGTGATATGCATTGCATTCAAAAACCAGTAAATTTCTGTTCTGTTAGTTGTCTAACAGCAACAACAATGTCTGTCTAAGAATTGTAAACAAGTGCTTATTATTGTAGACGCATTTTCGGGTTTGATCGGGTTTGCAGTGGAAACAAATGGTCGTGATTGACTTTGATGCCGAATATACGTATGTACGTATGTATGTTTATAGTCATGCGTTTCTTACTAGCTTCGAACGCTACTACCTCAAACTCAACTAACTTTGTTTAAAAAAAGTCAGATGAAACAATTTTAAATATGTAAACTTTTCACTGTGCTTAAGACTCTGGTAGTCAACTTAAAAGCTAAATTGTTAACAGTTCAGTCCCTACTAAATTTTGTTATTATTTTGTTTCAGATTTTTTACAATATTTATTGCATCATAGAAGCGATGAAGAATTTTTTATTTTAAATAAATATATGTAATTAATGTCCTTACTAAAGTTATTTCTTCAATTGTTTTTATTTATTATTCTTTATTTATTAATTTTTTAATATTTATATCCCTTTTTGATCGTGGCACTACATATGTCGAAAGCCGAAGAGAACTTTTCTTAATATATCCGTAAAGTTAATGGGTTCTCGAACTAATCCGTATATTTATAGCAAAGGATTTTACCGTTAAATAATTCATAGGTTTTTTGATTGGTTAGTGTTAGCAATATTTGTACATTTTGTGTTTTATTATGCTTATATTTTTATAAATTGTTAAGACTTCGACGGTAGTTAAGAATTAGACTCAAAATAATTACATATTTAAAATCCATGCTCATGACAACAAGTTCACCTTCAACTAAATATGGTAAATAACACTGGTCCGGTCCCGCAGTTTCGACAAAGCTAACGTTAAATCCCATCAGCTACATAGGTAACGTAGCACTTAAGTCGTGCATTTCTACCACAGGTTAGCCTTAGCCATTGAGTGTTGAAGGCGCACTCAATGCTTTAGACCAAATAAGTGAATGTTAAGAATACACATTTTTTTACTTAAAGTATTTCATTTTGATTTCACATGAATTAAATGCGGGTATTAAAATGTGCACATTATAAATTACACTCATCACATTTTCTGAAAACACGCGAGTTCCCGTCATATATCCATTAGTTTCCTTATAACATCTCCTCACTTGCACACATACACATTGATCCTTACTCATTTAGACGCTCATATGTAGTGTAGAAAATTGTCTAAATGCATCATCGTTCAACTTCGATGTGAAAGAAAACAGTTAGGTGTTGGCGTAAAACTTCATAATAATGTAAGTGGTACATTGAGGAAAAGTTGGAGCTAGAGCCTTTCCCTTGAACCCAAAATAAAGAAGAATAAGAAGTATATATACTTATGTATTTAGAATTTTCTGTTGTACATGTTTGTATGTAGTTGTATGTAGTTTTATATGTAAATGTGTTTTTACTAAAACAAAAAGAAAAATTAAAAAAAAAAAATAAGAAAAAAATCGTATAAGAACATAGACCAATTTTCTTTTACTATGATTTTGAATAATAATAACAAACATAGACACAGTAAATTGAATTAAAAACAAAAAATACTTATATATATATATATAAACGAACGAAAAAAAATAAAAATATATAATAAAGTTGATGTAGCAAAGACGAAAATTGCAAAATGAGAACAAAACCAATACAAAAATACAGAGCAAGAGTCTAATTTAAAGTATATTCGTAATGTTACGTTAAACTAAGAATTAAAAACAAAAACAAAAAACAAAAAAATAATTACGCAAACAATTATAACAAATAATAATTGATATACTATTCTAGGAAGAATACAAACAATATTATATATATTCATATATATATATATATATATATATGAAGATATGTATACATATGTATATTAATACAAATATCCGATTAGTACTAAAAAAACAAAAAAAAAAATCGGAAAAATCAGGAAAAAGTTATATCTTCGTGTAAAGAAGATCAAACATGCAAGCATTGTAAACCACTGGTCTATCAGACCCAATAACAACAAACGAGTAAAAAGTATCGAAGATAAATACCCTGTGCGCTGAAGCAAGAGGGAATCCCAGCAATGGATTATTGCAAATGTTTTTGCTGAAAGCGAAACTTATCATATAAGAGAAAATCAATCAACAATAAATATAAAATTATTAAAAAAATGTTTAATACTTTTTTACAACGTTATGAGGAATGCCTGAGAACTATCCAAGGGTGAGAAAACTATTTTTTTATAAAGTTCGGAACATCAATTTATATAGTTTATCTCGAAACATTAAAAATTTCAAACAGTAAATAAAAATATTACGCTGCTATTATATGTAGGAAACTCAAGAACATACACTGGTGGGCAGATATGTAAATAGTGATGATTTCTTAAGCTTCGGCTATTTATTAAATTTAGTTTCTTTTAATTAATTTTTAATACGCTTTTATTTTATATGAAAATCTAGTTGTTTATGTTCTACCAAGATAAATTGTCCAAGTACTAGTCACAGAAAATTGCTTCGAAATCATTCAGTGAGACAATAAAAAAAACTAACCTCGTTATAAACGCAAAAATAACAGCCAATAATAAAGTCAACTTTGAGATTTGAGTTCATTTTTAAACTCATTTCTGATATTTTGTTAAGTTCGAGATCCATAGAGACTCAAAAAACATATAGTTTTGGACCCTCGAACGAAAACTTCGTCAACTTTAGGGTTTTACACTATCGGCATTCCAAAATGAAATTAACCAAGAGTACAGCCATATATAATATATAGAGAGGCATACATATTCTAATATACATATGCCTGCAAAAGCACGTCTAAACATTCCTAAATGAGAAACAAATTGATTAGATATTGCCTGACGTAGTACTAAGGAAGCGTTATGTGACGGTAAGCGAAACAGTTAAGCTTGCAAAGCTTTTCAAAGTTTAAAAAATGCATAGTGCTTATTTCGTATTTGCATTTGATGTGTTGCAACAATCACTCTTGAATACTAGACAGTGCATCATTTATTTTCGTGCTCCGCGGACTTGTGCGCAACGACAACACGCGAAATCGGTTCGATGCGAAATAAAATATTAATTAATGGTAGGACGTTACTTAGTGGCTATATATAATAGAGGTGAAAACGGTGAAAAACGCAAGCATTTATGGAATAGATAAGTTTTCAAAACAGGAGTATATTATTTTATTTGAAAATTATTCAAACACACGCTTACAATGAAGTTAGAAGATTTTGGCGCTGGTTGCGTCGGCGGTAAGTAAAAGCATAAAATAAATAAAAATTAAAATTAGTTTTAAATAAATTTCATTGTTATATATTTAATTTAATGAATTTGACTAAATTTTTATAATTTTTTCGCTATCGATTAACTTGTGATGCAATGTAATATACATACATATGTGTGTTTGGTTGTAAACAATTTATTTGCAAACCTGCAATTACACACTTACTAACACAACTACAGACACATACATATGCACATATGTAAGTTAATGAAATTTGAAAATTACCTTGCCTCCCGAGCAACGTTGCATTGCCGCTACACGTGTGCGGGCATCGTTTCTTTAATTGTCGTTTTTCGTCCGCCTTCACACTTGTTCAAGTTCATGACTGGCGCCCCTGATCATTTGCAGTATTTTTGGCATTTGAAATAGAAACCTACTTTCTCTGAGGCACACTTCTAATTGCGGTCGCTATCCACTCACATACATACATACATCCATACATATGTAGATATGTATGTGTGTGAACATATTCATCCCACTTACATCTGTTGATTAACATGTGGCCGCGTCGCATAAACAAATTAGTTTTTTCCTCTTTTTTCCAACAGGTGTTGAGAATTGAAGTGGAATTTTCTTAATTGTGCACATTTGTAAATGAAAAATATTAATTTATTTGTTTGTGATAATTTGTGTTCACTTAGATATTAATATACATACATAGTACGAACAGTTCGTGCTAATTTAATGCGGATTCCTTTCTGTTTTATTATATGGCCACTGTAGGTAGTCTCACTAATGTCTAGAGTCTAGTATTGTCATTTGTAGAATTTCACAAATTGTGCATATTTGAAATTTGTGTTAACCTAACCTGTCATAGCTTGAATTCCACATTAAACGTAATTTCTAAAGTTGTATAATCAGCTAAAAATTGGTGTTGATGCACTTTCAAACATCCGACGGACGCGGTCGAGTCTTTGTTTGGACCCGGAAGTTATCGAATATACGAATGAAGCTACTACCACAAAGTCAAGTTTACGTTTGGTAGAGGTCAATAAACCGTTAGTTCTTTACAATAACCATAGTTGAACACAAATAGATATGAACTAAAGTATCTATTAAAAACGAATATTGAATTTAGTCAAATTTTTAATTTTTTCTAACGTAATTTTATCATAATAAGAGAAAACTTACATGAAATCCATACTCTCCTCCAATAGGGGCATGTGGTGTACTCATCGGCCATCCGTTGGACACAATTAAAACATGGCAACAAGCTTCAAATTCATCAGTACCAAAGGCTATACGTCAAATCTATAATCGTAACAATGGGGTAAGTGCTTGTGCGCGCTTAAGTGCACAAAAATTAACTTTTGAATTCAAATATAACGACGAGTAGAAAAGCTTAATAGTCAAATAAACTTTTTAAAGTTAAATGGATTTTACAGAGGGATGCTATTTCCGTTCGTCACAACCGGTGCGATTAATTCAATACTCTTTGGGATCTATGGCAATCATTTGCGACAACTACGACGAGTCTGTCACAGTGATTATCAACGCGAACAGTTGGAGTATCAAAATATGTTCATTGCTGGATCCATTGCAGGATTTGTGCAATCTTTCATCGCATGTCCCATTGAGCTGGTGAAAGTGAGACTTCAGACACATTGTTGTGAGTGCTGGATGAAATAGAATAAAGCGGATTTTAGAATAAATATTAATTAATTTTTTTTTAATTTTTTATACACAGATTATAATGAATATATTTTCGGGCAAAGGCGTACGCCTTGGGGAGTTTTTAAAAAAGTCATAAAAGTGGACGGAGTTTCTGGCTTATACAGAGGTCTGCTACCAATGATGTGTCGGTAAATACCATTCGATGATGATTTTTATTTTTTCAAGTTATTAACTTTTTAATATTTTAATTTCACCAGCGATGTGTTTCCCTACGGTATTTATATGATGGTGTACCGTCAAACTGTTGACTTCCTGGAAACTACACCCATAGTGCAAAAACGTCGCATTAAAAATGAAGGTTCTAATGTCGACTTTCTTGTTACAACATTGGCGGGCGCTTGGGCTGGCATTCTTTCATGGGTGTGTGTGATTCCTTTCGATGTGGTAAAGACTATAATGCAAGCGGAGAGCAATAAACAATACCGCAACATAAGGCACTGTTTGGTGAAAAATTTTAAAGTAAGCATTCCTTTGCTCAATTTTGAATAAACATTTAAATACTTTATTGTTATGCTTGTTTATATAGTTGTATGGATGGCGCCGCTTATTCCGCGGTAGTTGGATGCTAGTGGTTCGTGCAATGCCGGTAAATGCAGCAACATTTTTGGGATACGAATATGCTTTGGAATGGTTTCACAAATTAAATGACTCATATATTTGAGATCGTGTAGAACTCATATACTACATAGGGATATACAAACAAATATATGACACAAAATAATATAATTGGATACCGTTATTTTTAATATTATTTGTTTCTGTTGCTTTTATTAATTTTACAAAAAAAATTGAATTTTTTATAAGTGATGCTCTTAATTTCGAAACCTTATAAAATTTATCAGATATTTTTCATATAAGTAAATAAAAATTTGAGCAAATAAATATTTTATATCAAAAAAATACCACTTTTTATTAAAAAATAAAAAAAGTTTATACATTTGGAATTATTAGCTGTTTTTATTGTACGCACTCTGCTGTCATTACAGTCAATGGCAAACGCTCTGAGCTAAAAAAGAAATGCCAAATCTTTTTGAACTGTATTTCATTGGCAACTCTGGCGCAAAGAAGAAGTCAACAAACGAAAAAACAATGCACAACACAACGAAGCAAAAACCAAAACAAAAACGAAAAGTTGAGTAGAAAAGTCGAAATAGAATGAGATACAAAGCAAAGTGGCGTTAATAATATCAGCGAAGTTTGCTACTGAAATGAATCCAAAGAGGCGGAGGAGCCGACGGAATGAATCATTTGTACAACGCGAATGTTGGGAAGTTTAGAGCAGAGTCATCGTGTATGGTGTACGTCTTCGCGATTGAATCGTTAGTTAATTTTTTGGGTGGCGGTGAACGCCAGTGTACAGCGGAGTAACGTGGCGTATATTAAATAAAAATTAAAATTATTTTTCTACTAGCTTCTTTTGTGTTGCTTAATTATGTAGAATGTGATTTGCTAACAAGATATTTTGCTATATTATTTAGTGCGGTTTAAATCGATTCGCTTAATGATATATATAATCTGTGAAAAATGCCTATAGTTAGAGTGCTCGAAGGAGGGGTAGACAAAGAGAATCAAAATATGAGAAAAGAAACCAAAATATATTTGAAATATATTAGAAACAAGTGTAAAACAGTTTTGTGGAAAACAATAAGCATATAGTAATCAAAAAACAAATGAATATACAATTGCGTGCATATTTGTATTAATATAAAGATTGTTACAAAACCAATATTGATACCAGATTTGACAAAATAATCCATAATTATGTAAATTGATTTAAAGTTAATGGCAAAGCCAAGTTTTGCGAAACCCATTTACCGTCCTCCCTTGTTAAAATTACTGTGCCTTTAAAACAAAAACTTCACTTAATCTTTGTCCACATTTTGTTGAGCTGCGTTCAAAGCCTTATTAAAAGAATTTGTGTAGTTATTTTTTACACTTAACTATACGTATTCCGCAACCACTCAGAGAAGTGGAAACTTGTTTGGGAAACCGAATCTTCTACAACAAAACACCTCAAAGATGTCGTCACTAAAGGTTGCTGTTCGTGTTCGCCCCTTCAATGCGCGGTACGTAACTTCATTTACATATTTGCATGCATAGTTAGCTTGTATGTATGTGCTAATTTTAATACACAGTAGCTCCAATTTTAAATCAAACCAAGTTCATTATAAAAAAATAGATATACATTAGGAAATAGAGGTTATAATTAGGTAATGCCTAATTAACAGCGAAACATGTCTAATGTACACATATGTCAAGCATATCTGCAAATTTTAACCTCGTTAATTATGTGTGCTTTATTTATTTGTTCATATATATGTATGTATGTATATGTATATTTATGTACATATGTGGTTTATATTAAAAAAAAAAACATTTTTTGAATGGAAAACCTAAGCAGAAACATATGTTTTTTTATATTTTATATTTTTTGGTATTTTATATTTGGTATAATTTTACTGATCCATGATTATTGGATACAAATAATTTTTTTATCTAATAAGTAGTATATGAAAAAATATTTACCAATTATGTGAGGAAAATCATTGCGGGTAGTGGAATTCCGACCATAAAGATTTCTACATTTTGACTACGTTTCTGTCATGATAAAGCTTATAAAAGTATTCTCTAACATAGTTTATATACATACATAGGTTATCATACCTTTGTGAACTTTTATTATAAAACATTTTTTTAAATAGTTTATTGACGTATTATTGATGTAAGATCACAATCATTGAATCTAATCTTAATGTTTAGAATTTTGACTAATCAGCGTTTTAAATAAAACACCTGCAAGCTTTATTTTATTTTGTATGCAAATAAAACAAATATGTAGTCATAACTAATGTTGCTACGATGACAGTTTTTACATCTAGTTGATCTGATAACGGGTTTATGGAACCATTATTAACCTGAATTCTCCACCATGCACTTTGAAATCTTAGAAAGGAAACTTATTTTGGCCTAATTTTATTAAACTTATTAATATTAAGTAATTTAACATAAAAATAACTTTGCTACTTTTTTATTTATTAATGACCAAAAATGTTATAACAAAAAAGTATACATACACATATGGACATATTTACACATGTCTGTCGTGATATTATATCATTTAAAAGTCCGTTAAGTACTTAAAATAGATTTTATTAAAATATAAATCTGCCATTGCGAAAATTTAATACAAGTATCATATTTAATTATAGTGAAATCGATATGGATGCTCAGCTCATTGTGCAAATGGATGGCAAGAAAACACGCCTCTTAAAACCAAAATTGCAATCCATACGCGACGTTGGACGCGATAATCATCATGACTTCACATTCGACTACTCTTACTGGTCATTTGATGAGCATGACAGTCACTTTGCAACGCAAGAAGAGGTTTACAACGATCTGGGCACAGATGTCATCGACTGTGCTTACGAAGGTGAGTAAAACAAATGTTGAGCATAGAAAGGAGCAGTGATTTGTATTTAATTGCATAACTATGTGAACTGAATTGCAATGTAATGCATGGTAGAGTCACACTTTGCACGTACGTTGTCGAATAACATGGAAACGTGTGCGTATGAATTTTAGTAAAAAAATGGCAAAAAAATTAAAAAGAGTTACTTGTCGCCATCGTGTGACATACAGATAAGTACTTGCAGACTGTATATCGAAAACGTATTATTTGAATTTAGTTAGGTTTATTAGATTTAAAATTTAAAGTTTAGGGAATCTTCTTCGTAAAAATTAAAAAAAAAAGAAATAGTCTGGATACTGAAGAGTTTTCCCAACGAATGTGGGGCTACGCAACGGGCACAAACCTGGAATTTTTGCCACTGAGCAGCTGCCAACAAAGCTCAAATTATTAATATAATGTTTTATATTTGTACAATATCGTTTCGCAGGCCTAATGGGCAGTTGGAATATTTATTAAAATACATGAGTACTTTAGTGTTATTGTCACTTAAGAATCATATAAGAATCCTAATTATGAAATGGAAGAGTTCCAATTAGCAATTAGTAAAGAAAACATCACCTAAACGTTTCTTCCGAATCAAATCAAAACCACCCCAGATAAATTACTCGTAATTTCAATATATCATACTGATCTCCATTGTTTATGCATATGTTTGTTTGAATATTTATTACTGTGAAAGCATTAGCTCATTCACAAACAGTTTTTTTTTTTTTAAGAAAAACGAATAAATTAATAAAATTAGCTGACAAATCGCTTTTGCGTGTCTATAATTTTGTGTCGAATGCCACATTTTCCTTACTTTTTATTATACTTCTAAAACTCTCTCCATTTCATGTTTGGTGATCGTTTAATTGCATAGCACCACAATGACAATTGAGAGAGCCCTCAGATGAGATCATACTATCATTAACAAGTTTGCGTTGATTTTTTTGTGATTTAAGTTAGCATTCAAAATAGAATATCCATGGCAGACTAGATGAAATATTAAGATAATCATTTTAAATGCGATATATACATACATATATATTTTTATAGAAGTAGAAATTTTTAAGAAAATGTCTACCATTTAGTCATCATTACCATTTTTGTCGACGTTATAGCTTTTAAAAATAAAAATAAAAAATATTCTAATAAAAAAGAAAAATAAGTAGGCTAACGAACTTGTTCCTCCTACTGACAAACAGTTGTAGAAAAGGTAGGAAATAAAGAAAAACGTCTTGTACTTGAATAACCTGAATATAAAAAGCGTGTGACTGAAATTTCGTTGCGCTTTTCCCCACATAAACAACAAAGTAATTTCGGCATAAACCAGAAAATATTTACATGTGTATATACATACAAATATATGTATATATTTTTAAGTTACACAATGATAAACAAATATTTTCATAAATTTATTATTTGTTTTAATTAAAAAGACTGAAAGCAGTATAACAAGCTTGATAGTAATATAACCGAAAACACCTTGATTTCTATTAAATTTCTTATATGTACAACGAAAACTTCCTTCCCATTAGTATTTTCCGTTAACTTTTTTGTACCGTTACAACATAGTATTGTTTAAATTAAGAACTGCAACTAAGCAGCAATGTTTTAATAACGATACAGGCGCTCTTTGAAGCATCACTAGAAGACTCATGTTCCCACAATGGATACATTGGCGATTGTATTCATACTAAGCAATTCGATATATTTCATTATATACTCTGCAATGCTTGCCTATAACGCGCGGTTGTGTCTGATGTTTGAGCCTTTTTGCACTTTTTCGTAAATTAGGTTAGTTTTAACGCTCATTATAATGTAATAACTTGTATATAGTAGTAGATATACATACATTCATATAAATATATATGTAAGTACCATACATTTTGCTATTACATGGCACGTACATACAAAAATTACAATATTTGGCTATGCGAAAAAGATGTACGTGTTGGATTCAGTGCGTTGTTTTAGACACCGCCATGCTTCCGCACTTTCGCTGGCCCACTTGAAGCTGATATTGCGAATAATCTAAGTATATACATACATACAAATGGTTGGAAATACGAGTAGGTACATAGTATCTTCAATTGTATGCCTTATTAGCAAATACGCATGCGCAATTCGAAGTGAGGATTTTACACTACTGTGATTGCAATCTAAAAACTGCCTAATTATAAATAGCTAAACACATAAATGTTTTTTTATGAATATTTTTCTTAATTTTTACTGTATTATATTTTTCAGGCTATAATGCGTGCGTATTTGCCTATGGTCAAACTGGTTCGGGAAAAACATTTACCATGATGGGTACACCTGATAATCCGGGATTAATACCACGCATCTGCCAAGAATTGTTTGCGCGCATGCGTGTTGGTCAAGAGTCGGGTACCGGCTACAAAACTCACGCCAGTTACTTGGAAATTTACAATGAACGTGTCAAGGATTTACTGGGACCACATAGTGCAGGCCACGGATTGCGCGTGCGTGAGCATCGTACGTTGGGACCATACGTCGAAAATCTCTCACAGCACGCCGTTTCAAATTTTGAGGAAATTCAGGTATGCACTTTCATATTCGAATGTGAATTGCAACACAATTTTAATATTGTTATTGATTATCGTTGTTCCTACAGGAATGCATTGCGCGCGGCAATATTCAGCGCACCACTGCCAGTACAAATATGAATGATACTAGTAGTCGCAGTCATGCCATTTTCACTATAACTTTTGTACAAGCCGTTTTTATGAATGACATGCCCAGTGAAACGGTTTCCAAAATCCATTTGGTAGATTTGGCAGGCAGGTAAGTGTGTCGATATTTGCAAATAATATACTTCTAGCTTTTAAATACACATTTGACATTTTTACAGTGAACGCGCGAATGCTACTGGCGCCACTGGTCAACGTCTCAAAGAGGGAGCGCATATCAACAAATCACTAGTGACACTGGGTAGCGTAATATCTGCCTTAGCCGAACAAACAAGCACCACCACAGTTACGTTGGCCAGTAGTCCTGCACAAACAAAACGTGTTCTCTACATTCCGTACCGTGATTCCATACTCACATGGCTTCTCAAGGATAGTTTAGGTGGTAATAGTAAAACCATTATGATAGCCGCACTCTCGCCAGCCGATTGTAACTACAGTGAAACGCTAAGCACATTGCGCTATGCCAATCGTGCGAAGAACATTATTAACAAACCAACAATTAACGAAGATACAAATGTTAAATTGATACGCGAACTACGCGAGGAGATCAACAAACTGAAATCCATGTTAAATGGCGATATTGTGAGTACAAAATACACACAAATGAAATTATTTGATTTGCTAACACTTTATTTTCTTATTAGAACACTGTACAGCCGTCGTTGAAAGTGCTGGAAGATCTGCAAAAGAAGGAGGCACAAGAGAAAGTTTTGACCGAAGAATGGACTGAGAAATGGAAGGAAGCACAATCGATTTTGCAGGAGCAGAAAAGTTTGGGCCTGCGCAAGTCAGGTCTCGGCGTCGTTTTAGACTCGGAGATGCCACATCTGATCGGTATACATAATGATGTCACCACTGGTGTAACCTTATACAGCTTAAAGGTATTTTTTTATACAAAATGTGTTAATTCGCTCCAAAATAGTAAAATAATTAAACAAATTTTATTATGTGCTTTGTAGGAGGGTGAAACACTAATCGGCACTGATGATTCGGAAACGCCACAAGATATCGAACTTGTTGGCGATGGTATATGTGCACAACATTGTCGAATTATACTGCAAGACGGTATCGTCACATTACATCCGCATCCCGGTGCGCAATGTTGGCTCAATGCTCACCTCATCGATGAGCCAACACATATATCGCAGGGCGACATTATCTTGCTGGGACGTACTAATATTTTCCGTTTCAACAATCCAGCCGAAGCGGCAAAGCTGCGCAAAGATTTGAGCCGTTCACAACTCGACATGTCGCGTTTATCTTTGATTACGTCATCGCGTGAAAATTTGCTGACCTCCAGTTTTTATTCGGAAGAAGACTCGATGAGCGGTAGCATGAATGCGTCACCATTTAAACGACCCGAACGCCAGTACTATCCAACCAAACCAATGTCACGCGACGATCCGGAATTACAAGATGAAAATCGCAAAATACTCGATACAATTGAGAATGCCTTAAAGCAGCTGAATATTGTTAGTATGAGCAACAGAAATGTTGAATATATACTACATTGCTCTATATTATTTTAAAAATGTTTCAATTTAAAATTTTTATGCTTTTAATAGGAGCGCGTGCAAATGCATGATCAATATAAGGCGAAAGTGCGAAAACTGACCGATGAGCTGAAACGCTTAGAAACCGAAGAAATGGACAAATTAGAGATTTTGCGTTGTCACGAACAAGAGCTAATTGCCAGAAAAGATATGCTACTGTGGGAGAAAAATAATGAAAAAGTGCAGGTGAGTAACTAATTTAGTTGATGGTTAATTCATAGTTAAAAATGGGGACATTATTGTCCATATTGTTTCAATTAACAACTTGCGAGAGCAGAAAATAGTTAAGAGTTTATTTAAAATTCGTAAAAATTACAGAATGAATTTTGTATAATTTTAGGTTATGTGAGGCACCGCTGTAAAGTGCGCATTTTTAGTTTTTTTTCAAAAATATATCCAATTAAATACTTTTTTAAATGCTTTGCACTTGTTATACGCTTTGTATTAAATATGAAGTGTGTTGTTATTTATGTGATCTAACTATTTTTAGAACAGTAAGTTCGTCAATTTCGATGCTTTTAAGTTCATTGCTTAGTATAATTATGCAGTTATTTGTTATTGTATTTATTTTCCCAATCGGTTTTATTAGCGGCAAATTATTAAAACAAAACAAATCAAAAAAATGTTATTTCTTTCATTTTGAATATTGTTTATAATATAATTTTTTTTTATTTATTGCTTAATTTTATTTTGTTTATTTTATGCTTTATTTAATTTTTCCGTTTTAGATTGATATTGTCTGTAGACAAATAGCAGCATTTCAAACTCAGCTTGATTCAAAGAAACGAGATTTTTCCGAATATGTTGCGAAAGAATTGCAGGAACTGCAAGACTGTGGCAAATTAGACGAGGTGTGTTCCCTAATAAAATATAACAATATGTATATGTATATATAAGTGGTATCGTTTGTTATAATGGAAAGAACATTCATACTTATGTTTAAACATGGAAATTAAATATTTTATGTTACTAAACTCGTAAATGATAAAATTTTTATATTTCTAGATTGGCATGAAAATAGAAGAGTTCACGCCTTTGTCGGATCAATTGTTACTGCAAGTTGCGGATTCTCTAGACTTATTTGCATCACAATTTATTAAGGACACAGTTAAGAGAAATGTAAGTTCATTCCACCTATTCTTCTTGTGTTTTATGTTACTAACACGTTTTTTGCTTACAGAATGACGAAATTCGAAAATTGGATGAAAAAATCATGGAGAAAGAGTGTATTTTGAATGCCAGTACAAAGAAAATTGCTCAAGTAGATGAAAAAATTTTACAAATACAACAACAATTAGAGAAATTACAGAATGAACGCATGGAAAATGAAAGCAACTCAGAGGCTATGCGACAGAAAAAGCACGAGTAATTTGAAAACATGCCTTTAATAGAAATTCTTACGTAACTCATTTAATAACTCTTATTTCAATTAACAGAATGAATTTAAATTTATCGAAAGCCACTTCCACAAACACCGATGATTCTAATCTAGCCAGTGATACCTACCATACAGCGCAATCGAATATTTCAATTAACTCTCCGACGATTGTCGACGATCAGATTAGTCCATTAAGTACTCTCTCTGCGACATCAGCCGATTTAGATGATACAAGTACCACAGAGAGAGGTATATTTTCAAGTGTATCAATTATAAGCAATCCCTCAGAGTCTAGAGAGGTGGGCAACAATAGTTTAATGCCTAATTCAGCTTCGCCAAAGGCTATAATGAGCGATAGCGGTGTATATTTGGATTCGGTGAGAACGACGCAACAGCAGTATTACAATGATTTCGTTACCAGCAGAGCTAAAGACAATAACAATAGACTTAACGAAGAGTCTGGCTTAAACGATGGCGTTTTAACGACCGCAAACTCTACATTCAATGGCACAAGTGTACGCACATCCGATGAGGATAGCGCATCATGTTCGTCATGTGAAATGGGACGCAACTCGGATGTACCGCGACCATATTGCTCTATGCATGCGCTAAGACGTAAAATCGCCAATCAGAAGGCCTTAATAATGAAGAATCTCGAAATGAATGTAAGCAAGTCGCAACTAGATGAACAAATTGTGGAACTACAGGAACTTCAACGTAGACTTATTGCAATGGAAAAGGAATTGCTTGAATCGCCGGGCGATTGCATTGCTGAAGGTGATCAGTGTGGTACATGCTTTCAACGTGATAATGACATAAACTGCGAGCTAAGTGTGAATGATTGTATGGAAGAGTCCTCTTATGTGCCCAGCATGACACGATCTTGCCCGTCAATGAGAGATTTTCGTATGTATAATTGCATTTGTTTTAGCTTTAGTTAATATTGATCGTGAATTATTGTGTTGTTTTAAAGCCGAAGGCGAACACTACATTACTATACCGAGCTTTGTGATACGCGGCGCAGGCAAAAAAACACATTATGAGTATGAAGTGCGCATCACGCTCCCTGATGGTAAACTAAATATATTGCGTCGCTACAGCCGCTTCAGAGAATTACACTTGAGTATGAAGCATTGCTATGGAGCAAAAGTAAGTATAGCTTAATCAAAATAAACAGCACAATTAAATAAAACTAATGAAA
This sequence comes from Zeugodacus cucurbitae, assembly GCF_028554725.1. Classification (NCBI taxonomy): domain Eukaryota; kingdom Metazoa; phylum Arthropoda; class Insecta; order Diptera; family Tephritidae; genus Zeugodacus; species Zeugodacus cucurbitae. The sequence goes on along the minus strand of NC_071667.1, from coordinate 75,861,380 downwards.
TATGTATTATTTGCACACTAGATCAGCGCCCTACCCTTTCCAAGACGTGAGATATTCTCCTCGAACAGTGAATCGGTGGCCAAGCATCGAAGGCGACTACTCGAACTTTATTTGCGACGTTTGTTTGTAGTCTGCACGAAAATTCCTCAATGCCCCATTTATGAGGGACCCGGCGGGCCGGGCCTCACCCGTGCTACTCTGTCTCAGCTGTCTCCTTTTTTCAAGAAAGGTTTGTTCGAGAACGGCAAGCACGGGACGGGATAATAGTTACTCTACTGCTAAATTACATCCTGCCTATAGTATGCCTTTTAATTTATATTTACTATTTGTTAAGTTATGTTTACTTTGAAAGGTAATACATAATATGTATGTCACAATTAAAAACTCTGATATATGTATAAACTAAAGTGTTCCTCAATTTCATATTTACGAATATTTACTTTTTTCCCTCTAATGAGATTGTGATGTATGTAATTTGTCGACTTGTAGTAAAACTGCATGTTTCAAAATGGTAATCAAAAATTAGAAAAAAGTTTAAAATGTATGCCAATTATTTTCTATTAACATTTAGTAGAAAATATTAATAATTATTGTATTTGTTTAAAAGTTTATTATGATAAAAAAACAAATTGGAGCAATAAAAAGCGAACATTATGAAATAACTCCAAAAGAAATTGCTGTAAATTGAAATTTATTTTCGTGACAATTCTAAACTGTAACACAGCATCAGAATATGCCTTATGAGTCAAATACATTACGCCGATAACTGCAATACTGAACTGAAATGTGGTCTTTATTGTTATGGGTGTAATATATTGAGAACTCTGAACATTTGAAACTTTAAAGTGACATTCGGTCGTACGTTTAATGTAAAACATATTTACGCAATAAAAGAGTGAAACGAAACAATAATTTGTACATATTTATGCATACATATTTTATAAGATGAAAACCCAAAACAAACTGTGATTAATCTCTCGATATTACGGCGAAAATGAAAATTTATAAATGTCAGTGCAATTAAATGTACACAGAGTACGTACATTTAGATGAACACCAGCAAAAAGTGTATTACAAAAAAACTTGCGTGTGGCATGGTTCTGTGAAAATGGTAAAGCATTTAAAACCACTAATGTTGATACTAAACTTTACTTAAAGTCTTTATTGTCTTTAAAATTTTCTATATTAAAATATTTATAATTTAAACACATACTATGAAGTAAAAAAAGTAAAATATCAATTAATATTAAAAGGTGGGCAGCAAGGATTTAGCAGTAGAGCAAAAGCAGACACTCGTTGTCAAACAATACTAATAGATAATAATACTAAATAATAATAGTTAATTAAATTTACTCATGTATGGATGAATGAAGTTAACAGTAACAGTAAATATAGTGTACATACATACAATTAGTTGTAAAATAATTAAAATATACTATGTAAAATATTGTGACATTGTATAAATTGTTGGCACACGCTTTCAAAGTGACTCGAAAACTTTTTTTTCTTTGTATCGTCAAGTTACCAACCGCAGCATATGTTCATTTCAACATTAAGCTTTCGCTTTTGCTTTCATATTATTAAAACATGAAACGATAAAACCTGTACAAAAGTGCATAATAATTTGTAAATAAAAAGTGCTTTCAAACCTTACCCCTAAATGGTATAATTTTTAAATTAAAAAATGAAATATGACTTCTATACAAAGAAGCAAGCATAATTATTGTATTACAACCTACTTAGAAGTACAATTCAATGAAACTTCCATCTACCAGTGCAAACTTATTACATTTCATTAGAAATTAAAATGGGTATTAATAAAGTGGTTAATATAAATACATAAATATATATTTTTTGTGAAAACTTGTGACGTCTGTTTAATAAGATACTCCAGTATACTTAAACTTATTGCCTAACAGTTAGTTAAAATATACATATATGTATAGTTTAAAAATATGAAATGTGTATGTATGTATGTAAATAATACAGTAAATATTGTTATTACACATGGTATGTATGTATGTATATGTACGAAGGCATGTAAAGCTGTGTACAGAGCTCTTGTGGCCTAACAGACATAGTATTAACATTAAAAACTGTTATATTCAACGTTCGTTGCTTATACTTTTGGAATTTCAAAACTAATTAGTTTATGAGAATTTTGCTATGTACTAGGGGTGTACTTATTTAGTACTATACTTTAATTTGTATATCATGAATTCTCACGTAAATTTATATCCCCTATGTCAGTTGATAAATTAAATTACAAAAAAAAAAATAATGAAAAATAATTTTTTTGATTTTTGTTATTGCATTCACCGGTAAGCACGAAATATGATCATTGTTTCGTTAAATAATTCGGCCCAGCATTAGTAGTTTATATGTATCCATAGTTATTATGTCAATTATTATGTAACTTATATATATATACGTATATATGTATATATAGATAATACAAATTAAATTTAATAAGTACGCCCCTAATTTATACATACATACAAATTAATATAAAGCCGCTACTTTACAATCAACAATAATTGTATTTAGCTAAAACAAAAACAAAAATTCTATAAATAAACATTTTCATATAAAAGCAAGAAGTGTTGTCTTTTTTATTTATGTTTTTACTAATTAATGAATGCATTTTTCAAGTCTCTGTAAACCGCACCAATAATATTCATATGTGACCTGGTCTACGCAAAGGGGGCTTAGGTGTCAAAAAATCAATTTTCACTTTTTAGTTGATTCGGATGGAAGATGTGATGCTTTTTCACGTGATAGAATCCAAAAAGAAAACTAGTTTTCGCACGTTAGCTCCCTTTTCGTAGACCAGGTCACATATATGAAAATTCCTTCGTTTATTAACAACATTTATCTATGTACTATAGGAATATTTTTAGTTTTTAGATTTTAGATGAACCAATAATGAGTTATCCTGTTCACGGCAAGAGCTTTTTTTTTTGACACGCCAAAGCAGCTTTTACAAAATCAACTAACACTTCAGCGACTACTACATATATTCTAAAATGCCTGAGAACTATAAAAATGGAATATTTACAATGGGACATCGGATTAATTGGTCGTTTGCAAAACTCATTTAATTATTCAGTTACATATGTACATACGCATGTAACACGTATTTATGTATGTGAGGAGATAACAAATTGGCACACGCGTCGTATGAGTAATATTTAATGCAATTTTAAAATATCAGATGGACAGTAGCAACTCTCTTCGACTATTTCAGAGGCCATAGCGCATTTCGATAGACGATATCAACTAAAAAAGAATAACGAGTGGTCATTACATTGCTTTAATAATTTTCGATATCCTTAAGTGGAATTTTCATAAAGAGTAAGCAGAAAATTGGAAAGAACCAAGTGAGCTTTACACACAAAGTAGTATATAATTAACATTTATCAGAGCAAGAGATCTTTGTCAAGGTCAGTATAAGCGATATTTAATATTTAGTGTTTTTGAAAGTCGAAGTGTTTTTAATAAAATGCATTTTTAGTACACTTTGTGAACAATTTAAAAAAATGCGTGGAGTGAAATTGCCCGAATCAACATTAATTGCCGTTATGACGCCTTACTTATGGGTATTGTCCTTGTTTGCTGTTGTGTTGCCACCATATTACATACTACGCACGATTCCACCGCATCGCCATTGGTTGTTCTATGTGATTCGCACAGTTTTCGTGCTATATATGCTGGTGCAATTGATCATCAGTTTTTGGGTCACCTATATCTACACTAAAATGCTACGAAGTTTTTTGTTGCGCAACTCTTTGGACATTATGACTTGTGTTTTGAGTATTGGCATTAATGTCGTACAGCTAATAGTGCAAATGGCGATATATGTGCAAACGATAACTAAGCACCGTTTACTACGCGAAGCAGTGCATGACATTGTACAGTTAGAAACGGATATACGAAAACACCTAACGATCGATGGTTCATTGGCAACTTTTCGCTGGCGTTTAGCTCTTCGTGTTGGCGTTTGGCTCATGATCGTCTCCACTTTTGTGCCCTATCTAAGCTATGTGCTCTATACCACGTCACTTCACCCGATTAAGCGTGGAATTATTGTATTTTTCAGCACATTAATTCATTTGAAAGGTGTTGAGTATTGTGTTAGTGTGCAACTGATACAGGAGCTGTTATATTTGTTGCAACAACAGTTGGTGCATTTGAGACGAGAACTGCTGCGTTGTGAAAGGGTGGAGTTGCGTTGGAGCTTATACGATGACTTGCAAACGAATCAGAAACTTTTGGCGCGTATTTGGAATCTACTTAACCAAGTCGAACGGTATTTTTGCATTCCAATGCTTATGCTCTTCTTCGTCAATGGTTTTGCTATAATACAAGCTATACACTGGGCTTACATCCGATTCGAGCGGGATGAATTCAACGTGCGTTTATGTAAGTGTTGTTACTATCGTTAGTTAAACTAGAAGCACAGCTTAATTAAATCTATGTTGCGCTAAGTTTCTATAGTTATGTGTAGTTGTAAAGTCTTTTTAAACTCGGTACATGTTTTGTCTAGGCATGTCCAGCGTTCTGATTCGACTAATTTCTCAAGAATCTAAATGATTTGTTTCTTTTATATATGAAAAATTGTAATTACTAAATATTAATTAAAATATTTTTTTATACAAAATTAGATCGCATAGCCTACACCGCCATGATAATTCTAGCATTGCTTATACCCTGCTATTTGAGTCAGTGCTGTATTGATGAGGTATATAAATGTACATTATATATTTGTTAAATTCTATAATAATTAAATAATTTCTGCAGTATAACCGATTCGGCACAATATTGCACAAATTGAAGACTCTGGGTATCGATGAGCAGCTTAATATGCGTTTACAGGAGTATTCGCTTCAATTGATGCATCAAAAGACGCTATTCACCTGCGGTGGCTTCTTTGAAATAAACTTGAAGAATTTTGGAGCGGTGAGGAAATAAGTACAAACGAGAAGTGAATTTTAATTAAACACATTTCTCCTTTTCCAATTCTTTAGATAAGCCTAACAATTACCACATATATTGTTATACTTATCCAATTCAAATTACAAGCAGAAACTGAGAAGAAATCAAATATTGGAATTCGTTTTGAATAATATGTACAAATCAATTAATAAATATTCTTATTATCTGTTTATGTATACGTTTGTATGTATGTATATGATATGTTAAAAGTACTAATATGGAATAATAAAAGTGTAACAAAAAAATCGATTTTAAAATTTATCATCATCAACAATTTTTTTTATTTATCAGGACTCACATCTTTAGCTCTCTGCTTAAAAATTAATTTTAAACACTATTGATTCAAATTATCAACTTGAAACAGATGTAATTAATTAACAGTACATTTTTATACCCTAACAACGTGTAGCTTAAAGTATACTAGTTTTGTGGCACCTAAGGCTTGTTTTTAGGGACAGTACTTTATATACTTGGCTGTCTCCTGATCGAAACACGCGGAACCAAATCGATCACGTTGTGATAGACGGAAGACATGTCTCCTGTGTTTTAGACGTGCGTACGCTCCGAGGACCAAATATAGACTCGGACCATTATCTGGTCGCAGCGAAGATACGCACCCGCCTCTGTGCAGCAAAGAATGCCCGTCAACAAACACAAGGAAGGTTCGACGTCGAAAAGCTGCAATCGCAACAGACAGCCACGAAATACTCTACTCGACTTGCACTCCTGCTCTCTGAGAGCACTCATCAGCATCTCGGTATAAGGGAACTGTGGAACGGCATCTCAAACTCACTGCGTACCGCTGCAGCCGAAACAATTGGTTTTCGGCAACGACAAAAAACAAGCTGGTACGATGAGGAGTGCCGTCTCGCAGCGGAGAGAAAACAGACTGCCTACCTCGCAACATTGCAAACGACCACAACACGTGCGGGATGGGATAGATACCGAGAGCTGTAGAGGGAAGCGAGACGCATTTGCAGACAAAAAAAGAAAGAGGCCGAAATGCGTGAGTACGAAGAGCTTGAGAAGCTGGCAGACAGAGGGAATGCTCGAAAATTTTATGAAAAAATGAAGCGACTTAACGAAGGTTTCAAGACCGGAGCATCCTCATGTAGAGACCAAGGTGGTAATCTGGTAACCGATGTCCAGGGCATACTGGGATTATGGAGGGAACACTTCTCCGACCTGCTGACTGGCAGTGAGAGTACAACACCAGGAGATGGCGAACCCGATCCCCCAATCGATGACGATGGAACAGATGTTCCATTACCCGACCATGAAGAAATTCGAATAGCAATTACCCGCTTGAAGAACAACAAAGCAGCGGGGGCCGATAGATTACCGGCAGAACTATTCAAATACGGCGGCGAAGAACTGATAAGGTGCACGCATCAGCTTCTTTGCAGAATATGGTCGGAAGAAAGCATGCCTGACGATTGGAATCTCAGTGTGCTCTGCCCAATCCATAAAAAGGGAGATCCCACAATCTGCGCCAATTACCGTGGGATCAGCCTCCTAAATATCGCATACAAGGTTCTATCGAGCGTATTGTGTGAAAGACTAAAGCCCACCGTCAACAAACTGATTGGACCTTATCAGTGTGGCTTTAGACCTGGAAAATCGACAACTGACCAGATATTCACCATGCGCCAAATCTTGGAAAAGACCCGAGAAAAGAACAACAACCGCGCCGTTTGTTCTGCTTTTTCCCGCATGGATAAGGAAGCGAAGCGAATGGGTCTGGAGGTGAATGAGGACAAGACGAAATATCTCCTGTCATCAAACAAACAGTCGGCGCATTCGCGTCTTGGCTCCCACGTCACTGTTGACAGTCATAACTTCGAGGTCGTAGATAATTTCGTATACCTGGGAACCAGCATCAACAACACGAACAATGTCAGCCTCGAAATCCAGCGCAGAATAACTCTTGCCAACAGGTGCTACTTTGGACTGAGTAGGCAATTGAACAGTAAGTCCTCTCTCGACGAACCAAAATCAAGCTCTACAAGTCGCTTATCATTCCCGTCCTGCTTTACGGTGCAGAAGCTTGGACGATGTCAACATCAGATGAGACGACACTAGGAGTTTTCGAGAGGAAAATTTTGCGCAAGATTTATGGTCCTCAGAACATTGGCAACGGCGAATACCGCAGACGATGGAACGATGAGCTGTACGAGTTATACGACGACATTGACATAGTTCAGCGCATAAAAAGACAGCGGCTACGCTGGCTAGGTCATGTTGTCCGAATGGACGAAAACACTCCAGCCCTGAAAGTGTTCGATGCAGTACCCGCCGGAGGAAGCCGAGGAAGGGGAAGGCCTCCACTCCGTTGGAGGGACCAGGTGGAGAGCGACCTGGTTACACTTGGGATCTCCAACTGGCGCCGAACTGCGAAGGAGAGAGACAGGTGGCGCACTATCGTCGATTCGGCTATAACCGGCTAAACGGTTGCAACGCCAATCACATACGAAACGGTATATTCGATATATATTGAGAAGTTAAGACGATGGTCTGCTTCGACCCAAATTGATAAAATGGGTTCATTCTGCGATATTATTTCGAATATCATTATGGGGTTCGGCACCATGGAAATTCGTAATTTTATAAAATGAAGAGTATAAAATAAAAATAAAACAAAAATGTATTGATTTCAACAAATAACAAATATTGTATTCGTATATAGCATACTAGCTGACTCCGCAGTCGTTGCACTGCGTGAAATTATTTGTTTTGAAAACAAAGTTGAATTGGAAAACATTTATTTGCGAATTTTCTAAATTTTTTTTTTCAATGTAACGCATAACAAAATTTTCTGTTTTCTGTTCCGGTGCGTAAATGTACAGAGAAGATGATTTTTTCAACTCGTGAATGAAATTTATGCCACACACCTCCAGCGACTGTCTTTGAGAACTGTTGATTGTCATCCCAAATGCAAGTCTCATTGGAAACTGAATACGTTTGAACTGAAATGGCAAATCGTTGGAACTCAAAGAAATTCGTGGAATCAAGCATTCTGCTTGAAGATTGCAAAGCATAGTAAATGACAAAGAAATTTCACAGGATAATTCACAGCTTCGTCTTCATTTTTAATATGATCGATCGATGTGTATGAACCCAAATCTCCAGGAAGTTGACTTTAAGTCGTATAGATTAAGTCATCATACTTGTGGCGGCAAGTTGTTCGTTGAAATTAAGTGTCGTCAAAGACAATTTTATTCAGAATTAAATACTCTTAACCAACAACACATTTATTTGGATAAAGATTAATATTATTATTTTAATACAACTCTAACAAATAATTTCGACTAAATTAATTATCACAAAAACGGTACTCACGGACTCTTTTTTAGATCATTAAAAGAGAAATAATTCTTTCATACATAACTTTTGTGTATCTTGAACCGCTTTCGCAGCGCAAGGAACGGAAGCCCTCAAAGATAAATAATTTCCCCCGTTTTTTACATATTTACCACTGTGATGCTATATAGCCTATAGCCTTCCTCGATAAATTGACTATCCAACACAAAAAGAGTTATTCAATTCGAACCAGTAGTTTCGGAGATTAGCGCGTTCAAACAAAAAAACAAACAAACTCTTCAGCTATATAATATTAGTATAGATTTTATTATAAAATTTTATAGAATCCCGGAAAAATGTACACGAATTTTTTTGCGAAAAATGCAATCATCGATTGCAGTTGAATATAGCACTGCCTTACTTGTCTACTTTATATTTCTTGTAAAGTATTGTGATGAGTTTCATTTACGTTTCTATTTCAATTTATTTGATGACTTCACTTTATATCCTCTAATATGGCTTGTAGTCTTTATTTAGCGTTAGTAGTAGCAGTGGAGTGTGTGTAAATGGACAACATGCGTACCGTGATATTTTCCGACTCTATATTAATAAGCGCCACGCGACCCTACTTCTGGACATTGACTTTATTTGGAATCGTGTTACCACCGAATTACATACTCCGCACAATCCAACCAACCAATCGTCAATGGCTATTATTTCTAATACGAATTGTTTTCACAATATACGCACTATTACATTGGACCTTTACTGGCTTTTGGATCGCGTATTTAAACAAAAACTTCCTCAATAACTATGTGAGGAGAAACTCGTTGGATAGCAAAACTTATATACTAACCATTGGCATCATTATCGTACAGCTCATAGTGCAAACAGTGATACATGCTCAGGCATTAATGGGCCATCAACAACTTCGGCGCATACTCATTAATGTAGTGCAATTGGAATCGGATATACGTGAACACGCTTCAGCCGTGTGTTCGCTGTGTGCCATTCGTTGGCGTTTTTTCTTGCATATAGGATTATGGTTACTACTGCTTTGCACTTTCATTATGTACCTATATTATGAACTATCACCTGGAAAATACACAGCTCTGCATCAAGTGGTCTCGATATTTGGCTATACATTGACTCAAATGAAAGGAGTTGAGTATTGTGTTAGTGTGCAACTGATACACGAGCTCTTACACTTGGTGCAGCAACAGTTGACGCATTTGAGCTGGAAATTGGAGCGCTGTGAAAGATTGGAGCTGCGTTGGGACTTATTCGTCCAATTGCAAACAAACCAAGCACTTCTGTCACGCGTCTGGCATCTACTGAATCAAGTGGAACGATATTTTTACCTTCCAGTGCTTATGCTATTCTTTTGTAATGGATTCTTAATGACGCAAACCATACATTGGGGCTATATTAATTTGGAACTCGATGATTTGAAGCTGCGTTTATGTAAGTTTTCTCGTGATTCCACTCATGTATAAAAGTGATTGCTACATTATAGTACCAATTTACCTATATAGGTAAAGGTCCTTGTGTTGTGTTTCGCCGTGACATTTCAAAAGAATGCATAGATAGATAGATAGATTTAATTTAAAAAATTACTCATGTTGCCCGGCGAAAGTCATCCAAAGGGTCCCGAAAACCTAATAGTCTTTCGACAATATTTTAGCCAGTCTTTTTTTTAAATTTCACGTAGAATTATTTTCATCAACTACTTTGAACATAGTAAAATAAATCTATAAATACAATTTTTCAGTCCATACCCATTTTGCGAAAAAGTGAGGCTACCAAAATAACACAGCCACATAAAATTTTTTTTTTTTATTCTGACCTAGAGGTCTTACTACATGTACCTTATGTTTTTGAGGCCGCTAAATCCGAATCCGAGGTCCATTTAACCCCATCAGATCAGTGTTTTGACATAAACCCAGAAAACCAATGTGGCGGACTCACTACTCGGGTTTTCGGGGGCATGGATTACGAATCCGGTGTCGGTTTTAAAAATTCAAAATGGCTGATGGAATATGGCGAACGTTTTTTTTTAATTTTCATAGGAATCTTATGAAACTCGTTATTCGAGGTCACTGATTTTGAATGTGGCTCGAGTTTGTTTGGGTTATCGAGCATTTTATACCCTCGCAATATAGGGGGAGTACCAATTTTACCAATCTTTGACACTGAGGAGCTATATTATTGGGAAAAGATTTATCCATTATTCTATAGAATAAATAAAAGATTTACAAATATTTTCGGTAAAAATCAGCCACCGACAGACAGGCGGACGGACATACAGACATTCGGATTTCAATTCGTCTCGCATCCTGATGACTTCGTTATATATAATCCTATATGTATCTAACCCGTTTAGTTTTAGGACTTACAAACAACCGTTAGTTTAATAAAACTATTATACTCGTCCCAGATGTTGCGAGAGTATAAAAATATTCCGTGCCTGTACCCGTACATCTGCCATCAGATTAATTACTTATACATTTGCTAATTAATTCTTAGATAGACATGCAGACATGTACGTATGATGCATCTGAAGATATGGCTATATAAAATAGCCTTGTCACAAATAAAATTCTACATTAATGCGCATTTCCTTTGGTTAGCAATGCATGTTATATAACATGCTAAAAGCAAAATGCTACAGTTTTTATTGAGTGCGCGTAACTCCAAGTCCATACAATTATATTATGCGATCAGCAAAATTTGCCGAAACCGCGTTAATTTCCGTTATTACGCCCTATTTGTGGACATTTTCATTATTCGCTGTTGTGATGCCACCGTTTATGATAATGCCTAGGGCATCTTCCGTACGGCTTTGGTTGTTCCACCTATTTCGGATTATTTTCGCAGTCTATATACTGTTTCAATTCACTATTAACTTCTGGGTCGAACACTTAAACAATACGACAATCAGTATTTTTGTGCAGAAGAACTCTATGGATAGTATGACATATATTTTAAGTATTGGCATCAATAACATACAGCTCATAGTGCAAGCAGTGATCTATACTCAAGCATTAACGGTAGATCAACTACTACGGAGCATACTCGGTAGCGTGAAGCAGCTAGAAGCGGAGATACGACAACATTGCTCAGCCGTGTGTTCATTGCGTTCCATACGTTGGCGTTTTCATCTACGCATAGGCCTTTGGTTATTGATAGTATGTGCTTTTCTGGCACATCTGACTTATGCACTCGCAACGACTACACTAACACCACTTGCTAAAGGCATTACTGCGTATTGCGCCGTACTAATTCAGATGAAAGGAGTTGAGTATTGTGTTAGTGTGCAACTGATACATGAGCTCTTGCATTTGGTGCAGCAACAGTTGGTGCATTTGAGACGTGAATTGGCGCACTGTGAAAGTTTGGAGCTGCGTTGGAGTTTATTCGCACAATTGCAAACCAATCAAAAGCTTCTTTCACGCGTCTGGCATCTACTGAATCAAGTGGAACGATATTTTTACCTGCCAATGTTCATGCTGTTCTTTTATAATGGATTTATAATAACACAAACCATACATTGGGGCTATATTAATTTTGAGCATGATGACTTTAATCTGCGCTCATGTAAGTTTCTTCCAAGTGTTTATCTAAGGATGAGTTGTGTTTACATATAATAGCCAAAAGATGAGTAAAAGTACAATTTTTCATAGAAATTCATCAATTCTTCGTTGTTGGTTTTAGGCTTATTTTTCTCGCCAATAATCAATATTGGGATCACATTGGACTCTATTTTGTCTATATATATAAAAATCATATTTATAAATGATTTCAAATTTATTTTAATTAGGTCGCATTGCCTACATTGTCATGATGATAATTTCATTGTTTATACCCTGCTACCGGAGTCAGTGCTGCATTGATGAGGTGAGGATCAAATCCTTTTAAATATTTCAATACAATTTTAAGTACTCTCCACATCTATTCAAATACTTTTTCTTTCGCTTTACAGTACAATCGCTTCGGCACAATATTGCATAAATTAAAAACCGTTGGTGGTATTGATGAACAGCTGAGTATGCGTTTGCAGGAGTATTCGCTTCAATTGATGCATCAGAAGATGTTATTCACTTGTGGTGGCTTCTTTGATATAAATTTGAAGAACTTTGGAACGGTAATTACGAAGCATAAATTAAATTTTTTGATAATATATTTTTTATATGTATATGAATTTAGATAATTCTGACGATTGCCACTTATATTGTTATACTCATACAATTCAAATTACAAGCCGAAACGGGAAGGAAATCGAGAATTGAAGTGGGTATGGAGTAATAAAAAAAATTAATATAAAAAAAAAACAACAAAAACAGACAGATTTCTACTGCAAATATCGTTAATATATTAACTGAACTTTGTAGAAGATATTACATATTAATATTAACTGGAAATTTGTCGAAGTTAAACAAATAAATAAATTTTGTTCAAAAAAGTTACAATTAATTTTCTTGTTTTGTTATTAATTTTAATTTTATCATATTAGTTTATCAAATAACTCTTCATATCCACACTATAATAAACCAACTTAAAGAAATTTTTCTAACAAACCTTTCTAACTGAAATATGAAGTCGAGATATTACCCATTGTAGATAGAATATGAAAATATGTTATAGTTATACATACATGCACATATAAATATGTATATAAGTGTATGATTTATCTTTTAACTATCATATGCATATACTTTTAATAACCAATTCTCTTATTAACATACAACTATATATGTATATGTTTGTATAAAGTGAGTAAATTGGAATACGTGGCGTATAAGTGACTTTTAATGCAATTTTCAAATAGCAAATATGTGCAACAGAGATCACTATCATTAAGATCACAGGATAACGAATAACGACATGTTAGTTGTTTTAGTTTAAGCTTGTTAATAAGAGCCTGATGAAATGAGTTTTTAGTGACACTTTAAATTGGCAAGTGTTAACATTTCCTCTTTCAAATTCACAAAATATTTTTTTCAAATAACGAATATACTTAGTTTTAGAGTCTGATACAAAATGCGACCAGTGAAATTTTCCGAATCCGCGTTATTTACCGTTATTACACCTTACTTTTGGATATTATCCTTATTCGCTGTCGTGATGCCACCAATTTTCATATTACGTACGCTGTCATCCCATCGATATTGCTTGTTCCACCTATTTCGTGTTATTTTCGTCGCATATACATTGCTACTATTGAGTGTTGGCTTTTGGGTGGAGCATACCAAGAATATCGTGATCAGTGCGTTTGTGTGGAGAAACTCTTTGGACAACATGACTCGTATCTTAACTGTTGGCATCAACGTATTGCAAGTCATGGTACAAATAGTGATCTATACACAAGCATTAACCGGATACCAACAACTTCGGCGCATACTAGTTAATGTCGTGCAACTGGAGTCGGATATAAGAGCACACTGCACAGCTGTGTGTTCATTATCCGCCATACGTTGGCGGTTTTGTCTACGTATTGGAATTTGGTTTTTCATATTATGCACCTTTCTACCGCATCTATGTCATGCACTCTCCGACATAACACTCGCGCCGATTTTCAGATGGATCACTGTGCTGTTCAGTTTATTATCGCAAATTAAAGGAGTTGAATATTGTGTTAGTGTGCAAATGATACACGAGCTGTTATACTTGGTACACCAGCAGCTGGCGCATTTAAGACGAGAACTGGTCATTTGTGATCGGGTTGACATGCGTTTGCGTTTATATGCAGAATTGCAGAGGAATCAACAACTATTGGCGCGTGTGTGGCAATTATTGGGTGAAGTAGAGCGATATTTTTGTATTCCCATGACTATTGCGTTCTTCTATCATGGTTTTACTATAATACAAACTATACTTTGGGGTTATACGAATTTCGAATATGAGGATTTTCATTTACGTTTATGTACGTTAAGTATAACTGTGAATACTTCTATCACCATATATTTGCATATTAAATGAAAATATTTAATGCTTCAGACCGCATTGTGTTCGCCTTTACGAATATTGCTACTCTGTTTATACCTTGTTACTTGAATCAATGTTGCATTGACGAGGTAAAATGAAATTACGTCCTTTAAATAAACTATTTATATAACTAAAATTTTAATATTTGCTGCTTATACATAGTACAAACGCTTTGGTACTTTACTACACAAACTGAAAACCGTGGGAGTCGATGTACAGCTGAGCATGCGTTTACAGGAGTATTCGCTTCAACTGTTGCATCAAAAGATGCTGTTCACTTGCGGTGGCTTCTTTGAGATAAACTTGAAGAATTTCGGAACGGTAAGCTAATAAGTTTAATGAACATAAAATTGCTTGAAATTATGTATGAATTTATAATTTTTTCTTCAGATAATCCTGTCGATTACAGCATACGTCGTTATACTGATACAGTTTAAACTGCAAGCGGCAACAGAAGGAAAATCCGGCATAATTACTACTTTTGTATAATATCATATTGAATCGCTAAATGTTGCTTTTAAATGTTTAGCCTTATTTAGTAAGTATTATTTGGAACCCATGACGCACTGAATAGTAGTCACACACTAAGCAACTTAGTTGAGACAGTTATCCATATGTTTGTATGCTGCAATTAGTTTATAACCACACATGTATGTATGTATGTTCATCATATGAAGAAATAAAAACGCATTTAACAAAACATTGATTGTATCATGATGTTTCAATTGATATTGAAAGAAGATTAGTATGTGTGTAATTACAAGCATTATCAATTCCAAATATAAAGGTAAAAGCACATTGCACATTCGTTACTCGTCGACGATACTGGTGCCATAGTGTCTTACAAATCATTAACCGACATGCCACAGTTAGAACGACCGATATTTCAAGTATCACTGCAACTCTTTAAGCGTATAATGGTTATAATGGGTATAACACCGTATACAAAACATTGTAGCAGCCAACCGGGCATGTCCTGTCGAAAGGGATTTATATTGAGTCTACACTTGCTCGCAGTGTTTGCACTAACTGGCATCTTAATAAACGAGTACTTAAAGAGTGCACAAGAGGCGATCTACAATGTTAAAGACGTCTTCTCGTCGGTTATCGATGGACTCGGCTTTAGCACTTTAATACTGGTGCAGCTCATCATACATTTGGAGAG
The DNA here is from genome assembly GCF_028554725.1 of Zeugodacus cucurbitae. NCBI lineage: Eukaryota > Metazoa > Arthropoda > Insecta > Diptera > Tephritidae > Zeugodacus > Zeugodacus cucurbitae. The sequence continues at coordinate 75,845,935 of NC_071667.1, read as the reverse complement.
TACTTGCAAAGCGCATATGTACACGGAAATTTTCAGTAAATTTGCACAAATGCAAAAGTTGTTGTTACAAAAATTCGCAATACATTTCGATTTGTCAAGGTTAAAATTTTGTGTACACATGCTACAGATTCATTTTACAATCTACTGCGGCTTGTTGATAGCGCTGGTGATTAAAATGCTTTTTGAACCAGGATCAGTGTCCCAATTGTTATTAACTTTGCACGCAGAGTTAGTGTTAAAAGTCAAATTATTCGAGTTTATGTGTTTCATTATTGTGTTCATGGTAATGATTTGCACTGTATGTAAGGCAGCCAAGATACATTGTAAGCGGTTGGAGGCGACACGATTTGAAAATGGTTTGCAGCGGCGTGAATGTTTATTGGGATTTGTGGCACTGCAAGACTTGCATGCTTTGCTTTGGGAGAATGTGCAGCTCTTAACGGACTACTTTGAGTGGAGTTTGCCGGGTTTATTTGCAAAGCAGCTTATCGATTTAACGCTTTTGGCATATTGGGCAGTTCTAAATATAGAAACAGGAACGTCGGTAGTAGTTAAATATTGTAAGTAATCAAGAGAACAGTACAAATCATGATATTATATTTTCATTTAATTTTTTACCTATAGATTTAATAATTATTTGGATTATGCAAATAACTACTTTAACGACTGCGTGTTTCCTTTGCTCCGTCTGTGAACGAAAGGTGAGTGTGTTACAATATCGCTTAGTAGTAGTAGTAGTGTGTGGCTTCTTAAACTTACTTTCATACACGTTTAAGGACAGAGAAATACGTTCGTATTTAAGAACTTGTTTAAAAGATCGCCAGAATCTGCTATTAATGAGATGCATGCACCGAATTACAATGCAGCTATGTCAGGAAGCTATTACATTTGTAGCCGGAAATTTTGTAACAATTAACATTGGAACACTCGGCAAAGTAAGTAAATTTATTGTTGAGAGCAGAAAGCATAAATAATATTATATTAAATTATTATATGTACGTTCTAAATTAATACGATTATTTTTCAGTATTTTTTCACCGTCAGTATGTACATTGTAATATTGATACAATTTCGTATGTCAGTATGAATAACACCGAACTATACACAGTCTAATGTTAAAATGATAGCGTGTTGCTACAATAATGCAATGATGACCAATTCTTTTAAAATAAATTATGGAATATATTTAAACAATACAGTGTTTTGCGCAAATGAAAATAAAACTTGTTAACTTACCCACTAATATAATAATGCGAAGATAATAAATTACACATTTAACTGCATGAGAAGTGTATGTTGATAATGCGAAAAAAAACTTGAATTTCTTTAATTATACCACAAACTTTGACTTCAAGTAAACCTTTTTTTACAATTGAATGCATTTCCGCACCAAACGCTTCTAACAACTAAAATTGGCGGTTAATAAAAGCTTTAACATGGAGTATCCTGCCAGTTTGACAACCTGTGATTGCCAGATTTAAAATATGATAATAAATGTAATAAATAATTACTTACATACACCTATATTTAATTTGATAATGACAAACAATTACACCACAAAATTAAACGAATTATTGAATTGGAGTAGTTTAATTAAAAAATAACAAGCACAGACTCTTACAAACCTTGCCACTCCTTCAAAATGTATTCGGTTTTGCAGTACATTTAAAATAAACTAAAATATTAATCTGGCATTACATGCTGCTAAAACAGACGGAAATACACAAACAGCTGTTCCTTCAATTTAACCATTCTTACCAAGTATGTTTTTTCTGTAACAGATAAATAGAATATACAAACTAATAACTCACTAATTTATTGAGATATTAAAATGGTGTTATGCTTGGATTTTAACATTACTGTTTTATGTACATACATATGAGTTATGCCTTAGAAAAAATATTCGATTTCAGTTAGAATTTGAAGTGTTCCGGTTTGCGGCAACTCTATGTGTTATTAGGATTACAAACATAAGTACACTTGTTATAAGTCATCCGTATCAGTAGCTGGCTCATTTCGGAATTTAATAACTTCTACAGAATTTTTGTACACCTATGTGGAATAGGAGCGGTAATATTAACTTTAATACAGTAAGTATGTTCATATTGATGTTTATCATTGTATTGTATTGTTCTCAATTGCTTATTCTTAGAACTAACCAACGTACGAACTTGTTGGGAACACATATACATTTGTTTATACGTAAATATTTATGTGTAATACTAAATTATACAGAATATTTTGATAATCAATAACGCAGCAATGAAGTTTTATAAATTTGATTATAACCGCACCGAATGGGAGATACCTGAAATTTATCAAAAAGCGCAACCAGTTGGGTCTGGTGCTTATGGGCAGGTGATCAAAGCTCATGTTGAGGGCACAGAAACGTATGTGGCTATTAAACGACTGACCCGTCCCTTTCAGTCGGCTGTGCATGCCAAGCGTACTTATCGCGAGATACGTTTATTAAAGCATATGGATCACGATAATGTCATAGGGTTGCTGGACATATTCCATCCTCATGACAAAGATGTAACACTGAAATCATTTGAACAAGTGTACTTAGTAACACAATTTTTAGATGCTGATTTAAATAATATTATAAGAACTCAGCGACTTTCAGATGTTCATGTGCAGTTTTTGGTATATCAAATACTTCGTGGTCTTAAGTATATTCATAGTGCAGGCATCATCCATCGCGATCTAAAGCCGTCCAATATTGCCGTAAATGAAGATTGTGAATTACGTATTTTAGACTTTGGATTGGCACGTCCAACAGAAAGCGAAATGACTGGTTATGTAGCCACAAGATGGTATCGTGCCCCGGAAATTATGTTAAATTGGATGCATTACAACCAAACAGTTGATATCTGGTCCGTTGGTTGTATTATGGCGGAATTACTTACTGGACGAACTTTATTCCCCGGTACTGATCATATAAACCAATTAAATCTTATCATGGAAATATTAGGTACACCACCCGATGACTTTATGCAGAAAATCTCATCAGAAAGTGCGCGTAATTACATAAAATCGCTACCACCGATGAAACGGCGCAACTTTAAAGAAGTATTTAAAGGTGCTAATCCACTAGCAATTGATTTGCTGGAGAAAATGTTAGAGCTGGATTCAGAAAAACGTATTACAGCAGAGCAAGCATTAGCGCATCCCTATCTGGGTGAATATTCGGAACCAAGTGATGAACAAACTTCGCCATTATATGATCAAAGCTTTGAGGACATGGATTTGCCAGTAGAGAAATGGAAAGAACTAGTCTTTAATGAGGTTAAAAATTTTAAAAGGCCACAATCGTTTACAAAAATCTTAGAAAATGTTAATAAAACATAAAAGCAAAGTTGCGGTTTTTCGTATGTACATATGCTCAAATGGTATTAAATGCTAAACATATTGTTGAAAAAAAAGAAAAACAATATTATTCAAGATAATTATATTATTGCTTTAAAATATTTATAATGTTACTTGTTATTGTAAAAGTGAATGTTTGTAATTACAATTGTTAATGTTTCTGTGTTTATAATGGTAGACATAAATTCAGTATCAGTGCCTTATTAAAACCCTGAAAGCAAAAGATCTATACTAAATATATATTTATGTATTATTTAATGTACAAAAATTTTCATATTGTTTTATAGTATTTGTTTATACATTTATGTAAGTTTCTATTTCTACACGTTTGTATATTGTTTCCATTTGTACGAAAACTAACTTATTGATACGATTGTTATTAAAGAAAAATGTAATATCAACTTTTTTATATGTGTTTATTATATCTTTATTGCAAATAAAAATTGATAAAAGCATTTGATGATAATGTTATATGCCGAACCTTCTTGCCTCTCTCTATGAATGTGAAATAACACTTACCTTTGTAGCAAAAGAAGTGAGCGTATAAACTTTTTTCATACGCGCAATCTTCATGCCAGTCATTTTGGCTTATTGACTCAAATAATATTAACCATTTTTCTCTCTCATGCGTGCATATGCGCATACAAATTTATAACATGATATATTATTTTTTGTTGATGGTTACAATAATTGGGATTTTGAAACAAATAACTTCATCATTGTTCGCATTCTCTGCTATCCACATCATTGTGCCGCGTATCTGAAAACAGCAAATAAATAGAAAATAGTGTAATGTATATTAATTTGTGAACAGTATTCTGTCATGATTGGGTATACTAAAACTTACATTAGGAAGAGTGTTGCCGACCAAAACCTCAGCAACGTAGGATTTTCCATCGCTTTCATCACTTAAACAGCGTTTTTTATCATCACAAGGATCTGGAGTAATCACGGCATTTGTCTTGACAGCATTAAAGATCCAGCGTACGCGATGTTTTAAATACGAAGTATTATCACCTAAAATAAATATAAAAAGAAAATTTCGAAAATCACTAAATAGGTCATTGAGGTGTTCATATAAGAAAAAAATATACATAAATGTATTAAATTTGCTTTAAACGTTAAATTTAATAAAATCACGTTTCCAATTAAGTGGAAATCTCTGCAAATTCTATTCAAAAAATCATTACACTATACAACAGAATCGATTTTTTTTTCTCAGTGTTGCACAAAATCATTTTTTTCGGGAGATTAAGACATAAGTAATAAAAAAGTAAAATTCCCGATTTTCGAAATATCCTTCACATTTTATATATTATATTCGCTTCCGCATTTCAAAATTTCGCTTACTGGAAACACTGATAGATGATAAAGGATAAAAAGTAATTTATGTATAAAAATATGCATGTAATTGTATTTACCGTTATCATCAAAAATTACTTTTACCGTCACATTTGAACCACGAACCATTTGACACGGTATTTTGGTACAGCTTGAAACACTAACATACAGTACATCGTAACGAGATCCTAAAATAATATAGATATATTAGAATTCAAAAAACATAAATATGAAATAATATTGAAAAATCTGTATACATTTTGGAATAATTACAAAATATTATTATTTTTTTAAACTTTTCCCTGTTAGGAATTTAGTACATTCGCCCCGTTTTCTTTATCACATTCCCACCTATACTATTTCTCTACATACGTATGTATGTATACGCAAGCACTATTGATCATAACAATTAATATTAAGGCCAATTAAATTCAAGTAGGTAGGCAATGCAAAGCTTTGTTAAACTTCTTTATTTATTTATTTTTTTGCTTGATAAGCATAGGTAGCATTCAGCTGAGGAAATACGTCAATAGTAAAAGGCCGTACGTGCTAGCTTATCAGGGAAATAAAATCTGGATTAAAAAGTAGCAGTAAATTCAAGAATAACTTTGATTGAATATTTATTACATACAATTGTGTGTATGTATGGCAATAAGCTATGACGATTGCAATTTGGATTACTAATCCCAAGCTATATCATATATCTTATTCTTGAATAACAATTAAAAAAAAAACCATATACAATGATTTTTATTTAGTTGTCTTGTGTGTTTAGTGTTTATTTCTTCCATTCATTTATATCTAACGTAATGAACATTTGCCAGACATCAATACAAAAATCTTACTCTTCAGTGTGTAGCATTATCTTTTCGATAAGTTAATAAAGTGGAAATTAATTTAATTAATATTAACAGATAAAGGTACAGTATGCGTCAGATAATGGGAACTTACTAATACATTTTAGCTTTTCATTGAAATGTTTTAGTGAAATTAAATGACACAGCTGTCTACGTTAAAAAAAATAGTTCATAGATACTTTTTCTTTGTGGAATGGCAATACTCGTATTTTTAAGCTGAATATAAATTAAGTATTTAAGTATAATATTGTTCTTATTTCAAATTTTTTATTCTCTACAATATTATAAATTTGTTTTCCAAAAAATGGCTTTCGGGAATTGCTATTTAAAAGTCCCCGGCACTGAATTCCCAAATTAAATTAAAACATAATAAATAATATTAATTCCTTCCTTCAAAAAGTGTAGCTTTCATCACTCTTTATTAATAAGCGCTCCCCATTTTAGTTTCGAGCACAAACTTCGTACAGCCCACATACATATGTATGTATGTACGTAAGCTTAGCGTATTACCCGTGCCGCCTATACAAAAAGAAATTCCCACAGCTTTGTACCATAAAATTTATACGTTCATAAATTATTTAAATTCGAACACGACAAGAAGGCAGTATTGTCCACTTCAAAAGTTTCCGTAATTCTTTTAATAAGCATATTCACATCGCGAGAGCGTCACATGTAACAGTATGTGTATACATACACACTCGTATGAATTGAAAATGTTTGTGAAATATTGTTAGTCCTTCAGATAGATCGTTTTTGGTGGCAATTAAACGATAATGCTGCATCATTGTTTATGCCGATAACAATACAACTGATTATGAGAACACCGAATACTAGCACGAAATTTGAGTGTTGACATTTTTCAAATTGAGGATATTGATTGGAGGGTTATCCGGTCGTTATTTTTAAATTTATTTTCTAATTTAAACAATCATTTCATTCGCTGAGAACCTAAATATTTCATACAGAATATACCTAATCGTTTCAAATTTTAAAATACTTTTGTTGTAAGCTGCGAACTTCTAAATAAATCCGCTTATATTATATGTACATACATAAATTGATGCCCATTTATAGGGCCGTGTTCATCTTATCAAAATGCCCCACATAAATTAAAATTTACTACGTCTATGTCAACGTTGTTAGTAATTAAAATACCAAAAACTAATTATTACCGGAATGCGATACGTAAATAGCAATCTGCTTATAAATCTAGATACGTTAATTAATTCATTGTTAAAAACAGTTATCTCTACTCACCGCAGTCTTCAAAGGGTAGCGTACGCAAGCTTAATAACTTCTTGAAAATTTCTTTTGATGCATCTTGCACATCAACTGGCTGTCCAATTGTAAATGTGATCCAAAATATATTACTCAGATATAATAAATTCAAGTAGAAGAATTCAAGGCGCATTGTCAATTATTGTCAGCTGCAGATGTCAATAATTAATTATTGCTGATGAAGAGATGTTCACTAATTGGTAGAATATGCGTTTGTATATTTCACTTTGTACTTAGCGTAACGTATAATGCTGGTATTGCGTTCAATATATAACTGGCGAAAGTCATTTGATTAAGCGGAGTGTAGCACCTGATACGGTAGCAAATTCTAACGACTACATTTGATTAAATGCTTTGTATTTTTTGCTTCTTCCTTTCTAACACTAATGCAGTTCATTGATTCTTTTGAACTGTTTGACTGTTTGAGTGGCGCAAGTCGAAATGTTAATAAAAATTATTTTGAAGAACTCAACAATTCAACTTTGCGATTTTTTTGAATACACTATCTTTGCTTATATGAAATATAGTTTTATTTCTATATATTTTGTTATTGCTAAAATTATTTTGATTACAGTGCTTATTAATAATAGATAATTGTATATGCCGAACTATTCATTCCATTATACCCTTAAGATAATTGGTGTTTTTAATAAATCTAAAATCGGCGCGTAGCTGTATAAACTGTCGCACAACTGATTTGTCCAAATAATTCTGAAATGAAGAGGTCACAATATATATATTTATGCTCTCATTAAAATTTAATAGAATTTACTAATTTAAATGAAGTTTTTGTATATGGAAAAATTATGAAAGGCGCATGTGTGAAAAATATATCAGAAAAATTATATTTTTACTAACAAATTCATTTATTATTTTAAGCAAAAATCTATTTTTTTTTGTTTCGCAGAATAAATTTTAAGAAATAATTTAATTGTCATAAGCATTTAATTTTAATTGCATTATGTATGAAAATAGTTATGCTATGTTAGGAAGACATGCGAAAATAAAACGTTTCTTCTTAGTAAAAGTAAAAATTGTCATATCGTACTCACCAAAGTCTCTCCGGTACAAACTTCTTGCAAATTTTCTGGTTTCACCAGCAATAGGTTGCATAATGCATGTAGGATATCGAACAGTTGTGTGACCAATGGATTTTCCAACTCGCGAATGCATTTGCGATACTCATTTACATCACAGATGGCGCACATGGCACCCGCCGTATTATATTGCATGGTTTGTAAGTGATCAAAAATCACACGATGAAAGCGCACACCAATTTCGTGTAAAACATTTTGCAAATTGTCACCATCAACACAGCGTTTTGCCTGCTTTAGTGCGGGCTGCAAATTTTGAACAACCTGCAGACAAGCCTAAAAATACATAATTAAAAATAGACGTAAGTAATAAGCAGAGTAACGGTGTCATAAATTAGGAACATATCTCAGTAATAAATTAACTGCCAATACCAATATTTTCCACCAATCAATTAACTTGATTTTATGTGCTTCACATAACTGTAAATGTAAATAAAATGCTCAGGTATTTTTATATCATTGACTCACCGCTGATGAGATTGTGTCCATATCCGTTTCTGGTTTGTAATCAGTTTTCTTTTGCTCGCTCTGCAAGTATAATTTAACCCAACTGATTATCGCATTGATAGACCGTTCGAGCCCCTGGTCTAACGTTTTTTCAATTTGCTCCATTAACAAACGTCTTTTGAACATAAAATCCGAATATTTTGGCGTGTTACTGCAATACGCACACAAACAAACATATTTTGAAATTATATAAACATTGTGTTGAAATGCAATTCTAAATGTGCTTACATAATGCATGGTATAACTGAGCTATTCGAGAGTTTCTCCAATAAATGCACAATTATATTGGTTTTTTGAACCACATCGAAAAAGTAAAGTTGTGGAAAGGTTTTGCCTTCTACGATCGGTATCGCCTGCAAACCTAGTTCGAGTGCATACACTACGTGTTCGTGCATAAGAAAACGTAATAAAATATCATTTAATTTAATCACATTAGTGGGTAATTCGATCGCTGTGGAGAGCAGACGGCAACGTTTGAGTGCTGCCTTGGCCTCCTGCAACATATTTATAGCTAACTCTTCGCAAAGGAATGTCTCGCCGCCATAGTCTTCAATTTGCGCTATATTAATGTTGGCTCGTGTACCTATTAATGCCTGCATATCACGTCTCAGTTCTTGAAAACGTTCGGTGGGCTTTTTCTGGTGCTTTTTATTAACGTAAAATCGTTCTAATTCAGTTGAGCATTTTGTTGTTAGACATCTCGACTCTACTTCCACATAATTTGCCAAATGTTTGGTGAAAATTTGTTGAGTCAACTTCTGCAGCAGATCGTCGTCCATGGTAGACATATAAATTTGTAGATCTACCGACAACTTCAATGTTCTATCATAAGAAAATAACCAATTTTAAGATTAGGTATATTAAAAATTATATAATAAAAATACACATTTTTTAATATTATTTTTTTTTTTTTTTTTGTTACCTTGAATACAATTCATAAAGTGTACGCAAATATTTTTCCTCGTCCTTCTTATCGTCCAATTTCGTTAAAGCATACTGATTTAACTTTAATTGGTAAATATTAAGTATAAATTTCGACATCACTTGCGCTGGATTGGCAAATACTTTTTTTATGATCTCATAATGATGTTTGCACATAGGCGTTATTCCTATAAATATATCCTTTCCGCCATAAGGAGTCTGTTTGGAAAATGTAATGTAAAAACATATTCACACATAGTACAAATGAAAATGAATCATATTACCATTTGGCTTTGCTCTATGTAGGCATCAATGCACTGTGTATAGCCCTTGAATTGAGATAAGATCTGCGCCAACTTTTTCATTTTTTCAATGTCTTCACACTTTTGTGCCGTTGCGAATTCTTCAATAAGTCGACGCTCAACGTCATCATACATTTTTTCGATTTTCCTTTTCGAATCAGCAAACTTTTCCATCGGCAAATCTTGTGATATTGTGTAAAGTTTTTGTATCACATCTGCAGCTTCATAAAGCCGGAAAGGATCGGTAAAAATATCGTTGAGTATGGGACCAGGAATAAGAAACTCAGACATATGATTTAAAAGTTTTTGCGCCTCCACCGTCCGACTACGAGGTGTATTCACATTTTCTAGTTGTTCACCAAGATGTATGATTTTACCAGCCACAGAATTGATTTTCTCATCTAATTGACCAAACCAATCGATTGCGACCTGATGACGTTCCTGTAGTTTACATATTTGTTTTGTGTGTGTTACTTGTTCTTGACGAAGTGACTCTTCTAGCCGTTCGCATTTCGCTTGCTGTTTTTCTTGTAAAATCTTCATATCTTTTATGGTTTGTATAAAAGTTTCATGAAGTGCTACGGGATTGAAATCGTCCGCATTTTTTCCACTGATCCCCACTTCATTGTTAATTCGCCAAGTAAGACGTTCAATAAATTCCGACACCTCGAATGGTTCCTAAATGAACATAAACAATAATGTAGAGCGGAAATTTAAGAGTTACTTTTGCTATTTCACCTGCTCAAACTCATCCATGTACTGTGCTAACATTTTTCTGCTTTTTTAACTTTTTCAAAACAATACAATAAAGTTTAAACAATTAACACTAGTATTTGATTATTCTTTACGCCCTTTTTTCTTACATTCTGAAGTCAACCCAAATATTTGTAATCAGCTGATTGAAGTTACCATATTGTTAAAATCTAGTTAGAAATTGTTTTATTTTTAGGGATCGCTAACAGGTAACCGGTTATCATAGCTCTGTAACGAATTATAGATAGTCAAATATTTGCCAGAAAAAAAAAATCAAAGAAAATTATCCTGACTTCAACCTTTGTAAACATATTCAGTTTCTTTGTTGTTGCATTGTTTAAAAATTGCGAATAATTAACGTACAAGCGTTATTAGTATATAAACATTATTGCTTCTATAATAAAAATATAATTAAACGAAGGTATTGCTTTTATATGAATCGCCGTAATACTGCGATCATAATTTAATATTCTCTTTACTAATTTGTTTTATCTTTGCTATTGTTGCAAATGTACATGTGGATGAATATGACTGCTTTTTCCACTCGATGATTCGTAGTTTTGTGCCTGAGCTGAGGCGGTCGATGACACTGCTGCTGCCGCTGCAGTACTTGTACTAGCTATAATGTTGATGGCACTCGCTGCAGCGGTTGACGAGGCCGTCATTGCAGAACTAGCCAAATCTGGTGCTGGTAAACGTTTCCCTTCAATAATGTTCGCACTACCCTTGACAGCACTAGCGGAAATTCCATTTCCTCCGGCGCTTACCTCAGTTGTAGGTGTTTCAACTAATTGATGCAAATTTCGAAGCTCTGTTGAACGTAAGCTTGCCGATAAACTTTCACTCGAAGCTAACGAGGTCGATAAAGGTGAATTTCGATCCATCGACGAGGCGACATCTGTTAGAAAAGAGTGTGTTGTAGTTTTTTTTTTTTAATATGGATTTTAATTAATATACTACCGGTCTTATCAGTGTCTGGCGAACAAGTAGTTAGGAATACTCCACCCTGTGGTTTGTACACCGACATCATAATCTTTTCTTCCATTTGCATTATAATGCTTTTCTGTACATCGTATTTCTTGCTAAGCGCCTAGAATTCGAATTATCAAAGAAATATAAGTATTAGAAATACCGTTATAAATTAAAATATATGCATTTATAAATGGAAGCACACAATTAAAAAACTTACTTAGTAAATATAAAAAAATAAAATAAATAAAACCAATAAAAAAATGAAAATTAAATAAAATAAAAAAAAATAATAAATGCATAAACACCTTAAACATTTCCTCGTATTCATCTTTAACTGTTTTTAACAATCGCTTTTGATCAGTGATAACTTTATCGCTACTCTGTAGCTGCGCTTGTAGCTCGTTAATTTTATGTTTTGCACTATCCAATTGCGAAGTTTTTTCCTCTAACATGTGACGCACATCTATAGTACACACAAATAATTGCATTTTATTAATAGACAATATACGATTTCAATGCCAAAAAATGTGTTTACCTTTTAACTCTTTATTGTAGTTGGTTTGAAGCATATGGAATTCCTCGTCACGTGCCTTGAAATTGTCTATCTCCGAAAGTTTATCGCGGCACTTTATTTGCACCTCACTCATAACTATGAATTCCGACTCTAAGCGTGCCAATTCCTGTTTACATTGAACACCTACTTCCACCTGCTGTTGTGCGAGTTGCAACTCTGAAGTTAAATTGAATATATGACCACGCAAAGCTTCCAGTTCGTATGTATCGGCTTTTCTATTAGCAAGCTCCTCATTCAGACGTGCTTGTAAATTTTCATTGGCCTGTCGAAGGCACTCATTTTGCTCGATTTCCCTTTGGTATTTCAACTTGATTTGTGTCAATTCATCAACATACAATTGTTCGCGAGCATTATGTTGCTTTGTGTTCTTTTCGATTTGCCTCACTAGTTCCATGTTCTTAGCGGTGATACTCTTCACCTGTTCACGCAAGCGATCGCGTTCCATTTCCACACTACGCTTATCACGACTTCGTCCCATTAAACGACGGTTTCGTTCTGCATGCATTTCTCGTCGATGCCGTTCATATTGCAGCTGTAGGCAAACAAGTTGGAATTGTTCCTACAAAATGATGGAAAGAATTTATTGAAACAGCTAACAATTTAAAAAATTTGATAAACACACCTGATCTAGGCCAGTTATCTTGTCAGATGTATCCTTTGAACGAATCGTACGCGAAACATACAGATCGAGTATCTCCTGTGGGCCTAATTTGTTGGGCTCACATTTGTTACGTAGATTAACGCTTTCCAATAACATTTCAAACAAAGAATGTTCATATTTTTGTGGCACGAACTCTATTGTCTGCGTCGAGATGTTATTGCGTGTATTAATCCTATCGACCGTGTCGAGTGTGTGCTCTTGTTTAGTCGGTATATCTAGCATTTTTCCGCTTTTTTGCAAACGATGTTGTGATTTGTCCGGTTTTAAAGCGTTTCTGGATAGGTCCTCTTCAACTTCATCTGGGCTTTGATGTAAAAACAGATTTATAGCAGGGCACGATCTTGTTCGGCGAACAGTTCGCACTTCAGTTACATCCGCTTCCGTTTCCCCGCTGCACTTATCATCTAACCCAATATCCAAGCAACTTGAATCATTGTAGCAGTCGCTGAGCATGCGGATACGACGCTCAATGCCATTAGCTATTAAGAGTTGCACAGAACGACTTGTCGGTATTTGAAGTCCGCCTTCAGTGCACATGGATCGATCCGTTTCGTTGCAATCACTACAGATTTTTGTAATATTTTCCAGTGTCGGATACGTGGATATTGGTGTTGGCACCGACGAACCAGACTGCGTGAAAATGATTGGGGTAGGCGTTACTGATGGCGTTGGTGTTTGCGTCGATGTAGGGGTGGGGGTTTGTGTCGGCACAGCTGACGCACGCAACTGGTTGCTGCCGGTCATATCGTGCAGATCAATGTCGGGAGTTCCACTTTTAGCTGAAGTAAGACGTCAAAAGATTATCTACACACAATAAATAATTCAGTTTAAACACTTACAATTGATTTCGTTGGGGGAACGAAAAGGCCTCTGATGTTTGGCCATCATGGATTCAATCGTTTGAAATGGACTATGCGAACGACTACGGTCTTGTACAATCTGCTGTAGTCTTCTGTCGTATGTAGTCGAAACGCGGGTCACAACTCGGGTATTAACTTCCTGCTCAATTAACGTCGTCGCCGTTCCAACGGAACTGCTATCTGTTGCTAAGTCAGAGAAATTAAATTGATTTTGATTTTCTTTTCGCAAGGGCGAAGATGGTTGACTAGCAAAAATGGCACGCACTGCATGGGGATTTGCCAAATGCTGTTTAAATTCTTTTAAGTCTTTCATGGGTGTAGTCTCCGGTGTGGCCTCCACAGCAGCTTCAGGTGGTGATGAGCCCGAGAGACCAGTAATTTGGTTGGTAATCTTCGAAACAGCAGCGTTCGTAGACGGTAGCGGTAACATATAAGAAGGCGTTGGTGTTAATGGCATTGGTCCGGATGCTGTTATATCACTATAAGGGCTCCAAATCGCGCCACCACTCGAGCTTCTATTAACATCATAATAATGTTGCCACACAGGACCTTTGCTACTTCGTATTTGATCCACATTGTACACCGAGCTGCTATCATTGCTTCTTTTTACCTCCAAAGTAAATCGGTCCTCACAGTTTGCATCTAATAGCCCTCTTAACAATGCGATCATTTGTTTCGAATTTAAATCCTTTGCGAATAGTAAATTAACATATATAAATTATTAAAATTGAATAGTTATTTGTATTATTTACTTGATGAAACATTGGTAGTGATAATCTTGCGCACTCTTCTACAACGTCATGAGGCTCCTTTTCTTTAAACCGATTGATTTGATTAACTTCACTTTCCATTGTCGCTGTAACTAGCATTGGATGCATGCGCACAGTCTCCAACAATGGCTTGATTGTATGATGGAAAATTGCACCTTTTTCTTTTTTAATAAAATCACTTAAAAAGGCCATAAAGTTACAAGGATACATTCCATACAGCCGGTTGAATAATATTTGAAGTCCCAATTGGAGATGCACAAGCTTGTCACCAGGTAGAGATTTTGGATTTTGCAAATTCCACGAAGCTAAATGGCCGAATACTTCAAATAACTCACCGAATAGGTTTGGAACCAAGTTAGGTATAATTGGTAGTAACGTTATTATACAAAGTAGCGCGCTCATTAGTGGCACGATTTCTTTTTCCGTCTGCAAGTGTAAAATTCATTATTTCAAATACACTTGGGTTTAATGTAATTATGTATAAATATCTACCATTAACAGCTTAAAGATATCCTTTATAAGGCGATGTTTTTCAATTTTGAATAACCAAGTTGGATTGTTGCGTACAACGAAAAATAATAATTTCAGAGCCTGCAAACGATGTGTTTGCAATTTAAGCCAATCAGACACCCTGTCAAAAATGAATATATCATGTGGCGGCTGCACTTTGACCAAAACCTCCATAATTCGTTGGGAACCTGTTTTGTAATAATACTCCATCATGTAGTGCACGGGCCACGTTTCTTTATCTGCGAAGTGGTAGAATCAAAGAAGTTAGAAATTCTTATAGACTAAATGTATGAAACAAGCTCACTCTGTGTAAACAATTCCACTAATTTTCGTTTGGACTCCTCGCACTCATGCGGTTGATTGGACTCCAAATCGGAGAACACTTTTTCCACATTCATAGTAATTGTTGACGTTGATTCCTATTAGCTGCGGCTTAACAACTTTGGTATTTTAATCCGACTACGATTGTTCATCTACTTCCTGTTTAATTGTATTCTATATAATTGTAAACATTTACAAACATATATGTATATCTGCTCATATTAGCAATAGTAGTATTCTTAAAATATATTAATTACATTCGGTAGTTTCGTCATATCCTCCAGAAGTTTGGATTTAGATTTACATTCAGATCATGCAGAAAATCACTCCCAAAACCTCATTTTAACTTTTCATTCACCAACAGCAGAGAACAGTGTAGCGAATTAAAGAGGAAGAACTAATTACCGAAGAACATATAAAACAGATTTTGCAAATGTCATATAAAGAATAAGTTGATTAGAAGTGTAAAAGAAAATAGAATGCAACGGCAGTAGTGCCACCCAATACAAAGCACAGCCACACAATTAATTTCCCATCAATTTGTGTAACATTTTTTGCCATTAATTTTACAATTATAATACAGTATGTGAATATTATTCATTCATATCAATATAATATTTTTTGCTAGAACATACAAGTTTAACGTATTTCAAATGGATTCATCAAAAGCTGTTATCAGCAGCTGCAAATCAGGTGGTTGAGTGACGGTTAATTTGGCAACTCCCAGCAGCTGTTAGCATAACAGCTGATCTACAGCTGTATATTTTCCTCTTATCTGTCAACCGGTGTTATATGACAAATTCCAAAACCACTCAATTCGTTTTGCTATTGTTTTTTTGGTAAACAATATACATAATGTACAAAAAACTAATATTAAGTAGAAGCTGTTCTAGAGGATTTTCTAGTCAAATACAAACAGCTAAAGCTAATTTAAAGTGAGTAATGTTAACTTTTAGTGACAACCAAAGTAAACATTTTTATTTAACAGAAATTGGAAAAGTGTTGTCGGCTTAGAAGTACATGCACAATTGCTTACCGATTCAAAACTATTTTCTGGTAGCAGCAATGAATTTGGAGCGCCGCTCAATTCAGCGGTTTCATATTTCGATGCTTCTTTACCAGGCACATTACCGGTAGACAATATTTCAATTTACTAGCAAATGTTAATTAGTTCATTCATTATGTTAATTTTTTTTTTTACAAACAAATATAAGGCACTCAACAAGAGATGCGTAGAAATTGGTGTAAAGACAGCTATTGCACTTGGTTGTCGGGTCAACGAAGTATCTATGTTTGACCGTAAACATTATTTTTATGCAGACTTGCCGGTTTGTACCATGTACTCTAAGATGCTCTAAGTTGCGTACTGACAGTTTCTTTACAGGTTGGCTATCAAATCACTCAACAAAGGGCAGCTCTAGCAAATGATGGCGAGTTGATATTTCCGGTTATTGTACCCGGAAAGAAAACATACTATAAGAAGGCACGTCTACTACAATTACAATTGGAACAGGACAGTGGTAAATCTTTGCACGACGAAGAATTAAAGAGGTAATAATGCATATAATTCATTTATTGAATAATTATGAATTCTTAACACTTAAGCAAAAATTAAATTTTTAGAAGTCTCGTCGATCTTAATCGTGCCGGTGCACCACTTATAGAACTAGTGTTTGCACCAGATTTAGAAACTGGTGAGGAAGCAGCATCATTAGTAAAGGAATTGATATTAATCTTAAAGTCGCTGCGTTCATGTTCGTGCAAAATGGAAGGTTAGTTAATAATATGTTTATAAGTTGCAATTCTAATCTATACTTTCCAAAAATACAGAGGGCGCACTTCGTGTTGATGCTAACATCTCCATTCACCAGAGTGGCGAACCGTTTGGTGTGCGGACTGAAGTGAAAAATATTGGCTCAGTTCGCAGCATCTCTCAAGCAATCACTTTCGAAATACAACGGCAGTTTGAAGTTGTTTCAAATGGTGGTGTTATTACGAATGAAACGCGTTCATGGGACGCAACAACACGTTCTACAGTGCCTATGCGTGATAAAGAAGTTTTGCAAGATTATCGTTTCATGCCGGAACCTAATTTACCACCCTTACGTTTAAATATGTCTGCAACTGACTCTACCGATAACGATGTCATATCTGTAGCGTCAATCAGTAGAGATATACCTGAGCTACCAGAGGATACGCGTTCAAATCTAATACAAAATTATCAGCTAAGTCAGGATGTTGCCGTCATTTTGGTGGTAAGATGTTTAAGAAGTCTACGATTTTTTTTCTTCTTATTAAAGGACTTTTCTTGTTTTATAAGAATGAGACTAGATTGTTAGAATACTTTTTGAGCATAATGAAGCATGTTCCTGGCATACCGGCGAAACTTATTACAAACTTTTTAATAAATGATCTACTGACATTTTGCAACAAAGCAAATGTGGACGTCGAAGACTGGTAAGTAGCAATTACAGCTAAATAAATTAAAGTAAAAAAAAATCAGAGTTTAATACATTATTTGATAAATACTAAATTTAATAATATATGTTGATGACTACTAAAATAATTTATTTTTTTTAATGAAAATCAATAGTGAAATGTGATGAAAACATTTTCAGTATTCACAGATCTACATATAAATATTTCTGAATTCTCTCCAGAGAAATTAAATTATACAAATTTAAAAAAATATTTAATGGTTTTAAAAGCATAGCGATAATATTGTAATACATTGCTCTTCCAGTCAACTTAGCTATACCCACCTTGAAGATATTCTTACAGCGCTTCATGCCGGCACAATAAATTTACAAGCTGGGCGAGAGCTTATTGAAATCATTCATGAGGATCCAGCACAAGAAGTGAAAACGGTAAAATTAACTCATATAGTAGTATAGTAATCGACTAACTTGATTTTGAGTACCATATTTGGATATTTTTTAAAAGTACAAATTAGAATTTAAAAACTAATAATTTCTCCAAAATTCTACATAATTTTCAGCTTATAAAAGAACGAAAACTGGAACAAATTACTGATGAAAAAGTAATCGATCAATTTTGCCGGCAGGCGATTGAGCAACACGCACAAGCTCTAAAGCAATATAAAAGTGGTAAAAAGAAGGCTCTATTCGCTATTGTGGGCGAAGTGTCCAAATTGTCTAAACAAAAGGCTAACATGAAAATGGTCGTCACTCAGCTGGAAAAGATATTAAAGTCAGAATAAAGTGAAAAAAAAATTTATATACCAATCGTACTTTTTATTTGCTCAAGTGTACATTATTTGTGTGGTTAGTTAATCTGTTGATATTTTATTATTGTTATTAGATTTCGTTAATTTCATTGTATTGTATTTTGTTCTTGTATGTATGAATGTCATGTATGCAGAGGTGAATGTGAAAAGTGAAATGAGTTTGTATAGACCGTTTTAAAAAGCTGTACCGCAATATTCTCCTAATGAGAGGAGAAGTGCAACAGCATCATAAGATAATGTATAAATAAATTGCGTTTTTTAGTTTTGTAAAAATTAAATCGATTAATATGGGTGGAATGCAAGCATAAAACTCACTATATTCTATTGTCTATCTTGCAGACAATGAAAAGCCATAGAGTAATATTTATAAATAATTATACATAATATCTCAATGGAATAATGGTTAATGAATGAAAACAAACAAATCCAATAGTTTTGTATTTTTCTCACAATTTTAGTATATGTATATCTACATATGTATTCATATGTATGTAAGTATGCATGTGTGGTTAGTGATAATAGTTATGATTTGTATACTATGTGACTAGTTTATATGCATGTAAATATGTATGCTAATAAATGCATTTAGTTTCTAAAAGGAAGCTATTAATGGCAGTTTTCAATTTCGCCGTCCTTTCGTGAATTCCTTATGCGCACAAATCAATTCACTTCACAAGTTTTATTGATCGTAATCTCGACATGTTGACGGTGGTAGGCTCATAGAAACGGCATTGTCCAAGCTGTTGCAAGATAAATATGTACATATGTATATGGATTATATCAGTTTTAATTTTTTCAATTATATTAAGTGCATACTTACCGGCGCGACTCGCTTTCCAACAAATTCGGATCTAAAGGATGTTGAGAAACGTGTCTTAATGAATCGCCAAGTGTATTGCGCAAGTGTTGCATTTCGCGATTGGCTTTCGAGCTGCGCAAAATGTATTGTTGTCGTCGTTTGGCTTCTTGTGCCAATTGTTCACGTAACATAGATATCTAAAAATGCAAAATGTGTTAAACATTTATTAATTTTACACAAAATATAATTTTAGAATCACAGGCATAATTTACAAACCCCTACCTGATTTTCTAAACGCAACACCTGCTGGCGATGCGACTGTTCGCGCGCATCTAATAATTTTTCGGCGTGCAGTTGAGCGGTGCGATAGCGATCTGCATCTATTCCACCCTCCCCACATTTGGCACTATCGTGTACGCGTGCCTTTAGTCTTGCTAATTCGGATTCTTTTTCCGCCAAGAGTGTCTCTAAGCGTCGCACTTTTAAACGTAGATCACGGGACTCATGCTCTATGACGGCATGATCCAGACCGCAACTGTATGAACCTTGCGCATTTTCCATTCGATTAGAGTCGTAATCTCCAGAATCATAATATGAAGTATTTTTCTCTGCGCGATCATATGCTGTAATGCCACCACCACCCGAAAATTTGCTCTTTCGCTCCGACTCCAATTGCTTGACTTTGTCTTGTAGAGTTTGTAATTTGTTGCGTAATTCGGATTTTTCTCTTTGCGACGATTTCAATTGGCGACTCAACTCTTCTTCCTCGCGTTTGTCGACATTAGTCGTTATGCCGCCGCTATCGCCCGCCTCCTGATTCCATTTCGCAATACGCAATTGTGACTCCAAAGCCGAACGTTGCACCTCTAAATCGGTAACCTGCTCTTGCAATCTCTGTATACGATCTAATTGCGCCTGTTGGCTGCGTCGCAACTCATTCAGATTGCTTTGTGCATTATCCAAACGTTCAGCAAGTATACGCTTCTCATTTTCCGCTGCTTGTGATTGTTTTTGTAGTAACTTCAGTTTCTCTTCATTTGATTGTGAACAATGTCCCTGTTCGGAGAGTTCTTTATTCAGCACTTTAATTTCTCCACGTAATTCCATTTCTGTGACTGCTGTCTTTTGCAGACGATCTTTCATTTGATCCACTGTCGTCTTAAGTGAGGTACAACGTTCT
The DNA here is from genome assembly GCF_028554725.1 of Zeugodacus cucurbitae. NCBI lineage: Eukaryota > Metazoa > Arthropoda > Insecta > Diptera > Tephritidae > Zeugodacus > Zeugodacus cucurbitae. The sequence goes on along the minus strand of NC_071667.1, from coordinate 75,825,619 downwards.
TCCAATTGTACCATTGCTCTATTTTGGTTGTCTAATCGTTCTTGCGCTTGTCGTACCTGACAATCCTTTTCTTGCAGAGCCATCTGCAAACGATTTATGTCACCCTCCATAGCGACACGCTGCAGATCCAACTTGGCGGCACGACCCTCTGCCTTGGCTAACTCTTCTTGGAGATGACGTTTCTCATTTTCCAATTTCGCACCGTGACTACGGCATTTCTCCAAACGATCCTGAAAATAATAGGGTTTACAGTTATTAATTATGTATACATTTTAGGTTTCCATATTTTTAGTAGAATCACCGAAATATGCATAGTAATACATATTTAAGCTTTAGAATCCTCAATGTTAATTAAATATTGAATAGTGATATGAAATTCTTTACTTCAATCTGCGAGTTCTCCTCGTTGCATGATCCTAACTGCATTTCCAGTTGTGTAATCTTCTCACGCATCTGTTGACACTCGTCACACTTCTGCTTAAACTTTTCTTCGAGCGCATTTAAGGCCGAAGCTTTCATACTACATTCAGTGTTTAGGTTACTCTTCTCCTCCTGCAAATGTCGCAACATTTGTTGAAGTTTACCGACTTTTCCATCGCAGCGCAACTGCTGTTCAGCAGCATCCTGTAGCTGCTTTTTAGCCGCCGCCAATTGTACTTTCATATCATCCTTCTCACGCTCAATTTGCGCTACTTGATGCATTAGATTGCGCACACCCTTACGCACTAAATCCGGATCTAGATCACAAGGTGCCTCCGGACATTGTGACGTGCTCCTAGCGTCGTAATCATGACAACTGGATGATGCCATGCCATTGCGAATGGGACTGTAACGTCGCGTTGGGCTGATGAGGCGATAGGAAAGATTGACACTACCGTCGGGCTGAATGCCGGCAATGCGGCGCAGTGTGTGTGCTACTGAGCTCAATTTATGCTCTGTGTCGCGTTTGTGCAGCTCTACACAAGCCAATTGCTCGTCCAGTGCACGTATACGCCCTTCAGCACCGCCAAGACGAGCTTTTAACTCTTGTATTTGTTGTGTAGCATCGGCAAGGCATACTTCGAGATTATGTTTCTGATCCTCCAGACGTTTTTCTCTACCGCGTGCCTCTTCAATGCGCGCAAGCAGTTCCTGCTCACGATTGTGGAAACGATGCTCTTCTTGATTGGACTGACAACGGGCACGCCCAAGTTCCGCTCGTGTTTCGCATAAGTTTTCTTCAAGATCGGCAAGCTTCAAAAGACAATCAATGAAATTTGAATAATTCGAATGTGAGAAAGACTATTTGAGAGCGCAAATAAACTCACTTGTTTTTTAATCTGACCGAGCTCCTGTTGACTACGCTCCTTCAATTCGGTTTCTGCCGCCAACTTGTTCTGCAATTCCTTGCCACCTTCATCCTTTTGAGCGAAATCCATTTGCGTTTTTTGTAGCGTATTCTTGGTTGCATTGAGTTCTTGCACAGTTTTACTCATATTATTCTCAGTCTCCTTTAGAATCGTCGTTAGACGTGTACGATCATTTTCCAGCGAACTTTTAGATTCTTGTAGTGTATTAATTTTCTGTAAAGCTTCCTCGATGGCGCGTGCCTGTTCGCGTTTAGCGCTTTCGACATGCTTCACATGATCGCGCAACTCCTTGTTGCTGTTGGAATACTTGTCCTTCTCAATGTTACTGTCCACCAATTGGCGACGACAATCGGTAAGCTCGTTGCGTAAACTGTCTATGTATGCCTCACCTGCAAGCATTGGTCCATAATAAATATGTCTTCATTTCGCTTAAAATTATATTAAAAACTACCTTCTTTGGTTTTTCTCAATGCATCCTGCAATTCATTGTTGATTCCTTCCACTTTATCTTCTTTTAGACGTATATCCATTTTCAACTCCTCCGCCAGACGATTAAGATTATCTCTTTCCTCTTTTAGACTCGTTAATTGCATTTCCTGTTTCCTTATGCATTCTTCGAGTTTCATTCTGCCGATAAGTTAAGTCACATATAACACCTACGTACTCGTATAATTACGAATCAGAGTCACTTACCTATTTTCCTCCTCTCTTGTACGCATTGCCGAGATTTCATCCTTCAACTGCGCAATTGCATTGCGCTGCTTTTCGTCGTGTGCATTGTGTTCACGTTTCAGTCGTTCGAGCCCTTCCTGTTCCACTTTCAATTCTCGCGCGACTGCTTCCAACTTTTCCATGAGCGCTTGCTTATCGCGATGTGCTATGTTTTGAGATTAAAAAATATAAGTAAGAAATGGAAAATATTCAAAAACTGTACGATTACGATGCTTACCCATTAGCAAAGCTTGTTGCTTTTCATTTTCGGCGCGTATCATCGCCTCCTCATGCTGTTGTAGTAAGCTTTCCAAATGCGCTTGTAATGCCTCCAAACGCTCCTGTAACTTTTCTATCTCGTCATCCTTTGCCGTTTGGAGCGCCTGTAGCGCTTGTGCCATACGCTTTTCCAATCCCGTTTTCAGTTTATATAACTCGTCCGCATGTTTCTTAGCTGCTTCTTCGCCTGCTGCTTTAAGATTCGCAATCTTTTGATTGAAATCATTTTCAGCAGCACGTGCCGCATTCATCAGTTGAGTTTTAGTTTCTTGCGCACGACGTTGACATTGTTCTAGTTCTTTACTGAGGCGACTAACGGTGTTTTTCAATGACTCTTCGCGCACAAGTGCTTCTTGGTAATCCCGCTCCAGCTGTTGGCGCTTCTCCTCAGTGGCTTCTAACTGTGTATTTGTATCGAAAAGTACAGCTTCAAGAGACTCCTTTTCAGTACGTAATGCTGCGAGAAGCTCCTTTTTGCAGGAAAAATACAATGATCAGTTAAAAAAATAACAATTATATGAATAAAGTAAAATATCTAGGCAATGAATGAGTTCAAGCTCTCCATAAAAACACTGCTGTCATTACTACCATTTCAAAAGAAAAACTCTATAAGTACGTATAGCAATAACCAACCTGTAATCGATGCGTTTCCTTCTCATGCAAGTCTATAACGACCTGTTTTTCTTCCACATCCTTTACCATCTCTTCCAAATTTCTATTCAAACGATTATTTGTTTCGACGGTTTGCTCCAACTTTTGTCGTGTTCGCATAAGTTCTTCATTGAGCGACTCTTTTTTGCGACACAATGCGGTCAATTGATTATGAATATCACCACGATCGCGTGTAACACAGGCCAGATCCTGCAATATTTTTTCTTTTTCCAGTTGCGTACATTTTAGCTTTTCACTATACGATAAATTATCGGTTTCCAGCTCTAGACGAGCCTTTTCAACGCTACTTAGGTCTTTGCGTACTGTTGCTATTTCCTTGCGAATTTCATCTACTTCTGCTTTCAGTTTGTTGCGCTCCTCCTGAGTTTGCACTAAACTACTTTGAAGTGTCTTTAACTCATCTGAGGTGGAAGTGTTACTGTTCGATAATTTATCTAGTCTTTCTTGTAGATCGCATTTTTCTAAAAGTAGCTTATCTAAGTCATACTCCAAATCGGCTTTTTGCTTTTCGATTAGATTAATGATATTTTCGGATTCGATACGTTGCTGCTCGAGCAGATCTCGAGTCAGGCTTACGCTGTTCAATTCTTCACGCAATGATATCGTCTCCTCACGTAGACGACTGCCGCGATCCTCCTCCGACCTGTGCGAAATCCATACCGCTAGCTTAGATAAATATTCTTGGCAAACATTTTGTACATACCTTAAATTCATCTCAAGTATATTCTTGTCCTTAAGTATCCGTTGGATTTCCAACTCCACCGCCTTTTTATCATCTTCAAGTAAATCAATTTTCTTAAGCAGTTTTCCATTTTTTATTTGCAGCTTCTCGAAATCTACGCTTAGATTTTCGAACTAGAAATATAAATTGGGGAGAAGCAAAGAATAGAAGATTATTATTCTTATTTATAAAAACAATAAAACATCGTAAATAGAAAAAATAGTTTTCAGTGTAACTAAAGCAAATTAAATAACCATTTTTTTCGAAATGAAATTGAATTGAATTGAATGAATTTTGAAATCGAATCAATTTCGACTAGTTAGCGCCATAATCACCGGTCGCAAATGTATTGGCTTATGGCAGTTTTCAATAAGAAAACATTGAAGCAAATTCAGGTCGACAATTCTTTACGAAAATTGTTTTAAGAAGCTAGTAATTTCTGACTCTATTATTTGTAAATATTATATTATACTGTATTTCGTATTTTTCAATCGTTGCCGTGCTTTTTCTTAGAATGTATGACTTAAAGAATGTGAAAAAAGTTTAAAAACAACGTACTGCTGAATTCAAATCGAGACGTCCTTGTTCGCTTTGCTGTTTCTGTTGGCGTACCTCCTCTAGCGTCTTCTGTAAACTATCTCTTTCATTCAATAGTTCAGATAGCTTCGAATTAGTGGCGTCAAGCTTTTCGGTTAGCTGTTGTACCTTCGTTGTCAAGAGCGCTTTTGTGCCATCGGTCGTTTCGAGTTGTGCTTTAGTATTACGCAGATTTTCGTTAGCATTCTGAAATTTCACTTGCATATCATGCAAGGCCAATTGATATTTATGTAGTGCGGCTTGTACTGCTGATATAGTGCCCTCAGCAAAAGCTTGCGATGCACGAGCCGAGCTGCGACGGGGCGATTTCGTTGGTACGCTCATACCAGCACCACCGCTATCACGCGTCAAGTGCATGTGCTGCATCGATTCATTCGCCTCTGTAGCGTCCGCCTCGCGATCGGCACTTTCGGCGTCTTGTACGACGGCTTGCGCAATTTCACGTATAGAATTGTTCAGCCGCTCGATTTCATCATTATAACGATTGGCCAGCATTGCTTGCGATTCCGCTTGAGCGCAACGTTCTTCAAGTTTTTTCAATTGATTCATAAGGTCGAGTAATCGTTGATCTCTTTCTAAAACTTCTTGTCGTGCGCTTTCAAATTGCACCTTTAAGGTCGCCATTTGAGACTTCAAATCATTATTCTCACGTCTAGACTCGCAAAGTTCGGCATCGGTTATGCGTTTTGCTTGTTGTAGCACAAAGGAGAGACCACCGCAAGAGTTCGTCACATCCTTGGCAGCGCTGCCAATTTCCAAGCTCATTTTGCCAACTTCATTTTTCATAGCGGACTGCATGTCTTTGAAAGCACGTTTGACGGCAACTACTTCACGCCACATCTTCAAGAGGCGATTGTGTTCGCCATTGTAGTAATCCTTAAATGCCTGTTTAGTAGAAGATATAGTTAGAATATATATTATTTATTTATTTATTAGAGAACTATATATTATTTTTTTATATTTTGAGGATATTATATACCTGCTCTTCTTCTTTATATTCGTCTTCTTTAATAAGCAACTCATCTCGTAAGTTGGAAAAATCATTAGTTAGCTTCTGTAGATCGTTAGTTATGGCTTCATTCGTGCGATTCGATTCTTCCAACTGCTGCCGCAATGTATTATTCTGTGCCATGAGTTGTTCACATTTACTATGCTCATCCTCGAGCTTACGACAAAGCTCACCACTATCTTCGTGCACAATAAAATCTCGTGCACAAGTTAATGGCGGCGAGTCCAAGGAAGATGAACACGGCAGGCTTGATTGACCTAACGCCATTGATGTTGAACACTGGAACCAAATGTTCATAAAAAATATTTGCAAAATTGTATACAGAAAATATTTACCATAACCTGACTAGAGGTTGGACCGGTGGTTATCTTCGGCGCACAAGGAGGCACGGGCGTGTGTTTAATAGAATCATGCATTCGATCCTCAAGATCACTACAACGCTGTCGATATTGTTGTATTTTCGATTGTAAGCGACTGACAAGATTAGCTTGGTTTTGTTGCGCTTGCTTGTAAGAGTCTATACGTCGACGATAGCTGCTTGCCTCATCCGAGAGACGTTGACGCAGCTCATGATTTTGTCGTAGTAACGCGGCCGTTGATGTAGGCTCAACATTTTGGGTAGGACTTAGCATTCTGGGTGTTGTTAAAACGCCTGTCTCAGAGGATAGAGCAGCTCCACACGGATTGACAACTCCAACACAGCCAGACGTTTTATCTATAGCGTTGCGGTTGCGATTCGATTTCGAGAAAGGTAATCGACCTGTAGGCGTACCACTTGTCTCAAACGTTGCTGGACAAGGTGTTTGCTTGAAGTTATCCCGGTATGCCTGCATCTATGAAATGAAGCAAAAAGTGTAAATAAGAATATTGAATCGAAAACACTAGTTTATCCTATAAAGACATATAATCTCAAAAAGTTCCATAAACATCTTATAGAACTAGAGAGTCGATTTAATCAACACGGTAACATTCCTATTCAGAAACAATGGGTGTTTCTACATAGATACAAGGGATACGAAGATCACGTGTTCCATTTATTTTATCAGTCTATTATGAACTAATATCCTCAGAACTTCGTGATTAGTAATAAGAAAAAATTAAGAAGGGGAAAATATCGCGATTTATAATAGCGATTTATGTTAGGATATCACACCGTACCCTTAAAAAATTAAGATTAATTCTAACTATAATTTTTTTTAGTCCGAGTACAAATACGCCAGTTACTCATGTACATAGAACGAAATTGCAGGCATGGTTGCTTAGCAGAACCGTTATTATTTATTATTCATTTGATGATTAAACCTGCATTCCCATTAACCCGTTTGGGTGCAACATGTAACCATGGCATAAGTCAATATGTTCAACATAATTTTATTGCTTTGACGAATTGATCTAATAACTAAACATAAATTCAACTGGGAGTGCGTGCAAAATCGCTATGACTCTAATATGCTCCAAATATACGAGTATGTATGGAAATGTATTTGTTGGAGATTTACATATTATTTACAATAAAATAGAGTTGCATGTCACATTAATGATTGATTTACATACTGAATATTTTTTATATTATATTATACAAAGGAATACATAAATTGTTATAAAGTTTGGGAAGTAAGTGAACTAAACTAGTAAGCGAGTAAAACCAACTCTTTTAATGTGGGGATAAAGCAAATTATTTCATAGCAACCAAATTTGAAGTTAGTAGTGCCTAACCGGTTTAATGCCTAATTACTAAGACGTTAACCAGATCTGATACAAATCGACTTTCGGTCTATCAGATTTCTATGTAATCATAAATTATTTGAGTTGGTAGCGTAATTGCGTCGACCTTTTTTATAAGATAATTACAAGACGGAACCTTAATTATATAAATTGATGCGAATCATACTACTTTATGAATTCAGTCGGATTTTTAGTGTAGAGATCGTTGTAGGATATACAAAAAATTAAGTAACTTAATTTTGAGAATTCTGATATGTTTCTTAGTAAGTTTAGATATAATAATTTCTTAAAATATAAAGTAAATTTTATATTATTTTCAAAATGATTTTTATCCATTTTATTAGAATATATCAATTTACTTCTCTCGAAAGTTTTCCAATGTTCCAAATCTTTGACAAAGTAATAGCATAATGTTTTTATTTTGCTACGAAAACGAGGCTATGTCAAGCTATATTTGGCAATTTAAAAAATTTCGCAAGTTGTAGAGATCCAGCAGTTATATGATAATATCAGAAGGCATGTCATATATAGAAGCAGAATTTTGGCCAACACACTCTCAGGCTTCTTTAGCCAACGGACTGTTATATATTTAATAATTAGGTTGAATTTTGCAGCTACATTTTAAAATATTTTTATGTTGAGAAATTTTTTTTTTAATTTGTAGTTGATCATAATGGAAAGTGGAAGTGGAACTTCTCTAACTCGAATCACTATAATTCACAAAAAAACTTCGAGTTAGAGAGACTTCGAGTTATAGAAATTTTCATTAAAACATAAATTTTTCAAAAAGCTGTAAAATATTTTTATTATAGATTTATGCACAATATTTATTATTTACTTCGCATAACTTTTTTTTTTTAAATACGTTAAAACATGTATTCTTTAGTTTTGTTTGTAGCACTTTGCTATTATCTGGCTCTCGACGTCTCTATCCCATGCTTTTGTTACATGATTTATGAAATCCATTAGAGTAATATGATCTTTTTTGTTCTCCTCCATACGATATAGACGAACTCTTTTCAAATTGTGCCTCGTTAGTAAAATTATAAATTTTGT